>NC_141693.1:1704526405-1705231066 GCF_964263255.1 Lissotriton vulgaris
ATAACTGTGTAACCTTTGTAAAACTGTAACCTGCAATTTATTGTCTGATACCCATGTAAAGCACTCTGATACCTCCGGGTCTAGACAGTGCTATATAAAACCTTTATAAAAACCTATATAACCTATATAAAAATAAATGGTTAATCAGATGCATGCTATGTCTAGCATATCATTCTGTGCTTGGCACAATGTCCTTAATAAAAAAAAATCAATGTAGCGACCAATGAGTTTGAATATGGAGCCACATCCGGAGATGATCTGCCTCCCTGAAGGTGATGTTTGATTTTTATACATTTTGGGTAATGTATATCTTTCCGGTGCCCTGGTTTTTTTTTGTATTAGAAAATAGATGTTCATTTTTACTAATGAAACCTGATTCAAGTTCTCTTCTCATTGTAGTGGGGATATTGGTCAGCAGTCTGGTCAGTGTCCATCCTCACATAATGCTCATTATTTGAAATGTGTCTAATAATCTTATTTTTGTATTGAGTGTCCTGTATAACTATCCCGCCCCATGTGTTAGCTGGCTTAATAACCAGTGAGGTATTAGTTTTAAACTCAGCAAGGGCCTGTGTTTCAGATAGAGGTATGTTGTATGGGATAAATGTTCTTTATTGTTCTAGGTTGAAGGGATCCCTAAGTACAAATTTCTCAAAAGTCTCGATTTCTAGAGGCATAGAGAAGAGACTTTCTGTGTTGAAACGTTGATGACTTGATCACTGTGGCCAGTATGATTATGCAAAATTGATTCTTGCTTGCAGTAGTATTGTTTTTGGCAAAAGTGTGACTTTGATCATATGTAAGTCTTCTTGTCACAAAACATTTTTCACCTGTCTGTTATTATGATACCTGTTCCGGTTTGCCCCATAGGGGTACCCACACCTACAATCAATGTAACTTTTACACAGTAAACAATTTTTATTGATCGGCTATTTCCTGGGCATTATTAATTTTGCACCCAGAGTATTATTTGTGACTATTTAGCACTTAGGGGGCACAGCAGCACGCCGCACGTTAGCTCTCTTCTGAGCTTACGCAGCCGGCTCTAGCAGCGATCGGATATCCTCCGGTGCTCGTCCTGATGGCCCGATCCTCAGGAACTTTGGTATTGGCAGTCCCTCTTGGCATACACGTTTGCCATAACATTACTGGCAAGGTGGCAGCCCTCACCGCACGGTTCTGTGGAGAAGTGTGGCTCAATGGTTAGAGGAGGCAGACCATGAAGCAGAGGTCAGATCCGGGACCAGGGTTCAATTCCCGACGCGGCAGGGTCTTGAGCCCAAAAATGCCCAAGGACTCGATAATTCTCGCTTCGGTGCCTGCTCGAATCACGGGTTCACACTCTGCAACTCCGGGCAATAGCTTGCTTAATCTCCACTAAGGCCCCCCGCGGCGGGATGCCTGGTTTTCACCTTGGGGGTGCCCAGTACGGGTTATCTCACAGGGAAAAACCAGGACGGGTTCCCAAAGAAAGCGCTTAGAGACCGTTGGTGATAATGCGCTATATAAATATGAATTACATTTACATTGACATTTACAGTGGTATATGCGGATGTTGCTAGCTCTGCAGAGCTTCGGTGCTTATAGTCTGACAATACATTTCATGGTGGTCCCTCCTGGTATATGGGATCACTGCAACTTGCACCTCACAGGTTTCACACAGCCCGGACGGCACTCTGCTCATGGTCATCTTCACAGCGGCCCTCTCCTGATATACGGGGTCAGTGACTGGAATCTGCACACAGGCAACAACCTGATTGGTGCAGCAGGTATCGCCTCACCTCGCACTAGGAGTCCACTTATTGGGCTCCCAACTGGACCTTGCTCTCTCCAATGCTCTCCCATTCCTCACAGGGCACAGTAGTCTTGGCAAGCAGGTAGGCACTGGCGTTGAAGGATTCAGAGCAGGTAGATGGTTTTGATTTCCCTGGGTAATATCCCTTCAGACAGCAGGGAGACTAGCAGGCCTCGGCCCCCAGTCTTGGTCACAGGCAGAAGTCTTGCAGACTCTGATGTTGATAGACCCATAACACAGGCCATAAAAGTGACGAGTTCACAAGTGGATGTCAGCCACAGTGATATGTGCATCAAAAGTTTAATCCTGGGCTCCAAGCCCTACTCTTTTGATTTCCATATCCGCTCCATCTCCTTCATGAGATGGGTCCAGGATCTTCCCTTTTGATCTCTCATTGAATTAAAGAGCACTCTTTGAAGTGTATGGGGAATCTCTCTCTCCCTTCTCAGGTGTGTCCCTTCCAGCTCATGAATGCAACAATACAAAAATCTGTCTTGAGAATTCCTCTACTCCTCTTGTATTCAACAGGCAGGCCTGTGTTCCTCAAAATGGAACCCAGTGTTCTCCATGTAGTGTAGCATTACAGGCATAATTGCACTCAGTGTATATACAGAACACACACTGTTATCTCCATGTATTGTGCAACCCCTGCTTACAGCACTCACTTTGTCTCTGCACACACTGCTCAGTACTGTAGCCTTTCTGTATTGTGCCATTGTGAGCCACTTGCAAGCACACACACTGGCCAGCACACACATTCAGCATTCGCTGCACAACACTTCATTCTTTTTGTATTGTACTTCTCGCAGGTACACATATACCCAGTGCATGAACTCACCATGCATGCACTGCACAGCTCTTTATATCACATGTCATGCATTCCTCGCTGGTATGCAGACATCTAGGCCACACACTCACCATGCTTGCACTGCACAGCACTGCTCTATCCCTGTACCGTAACCCTCCTAGGCACACGTACATCCAGCATAGAGTCACCCCTCCAATGATGCACAGTACTTTAACATCTAACTAATGTAGTCCATGGGTGAGTTAGGCACACAGCAACTGAACTTTTAAGGTTGTGAGTGAGCTTGTAGGCCTCACTCCAATGATACAGGTTAAAAAGGACCTGTTCACTCCTACTGAGCACTACATGGTATGCTTCTACCACCGTGCTTGTGCTGCTTAACTAATGGTGAAAACAGTAGCTTTCCACCACCATGAAGGTAGTGCTTTGGGCATCCCTCCTAGTCCAACAAGACTGCGTATGTCATGGCACACACTCATAATTAATGTTTGCCAATGACAACAAAATCAGCATTAGGGATCCAGACAATAATACAGCTGGGCACTCAGGACAGTGGTACACGTCTATTACCATGCAGAGAACTTTTCATTCCCAAGAGGAGAGCTTTTTATCTTTACAGAGACTGGGGTGTTCCCAATTTCAGATTGTAATAATATGATGTAATGGCGTACAATTTGCTTCCAGTTTCATGTTTCGGGGGCTTGAAATATTTCGATATTAGTTTCAACTTCCCATATTATTGCACCGTGAGCATTCCGCTGACTTGGTCTTATAGTATGGACTGTTAGTTTCTTGTAAATCGTGGCTCATAAATCTTCTGATTCTGTAGGCCACCACCTCTGCTTTTTTCGGACATGCGTAATGTGACTTTACCAATGTAAAATCTTATTGATACCAGTAAAGTGGCTCCACTGAAGGCTTAGACATCCTCACCAGGTTGGAATCTCTAACTAAGACATGCACTCTTTTGTCAGGGGAATGGAAATGATAGCCTACACTGACCTGGCTGGTTGGTGGAAAGCCAGGTGGTCCGCCTGCAGAGTCTAATTGATCCTACACCTGAACTAGGGGTTTAAGGTTTTCACAGCCAGAGAACAGTCTAAATTAGGAATATCTAAAGTCAGTGCAAGAAGCTCAAACCCATATCAGATTTTCAGGAAGTCCAGATCAAATAAATGTAATTGCTGTGATTCTAAATTGAACTGCACTACTTAGTAAATAGTTTGTAGTTGATATGAAACTTGGCATTGATACAGTTCACCTGGAAAAAGAGGCTGATTTTCTTGTGATCCTTAATTGCATGTCTCTTCTTATACAGTTCAAACTGCCAAGATACCTTTTTAGGTCTCGCCTAGCGACGCATCGCATGTGCTGCACACCTTGGAGAGATCTATTGTCGTTAACTTGAGGCTCTGGCTAAATCAGGCTTTAGTACTTCAATTACTCACCTCCCACATATACAGGCCTCCTCCTCTGGGCCTCCCTATGCTCCCTAAGCTGCAAGGGCAGTTATGTTATATAGACACTTCATAGCCTTCGTGTTCTCTTTCTCCCCACATAGGCGGTTTGCTGCCTCTGCCCTTAATCAGAACTTGCTGCGTTGCTGAGTTGGCAGCTGGGGCTGAGCTTGCTTCCCCACTCCAGAGTCAGTGATGATTGCGGGCCAAGCTCTACTCATCCGATCTTCCTTACTCTTTCAGCAGGGCTCCTCAGCAGGTTCCAGTGCTTCAATCGTCACAGTTCACAACCTGGGCAGCTTGATGCAGTGACGGTCATCATCTTGAATTCACCACAGCGTTCACAGGGAAACAATTTATTCCCATATAAAGCTGATCATAGGGCAGTAATAATTGTTCAATTGTAATTTGGGACATATACTTGTTTACTCCCAGTGAATGATGCTGGAGCTTGGCCTCTAGCCCGTAGAGCCTCATCCTCGGGCGGCCATCATGAGACCCAGCACTTAGGTGCCTCTTGATTAAGTTTTCAGGATGTACAATTGCTCTCCACCGATCCAGGGTCAGAATCCGGTCATCGCCAATGAAAAAAAGATGATTCCAAGAAGGTAAGTTTAACTTCTTTATTTCAACTAAATAAGAATCAGCATACACGACCGGCTAGAGCATGAGCATAGTACAACTGCCGCTCTAACCTTCTACAATCCACATTCTAGATGGAACCCATGTCAGGATGGCATGCACCCACATTCAAAGATAAACCCACATTAAAGGTACATAACATATATTTACTACATAGAACCCAACAATGCTGAAGTTCTTAAGTGCAAGTTTCAGGACAGAGGGTACCCAAAGAAACTGATTTCACACTTGTTCAAATGAGCTAGGTTCTTTGGTAGAGATGCCATGATGAAAAAGCCTGTGCGGAAAAAGCAAACATTAGAAAAGGTAGTGTTTGTCAGTAAATTCTCTAATTTAAGTAACCAGTTTAAAAAGGTCATCAATAGGAACTGGCATATATTGAATCATGAAGAGGAACATAAACTAGATAAAAGACCTTTTTGCCTTTAAGAAGAATAAGAACTTAAGAGATGTGTTAGTACACACCTACCGAGATGAACCCCAGAATTTTCAAAGAACCATCACAAATGTAACTGCAATTGGGAATGCGAAGTGTGCCACCTGTAATGTGTGTGCATCCAATGCATACAAACTAAATAAATTAACCATAATGGGTGTTGCATTAAATCTAAAACACTCAATAACTGCAAAATCAAAAATTTGATTCATTTCCTACACTGCCTGTGTGGCAAGGGCTACGTGGGAGAGACAGGTAGAGAATTGCAAGTTAGATTACAAGAACATATGTCGGCCATCAAAAGGAACAAAATCAATGCCCCTCTAGTTACCCATTTTTTAGAACAGGGCCACAGAGAAAATTATTTTTCGTGGTTTATTCTAGAAAAGGTCACAATTGGGAAGAGATGGGGCAATATCCATCTGAAACGTAAAACACATGAAAAGAGGTATATGTCCTACCTTAACACTGTACGAGATGGTTTGAACTCGAGGGAAGAGACCTGAAGAATAAACATTATAATTTGTTCTAAGAAAGGGATTTTAGATGACAGAGATGCTTTTATTATGTTAGATGTAGTTCCAATACAGTGGAGAGTGATGACTGTGTTAAGTACTAGTCAGAAGTACTCCCAATATAGTCTCCATATATATATGCCCTATATATATGCCCAATGTGGTTATACTAGAATGTCTTGGGGATTATAAACCAAATTATAAGCAACGGCCTAACAAAATGACCTCTTGTTCATATGTATTTATCTGTAAGTATAAGATGGGGCCACTAGGTGGGGTTATCCTCTAGTTAATCTTTTGGCACATTTTTAATGATTATGTTTTCAAATATGCTTTTACTGTGGTTATGTTAAAGATTGCAGGGATTTGTTAGCATGAGCTGAAAGCCATTCTCTTCCAGGGGATCCTCATCAATAGTCATAAGCATTAGAATATTCCCGCCCATGCGCGGGACCCCGGAAACACTATATTATATGTGCCCCACATATACATACTCATATATATATATAAACATTCAGACGAGCTAAGAGTATGGGTACTATTTTAGACAAAGCTGCTCCAGAACTTAAAGCCAAAATTCCTTGGCTCCAACCTTCCAATGGCTTCTTCAAGTGTTCTAGTTGTCGTGCCTGTAAATTCGGCATCAACACCACTCATTATGTCACCCCTTTCTGTACTGTCCCTAGACTTATCAATGGCAATTACAATTGCAAAACGGATCATGCCGTTTATGTCCTGACCTGCACCTGTGGCCTAAAGTACATAGATCAATGTGGAGGGAAGGAAGGAATACGTGATCCGACCAATTTCCTATAGTTATATACTCTGATCAAAAGGGGAAGGATCACTTGTCCTGCATAACGTCGGGTATGCCGGAACGGTTCTGACTAGTCCCAATAAAAATGTCTCTCTTATCCAGAAAAATTTCTTTTATTCGTTCTGATTTTCGGAGGCAAAGTTTATTTTAAAATATTACCGGTGAATAAGAGTGATTATGACTCTTTCACACTACAGTTGTGGTATAGGTCGACATGTTTCAGCCCTTGAATTGCCAGAAGGTCGTGGGGGCTTTCATCAGGACCACGGTGCAAAGTGTGTAGAGACCTCTCACGTCTCTACATGTGAAAGGAAAATTGATTCTAAAGGAACATGTCGTTATGCTGCTCCTAATCTATACTAATATAATAAAGAGAGAGCCCAAACCTTTGAGGCGAGTAATCTCAGGAACCACAGCACCAATCACAACACCCAATACAGCGTTGGAAAGGGCAGTTGCAGCTGAAGGACATAGGCTATGCAGACGCCCACCATATACATTTAAAAGGTAAAAGAACCGTGCCAGCAAAGTAGTCCCTTGTGGGCGTGTCTGCGTTGTGCTGTAGGCGTGTGCTGGGGCGTAACAAATGCTGGGGGCGTGTGGTACGTTCCGCCCTTCATGCCATGTCTCATATTGTGTGCTAATCCCACCCTGCTCCCTTTAAATACCCCTGCACCCAATAATCATAACCCACCCTTACTCCTTAAAATACCCGAACACCCTTAAACATTAACCCATCTTAACCCTATAAATATACCCTGTACCCCAAAACCCAAACCTAGCCCTGAACCCTATAAATACCCCTGTACCTCAAAACCCAAACCTACCCCTGAACCCTAAAAATACCCCTGTACCCCAAACCTAGCCCTGAACCCTAAAAATACCACTGTACCCCAAAACCCAAACCTACCCCATAACCCTTAAAATACCCCTGTACCCCAAAACCGAAACCTACCCCTGAACCCTAAAAATACCCCTGTCCCCAAAACCCAAACCTAGCCCTGAACCCTAAAAATAACCCTGTACCCCAAACCTACCCCTGAACACTAAAATACCCCTGTACCCCAAAACCCAAACCTAGCCCTGAACCCTAAAAATACCCCTGTACTCCAAAACCCAAACCTAGCCCTGAACCCTTAAAATACCCCTGTACCCCAAAACCCAAACCTACTCCTGAACCCTAAAAATACCCCAAAACCCAAACCTAGCCCTGAACCCTAAAAATACATGTGTACCCCAAAACCCATACATATCTCTAAACCCTAAAACTACCCCTGTACCCCATGACCCAAAACTATATCTGAACCCTTAAAATACCCAAACACCCCAAAACATATACCTCAGTACCCCAAAACATATACCCCAATACCCATACTTACTGTTAGACCTGTCTGACCTTTTGCGTAGTCCCTCCAATTTATTATTTATTTTGCCCCTTATGCCTCTATTAATTTTTGTGTCCACTAGATTTTTCAAGGTGTTGGTCTAGGGGATAGGTGCTTTTTCACCCTCATAGTTTTTCACCTCAGGCCTAGGGGCCTTTCCTGACAGGAATTCCCTTGGTTTCACAAAATGGTGGCCACCAACTGTCCCCAACTGCCACAACCTAGACTGCCCTATAGGTTAACATTAGGCCTTCCAGAACTTTCTGGACCCTGTGTGGTTTGGCTATAAAAGGGCAGGGGTCAGGGAGCCATTTTGTGTAGTCTAGAGTGTGTGAGGAGTAAGGCAGTGGCGAGTGGAGGTGGACGCACAGAGAGAAGTTAGTTGGCAGGAAGCTTGACAGCCTCTTCTGGAAGACGTTCCCCCTTAGCTACTGACCAAACCCTCTGGTGGGACCTTGATAACTGAGGGCGTCAGCTCCGTGAATTTCGCTGGCTCCTCCTTGAGATCCTAAGCTAACCACCTTGCTGCTGGCTGGGTAAAACCCCTTCCCACTGGACTGTCTACCGATCTTACCAGGAGCGGAATGGAGACGCCCTGTGTTGGAGTTGGAGACCTTGAGGCGGAGATACGGGATTGCGGTGGGCTGACGGACTGGTGATTGATTTGGGAGACGCTGCTCCCCGCGCATACTCAGAGGCGCGGAGCGGTGTCTCGCTTTGGGAGGAGCCACGCCTGTTCAGGAAGGTAGCGGCCGGAGAGTCGCGCAGGCCCGGTATGAGGCGAGGCAGTGCCTTGTAGGCGGAGCGCTGTCACGGAAGCGGGCGGCTTCGGTGGGCGGGCGGCTCTGGAGGCGCGGAGGCGCCTAGGAGACGTGCAGGCCCAGTGAAGGGCTGGGGAAGACCCTCGGCGGGATCGGAAGTGAGGCGGAAGTGTCTCTCACCGAGATTTCCAGCAAGAAGTGCACAACGTCTCTCCCCCGTCTAAGAAGCCTCAAGTTCAGCGCTAACTGGAGGAAGAGCGGCTGGTCTGGTGGGTCAGCTTGAAAAGCAAGCCGCTTCTGTGGAGCTCCCCTTGTGGCCTATCTCCCTTCCCTCCAGTGACAAAAGACCACGTGTGACAGAGGGCCCTTGTTAAAAGTAAGGAGGTTGTGTGTGTGAGAAGCGGGAGAGCAGGGAGCACTTTCTTGTTGCGCAGAATCGAATGCGCCGGTAAATAACTCAAAGAAAGCCTTGAAGAGTTGCCTCAAAGACTCAAAGGTCTGTAATGTTCTAAGGGACATCGGTTCTGGAACTGGGTCAGGAGAGAATCTGGTGTTAGGGGCGGCTAAGGAGTTCATTGATAATAGTTCTGCAGGGAGGGGGAACTTCCTGGGACATCAGCCTAGAGTACCTATTTTATATGACCAGGCCAATGTTTCACTAAAATAATTGCCGTTATTGTAACTCCTCACTCCTGTCTCATGTCCATTGACTTTAGTGCATCATTAGGGAGTGTGAGAGAAGGAAGGTGGTAATTGGGGGAAACTACAGAGGTTTATTCAAACGTCCATTTGCCCTGCTATCCACCACGTTGAGTTGTACTGTTATAAAGCTGTAGAAAATAGAAGGCTTAATGTGAACCCTTGTGAAATTGACAAAGCAAATGTAATTTGACTATGAAATGTGAATATCAGTTTTAAAAGTAACCAATACAAAAAGGAGAAATGATGGTGTGAAATACAGAAAAGAAAATAACCAATCTATTTTTATAAAGTAATCCATATTTTTCCATAATTTACGGTGTAGCGTCATTTTTGAGTGGAATTTTATTGAGTTACTGTTGGGTGGTTTGCAACCTTTATACATGTGCCTTTGTTGACATTGCCTTACCCTAGGCCAGGCTACCCTAGGTGACCTGACATATTTAGGTTCCAACAAGCTGGTGTCTAGCGGTGGGATCCTGACTGTGGTTGCAACTACTCTATAGTAATTTAGTAAAATCCACTAGCCTACACCTGGAGTTTTCTCCTAGCGGCCCTCCTAATTTTTATTTTTGTTTTTTCCAAATTTGTTCCTGGTGGTGGGGTGGAGGTAACTTCAGGTTGCCCTTGCAACTCAAATTTCCTTGTGTGTATAACTTGGTATTGCCTGTTGTAAAATGGAGTTTGCACTAGAAAAACTAGACACCTATTCTGTGGCTCAGCTGAAAGATTTCTGCCAACAAATGGGGGTATTTTTTAAGCATGGTGCCAGGAAGGGGGAACTCCAAACCAGTCTAAGGGCTTGGGTGGAAGCACACAAAGAAGGGAAGGAGGAGGATGAAGGGACAGACCGGGACATGGTTGTGGAGATAGAAGGATTATTCCACTCAGAGGGGGAAAACCTACTCCCAGGACCAGTGTCCTACTCCAGGAGGGGCAGTAGTGTCTCCGGGGGAAGCCTGACCGAAGCAGAGCTCACTGACAGGAGGGAAATGAGACAATTAAAATGGGAGTTGGCTAAGCTGGAGCAGGAGAAGGAGGAGCGGAGGATGGCTCATGAGTTCAGGTTGGAAGAATTAGAACTCAAGATCCAGGCACGGGGGTCCTCTCCTGTAATGAATGGTGGCAGCGAATCCAAAGAAACAGCCAGGGAGTCCAGACCCTATTTGCCAAAAGACCTAATTGCTAGCTTTAGTCAGGGAGATGACATAGCCAAATGGTTGGCTGCCTATGAGGTCTCCTTAAGAGCCCATGGGGTGCAGGAGAAGCACTGGGGGGTTGGTTTGTATAAGTACATGCCTCCTGCTGGTCGGGACACCTTGCTGGCCCTGGAACCAGTGGAGCAAACCAACTACCCCACCATGAAGCTAGCATTGGTAAGGAAGTTTGGGCTTACCCCAGAAAGGTATCGCCAGAAGTTCAGGGGGAGCCACAAGTTAAATACCCAGAACTGGGTGGACTTCCTTGATTACGCAAGAAAGGCCTTGGAGGGCTGGGTAAAGGGCAGTGAGGTGAAGGATTATGAGGGGTTGTATGATCTATTTTTGAAAGAGCACCTCCTCGAGAAATGCTTTCCCGAGCTGCGCCAACACCTGGTGGACAGCAAGCTGACCAATCCCCGGAAGCTTGCAGAGGAGGCGGACATCTGGGCAAGTACCCGGGTGTCCTCAAAGGGGACTGGAGGGGATTCCCAAAAGGTCGGACAGGGCGCCCCTCAGAAGAAGGAGGGAGGAGATAAAAAGAGGGAGTTCTCTAAAGGTCCCCAAAACCAATTCCAAGGGAAAGGAACAGGTTTCATCCCTAAGGCTAACCCGCCCAGAAACCCTAATCCTGGCCAAAGCCAGCAGCCAAGGGTTCTCCACTGTTTCGAGTGTGGTGGTGTTGGACATTATAAGGGAGATGTCAGATGCCCAAAGAGACCACCCCCTCCCACCGGAGGAAAACCACCGGGAGTAGCTAGTGTAGCGCTCGGGGAGGAGTTGCCCTTAGATAAGGGGGGTGAGTGGGCGGGTGTCACCTAAGTGTCCCTGGGAGAACGGGAGATGGTTCCTAAGATCCAGGTGCCCCCAAATACTGCTAAGTATGGGCAATGGGTCACCATCAATGGCCAGAGAGGGGAGGCTCTGAGAGATACAGGAGCCAGTATGACTATGGTGAGAAGTCAACTGGTGTCTCCAGAGCAGGTGGTTCCCCATGTACTCCACCCCGCCGCGATGGCTGACGGCAGAATGGGCCACTATCCAGTGGCTGAGGTTCCCTTTGAGTGGGAAGGGGTTGCAGGTTCACTTCGAGTTGCCGTAAGCCCTGCCGTGCCAGTTGATTGTCTATTGGGGAATGATATGGAGCACAACGCTTGGAGAGAGGTGGAATACCGGACGCACTCTGTGATGCTGGGTACACCTGACTGGGCCTGTGTGAGCACACGGTCTGCGACTGCCCGGAGAGGGAGTTCGCCTGGGTTGGAGCCTGGAACAATGGCCCAACCCGCTGCCAAAAAGGGACAGACCCGAAGACAGGAAGAGCCTGCTTTGGCTTCCACACCCCATGTGTCAGATCGGCCACCTGCGGTGGTGGACCAGGAGTCCGTGGAGGGGGAAGTAGACTCTCTGGAGGATTTACCCATCCCTGCTGAGTGGCATGTGGAGGGAGGACCTACCAGAGAGGAATTCTGTAAGGGGCAGAGGGAGTGCCCTACCCTTGAGGGACTTAGCCGACAGGCTGAAGCCCAGGCAGCAGGTGATGTTACGGGACACTACCATATTTACTGGGAGGATGGACTCCTCTACAGTGAACCCAAGGTACCCTTACCTGGTTCATCAAGGGCCTTGGTAGTCCCGCAACAATACCGAGCCTTTCCGCTGGAATTGGCTCATGCTATACCCTTGGCAGGACACTTAGGTCAGGACAAGACCTTTGCTCGGCTTGTCCTCCACTTTTACTGGCCTCAGATGAAAGTGGCGTCCAACACTTACTGTCGGACATGTGTATCCTGCCAGGCCAGTGGGAAAACAGGGGTGAAGCTGAAAGCTCCCCTGGAACCACTTCCAGTCGTTAGCACCCCCTTTGAAAGGGTGGGCATCGACATTGTAGGGCCTTTAGATCCACCAACAACAGCTGGTCACAGGTTCATCCTGGTTCTGGTGGATCATGCCACACGGTACCCAGAGGCAATTCCTCTGAGGACAGTCACTGCACCTGTGGTGGCTAGGGCCCTAATGGGGATCTTTCCCCAAAGAAGTTGTGTCTGACAGGGGGACCAACTTTATGTCAGCTTACATGCGGGCAATGTGGAAGGAGTGTGGAGTGACCTACCGGTTCACCACTCCCTATCACCCCCAGTCGAATGGACTGGTTGAGAGGTTCAACAAAACCTTGAAGGGCATGATCAGAAGTCTGCCTGAAAGCCTGCGGAGGAAATGGGACGTCCTCCTACCCTGTTTGCTATTCTCCTACAGGGAAGTGCCACAGAAGGGAGTGGGCTTCAGCCCCTTTGAACTTCTGTATGGGCACCCTGTACGCGGTCCTCTCAGCCTGGTGAAGGATGGTTGGGAAAAGTCTCCCAGGAAACCCCCCCAGGATGTGGTGAGCTACATGCTGGCCTTCAGGAGCCAAATGGCGAAGTTGTGGAAGCAAGCTTCTGACAACTTGGAGGCCAGCCAGGCAGTCATGAAAGAGTGGTATGACCACAATGCTCACCAGGTGGAATTGGAGCCTGGCCAGAAAGTGTGGGTGATGGAACCTGGAGAGCTTAGTGCCCTCCAGGATCGCTGGACAGGCCCATTTGAAGTGTTGGAAAAGAAGGGTAAGGCCACATACCTGGTGGACCATAAGACCCCTCGACAGCCCCTACGGGTGCTGCATACCAACCGACTCAAACCCCACCATGAGAGGCCCGAGGTCATTTTAATGATGGTGACTGATGGGGAAGAGGAAGCGGAAAGCGAACGTCTCCCAGACTTGTTTTCGTCTCAAGAGAAGGATGGGTCAGTGGAGGGAGTGATTCTCTCTCCCACTCTAACTCCTGAACAGCGGGAGGACTGCCGCCAGATACTGGAGCAGTACTCTACGTTGTTCTCCCTTGTCCCGGGATGGACTCACCTGTGTACCCATGATGTGGACACAGGGGACAGCCCACCAGTGAAATCGAAGACCTACCGGCTGTCCGACAAGGTGAAGGCTAGCATCCATGGAGAGGTTGCCAAGATGCTAGAGCTAGGAGTTATAGAACCTTCCACCAGCCCTTGGTCCAGTCCGGTGGTGCTAGTGCCAAAAGCCGCTCCACCAGGCACCACACCAGAACTGAGGTTCTGTGTGGATTACCGGGGACTGAACTCAGTTACAAAGACTGATGCTCATCCGATCCCTAGGGCGGATGAATTAATTGACCGGCTAGGAGCTGCCCAATACCTGAGTACCTATGACCTCACTTCAGGGTACTGGCAAATCTCCTTGACAGATGGAGCAAAGGAAAGGTCAGCCTTCTCCACGCCTGAGGGACACTTCCAATTTTGTGTGATGCCCTTTGGGCTCAAAAATGCCCCTGCCACATTTCAGCGGCTGGTGAACCAGGTCCTCTCTGGAATGGAGAGTTTCTCCGCTGCTTACCTGGATGACATTGCTGTCTTCAGTAGCAGTTGGGAGGACCATTTGCAACATTTGCAAGCAGTTCTCCAGGCCCTGAAACAAGCTGGAGACACCAAAGGCCAGCAAATGCCAGATTGGGCAGGGGTCGGTTGTGTACCTTGGACACTTGGTGGGTAGGGGGACAGTGCAGCCCCTGCAGGCAAAGATTGAGGCAATCATGGCCTGGGAACCCCCCAAGACACAGACTGAGGTCCGAGCTTTCCTGGGCCTCACAGGCTACTACTGTCGCTTTGTGAAGGGGTATGGCACTATTGTAGCGCCCCTCACAGAGCTCACCTCCAAGAAACAACCTCGACGTGTAGTTTGGACGAACGCTTGTCAGCAAGCTTTTGAAAAACTGAAGCAGGCAATGTGTGCAGCACCGGTCCTGAGGGTCCAGACTTCTCCAAGGAGTTCATTGTCCAGACAGATGCATCAGAACATGGCATTGGGGCAGTGCTATCGCAACTGAATGAAGAGGGCCTGGATCAGCCTGTAGTCTTCTTATCTAGGAGGCTGCTTCCCCGGGAACAGAAGTGGAGTGCAATTGAGAGGGAAGCTTTCGCGGTGGTGTGGGCTCTGAAGAAGCTGCGGCCATACCTGTTTGGCTCGCACTTCCTGGTTCAGACTGACCACCGACCCCTTCGTTGGCTGATGCAGATGAAGGGGGTGAATCCCAAGCTGTTGAGGTGGTCCACCTCCCTACAGGGAATGGACTTCCGGGTGGAACATCGACATGGAGTTGACCACGCCAATGCAGACGGTCTCTCTAGGTATTTCTGCCTTAGTGATGAGGACTCCCAAGGGGTTGGGTAGTTCTCCCCACTTTCAGCTGGGGGGGACGCGTGTTAGACCTGTCTAACCTTTTGCGTAGTCCCTCCAATTTATTATTTATTATGTCCCCTTTTTGCCCCTCATGCCTCTATTTATTTTTGTGTCCACTAGATTTTTCAAGGTGTTGGTCTAGGGGATAGGTGCTTTTTCACCCTCATAGTTTTTCACCTCAGGCCTAGAGGCCTTTCCTGACAGGAATTCCCTTGGTTTCACAAAATGGTGGCCACCAACTGTCCCCAACTGCCACAACCTAGACTGCCCCATAGGTTAACATTAGGCCTTCCAGAACTTTCTGGACCCTACTGGACCCTGTGTGGTTTGGCTATAAAAGGGCAGGGGTCAGGGAGCCATTTTGTGTAGTCTAGAGTGTGTGAGGAGTAAGGCAGTGGCGAGTGGAGGTGGACGCACAGAGAGAAGTTAGTTGGCAGGAAGCTTGAAAGCCTCTTCTGGAAGACGTTCCCCCTTAGCTACTGACCAAACCCTCTGGTGGGACCTTGATAACTGAGGGCGTCAGCTTCGTGAATTTCGCTGGCTCCTCCTTGAGCTCCTAAGCTAACCACCTTGCTGCTGGCTGGGTAAAACCCCTTCCCTCTGGACTGTCTACCGATCTTACCAGGAGCGGAGTGGAGACGCCCTGTGTTGGAGTTGGAGACCTTGAGGCGGAGATACGGGATTGCGGTGGGCTGACGGACTGGTGCTTGATTCGGGAGACGCTGCTCCCTGCGCATGCTCAGAGGCGCGGAGCGGTGTCTCGCTTTGGGAGGAGTCACGCCTGTTCAGGAAGGTAGCGGCCGGAGAGTCGCGCAGGCCCGGTATGAGGCGAGGCGGTGCCTTGTAGGCGGAGCGCTGTTACGGAAGCGGGCGGCTTCGGTGGGCGGGCGGCTCTGGAGGCGCAGAGGCGTCTAGGAGATGCGCAGGCCCAGTGAAGGGCTGGGGAAGACCCTTGGCGGGATCGGAAGTGAGGCGGAAGTGTCTCTCACCGAGATTCCCAGCAAGAAGTGCATGACGTCTCTCCCCCGTCTAAGAAGCCTCAAGTTCAGCGCTAACTGGAGGAAGAGCGGCTGGTCTGGTGGGTCAGCTTGAAAAGCAAGCCGCTTCTGTGGAGCTCCCCTTGTGGCCTACCTCCCTTCCCTCCAGTGACAAAAGACCACGTGTGACGGAGGGCCCTTGGTAAAAGTAAGGAGGTTGTGTGTGTGAGAAGCGGGAGAGCAGGGAGCATTTTCTTGTTGCGCAGAATCGAATGCGCTGGTAAATAACTCAAAGAAAGCCTTGAAGAGTTGCCTCAAAGACTCGAAGGTCTGTAATGTTCTAAGGGACATCGGTTCTGGAACTGGGTCAGGAGAGAATCTGGTGTTAGGGGCGGCTAAGGAGTTCATTGATAATAGTTCTGCAGGGAGGGGGAACTTCCTGAGACATCAGCCTAGAGTTCCTATTTTATATGACCAGGCCAATGTTTCACTAAAATAATTGCCGTTAATGTAACTCCTCACTCCTGTCTCATGTCCATTGACTTTAGTGCATCATTAGGGAGTGTGAGAGAAGGAAGGTGGTAATTGGGGGAAACTACAGAGGTTTATTCAAACGTCCATTTGCCCTGCTATCCACCACGTTGAGTTGTACTGTTATAAAGCTGTAGAAAATAGAAGGCTTAATGTGAACCCTTGTGAAATTGACAAAGCAAATGTAATTTGACTATGAAATGTGAATATCAGTTTTAAAAGTAACCAATACAAAAAGGAGAAATGATGGTGTGAAATACAGAAAAGAAAATAACCAATCTATTTTTATAAAGTAATCCATATTTTTCCATAATTTACGGTGTAGCGTCATTTTTGAGTGGAATTTTATTGAGTTACTGTTGGGTGGTTTGCAACCTTTATACATGTGCCTTTGTTGACATTGCCTTACCCTAGGCCAGGCTACCCTAGGTGACCTGACATATTTAGGTTCCAACACTTACCTTATACAAACATTAAAAAAAACATGCTTTTACCATTCATTCATTTACAACGAATTTCGTTGTAAATGTATGCATGGTAAAAACATATAAAATGTAATGCCATGCGTTATAATGGCATTGCCGAATCATGCTACTTTCGTAATGAAAGTATGCGGAGTGATGGTATGCGGAAAGAAAGTTGCGGAATAATGAGTGTTTATCCTCCCCCGGTAAGTACATTGGTGGCACGGCGGCCCACATTTTCAGCAACATACTCATATTTTTTCACCACCCATTTGAAAAATTCACAGGTCTCTCTCATTGATGGCCAGCACCGACATACACTTTTAGACACACCTCCCGCCACAAGTTCTAGAATTGCGAACTTTAGAGCTGAGGAGCTACGTTGTTCATCACCACCCCCTTTTCTGAATCATAACGTTTGAATCTCGGCATCAGCTCAAAATCCTGTGATTCCAGGCAAATCACTTTGTCTCCCCGTGCCTATCACAAATGAATGTGTTCTTCTGTAATGTAAATTGTGCTTATGCCATGCTGTCGAGTTTGCGCTATATAATATTGCAAGGAAAAATAAAGTAGGGAAACTCGAGTTCACAGACCTGTCACAGATAAGAAATGCTATCAAAACGAAATCCTACAAAACAATCTACTACTGGCCGGCAGCAATTCATACCCAGACAACGTCGGGACGGGCTGCTAGTAAGGTATATATTGTACCTTCGTTAATGGCTTTATTGTGCGGCTTCAGGATCCAGGTGGGTCAGGGAGGCACACTCTGCCACTCCGTCAGTTACTTGTTCTGACACTGCCAACGCTGGTCCCGGAACCAGCATTGGCAGTGTCAGAACAAGTAACTGACGGAGTGGCAGAGTGTGTCCTGATGAAAGCCCCCACGACCTTCTGGCAATTCAAGGGCTGAAACATGTCGACCTATACCACAACTGTAGTGTGAAAGAGTCATAATCACTCTTGTTTAAAATAAACTTTGCCTCCGAAAATCAGAACGAATAAAATAAATTTTTCTGGATGAGAGAGACATTTTTATCATTTTTTCACTCTATCACGTCACAGTCACTATCACTGATCACTACTGATTTTAACTGAGGGTATCTCCTCCTGGATGGAGGTTGCATAAACAACTAAACCCTATGATTATGCAGACACGTGTGAGGGACAGCGGAGAACCAAGATATACCGCTTAACATCAAAACTCACCAACACGTGCATGAGGGTTTTTTATTGGGACTAGTCAGAACCGTTCCGGCATACCCGACGTTATGCAGGACAAGTGATCCTTCGCCTAAAGTACATAGGCAGTACCAAACTCCAGGTGCATGTCAGGATACTACAACACCTTCGGGCAATTCTGCATAATGATCCGGCTTATCCGGTTGCTCGCCACTTCAGAAGAGTTCATAGCAATGACCTGTCCTGTCTAAAATATTTTGTAGTGGGGGCCATATTGCCATTAAAAAGAGGAAGTGATCGAGAAACTTTATTAAGACACCTTGAAACTAGAATGATACTTGAATTTGATAGCCGTTGGCCGAATGGACTTAATAATTTAGATGAATTACATCATTTCTTGTATAGACTGGATATACTGTTTCTTTAATCCTCTGTACCCCATGATCTATACTCCCTGTCAGTTAGGTTCCCTATTGAAGGTTGAGTGGGTCAGAGGATCTTGATGAGTTTTATGGCCAGTTCCATTGCCAACTTGCTATTCCGTCTGAAACTAATTTGTGCATTTTTGTGTTTCTCTATTTATTCTAATATCTATTATGATGACCATGTTATTCCTTGATGTATATATTCGCAGCATTGCACTCTTTTATAATATGTATATGTATACATATTCTCATGTATATGTGTATATATATATATTTTTTTTTTTTGATTGCTGAAACAAAATATCTTTGGTGTTTATCACATATTTGGTCTGTAAATATATTTACTATATATATGTTTACAGATATTTTTAGGTTATGGGTTTTAACTTTTTGATACCTTTTGATACTTTTTTAGATAATGTTTTAGACACTTTTTGATACTAACTGTTTTTAAGGGATATATGAAAATCATAGATATTACATACTTTATAGCGGTTATACCTCAGGGATTTGACAAATTCCTAATATGAATACAAATATGATATTGTCTCTTGATCTCATTAGTACTGTATTTTCCTTGCTGCTTACTTTGCACATATATCTGCACAAATTTATTGCACTTTTCTGAACTTCTCTGCTGCTTACTTGTATTTTTGCACATTTAGATCACTACTGTTGACTAACTGTAAGATATGTATATAAGATACTCTTAGTTTTAGAGTCTTAAGGTACATCTACTAAATTGTATTTATACAGTTATTATTCATCAAATCCAATTTAAATATGCAGTTAGATGTTACTTTTGACATTTATTTCAACAATACGTGTCATAATGTTTTGTCAATATTGTTTTATATGTGGCTATATTGGGATTTATCCTGTTATATGTTATAGCTACATTAATATCGATTTTTTTGTTGCTCAAATTACAAGCCAAAGTATTTCTTCACTTTTTATTCTAAATCACATGGTTTGTGATGTCACTAGAAGTGGGTGTGTACACAATTAAGCAAATATAAAATAGCATGTCTTTTGTGTCAATGTTACAGCGTGAACAAGGGCGTGTAGCCTGAAACGCGTAGTTGTTCTCTGTGGTGTTACTGTAATAAAAACTACCTTTTGCTGATTCCTGTGGTCCGTCTCCCTCGTTTGCCGGCGCGCGCTGTGGTCGTGGCGCTGTGAGATTTGAGGAGGAGCCTGTATTCTATATTTAAACCTATATATATATATATATATATATATATATATATAAAAACATGCAATAGCAGCCAAATAACATCAGAGCTGAAATATGCTGTGAAGAATTTCCACCATACATGAATAATATGCATTAGAACATGAGAAACAACACCAAAGATTGTTTAGAAACCGTTTTAATGCTCAGATAGCAGCAGAAATTCTTATATCTCACTGAAAGCATAGAAAGCTCCCAGCCTGCATTGCAAACACACAGTCTAATAAGACTGAAAAGCTAACCTGTAGCTGCATAGCAATAAATTGACACCGTGCCTTTAAGGCACCCATGACCCCCAGTATCCCATCATGCCTCAGGGGTGACAGTTAGGTCAGTTGTTCTTTCCGGCTCCTTCAGGAAGGATCCTGGTTACACAGCTCCACTTCTGTTTTCTGACAGAAAATTACTTCACTTTTAACAACTTTTTTACTTACTTTGACATTTTACATCTAGTCAAGTAAGAAACTGTCTTTTTCAGTCAGTTTAGTGAACATTTTCTACTGAGAATACCTTCACTTTTTGACAAATGTCCTTCTTGTGGCAACAAGAAGGCAAAATCAGATCACCACGTCGTCTGTATCCTGTGTCTGCCTGAGGAACCTGTCCTCATTGGGAGCACCTGTCAGGAAGAACTCTCAAAGACAGGGAGAGGATTCACATTTATGGCCTGGCTCACAGTTTATCTAGAGGAAGGTCTCCGGTGAAGAAGGGCTCCAAGAAGGCTAAAACATCTTCAAAAGAGAAGTCTTCACGCCCTTCAGCTTCAGCATCGGGCTCGGCGCTAAGAAAAGAACCACCGGTGGGTCATTTATCTTCAAAACTACCGTCGAGGGCGGGCTCGCCATCGAAGAGAAGACCAGGTACGTCAAAGATGTTGAAGAATCCAGTTCCGTCGTCAAAATCCCCTCCGCCGTCGTCAACCAGGCAGCGAACGGCGTCGAGGGTGGTCACTTCTCCGCCGTCGTCATCCGGGCAACGTTCGGCGTTGAGGAATGTGACTCCGCCACCGTCAACCAGGCGACGGTCAGCGTCGAGATCCAGGACCCCTCCGCCGTTGTTAACCTGGCGACGATCGGCGTCGAGGGAGGTCATTCCTCCGCCGTCGTCATCCAGGCGACGACCGGCGTTGAGAAGTGTGACCCTTCCGCCGTCGTCTAAGAAACGACGTTCGGCGTCGAGGACCAAGACCCCTCCGCCATCGACAACAAAACATCGTTCGGCGTCGGGGAGGCATTCTCCGTCGCTGTCTCGTCGACACTCGGCGCCGAGGTTGACCAATACCCCTCTGCCGTCGTCGCACAGACATTCGACGTTGAGAGAGAGGACTCCGTTGACGGCTGGTCATCGCCGTTTGGCGTCGAGAGAGGCTCCGTCGACAGCTGGTCATCGCCGTTCGGCATCGAGAGAGGCTCCGCCGACGGCTGCTCTTCGCCGTTCGGCGTCGAGAGATCGTAGATCCTCGCATCGATCGCCGTCAAAGCATTCGACGTCGAGATTGATGGCTCCACCGACTCCCCAGAGGCATTCGGCATCGAGAGAAAGACATCCGACGCCGGAACGCTCGATGTCGAGGCATTCAGAAAGAGCTCGATCGTCGTCGAGGAACTCTGTAATCATGGTGACTGAGTCAGCTTCTCGCAATTCCACGTCACAGTCTTCTGGCTCTTCGACAACATCCTCAAGATCCAGAAGTCCTGTCCACAGATCACCTGTACGGCAGCCAGATCCTTCGGCTGCGTAGGTCAGACTGTCACCTAGATGGTACAAGTCTTTGGATCATTGGCGAGAGTCAGCGGCTGCCAGGCGTATGCAAGAGTATGTCAGTCCTCAGCACAGATCTCCTCTCCAGAGGCTGGTGGAGGAAGTGGACAGATGCAGTCCCCCCAGGCGCCAAGCAAGCAGATCGCCTGTGAGACGACCAACCAGATCCCGCTCTCCCAGAAGGGAAGATCCGGTTAGATCTCGTTCTCCCAGAAGAGAGAATCCGTACAGATCTCGTTCACCCAGAAGAAAAGATCTGGTCAGATCTCGCTCTCCTAGAAGGGAAGAACACCCAAGAGGATCACGGGAGAGGAGGCACGGTGCGCACCGTAGACGTCGAAGAACTCCATCTACTTCATCTACCTCTTCTACCAGGTCTTCCAAGAGGGATTACTCTCCTACGATAACGGAAAGTCCTGTTTCTAGATCCTCTCCAGTGGATGACATAGGCACTTACCTAGATGTCCTACAAAGAGGAGCTCAGAAATTGAACATTGAGATGTCTGTCCCCCAGGTGGCTACGGCAGTAATTTTTGAAACTTTGCACAAAAAAATCTGTCTCTCGCCCGCTGCTGCCTTTGGTCCCGGGGATAATGGATCCGGTCAAGGACGTTTTCCTTACTCCAGCAATAATCAGAGCGGTGCCGGCCCGCATACAGATGAAGTACAAACCAGCTTCATCTGACCCAGTTTTTGTACAATCTGACCCTCCAGCGGACTCTGTGATAGTGGCAGCTGCAGGGAAGACGCATGCAGTTTCTGCTCCCTCTTTAGCACCACCAGATAAGGACAACAAATCACAGGGCTTGTGGGGTCGCAAGGTGTGCAATTCAGCTGCCTCCACACTGAAGGTCTCGAATGCGGCCGCACTGTTGGGCAGATATGATAGAGCCTTATGGGACTCAATGGAAAGGTTTAAGTCAAAGCTTCCAAAAGAAGACCAGAAGGACTTCGAAGAAACTATGACAGAAGGATGTCTGGTGGCGAACCAGTTGATAAGCACTGCACCGGATGGTGCAGTTCTTGCGGCACACTCCTACTCACATGGGGTTTGTGCCAGGAGGTCAGCGTGGTTGCGTCTCACAGGTTTGAAGCCGGATGCTCAACATCGCATCCTAAATCTCCCTTTTTCGGGGTCCTCTCTCTTCGGAGAACATGCTGACGAAGAGATGACTCGCATGAAGACAGAGCTGGATACAGTAAAGGCGGTGGGTCTGGAAAAGAAAAAAGAGTTCAAATGCTGTTTCAAGACCAGCAAGGGAAGAGGGGCTCAACAGAGGGTTCAAACCCCTCAGTGGTCCCAAAATAAGAACCAGGGGAAATCCCAGTTTCGAGGAAAATCCAACAGAGGTATAGAAGGTCACCAGCAGTCCTCTACCACAACGAGAGGAGGAAAGGCCTGAGCAGTGGCTTCCTCTGGCACCGTTGCCCACTCCAGTGGGTGGAAGTGCTTCACAACACCTGTCAGAGTGGGTCAGCATCACAAAAGATCGATGGGTGCTGAATATACTGCGCAATTGATACATGCTACGTTTCCTTGCGCTTCCAAGGAGCATTCCTCCAAAGAGATCTTGCCCTCACCAGCTAAGCTTGCTCAGGAGAGAGGTGAAAATCCTGCTACAAAAAAAGGGCTATAGAGGAAGTTCCCCCCTCTCAAAGGGAAAAGGGAGTTTACTCCAGATACTTTCTTGTCCCCAAAAGAGATCAGGAGGACAAATTCAGGCCCATACTCGATCTTCGTCTCCTAAACAAAGTCATCTGCATGTTAGCTCTTCACCAAATATGCCCACATCGTCAAACTGGAGATTGGATGTGTTTGGTGGATCTGCAAGATGCATACTTTCACATTCCAATTGCACTGCGGAATCGCAAGTACTTGAGGTTTGTCGTAGGAAACAAACACTACCAGTACAAGGTGCTACCCTTCGGACTCAAGTCCGCACCACGAGTCTTCACCAAATGCATGGCAGTGGTGGCGGCTTTTCTTCACAAGAAGGGACTCTTCATCTATCCGTACCTGGATGACTGGCTCCTAAAGGGTCCATCTCCGGTACCGGTAGCACACGATCTGCAACTTTGCCTGCACCAGCTGCACAGGCTCGGTCTCCACGTAAACCTGGAGAAGTCAGTCCAGCGGCCGACACAGTCCATCCACTACCTAGGCTACGTTCTGGACGCAAAATTGGGAAAAGCGTTTCCTTCGGAGGAGAGACTTTTTTCCATGAGACAGAAATGTGGGATTCTGCTAGAATCTCGGTTTCCAACAGCCCGACAAGTAGCATCCCTGCTGGGTTCCATGGCGTCCTGCATTTTTCTCATCCCAAACGCCAGGCTGAGAATGCGGCCTCTGCAACAGGCTCTCGAAGACCAGTGGGACCAAGCAACAGGGCGTTGGGAATATCGTATCACTCTTTCTCAAGCAACGAAGGATGCCATCAAATGGTGGACTCAGACGAGGAATGTGCTGGTGGGAGTACCTTTTCACCAACCTCTTCCTTCCCAGTCTATAGTGACGGATGCCTCTCTGCAAGGCTGGGGAGCGCACATGGGTTCGCTTCAGATTCAGGGTCAGTGGTCTGCGCAGGAGCAGACCTACCACATCAACATGCTGGAGCTCAGAGCGGTGTTTCTAGCTCTCAAAGCTTTCTATCCAGCAATCGAGTCCAACTCAGTCCTAGTTCAGACAGACAATACGACCACCATGTTCTATCTGAACAAACAAGGAGGCACGCGATCTCGCCCACTCTCCCGAGAGGCTCAAACCATCTGGCACTGGCTTCTCTCTCGAAGCCTCACAGTAGTGGCGGTGCACCTTCCAGGCGAATTGAACGTCAAAGCAGACACACTCAGCGGCACTTTCGAAGATCCGCCAGACTGGGTGCTAAACGACGAAGTAGTAGAAGAGCTTTTTCGTTGCTGGGGTCGTCCGGCCATAGACTTGTTTGCAGACAACGAAAACGCCAAATGCCACGCCTTCGTGTCCAGGTACCACCGGCCAGGGACGCAGGGGAATGCTCTCCTGATGGATTGGTCGGGAACATTCGCTTACGCGTTTACTCCCCTGGCTCTGATTCCGAAGGTAGTGTCCAAGCTCCTCAGGTCGGACATGGAGATGATCTTGATAGCTCCAGACTGGCCACGGCAGTGGTGGTACCCGGACCTTCTGCATCTGTCTGTGTGTCCACTCAGACGACTTCCTTGCAGGCCGGACCTGTTGAGCAAGATGAACGGGAGGATACTTCATCCCAACCTCCCATCACTGAACCTAACAGCATGGCACCTGAGATCCTGCAATATGGACATCTGAACCTGCCTCCCGAATGCATGCACATTTTAAAGGAGGCTAAGAGGCCTTCCACAAAAGCGTCCTATGCGTTCAAGTGGAAAAGGTTTTATATATGGTGTAGAGATCATCACCTGGATCCTGCTAAAGGGCAGGAGGAGGTAATTCTGCCATACCTCCTTTCTTTGGCAACTTCTGGATTGAAATATGCTTCCATTAGAGTGCATCTGTCAGCTATAGTAGCATACAGGAAATCGCCTAATCAGATTTCTTTCTTTCAGGTTCCGGTGGTTAAGGTTTTCCTCCAGGGGTTGAAAAATGTCTATCCCCTTGTGCGAAATCCTTCTCCTCCTTGGGAATTGAACCTGGTTCTATCCAGGTTAATGTCACCTCCTTTCAAACCTATCCACAAGGCCTCTTTGCAACATCTATCTTGGAAAGCAGTCTTTTTAGTAGCAATCACATCAGCGCACAGAGTAAGCGAGATACAAGCGCTCTCTGCGAAGGAACCATATACTGTTTTCCATCACAATAGGGTGGTCCTGAGGGCTCACCCATCCTTCTTGCCTAAGGTGGTTTCTGATTTTCATATAAATCAGTCCATCTCCCTCCCTTCTTTTTTTCCAAATCCAGCGACCCCAGCAGAGCGGTCATTGCACTCCTTGGATTTAAAGAGAGTGCTCAAGTTCTATTTGGAAAAAACCAAGGGAATCAAGAAGTCGGATCAGCTGTTCATGAACTATGGTTCAATGAGAACAGGCTTTCCAGCGGCCAAGAGGTCCATCTCTAGATGGATTGTCTCCTGCATTAAATTGGCCTACCAGCTTGCAGGCAAGCCTTTATTGGTGTCACCCAAAGCGCATTCTAACAGAGGGAAAGCGGCCACAGTGGCCTTCTTGCACGACATTCCAATGTCAGAAATATGCAAGGCTGCAACTTGGAAATCAGTTCATACCTTTACGAGGCATTACTGTCTAGAATCTGATTCCAGGGCCGATACTCAAGTAGGACAAGCCTGCGGCCTGTACGAGCTTAGTTGTTACTAGGCTTAGTATGGTTATTACTGTATTGTTACTCCTTTGCCCGCAGGGGGATGAGGTGAGGCTCGCTATTCAATTCTAATGCTTATGACTATTGATGAGGATCCCCTGGAAGAGAAGGATTAGTTACTTATCTGTAATCCTAGTTCTCTTCCAGGGGTATCCTCATCAAAGTCATAAGCAACCCTCCCGCCTCCCCGGGCAAAGGACATTCTTTAATAAGGAGATATTGTTAACCTATTTGTTACTGGGTTTTTTAAGTCTCCGAAAAGAACAACTGACCTAACTGTCACCCCTGAGGCATGATGGGATACTGGGGGTCATGGGTGCCTTAAAGGCATGGTGTCCGTTTATTGCTATGCAGCTACAGGTTAGCTTTTCAGTCTTTTTAGACTGTGTGTTTGCAATGCAGCCTGGGAGCTTTCTATGCTTTCAGTGAGTTATAAGAATTTCTGCTGCTATCTGAGCATTAAAACAGTTTCTAAACAATCTTTGGTGTTGTATCTCATGTTTCTAATGCATATTATTCATGTATGGTGGAAATTCTTCACAGCATATTTCAGCTCTGATGTTGTTTGGCTGCTATTGCATGTTTATATATATATATATATATATATATATATATATATGTTTATATATATATGAGTATGTATATGTGGGGCACATATAATATAGTGTTTCCGGGGTCCTGCACATGGGCGGGAATATTCTAATGCTTATGACTTTGATGAGGATAGCCCTGGAAGAGAACTAGGATTACAGGTAAGTAACTAATCCTTTTTGTACTTGGCAGCCATTTTAGTTAGCCATGTGCTCGCCATGTGCTGTTTACCTCTTCAGAGCCTTGCACATGCTCAGAAGGGCCTAGCTGGTAGAATGCACCTGCTCCTCTTATATAACTGTCAGGCTATTTTTAGTGATGTATGGAGAAGTAACTCTCCTCCCACTTTGTTGAGCAAGCAGATCTTGCATGCCCATATTAGGCATTTTGCATGCTTACATGAGCCAGGACCTCCCCTTGGTTTTATGCTGACTATGTAACCCTAAGCATGTATAAG
The DNA here is from genome assembly GCF_964263255.1 of Lissotriton vulgaris. Lineage (NCBI taxonomy): Eukaryota > Metazoa > Chordata > Amphibia > Caudata > Salamandridae > Lissotriton > Lissotriton vulgaris. The sequence goes on from NC_141693.1 coordinate 1,704,553,127, forward strand.
GCCCCTGTTTTCTGTACTCCTTAGACTGCCTCATACAGTTTCTGAGGGTACTGTGTGATGTAGTCTCCCTCATCTAAGGTTAATAAATGCATTCTTTTTATATTTCAGCTTCTGTGCCAAATTCTTCTTTGTTGGTTTAAAAGGACCAGGTATCAGTGAGACCCCTGAGAAGGTTTCTATTTTCTTCAAATGGCGCTCCAACGTGGACCTCATCAGAGAACTGGCTATTCAAGGGAGTGATCTTGAAAGGAGACAGGAATGTACTGAGGAGGGCAGGACAGGATTCTACTAAGGAGGTACTCTGTGCACGGAGATTCTGGGAATTCTCTGTCTCGGCAACCCGGTATATTTCTGGTCTTCCTGATTTTGATCCTCCACATGTTTACCGCTCCTGACTGAGAACTTTTTTGGCGTGAGTGTTCTAAAAAAAAACGACAGTTAGGTCATTCAGAACTTGGCAGTTAGAATCTGGACATCAAGTGATTGGTAAGCGTTGTTTGGATGCAACACTTGCTGTTGGTTTGATGCCTGGGATAGGTAAGGTCATTTTGCGACGCTTGCTGTGGCTTTGGAATTTGTATTGGCCAATTTTGGAATTTGTGGTTGAGAATATATGAATTGCAATTTGTGTAGGCAGGTAATGAGGAGACTTTTCTCTACTTTGTATAAGATTTGAACGGCACAACGTACAAGCGTACTTTAAGTTCCACTTTGCGTATAATATTTGCATATGTTGTAATATTTTTGGCATTCCTGTTTCAAGCACACATCGAAGAATGTGTTGCTTTTTGGAGGTACCATAGTGAGATGTGAAGTGAACTAGCCGGCTCCCCTAGAGGGAATACCTAAATAGGTTTAGGTATAAAAACATATTTCTTCCTTGGTGATTTTGTACCCCATGGAATTCAAATATGACCATAAAACAAACAAGGATCCTAATCTGCACACTTTTATAGATGGAGATATGCAGAGCGATGTTTTGGTGTTCTGCCAGCCAAAGCTAGTGAATTGAGTGTATTTTGGCTTCTTGAAAATAAAACAGTCTGTTGGGCTGTTTTGTGCAATCTTTTGGAATACTATTGAGATGCTTGTCTTTTAAATATGACTTACAACTAGTATTTACAAATGGTTTGGTTTAAGTACAGTCTGTGGGCTGTCCTTTGTTTCTGTCCTAAGTGTTGATCTGTGGGTTAATCGTGTGTTTAAATGTCTATGTGGGTTCACATTGGTACGTCTGTGAGTAAATAGCGATTGCGCTCTTTGTGAAAGAATGCCTAGCCTTAAGCGCGCTGTATTGTGTGTTCTGAGTGTTTGACCTCCTTCTGTATATGTCTGGAATGAGCTAAATGTGTGTTTTTGTGGTTTTTTTGCTGTCATCAGTCTGTTATGCAAAATGTCAAGTATTTAATATTAAATAAAAATTTAATAAAAATCCAGAAATGAACTATATGATATGCTAAATAACTACATGTTACTTTTAAATTGATAGAGTAAGCAACTATGCACCTGTAAAAACTACCACAAAGATAAAAGATTAGAATTAGAATTCACATTCAATAGGAATAAAACAGGCCTCAAAAACGAAATTGTGTGTTTTGCAATAAATAAACAATTATAAAATGTTACAGCATTTTCCTTAGATAAATTGTGTTAGATATAAACAGGCAAACACATCACCTGAGTAAATTGGATGTTGCTGAACTAAACACATATTATAAAACATGCATTGAAAAGCTTTAGTTTTAAATAGACTGTCACTGTACTTATATTTTAACACTAAAAAAAGCTTTCCAACAGCTGTGTTTGAACTGCCACTGAGAAACAGCTGTTGTTTTGATTGTTGGCCACGGAGAGAAAGGAATGCTGACTCAGTTAGGATTTTGTCAGTGCAAACACGGTAAAACCCAGCATTTCAGACTGCTGTTTTAAAAAGTTACAAAAATCAGGTTCATTATTTTGGATAACAGGAAAACATTTAAAGTAAAGATGTCCATTCTTAATGCCATTTTACATAGGCACATTTGTGGTTCTGATGTTAAATAATAACTGCCCTTCAAAGTGGCACACAATGTTTCATGTTTCAAGTTAGGCTTCTGTGCTTAGGCTTATGAATGAATGTGTTTAAATATTATAGGCAAGGGATGCAGCTTGCTCTTCATATGTGGAACTATCAAAATGATTGGTTTTATTAAAAAAACATTATTAAAAAATTAAGTGCTTTTAAACTAGTTTTTTAATATTTATAAAGCTTAATATTCATACTGTGACCTCCTAGCATTAACATTAAATTTCAGTTGTGCTGTACCGCATAATGAGGAAACTTGCATGTGAAATTTCACTCTACGCTGGCGTAAAAAACTCATTTTTATAAGGGTATATTTGATATATTTCTGATGCCCAATCTCTGGAATGTGTAGAGAACATTCTGAGGATGACTATTATGCAACAAAATTATAGGACATTCATTTTTAAGTGCCCCAAATATCAAAGTCGAAATTGGGTAAAATTCACCATTTAAAATGCAGTTTTGCTGTTCAGAGCAGCTTTTAAACTGCCTTCGGCTTCAGTAAATGCACACATTTAGGTATTAAACAAATAGCTGACTTCTATATTGTTAGAAAAGTATATTGCACACTGCTTATAATTGAAAATATGTATAAAACCAGCAGAAGTTGTTCCCTTAACTCTAAACTGACAAACAGGGGGATAAGTGCTTTCCATCTCTGTCTCTAGGGTGACTTTGAATTGGGATAGCCACATGGAAACCCTTGCACACAGAATAGGACAGCTGGGAAGGGTTAAATGTCAGTTTCATATTTAGAAGCCTAGCATGGCTCCCAGAGAAAAGTTTGCTTTGACATTTTGACCTCTGAAACTTTTTGAAAGAGGACAGGGGAGAAAAGAAGTTTTACTTTTTTTGGGCAAAAGCAAGCACTTTATGTATTCATGTGATAAAAAAACAAGATAATGGTATATCTGAACTTTGATTAATAGAAAGCTTTGACATATTTATATACAGCACTAATGCTTTTAGTCTGAGGATTACCGTACAAAAGCTGAGGAAATGAAATTTAGTTTGACTTCATGTGACCTAATTAGTGCACTTGCTAAAGGGATTGGCGGTTAATTATTCATGTTCTTTAGCTCTCTTAAATTTGCTATGTACCTCCTATAACTTGTTTATGCCCAGTTGCTACAAATAGGGGTTGATAGTGTTGAGAGAAGTGAAACCTGTTTCAGGTTTCCTACTGTCAAAATGGGGGAAGGAGGCTGGCTACTCTACAAATTAAGGGTAGGCGAAATGTATGTTTCTCTCTCTTTTTCTCAATTTCTTTTTAGTCGGTCTAAGCTGTCTGTGAAATAGCAATGAGACATTTAATTGGCTATTCAGTGCTACTGTTTTAAACATTGTTAGAATTAATACAATGAATAAGTATATATGTTATGTTACTGGCCATCCTGTTTGATGAAATTATGGAAGGATGATTAGTCTAGATTGTTGTTCCCTTATTTTGACCTTTAAGGGGAACTAGATGTGGGTCATTTTTGTTCTAAAATTCTTAGGTGAAAACACCATTATTGTATGTTATTCTCATGCTAGATAGTTTTGCAAGGGCATAGCTAGTTTTTATTAGCTAGTCTGTGTAAATAAACTGACAGTCCTTATTAGAGCTGATGCTGCATAGTTTGGATCATGAAAAGTAGAACGCAGGGAAGATGCCCATGTGATCCTTGGCAAATATTTTTGAAGGAAATATTGTTTTATGGATAAGAACTCCTGTTAAATTAGCAGTTTTAGATTTTCCTGTTGCTCCTATAACATGAGAGCATGGTCCTAAGCGTACAATGTAGGTGCTTTTATTAAGAGAAATCATTTTAGAAGTGTCTGCAGTCCTGTACAAGTAATGTAAAGTTTATGAGCAAAAGTGCAGCACATTTCTTTTTTTTGAGGGTTTTCAGATTAGTACACATGAATACACCAATATAAGGATTTAGGGTATGTATGTATTGTTTTTCTCATTTACTAAGAATTTCATAAATGAACACAGATTTCCTTGGCTGCTTGGGATTGGGCGATGTATTTCTCTTGTCAGTTCACCGAAGAGTTCCTTTTATACTTGCCAATAAATCCATGCTGTTGTTTTGTTTACTCTCACATAGATGAAGTGGTTCTTGGGTGCCTTGCTAATATATGGGGCGTCCCAAGACTAGGAAGTATTCTGAGACTATCCTCTCTGTTGATAGACTGTTTCTGTGCCTTGTCTAAAGACCTTTTGTTCTGTCCACCAATAGATATTTGCTACTTTACAACCATTACCAGAGGGGCCCGGACATCAGATTCAGCTTTGGGAATCAGCACCAGTCCAGCTTGAGGCCAAAGTGAAGGTAACCAGCACAGGCATTGCTGGCAACTAGAATCTTAGTGAAGACGGAAGCCCTGGGATGAAGTGTATACCCCTGCCACTGTCTTGGGCCAAAGACGGGGTTAAAAACCAGAAAGGAAAAATAGTGGCTCACGTTTTTGATGCCCAGCTGAGAGTCACAGACTGACCAGAATGGCGAGGAAGCTTTGCTTGAGGTGACCCCTTTTAAAACAAGGGTTGCTTCAGAGATCCCAGCATCAGGTCTCTGAATCCTGGTCCCAAAGTGAATGCAAGTTTGCTCCTTTATTTGTTGGTCAAGAGATAATTGGGCACACTGGATGCAAAAGTGTGGTCCCAATGAATGAGCAGTGCGCCAGCAGAGCAATATAGGAGTTGGGGAAGGACTAGAGTTTAGGGTACAGGTACTGTGTCTCTGGTGGCTGTTAGATTGAAGTGAAGAAAACTGGTGTACAGCCTGAGACACTGGACAGGATCGCTGAGAGCATTTGCCCTGGTGGGTGACTGCCTTATCCTGAAAGAAGAAACTTTTCCCTTGAAACTGGACTGTGATTCTTGAGTTGCGAGTTGTGCAGCTCCATCATGGAAACAACAAGAACCTGCCTGTGAGGCTCAAACGAACACAGGGAGAGGACTCCCCTCTGGATTGGTGGTACAGCGGCTTCAATTTCTCCAAGGACTTCTTTTTCTTGTTAATAATGTACCCCTTAAGTCGTCCCATTTTTGAGGAGAAGTAGTCCTTCGCAGCTCTTCGTTCTAATTCCTATGGCCCTGTGTGGTCCTCCTGGTCCCAAATATAATTGATGTTCTAGCCCTCATAAAGGGAACACTGTAAAAGTTTAGTGAACATGTTTTAATTAGATATGTGCTGTTGGCTATTCTGAAATTGAAATGAATGGTCACTGAAATGGATAGGAGCCCTGAAAATGTTTGGTAGATGATTCTAGGATTTGCTTTTGCTTAGGGTTGTGAAAAATGATAATTCAGTTCGTGATAATGGTCATTACTCTCTCCTGCTATCTGTATGTTAATTATGACCCAATGCTTTGTTCCCTTTGTATTCGTGCTTATACCTCATATGTACCTGCTTAATGAAATGGTTAGAATGGCAAATGCCCACCTAGCAATGAATTAGGATATTGATAAATTTATGAAAATTAATGTGCAAATATTTTCTATGTTCCTACTGGATCATAGGAATGTCTTTAGCTCATGCTAAAAGGACCATCTGTTAAAAATTGCAGGGATTTGTTAGCATGAGCTGAAAGCCATTTTTGTACTTGGCAGCCATTTTAGGTAGCCATGTGCTCGCCATGTGCTGTTTCCCTATTCAGAGCTTTGCACATTCTCAGAAGGGCCTAGCTAGTAGAATGCACCTGCTCCTGTTATATAACTGTCAGGCTATTTTTACTGATGTATGGAGAAGTAACTCTCCTCCCACTTTTTTGAGCAAGCAGATCTTGCATGCCCATATTAGGCATTTTGCATGCTTACATGAGCCAGGACCTCCCCTTGGTTTTATGCTGACTATGTAACCCTAAGCATATATAAGGCCCCTGTTTTCTGTACTCCTTAGACTGCCTCATACAGTTTCTGAGGGTACTGTGTGACATAGTCTCCCTCATCTGAAGTTAATAAATGCATTCTTTTTATATTTAAGCTTCTGTACCAATTTCTTCTTTGTTGGTTTAAAAGGACCAGGTATCAGTGAGACCCTTGAGAAGGTTTCTATTTTCTTCAGTTATTTTACAGATAAAACAGAACACTAGAATATAAATGTATTTTTCATCTATTTTAATCTAAGGTAGTGGCCAACTTCAAAAGAAAGATGCAGGCAGCGCTATTACAATGCCTTGTTAGACTATCCACTATAAGATGGTGGCCGTTTTGGAGACACATGTCACGTGGTTTACACAGCAGAGATTGATTCCCGGAACGTGGTCATGTGTCTGAATAGTGGGAGGGTTTATATACAGCACATATCGGTAGTTGAATTTCATCTACCGACGTAGGCGTAAACCCCGTGTGCCGCTCTACAGTATTCAGGTAAGTCCCAGGGATGATTTAAGGACTTGTGGGCTTCATTAGCGAAGCTAGATGGGGGGGTATTTATCCCTAAATAATCGAAGTAGAACCTTTCTGGAGCTTGTTTTCCTTAGCACCATTGGAGTTGCCAGCAATAGACAGTCTTTTTTGATCGTGTCAAAGCTTTATGCCCTGCTCGCTCCACGCTGGGAAAATTAGCTAAAGTGGGAAGTCACGTTTTGATATATTTGATATTTTTTAAGTTAGAATTGATGAGTCACCTTATCTAGCACTGAATTTGTCCCATTTGGCATTTGCTATTTATTCTTGCAGAGACCGGAACTGGAATGTTATACTGGAATTACCCACAGCATTGTGTAAACCGGACGTGAGCGCGAGAGAAGAAACTCTCGAAGCCCTTTAGGTAACAAATAAGAGCAGGGTACCTTTTTGGATAAATAGCGGGTAGTTTTGAAAAGAAAAGAGAAATAAGGACTTTTCTTTTCCAAAATATGTAGTTGGGGTGTACTGGATCTTAGAGAAGAAACGAGCCATTACTTCCTTGCACTTGGGCCGGATACTTGGTGTCAAATTTTTTACAATAGGGTGTCTTTTAACAAAAGTTATGAGCCCTTTGTCCCATTTGATAATAAGAGTGATGATTGTCTTCCTCTTAACAGGTACTGGTTATATTTATACATTAATTTGGACAGTACCTGAATATATGTGGAATCCTGAAGCGAGTCGCGCTCTGGTATTAGTGTTGACACTACATCTGAGGTAATTGGTGAAAGATGCCATTTTGACTCCAACAATAGCAAAATAGTTGAGAAGCTGTGAATCTCTAAGTCTAATGAGTACATTTGGATATATCATTGCAGATATGTGTAGAAGTAAGAGAAAGAGGAATTTTCTTTTCTGGTTTTAATTGAGAGTGATCAAGCGCAAATTTTTGTATAATTATATTTTGTTGTTTTGATTGTCATGTTTGTCACAGAATTGGTTTTATACGTTGGGAGTTATTGTTCTTTCATGAAGAAGGTGATGGTCAAAATATAGTGCCTACCGAAACGTGTTGATACACTGATACGGAAAACCTACTGTAAATCTATGTGGACAACTGTTTTAAGTTTTTTAAAAAAAGACTAATAATTTTCCCAAAATATAACAATTGATCTATGCAAGATTTAGTAGTTATTACAGTGATTAGGAATCATTTTCCTGTTTGTGCTCCCAATTTCAATTGCTGCTGTTATAAAACATAACAATCTTTCTGCATTTTTTTTATTGAATTGGCCTTATTGCTTTCCATATGGTTTTTAATTGTTTTTCATGATGAATTTTCAATGTACGTTTTTTTCAAAGTAAACATTGTATATTGCAACGTATATAAATGTATCAAATACATTTGTATTGTTAATTTAGATCTGAATTTGTTATTTGATTTCTTTGTACCTTTGTTCATTGTCCTTATATTGGTCACATAAGGTTCCTATTGTAAGTGTGGATTCAAGTATGTGGATTGAGCCAAAGGGGGCTTTTTATGACTAAAGTCTATGCTGCTACCCTTCTCCCTTGGTGTTTGGGTCCTTCTCTCCTTTCTTGAGAGTTCCTTAGTGTACAGCAGGCGCAGTCATTCAGAGTGCAGTCCTCTTGGTGCTGGCCAAGATTCCAGCAGGGCAGTCCTTCTTCTTGTACTGTCAGAGTTCCTATTTAGCTCTCTTATATTTATCCAGTGTTCTGGGGTGACAAGCAGGGGTGCAGCCTTGACCAATGGTGTACAGGGTGCCACCCAAAAGCATGACAGCTTCCTTCAAAGTGTGGCATATTCTTGGCTCACAAACCACTGCACTTTAAAATTATAATGGAGAATATTTCTCTGTGGAGTGAAGACCTGGCTCAGCCAACTTCTGGTGTGGCTCATTTCACTGACCACGCCCCTTCCAGACCTCCTGCTCCCAATCCTGATGCTCCCTTTTGGCTGGGGGGTAGAGGGCGAGGGGGGGACTGGCTTGCATTCTTGATGTCCTTCTGTCTGATGCAGACTTCTTAGTCTAACGCTTCCCAAGCTTGTCTGCCACATAGCCCATTGCTTTGCTGGCTGGAAACCCATTAAGAAGAGCGACTGATATGTATCATCTGGGTCCAGCATGTCAGCTATAATGGGGTCACCAATGGGAACAGGAATGTTCATTCAGACAAGCGTATTGAACTAAGGGCGCCAGGGTTTTCTAGCCCCTTTTCAGCATACGAGTCCGCTGGGGAGGAGAAGGGAGTATCACTTGGGTCAACGGAAGAAGAAGGAGGATTGCCAGTAGAAAGGATCTGGCACAACCCCTCGATCTCCCAGTTTTGGGAGCTCTTTGGCAAGAAACGCCTTCCTAAGGTGTTTGAAAGCATTGCTGGTATTAGAGGGGTGCCAGGGCAGGATATGGGGCCTGTCTCAATGGTACAGATTACCCAGAGGGTCCAGGTTGGTGTCCCTCAGATGGAGGGGTTCTGGTTTAGAAGCCGCCAGCTCTAAGAGCTTCTTCTTCACAGGAGCTAGTGCGGATTCTAGAGCCTTATGCACAGAATCAGTTTCTGCAATATGGGCATCCCAAGCTATATATTCCACCTCCTCTTCTTGGAGGTAGGTGTCTAAACATTGGCTCAGGGGATTTGCACAGTGCAGTCAGGTAAAAATGATATGTTGGGGGAGCCTGGGCCACACCTGATTACTTTAATGCAGTCCCCAAGAGGGGCATCATGCTTCAGGCTTCCTGAAGCCAGGACCCTCTACTCCATCACCACTATGAGGAGGTATCAGTAGTAATGGTCGGTAAACTTTACAGTCACTGTGCAGGCCGCGGTCCTCTGAGACTGAGGGAGGGCAGCGACGGAGTGTGTCACTTGGACTGAGCCCTCTAGCGGTCAAAGAACTGTAGCACAGCCCCTGTGCTTTTACACAGTCATGAAGGAGTCTGGAAACTCCTCCATGACCTGAAATAGGCTGAAAGAATGATGTTGTTAAGAGAGAAAACCCAAAGGTTTAATAGAGCACAACAACATATGACAACACAACAAACTAGCCAACTTATTTCCACAATATCTTAGCTGCTGTACTTATCTGCTGCTGTGGCAGCAAAGAAAATGGAAGGACAAGGAACACTATCACCTCTTCATAGAGATACCATTTGTTGATTGGATGGTTGTCTCTGTTCTTATTTCCGAGAAGTCTGGTTAATGTAGTTGTTCCAGTTCATGCTTCTGCAGAAATAAAGCAAGAAAGAAATGCTCTGGTCCGACATAAAATCCAGACAAGAGAATTTAAGACTCTGACCCAAGCGAGAAGAAGAGCCTGGGCATGTGGTGAAAACAGAGTTGTTGGGGTTCTGTCCTTCCTCAGAAGAGATCTAAACAGCTGGTCAAATGGTGCAGAACATAAATATGAAGGAATTCGTTTTTTTCTGCTTTTGACAAGCTAATGCGTTCAGAAGGGGCAGATTACGGCACAGACTTTTACAGAAGAGGCAGAATGGATTACTTTATCTGGGTCCACAAGCTAATAGCGCCTGGTACCTGGCTTGATACTTAGTTACATTTCCCCTTCTCTTTTCGATCCTTAATATGTTTTTTGTGCTCATCAAAAGAAGATTTTCCTATCAGTATCTGGTGCCAGCTTGGGTACTAGTTTTATTTTGAAATGTTTGTACTCAACTTCCTTTCGGACTGGGAAAGGATGTTTTTCCAAGATATGTAGTCCAGTACCACCAGTTCGAGGCTGCAATAGTACCAATGCTGGGGTTGTGACATAGCCACGGTCATATTGACTTTCTTTGGGGATTTTGTGCTGGACCTACTGTTATATGGTTTGTATTTAGCTTCCATTTTAGTTTTTGTGTTAATTTAGCTCTAGTTTTTAATGGTGTATCGGTACATGTTTTTCTATTGCTAGAATGGCACTTGGACACACTTCTTCCTGATAGGCATTGTCGCCCTGTAGTCTGTGCTGTTAGTACCAGGGTTGCACAAATACAGAACCTGTGGTGTTGTTTTGTGTTTTGTACTTGCAAATAGATGACTCTTCTGCTTTAGTCTAATTAAAACGCTGCCCCACACCTTTGACACAGTTTGATTAGCTTGCTGTTTTATTATAAAAACCATGTCCATGCTGAAGTCGGAGAGATGTGCCCTTCTACCAGAAGTATCGCTGTCCCCGACCTCCATCCTGAGAAGGAAGATAGCTGTACACTCAGAGCTGCATCCATACATGCACTGATCCTGGGTTCCTGACATACACTTCAAGCTATGGGGTTAGGTCATTCCAACACACTGTGCAGATAGGTACTCCCGAAATGCTCTCTTTAGCATAGAGGCTAGCAATCCATAGTAGTAACATTAGCAACATAATGAACAATTGCCATGATGGGTCGGTGTGTGTTTTTTACTATTCTAATAATGCTCATTACAATAATCTGTCTCATCTTTCTTACTATTGCAGTTCGTGTTTTATTTGCAAAGAATAGAGCTTTTCAATAAATGTTTGAAAATGCAATATTGTATGTTTTCTTTGTGAGAATGTGGGTATACAAGAGTGACAAACAAAAGGGTTAGATGTGTTTCCACAATTTCCTTGAGAATCTGAGAGTCATATTCTAGGTTACTGAACACATCAATAACTCTGGAGGGTTAGGAGTTTAGATGTGGTACTGTGCGATAGCCAGACAGACAACATTCACTGATTATATAGGAAGGCTAAGTCTCTGTATTATGAAATGTTGTTTTTCAAAATACATAGTCCTACTAGATTAGTAGGAACCATATAACATTACCTCTGAACGCTCTGTTTATCTTTGTTTGAGTGGTGAGGCAAGAGCCTCCTTCTGTATTGTCATCCAAACCAAATCTAGTTTGTAAGTATCATCACACATTTCTGAGTCTGTAATTTCTCTCTAAAAGCTGATTTCAAGCTCATGCACTTTCAGAATTCTCTGTCCTGAGGTGACAGTAGGAGAACCTGGAATCCAGGATTGGTTGCCAAATCAGGGACACCTCCAAGTATCTTATCCCTCTTACATAAATTCAAAAGCGTTCGTACCGGTACATATTCCAGGGTTTCCTTTGGTATTGTTCAGTCTGTTGATTTAGAATGGAGATGTTTCTAAGTGACCTTGGAAGATTTCCAGCACAGCATGTGCAGGGATTAGTCATTTGGAAATTCTTTAAACGTTAAACACACAAGTTGTATATGTCCACTGATGAGATTCACTAATTGAAGCACATTGTGAACGGAATGAAGGAAAGTACCTGTTTCTATTCAGAATTTAAAACAGTAAAAATCCCTGTCCAACATTTCAGTCATGGGAGATGGTAAAATAAAAAAACAGCCTTTCTCAAAAAACGGAAGAAAATAAAGGGGAAAATGAGAACTGCGTGGGAATCATTGGTAATGAGAAGGGGTGGCCCTCAGGTGAGTAGAGGAGTGCTTGAACAAGGAGAAGTCAAGTTTAAATAAATAGTGTTCTTTTAAAAGAGTTGTTCCAATACCTGGCCACATGCACAAGTAATTATTAATCAGCTGTGGCTGAGGGCACTGGGGTACGCAGAGGTTTCTGGGCCTAACCGTGGGGGTTGAGGCACTTTACTCTTGATGTCTGAGGCTCGACTTACTATGGATCCTTAGCAACTGGGTCAAGTCCCCTTGTGGAATTGACTCTCAGTGGTAATTATGGTTGAGCAGTCAAAGTTCCCTGGGGGGGGAAGGGGAGTGTGAATACACGTTAGGAAACATGACTCATGATGAGAAAAGTGCACAACAGTGTCAATAAATCATTATCCAGTCAAAAACTTATTTTTACAATGAAAATATTGGTTTTATTTCTAAATCTATGCATTCAAGGCAAGGTTGAGCCGCATATAAACAATAGGACATTTCCCCTTGAGGTCAGGTCTCTTGTTTTCCTCTGGCAGCTCCCTAGCCCACCTGCTCTTCGTAATATGGTAGGGGTATTCCCCATTCCCTGGTGGCCACATCCAGGAAATGCTCACTACTAATACTTAACTCAAGAGCCCACTCCAACTTTAAGCAAAGCAGTTGAAAGCTTCTTGGCGCTGCTGCACCCTTTGCAGTGAGTCCCCCTCAGCCCGATAGGCCCTTAACCCAACTTACCTTCTCCAACAGTAAGGAAGCTTACATTGACTGAATGGGTGCCCGACAATGGGCACTCACACTGCTCTGGTCCTGTCTGAAGAGTAGGCTGCACATGAGTTTTTTTTTTCATCTTTTGCAAAACAAGGGAGACCCAAAGATATCTTATCGATAATCAGGAATAAATGAAACCAATAACACCCAGGAAATATCTGATCAATAAAATGAGTTTATTATTGTATGAAAGTAAAATTGATTTTTTCGGGTGAGTACCCCTATAGGGCACACCAGAAGAGGTATCACAAGAACACAGAAGCAAAAAAAAGTTTTGGGACAACAAGAGTTACATATGATCTAAGTCACATTTCTATCAAAAGCAACACTACTTCATCCAATAATCAATTTTGTATAATTATACGGGTCAGAGTGATCAAGTCGACGACGTTTCGATCCACTGTACATGTGGGATAATTATCAAAACAATACAGTGTTTGCCTGGATACATAAAAAATAAGGAAACAAGTAAATTCAAAATATGAACCTGTGGGAACAAAAAGATTAGGGTATAGGTAAGAAGAGAGATGGAAAAAAGAATGGCAGGAGAAAATTATCGATCACTTGATTTGTAATATAAGCCTGAAAGTTTGTTTTTTAAAAGTGTGAACTCCATGCAAAAGGTACTCCAGTTTATGGTAATTCATGATGAAACCAATCGTGAAGCTCAGTGATAGTATGACGCCGTCCAAGGAGTTTCATGCAATGCTACCTGTCAACTCGGCAATCTGAAGGTGATATTGTCAGTTGAGAGTGAGGGGTAGAGTGGTAATTGACACATGTTATACACAAATCAACTGTGGGGATTATATAATATATACTTCTATACAACCGAGGAGTTCCATGCATTACTCCCTGCCAGTGAGAGAACCAGCAGGTGAAGTGAAGTGAAGTGGAGTGGTAAATGGCACACATTAAACACAATTGATCTGTGGAAATCACACAAGAATTAACTAAGTCACATGGCTGTGGGATTACACAAGGATTACCAAAATCACATTGCAGTATCAAGGGCTACTACAACTTATTGTCTTCTTATCCAATTGTGTTCATGGATGGGAGATATCGACGGGACTGTCATAAGAATTCAGGTATCACACATATCACTGGTCAGTCTTTATAATAGCCAATGTTTTACTATTGGTCCTAAGAAAGAATTAAGTAAATCCACATACCTACAGCTAATCGATAAACAGTAGAATAACAAGAAAAATAGGACAATGTCCTGTGCCCAAACTTCAGAAAAAAATGCTCGCTGGTTCTACAAAGAAGAAATAGTATATAAATAGCTAGTTTCAATCAATCAATCAATTGTTTATTCTGCCAGTAAACAACCTACATACATATTGTAGGTAAATCTATTGCGACTGCCACCGGGACAGGATAAGAAAGCTGCCTGAAGGGCGGAACGTGGCTGGTGGTCAGCGAGCAACTATGGAAGGGAATGTGCGCATCTTCCAAGGAATGGGTCCCCTATAGTTCCGAACGATCCCTGAAACTGTGGTGGCCATTTTGAAATACACAAGGATAGTAAAAGGAAATAAGGGTAATAGGAGAGAATAAAGAATTAACAAACAAAATTATTAATGTCACTCAGAGATGTTCCTTGACATGGCTCATGTGTACACAAAATAGACTCCCAGAGAATTTTGCAATTTATAGAGATATTTGATGTATGCCTCCCAACTCTAATCAGTACAAGTGTTGGGCATACAAAAAAAGTAATGGATTGTCCTCACACACCACCAGGTGTCATGCCTCATCACTGGACAATCCTCACTCTCCAAAACCTCAGTTTGATGGAGAGCAAGCCTACACCTGGAGTCAGGGAGGCCCTTCTGATTAAGAATGGATCCATGATCCAAGTGTGTTAAAAGTCAATGCTAAACTAATTTGATAGGGTGACCAGTGCCCCATATCTCTATGCTAGGGTGACCAGTGCCCTATAATTGCTTACCTGTTTTTTAGCGCTCAATACCACCAATGCTGATTGCGGCACAAGGGCTACTTACCTGAATTCCCTGGTGATCAGTGCCACTCCTTCTTGCCTTATTACAGCATGAGGTTGCTATATCATTTTGATAGGGTGACCAGTGCCCTTGTCATTGGTTAAGGTGACCAGTGCCCTACATTAACTTAGCTGATTCCCAACGCTTGGTACTTCTGAGACCGACTACCACTGTACGCTACACTTGGAGGATTCCTTGCCAGAGTCCGCCTGACTCACGACAAGGTCAATATTTCCTTGACCATCAACAGAAAGATGATCTATTCTAAAACCTTCAGCCACAGTTATTGTCTGGGTCCCCAGAATCCTTTGTCCTGAAGAGACCCCGTAACGTGAGAGGGTCGAAACGTCGGCAACTTCATAAAGGGAGTGTCCTAGGACACCCAAAAAAATCCTATTAAGTGGATTGATAAATCGATTTCAAAAGGGACCTCCCAGTCTATTCCAATAACCAACCGCTTCTTTTTTATTAGTCACTGTATAATATGTCACTGTTACTATCCTGGGGTACAAATGTTTTGATCACTTTTTTTCCTTTATATAGTGTGAATACACAGTAATTGCTTTACTCTTTTTTTCTTATGTTTTGTTCGCAAAATAAAAGTTACACCCAAGTTCGGCTGAAGTGAGTTTGAAGTAAAATCATTTGTTTGTGGGCTTCAATTTTAAAACTTGGATTGATTCTATATTGATCTAATATAATAACCCCTTCCAGGCTCATGACGAGCTGGGCTCGTCATGAAGTAGCCTCCTACCAGGCTGATGACGAGCCCAGCTCGTCATTCTATATGGACTTTTGAAAATTCCAGCACAGGAGGAAAATATCACTAGCAGCGATGGTGATAACAGAGTTAGAAGGACATAACTAGCCATTCTAACTATGAAATTCAATCATGAAAAAGGAAGTAACACACCTTACTTTATTCATTACATCTATTGTTCAAATGAGTTCCTTGTGAACATTGTCTGTTGGCTGACTTAAAAAACAATGTTGCATCCTAAAACATCACTGTTAGCTTCAACATGTTTCTGCATTGTGGCGCAATTGAGTCCATGGCTTTCATCAGGATGCGCATACGGAATCCTAATGAGGCAATGTGCTTTGCCTCCAAACCAGGGTGACCTTTGTCTACCTCTTAACTAATCTCGCTTTCCAATACCTGTGGATAGACAAGAATATCCTTGCCATTTTATATTCTATATGTAAGTAATGTATGACAATGCTTGAATATTTGAAAGTATGCAAAACTCGCATGCGTCATATTTTTGTGTCACTTCATATGTGAGGTACAATCATGTAATTATTACAGTTGTGAGACCAGCTCATGATCTTTCCCCAATTATGGGTTTTCTTCGCTTCATGGTAGAAGGGCACAATGACCCCTGTAGTCACACTCTAAAGTGTAATGACAAGGAGGAATTAAGCTTTTAGTGTGCAGCATACACATTCATCCACATTCATACATATCCAGGGATAGCGTGTCCCTCTGATCAATCAATCTCTTACTTCATAAAGGTGCGTCCCTTACTGCAAGCCTAGATGCGTATCTGATCCTTCCTCCCAATGTGCATAGAGTGAGTGGGAGCAGCTTTTTCATGCTGGCAGAGACTTGAAACAGTAGGTAATTGGTAGCACCTGCGAGGGGAGAAGCTGTTGCTGAAACCGGAACTTCCTCCTTAAGGGGCGGTCACTGTGTCAATATGTCATGTCACTCAAGGGCACTTCCTGTTGAAGGATCATGGGAGTTGTAGTTTTGGGTGTCAGAGTGGGTACCCGACATCCAGAATCATGCTAAATCTCTGTGCATTTGGTCTGAGAAGGCGAGAGCCCAAGGGGGATCATACATAAGACATTCACAGTACTTGCGTAATGTCTTTTAGTAATTTACTAATTACTGGGGTAATACCATAACCCCCAATTTAAAGCAGAATATACCAGTAAATCGGTGACCTCAGTGGCTGATCATTTTTTTAAGATTATGTCTACCTCAGCCAATATATATATATATATATATATATATATGTTTATCTGTCTACCTATCTATATATATATATATATATATATATATATATATATATATATATATATATATCTATATATATAGATATATATATATATATATATATATATATATATATATATATATATATATATATATATATATATATATATATATATACAGATATATACCCAACATCCAGCTCCCACAGAAATTCCATAGAAGAAGGCACGGACTCGAGGTGGTTAAGATTCGGCATCTGTTTAATCAGTCATTTCGTCCTCAATACCAAAGGCACCGAGAGACGCGTTTCGGCTTTCTAGAAGCCTTTGTCAATCTGGTTTGCCGCCATTATGCAAGCGAGATATATTGCCCTTCCCTCTGGACCTATTTTATGGACATAGTAAATATACTGACTAGTATCCCATCAACTCAAATCCCAAATGCACCAAATCAATATTTTTTACAGCTGAAATCAGCGGAGTAGCAGGTAAGACATAACATAAAATACATTGCACAGTGCAAATATTTAGTTAGTAGTAAATACCAGTATAAAAACAAAACGGGCATTTGAATATAATTGTGAATTCCAAGTACAGTCCACCATAGTGGGAATAATGTGGGTATATAAAATATGTATCCAAACCCATCATCCTATGTTGCCTACGTTTAAGATAAAATGCATGAAATATGTTAAAAAGGAACACATGCTGCCGATCGTCACTATTTGTATTCTCTAGTGATTGCCATTGTCCCGGAAAGCTCTCTGTAGTGAAGTAAAATGAAGATCAAGTCCACGTAGGTTCTCGTAGTACTAGATATTTATTCAGTATGATGGTACAAGGTGGTAAGTCAAGATTAAGATATAATTAAGCATATAAGAACCCCACCAGGAGCTGTCTCCTTCCAGCTCAGTCCGAAGCTTCCAACTGAACTCACAGAGCTAGGAACCAACATTCTACTGAGTTGTCATGGGTACCAAACATTCCACCTGATGACAGCAGGGGAAGAGAAAGAAAGAGGAGTAGCTGTAAAGATGACCAGTCAGGCAGGTAAGTGGTAAAGTCTTTATTGAAGTAAAGTCCTAACACCAAGGCACGTCTTCATGCAATCACTACTCGTAAGCAACTGTCAAATCTTAACTGTCAACCTGCCGATGGTCAGGTAGAACACCCTGACGTCACAATGCACCGGCAGGTCGCTCGTGCAGAGAACATAGCGCGCATGCATTACATTAGAGGAAAGCACAGGATTAATAAGCATAACACATCTCCGTTCCCAAAACAACAAGAGGAACCGTGGGTGCCCGGCTGAAGCTTTAGGATGAGGAGGGAAAACCACAGCTAATCACATATGTAATCTTGTAACTTAGCTGGAGGTTTGACTACTCTTCCATATCTGTTCACAGTAGGTTCATCCTCACAACTGACGTCCTGTGACGTAACATCTTCATAAACAGAATCATCTGAATCAGAATCCGTATCGCTGTTGGTCTGAAACCTGTACTCTTCCGATGTCTCCTTGCTCTGCCTACTACTACTGTCTTCCACCCGCGAGGCATCTGAAGTGTTCTCACTCTCAGAAGATACTTCGTTTGTTCCTAAAGATACAATGTTAGTACCATCTGGCCGAGACCCCTCAATTTCCTCACGGTCCAGAATCCAATCGTAGTCTTGAGAACAGGAACCCTCATTATTTTCTGGAGTGTATTGGAGATCACTCATTCTTTCCCCCTCCTTGCATAAAGATAAAACAGAAAAATGCCAAGTTTTTCTATCACTCAAAAGAGCAGAATTACAAAACACTTTCTTTACCTCCATTGGTGGAGAGTAGTGATTTTTTCCCTTGCTGGTACTTCTAGTATTTTTCACTCTTACATTGTCACCTGCTTTGATGTCAACCTTTTTACATGCATGCTTATTGTCATAGTATTTCTTACCTATGGTTTGTGACCTTCGTAAATTCCCTTGTATCTCCTCTGGGGACCACATCACTCTTTTAGGGGTAGCCCAACCTACATTATCCTTAGTAATGGGAGTCCTCCCTCTCAAAAGTACAAAGGGACTGGTACCTGTAGATACACATGGCGTAACCCGAAATGACCAAAGATTTTTGATCAGTTGTTTCCTCCATGACATGTCATTCTGGTTTGCCAGTTGAATTATTCCTTTAATCACCCGATTAAACCTTTCAACGGCACCATTACCTGCCGGATGATAAACAGACGTGGTTTTGTGTTCTATCCCATGTTTCATCAGAAATTCTTTGAATATTTTTGACGTGAACTGTGGGCCATTGTCCGACACCATGCAATTTGGAAGGCCTTCTCTTAGGAATAGGTTGCGTAAAAAATTTACAACACTTTTAGCATCAGCATCTTGTACCACTTCAGCCTCTGGCCATTTTGAGAAATGGTCTACCAGTACAATAAGATATAACAGTTCTCCTTGTTCACGAATGGGCCCGCAAATGTCAATTCCCAATCTGACCCAAGGCATGTTAGGACAAGACAGGGGTTGAAGGGGTGGTCTCAGTGTATGTTTTGTTTTGTCAGAGTTTTCACAGGCTGTACAGTTCCTGACACTTCTTTCAATTTCTAGGTCATAACCTGGCCACCAGTATGAATTCCTGACTCTACTCTTGGTCTTACCAATTCCAAGGTGCCCCTCGTGGCAAATATATAGGAGTTTAGTACGTAAACCTTTGGGTGGAACGACCTTTCCATTTCTCAAAATCAAATCACCTTCGATAGACAACTCGTCTCTTAGTTCCCAAAATGGACGCAATAGAGCAGGTAATTTTTTCTTATCAGGCCAGCCTGCTCTTATGTATTTCTTTACCTCAAGTAGGACATCATCTTCTTCCATATATTCTGACCACTCTGCACCAGAGATACATGGAACCCCTTCTATGACATTAGCTATGCAGAAAGTGTCAATGTCTGAAACCTGATCTTCATTGTTTTGTGGAGGTAAACGGCTTAGACAGTCCGCCACCTTGTTTTTCACACCAGGAAGATATTCTACTTCATAGTTATATTCTAACAATTTCATTGAAATTCGTGACAAACGGGGAGAAACAACACGAAGACCCTTTGTGGAAAGCACTTGTACTAAGGGTTTGTGATCACTTCTAAGGGTGATTTTGTATCCCCAAATGTATTGTCTAAAATGGTTCAAAGCCCATGCACATGCTAGTGCCTCCCTCTCAATCACAAAATACCTTCCTTCTGTGGGCGTGATAGAACGTGAGGCAAAAGCAACGGTAACCTCTTTTCGTTCCCCATTAATCTGTGAGAGTACCGCTCCCAACCCCTTGTTGCTTGCATCAGTTGTCACTATGCTTTTTAAAGAGGGGTTAAACCCTTGAAGAGGTGGGGCATCACATATTTCCTCTTTTACTCTGTTAAATGCATCTTCACAAGTAGCATTCCACTCAAATTTATTCTTCTGTTTTATGAGTTCTCTTAAATGTAAGGTTTTAGAAGAGAAGTTCTTTACAAATTTAGCATACAATTCTGAGAGGCCTAGGAATGCTCTGACCTCTTCCTTATTTTTGGGTGAGGGGGCTTCCCTGATTGCTGACAGCAGTTCTTCTTTTGGTTTTATGCCATTCCCACCAATTTCATGCCCCAAATAGGTGACTTTATTTGCAGCAAATTTGCATTTGCGCAGATCAGCTGTAAGCCCATGATGTTCTAGCAACCCTAGGACTCTGTTAAGTTTGGCATCATGTTCACCTCTGCTTTTGCCTGTTACCATGATGTCATCTTGGAAAATTAAGAGATTTTTTTCCCCTTTGAAGAGTTCACTCATCAACCTCTGAAGCAGAGGCCAGTCCAAATGGTACTCTCTTAAACCTGAAACACCCCAGCGGGGTTACAAATGTGGTAAGGCTTCTGCTTTTGGGATGTAAAGCCACTTGGTGGTAGGCAGAGCTTAGATCAATGGTTGAAAACTATTTTGCTCCATTAGTAAGGGACAGCATCTCACTAATTTTTGGCAAAGGGAATTGATCCACTAGAATGTTTTTATTAAGATCGCGTAGATCAATGCATAGACGGAGCTTGCTGTTGGGCTTCTTCGCGATAACCAAAGGCGAACCCCACTCTGCTGATTCAACCGGCTCAATGATGCCCTCCTTCTGTAATTTAAGTTCCTCTTCCACCTCACCAATGATGGAAAACAGTATGTTTCTGGATTTGTGTATACAGGGCACAGAATCTCTTTTAAGTTTAATTTCATGGACAAAACCTTTAAGTTTCCCAATGTTCCCTGAAAACACCTTAGGATACCTCTTTTTAAAGAAGTTATTACATTCTTCCTCTGTTTGTAATATGAGGACGGGATACGGACTGTTAGGATCCAGAATTATACCTAATTCTCCTTGGTCAATCACCCTAACACAGATGGACCCACCTTGGAGACATACAGTTTGCCAACTGGCGGGATTTAAATTGGAACTGTAGTTCCCTGTAACCTAACATTTCAATTGGTTCATAATTAAAAGACTTTGGGAAAATATCAGGGTTCTTTAACTTTTTTCCAATGACTGGAACAAATTTCTCTAACCAAACTTCTTCATTTACTATTGTATATGGCGAGCCTGAATCAGCCACAATTGACATGTCCACCCCGCCAATGTTCATGTCACATATCGGTTTCTTCTTTTTGTTCACACCATTTTCCACATTCAACACAAATAAGTTCATATCATCTGAAGATGTAAATTTACCTTCTTCTTCATAAATTACAGCTTTTACATTTCTGCCCCCTTTTTGTTTCTTAGGACACATGGCACTGAAATGTCCTACCATATTACAATTAGAACATTTTTGTCTCACCGCGATACACGATCTGTCGTTGGCCAAATGGTATCTACTGCCACATCTATAACATTTCCTGTCATCTGAAAGCTTAGCTTTATGGCTAGAATCTCTTTTCTGTACATAACCAGAATTATGCTTACTATTAGTTTTCCTAGAACCAATGACTTTCGCCACCATAGATTTGTCCTCTGTAGAGGATTTTTCTTCTTGTAAAACAGCCTTGGCACACCTTCCAGTTAATTCAGTACATTTTAATATTTCTACTACTTCTTCCAACGGTAGTTCACCCTTAGCCCACATTTTCTCCTGGACATGTTTATTTGAGGATCTCATAACGACCTGGTCACGAACCAGTTCATCATGTAATGCCCCAAATCTACACGTTAGTGCCAAATTTTTCAACGTAGCAACGTAATCTTCTACAGACTCTTCTGGTGCTTGCTTGAGTTGAAAAAACTTGAATCTGTTGACAGAAATAGAAATGGTAGGTTTGAAATACATTGTCAAATCTTCTAATGCAATAGTATATACATCACCTGGCCTAGCTTTTTTGTTTATGCGATTGTAAATTTTCATAGCCTTTGCACCTAAACAATGAAGAAGAATTTTCTTTTTCTTCTCCGGGGTCAATTCTTCCTCCCCCTCAAAAGTGGATAAATAGTTTTCAAAATACTCCCTCCACTCTTCCCATTTAAGTTGCATCATCCCCTGTAGAGGGTTGAAAGGTAAGCGTGGAGATAAATTCCAAACATTACCTGAAGCCATAGCCAATACCTTTATCTAACAATTTTGGACAGATATAGAAGAAAGTAATATTTCTTTTCTTGTAAATACTATTTCTGACCCATAAGTACAATACTGTTTATGAAGTTTCTTTTAAGGTTATATCCTTGAATCTGTAGCTATCCAGCCAATGTTTTATTGTTCCAATCTTAGGGTACACCGTAAGTGTTTTAGAATAAATAAACGTATTTTCCTAAAAACATACTTTAATGGTGTGCGTGTCACCGCTTTGAGTAACACGCGATTTCCAAAACCCTTAGTCTACTAGTTTTAATTCGCATCTTTTAAGCGCTTAGTCGCGCTAAAAATAGACGATTTGTTAGCGTTGCTTGGTGTGCTTATCACCGTGAAAGTGACACGCACAAAATACAACCTCCGACCTTTCCAAGATGGCCACCCGACGTCGTTGAACGCTGCGTTCCACTGACGTCGCAACAAAGCCTGACAGGAATCTTCTCCTCA
Organism: Lissotriton vulgaris; assembly: GCF_964263255.1. NCBI lineage: Eukaryota > Metazoa > Chordata > Amphibia > Caudata > Salamandridae > Lissotriton > Lissotriton vulgaris. The sequence continues at coordinate 1,704,575,799 of NC_141693.1, forward strand.
GGATGTGTTGTGTAGCTTCGCAGGAAGGCGGCACACGCCCGGAAACTTAAACGCGAAGTCGTTTCCCCACCGAACCAGCAACCTCATGCGTCAGCTCCACACCGATCACCTCAGTCATATGTTGCCGTCAAAACGCAGAAGGAAGAATCTCCACACAACTTGGGTGCCCTTTCACAACCGCAGAACAGCAAACCGGCCAGAGGATGAGGGGGGGGGGCAAACAGGAAACAACTTCGCAGACGGTGGCTAGAGTCTTGAAATCTCACGGTGGTGATCCCCTCAAGCACCTGAGTTCAGACAAACATCCTCCTCAATACCCTCACTCGTTCCGGAGGAGTGAAACTTTTGAAGACCCTGTCAGCGCACAGGGCTAGCACAAGCAGCTGGACATATCCGACTCACCTGTAAACAACGGCGTTCAGAGGGATATCCAGAATGCTGCCTCCAGGAATGTTCTCATGAAGAACACAAACACAGCAACGCCGCTTAGACAATCCACGTCCTCAACACCACACGCAATTCCATCGTGGAGGGACAGCTGTTCTCCTGGAGATTCCGCTTGTCACCAACTACTTATTTGCGGAACTAAGTTGAGCTGGCAAATAGTTGCATTCTAAGACGTACGCAACAACAGATTGGATGGCTTCTGGTGGGTTCTTCGTGGTGTCAGGGTCCCCATCTCGTCGCCAACTTGTAAAGATGACCAGTCAGGCAGGTAAGTGGTAAAGTCTTTATTGAAGTAAAGTCCTAACACCAAGGCACGTCTTCATGCAATCACCACTCGTAAGCAACTGTCAAATCTTAACTGTCAACCTGCCGGTGATCAGGTAGAACACCCTGACGTCACAATGCACCAGCAGGTCGCTCGTGCAGAGAACATAGCGCGCGTGCATTACATTAGAGGAAAGCACAGGATTAATAAACATAACAGTAGCAGACTCTACACTCTCCCAAGCTAATTCAAACAAAGTCTGCCCAAACATGACCTCTGACGGCCGCTGTGAAGTAATTAAAGTCATGACTTAATCCCGCTTATCACAATCCTTTCCTTGAAGAGCATGCGGACCGGATGATTACAGTCTCACCAAGGGGTACAGATATCTGATACTGTGTGAATTACCACCCCAATTTTTTTAAACCCCTCGGGACTACCGATCCCATAGTGCCATGCAAAGGTCCATTGCTACGCAGGTAATTACCACTGTATATTTTTACTGCAAGGTCAGTGTCAGTCGCGCATGTAGCCGGGGCAAATGCAAATGTCTTACTGTCTCAGATGACGGGCAGCATTAATTAAATTCCAATAATGCACAAACTCGGGGTTGAATGCGACCTCACCACATCGGCGTTGACATCTGCAGTGCCCAGTCACTAAGTGGTCCCATGCACTTCAATTTTTTACTCAATTGAAAGTTTTATACAAAAAGGAATACCTTCAATAAATCACCAGTGTGGGGCACAAGCCTGTACCCAAACACAGATCAGTACAGAAGGTTGACAGAAGACAAAACAGGGCTTATTAATGCAAAAGCAGCAGTTTCTGTAAAAATTGTAGTTTACAGAAATATCAGGCACTCACCATTACATATAAATAACATATGGATCAAGTTTTTGTATAAGGTGCACAACAGGTCGACGGCGTTTCGGTCCCACTACTTAATCATGGGGACCATCATAAGGACATTTAATAAATGCCTTATGGTTGTAAGCCTCTAATGCCTAAGGAAGGGAGGAGAGAGAAGGCATACATACATTTAGTGGTGGACATGTACAAAACAAATTTTCATATTGCAATGGTGACTGAGTGAAAGGTGAACCTAACTATGATTAGAAAAAGGCACAACGGGGTGTGTGTGGCGTCAGGTGGATCAATGTGGAGGTGATCAGTGGGTTCCTGTAGGAGTAGAGTTAGCTACTCAATTCCAACTCTGTACAGGGGGTCGTGATAATGAATAGTTGTTTCAGAGTGAATAGAAACCGTCCTAAGGAAGTGGAGAAAATTACTCGGTTCTACATAGGTACAGCGAGGCATGCCCCGGGAGTGATTACCTATGTAAAGTATCCTGGGCTAGGGAAGATCCGGTTGTGCGGGCGGCGCATTTAATTGAGACCGGAGTGTACTAAATATACTAAATGAGCATGCTGTGAAAAGGACAATCCACTCGATATTTCGGCGAAAGTGTCAATTTCCACCGCGCAGTGGGGGTAGAATGGAGCTGGGGGAGGCTCACTGGGGTAGATATTGCCGGTGGGGTTAGTGCAGCGAGCGTGATGGCCAATTGCCTAGTGAGGCAGAGCGACCCTGTGAATAAAGGGAGGGAATCATTAAAATTCGGAGGGCCGATTTACAAAGGGTATTGTTGGGCGGGTGCAAGAGGGATTCTTACCAGAATCGGGCGCAATTCTGAATGACCGCGTTACAATTCTGTAATTCCGCGGTGCCAGGGGATACCTGTAAAGTAAAGCGGGTGGTTAGGACATGAGAGAGAGCGACTGGACGGTTCCGGTAAACCAACCGATTACAAACTTACCGGGTCAGTCGTTAGTGAAGTCTGCTTCCTGGCTTCCTCGTGGGGATTGACGGATGATGCTTTGAAGGGGTAGGGGGTTTCTGATTGGGTGGGGGTTCTGGAGGCGACCTGATTGGGTAGCGCTACCAGGGGAATCACGGCATGAAAATAAAAGAGGGGTTAGGTGCGTGGCAGACATGTTGGGGTGGTTCCTATGCATGGGACCGTTGTTGTTTTACAAAGTATGCTCCCAGAGGTCCTATGCTGATCTACTTGGGGTCCCTTGTTGTTCTTAACACAGTCACTAAGTGGCGCCAGTCTTCCAGGGAAGGCATTTCTTGTTGGAGGAAAAGTGAATCCCATGCTGGCAGCCGCAATACTATATATATATATATATATATCCTCTTACTTCGCTCGATACCGCTCACACAGCATCAACAGTCAAATACAGACCGTTAGGAAAAAACGAATAAGGCAGACCCAGAAAGAATTCCAGTGCAGTGATTTAATTCATTTTAAAAAATAGTAACCCAGCAAGCCCGCATGACGCGTTTCGCCTCCAGCCGGAGGCTTGATCACATGATACATTGCTTGAAATGAACAAGGGTACTTAAGCAGTGGAGAATACAAGGTGGGCGTTACTAAATGTATAAATACCGCCCTTTCCATTAACCTCATGTTAAACAACAAATATTTATATGTATTTCACCATACGGATCCAGTTTGGAAACCATAGTTATTAACAGGACAAAATTGAGGGCCAGTGCCCAACTTTTGTAAACAGGTTGAATATATACTCAAAAGGGTATGATCTGTATTGGGTATCTGTGCAACATTCCGCAAAATACAAAACTATACAATATAGATTCTAGATAAAACACCATATTAATATGTAGAAAAATATATATATATATATATATATATATGTGTATAAAAGTACATCTCGTATATAAGTATATAAATAAACATAAAACCAATTCATTTTCATTGCTATATGTACATTATTTACAATAAAAGACATACTGTCAACTACAAAAATCCAATCAGACTCGTTATTCTCCGTAATGACTAATTTCTACCTGCAACTTTACAACTGTTTGTCTCTGGTCACAAAACCATCTATATTTCCTATCCACAATCCTTCAATGAATATATGGATATTAGTAAGGTATGAATCCGTATCAAAATACACAAAAGGGGCCTAATTCATCATAAACAGTGTCCACTCCAGTTTTGTACACAATAAACCTCGTTCAAAAAGATTTTTCCCTAATAACCCAGTGCAAATACATGTGCAAAATTTTCTGAGAAAAAGTGTGCAAAATTTCTTGAATGTGGTTTAAAAACAATTTCATGGGAAAGTTAGAGGAAGTTTAAGGTGGAAAAGCTTGCAACTCTTAATCATCTACAAATTTCAATTTCCATCATTCAGAAAGACACAACTCCCAGAGAATGCAGAAACCGATATATACAAAAGGAAACAATCATCATATAGTGTGCAATGACCACTAATATGCCCTGTAAATCAGTCTATAGACAGGTATACAAATCTTCGCTCGCGTTCAAGCCCCGTGGAGCCTTACTATCCAGCTCAATTATGTATCTTGTTTCTAATAGGCGAATTTGAGCATCTCTATCTCCTCCTCTCTTAAGGGGCATTACACAATCAATAGCATAGTACAACAGAGACGAAGGATCACTGGCAATCCCCACAATGGCCCTAATGTGTTGCAGCACACGCTTATGCACTGGCAAACGTGTGCTACCCACGTAACGGAGTTCACATGGGCATTGCAGGATGTATACTGCAAAATCTGTTCTGCAAGACATGCGTTTTTTAATTTTTACGGGCTTGTTTTTAAATGGCACCGTATATTGTGTCTTATTACATCCATTTTTGCATGCCTTGCAGACAGTACACTTTTTAAATCCTCCTCCAATGGCTCCCCAAGTATCTGAAACTGGTTTTTCAAGGAAGTTACTCGTTAATCTATCTCCCATCGAAATAGATTTGCTGAATGTAATATCAGGTTTACTCGTTATAAATTTCCCTATCACAGGATCCCCTGGCGATTAGGCTCCAGTTCTTGTAAAAGATACGTCGTAACTCCTTATGCTGCCTACTGTAGGTTATAATCACTCTCGGTTTAATCTGTTTATCCTCTGTCGTTTGTACAATTCATTTTTTTTTAACTGCTAGTGCTTCTTGTCTAGTAATTGATGCTGCTCTCTTAATGGCTCTCTGAATGGTATTCAAGGAATAGCCTCGTGACAGAAACCGTGCCTTGCTATCATTCTGGGACTTGATGCACTCCTCATCCGTACTACTTATACGCTTGATACGCAGCATCTCCCCAAAGGGGATGCTACTAATCAAGTGATAAGGATGCTCACTAGATGTAATATTGTGTTACCTGCGGTAGGTTTCCTATGTAGCCTGGTGGCAATCCCTGTGTCTTTTATATACACTTCCATGTCCAGGAACACCACTGATTTCGCGTCTATGTTGGGAGTGAAACTTAAATTCAAATCGTTACTGTTCAGTTCTCTAACAAAATCCTGCGCCTGCTCATGCGTTCCCCTCCAGACCATGAACAGGTCATCAATATATCTTAGATAGAATAACATATGATTTTGAGTGGTGTGTTTGAGGATGCCGCCCAGGACCCGCTCCTCCCACAGCCCCATGTGGAGACATGCTACACTGGGGGAGAAGCAGGACCCCATTGCGACACCCCTAACCTGTTGATAGATTTGATTATTGAATAGGAAATAATTATTCTCCAAACACAACTGAATCATAGTAAGCAACATTTTGTTATGAGCTGAAAAATTCATTGGTCTTTTGTTCAAATAGAATTCAACTGCCTGTACCCCATCAGAATGTTTGATAGATGTATAAAGAGAGGTGACATCTAGTGTCATAAGCAAATAGTCAGTGTTCCAAATAATGCCATCAATCTTTCTGATAAAATCTGCCGTATCTTGTACATATGATTGTAATCCTTTTACCCACTCTTGGAGGAAAAAGTCGATATAGCGTGAGATGTTTTCTGTTGCACTGTTGATTGCCGAAATAATCGGTCTTCCAGGTGGCACATTTATGTCCTTATGGACTTTCGGTATCAAATAAAAAGTAGGTATAACCGGATGTTCTTTTTTCAAAAAATTATATTCATCATTGGACAGTAATTTTGCACTTCGCCATGCCATTAACTTTAGGTTTTGATCTTGCCAAGCATTCTTGATTGTTGTAAGGTTGCTTTTTTTGTAACATAAAGAATCAAAAAGCTGGCTTTCTGCCTCTGCCACATACATGTCTCTTGGCCACGGAACAATGTTCCCGCCTTTATCCGCTTGGCGGACTATTATATTTTGGTCCTGTTCTAATTTTTATAAATTTATATATGAGTCGCAATAGCCTTTATTTCGAAATAATCTATCAAACCTGCGTGTGTGAAGCCTGGGGGTGTTATAAATTGATATATATATATGTGAGGAAGAGATTCAGGCAGGATTATTTCCTGCCCTGATCGTGCTGCGAGTGGTGTTTGTTTTTCAAGTCCGATTTTCGATCAGCATTCAAACACTGTTTCTACTCACCTGGCTGACTCCTGCAATAAGAACAGTGCTTGGGCTTTGAAGGAAATACCACCAAGGTAAAGATTATCAGAGGACTTCCATTTGAACTCTAAAAATACCAGCACAATGCACTATGGAACTTGTAGTAGTTTAAAGTCAGTCACGTGATTCATCCTTGTAAAAGCGCGCCCCAGCACACCTGCATGTTATTCATTTCCTTCTGTGAGCAAGGCAAGAAGCCGAAACGTTAGAAGATGGAATATGGCGCTGCTGTACCTGAAAATAAAACAGCATTTGCAGTATTGGGCCTCACCACCATGTGTGCTACAGTGATGTTTTCAATGGGCTGCCCCGTGCCCATTCCTTGTGAGGCCACTCTGTAGGATCTTGGGCTCCAGTAACGTGGGAACTTTGTGGTGTATATTAACGGAGGAGCCTGATCCACTCGCGCACCTAACCTACTTAGGAGATGCCAATGGTGCGAAAAGGACGGCGCGAGGAAGAGATTCAGGCAGGATTATTTCCTGCCCTGATCGTGCTGCGAGTGGTGTTTGTTTTTCAAGTCTGATTTTCGATCAGCATTCAAACACTGTTTCTACTCACCTGGCTGACTCCTGCAATAAGAACAGTGCTTGGGCTTTGAAGGAAATACCACCAAGGTAAAGATTATCAGAGGACTTCCATTTGAAATCTAAAAATACCAACACAATGCACTATGGAACTTGTAGTAGTTTAAAGTCAGTCACGTGATTCATCCTTGTAAAAGCGCGCCCCAGCACACCTGCATGTTATTCATTTCCTTCTGTGAGCAAGGCAAGAAGCCGAAACGTTAGAAGATGGAATATGGCGCTGCTGTACCTGAAAATAAAACAGCATTTGCAGTATTGGGCCTCACCACCATGTGTGCTACAGTGATGTTTTCAATGGGCTGCCCCGTGCCCATTCCTTGTGAGGCCACTCTGTAGGATCTTGGGCTCCAGTAACGTGGGAACTTTGTGGTGTATATATATATATATATATATAAACACCCATATATTGAGATGAATCATTTAAGTTGTAACAAAGGAATCTCATCATTGAATACCTTTTCCCATGACCTCAGGCGATATGCCCATCTTTGCTTGCGAATCAGACGTTACTTCTGGAGGTCAGGGGTGTTGGTGCATACTTTTTCTAAGACCACCCGTGTGAAAGCCATATCTCTGTGTTTCAACTCGAGGTAATAGTGTGTCAGTTTAGTGTTATTTTGTTTGCAGGGTATTGTACTCCTGTGTTCATTAATGCACACTTTTATTTTCTGTGTGGTCATTCCAACTTAAAGTAAGCCACATGGACATATAATCAAATAGACAACATTTTTGCTATTGCAATTGGTCAATTGATTTAGAACCCATGGTATTCCTGTCTTTTTATCCACCTCTTTGGTTATTTTATTGAGCGGGCATTACACACAGTTGCCATATGTATAGCGACCCACAGGTGCTTGTGTATCCTACAGTATTGTCTGTGAAGTGTCTTGTGACGGTGGTGTCTTAGTGTTTACCAGTTTGTCTTGGAGGTTGATATTTCTCTTAATTGCAAACAGGGGGGAGCCCATTGTTTTGTTCCACCATTTAAGATCTTCCAATTCTTCTTGATAATGGTTATGACTTTATTCGAGATAGGAGTGTATGTGGTCACACATACCACTCTATCCGTATTCGGTTTCGTATGACTGTCCAACAATGCTTCCCTATTGTTGTTCCATGCTCTCTTCTTAGCCTTTTTCACAGCCTTTCGTGGGTAGTGACTGGCTACCAGTTTCTGTTCCAAAGTATTGGCCTGTGTGTCAAATGTCTCCTCTGAGGAGCAATTACGTCTTAAAAATTGACCCACTGGTAAGTTTTGGCAGAATACTCTTGGATGGTAACTCTCACACAAGAGTAGGCTGTTCCAATCTGTTGTCTTATTGTGAAGCTTAGTGCTAATGCATCCCTGATCAATGGTTATTTACAAGATACAGAAACACTGCTTCTATCTTACATACAGTGTGTAAATTTCAACTGTCTGTCTCTGGTATTGACCGATTCCTCAAATTTGATGGCTAGGTGTTGACAGACATGCCATATTATTAATACATCATCAATGTATCTACGCCACAATTTAATGTGGTCTTTATATGTATTTCCTTTGGTTAATATATGGTATAACTCAAATTTATGTACATAAAGGCAAGCCATACCCTCAAATTCAAAGAAATTCTTGGTTAGTGCCAATTCCGCACATTCCATGACAAAGTGTCTAGGGGTCAGGAAGTCTCACTCATTTCCTGCTAGAATGTGTTCCACTACTTCGAGAGTGCGTTTTTGGGAATTCTTGTATATATTGATTCGATATCCATCATGATCATAATGTCATCAGGGGTGGTAAGCTCCATGTTTTGGATAAGACATAGGACATTCTTAGTATCTTGCAGGTATGAAATGGACGTTTTTACTGTTGGTTTCCGAAACCAGTCCCAAAACAGTGATAAAGGTTTTAGGAGTGACCCAATTCCTTATACGAAAGGTCTCCTCCCAAGGCTGGCAGTCTATTCTTGTGAATCTTTGGATAAAACCTTGGGGTTATTGGTTTTTCTGCAATCAAGAATTCTGCTTCATGTTTGGTAATCCAGTGCTGAATCAATGCTCCTTCTACTTAGGATTTCATTTTATTAGTAAGTCTTGGAGTGGGGTCAACTGGGAACATCTTTTAGCTCTCATCATCTGATAGTAAACAAAGGCATTCCGTGTCAGACATGGTTTTGCTCATTACCACTAATGCACCCCCTTTGTCAGCTGGCTTTATAACCAGATCAGTATTCTCTTTAAGAGATTCTAGTGCAAGCTTCTCGTTCTTGCTAAGGTTCTAGAATATCGTCTGATTGTGGCACTCAATTCCATCTACTTATTTCAGTACTGCTTGTTCAAATGCCAGTATTTCAGAGGATATAGCCTGTGTGGGTGGTGGAAAGGTTGATTTCCTCCTTAATCCAGTGTTTTTTTCCTTTTCTTTTTCTTTTTCCACAGTATCATCCTGATTTTCAAAGAGCTGTAATTTGATACATCTGAAGAATTGAGCAATTCTGTACATAGGGGGAATAAATCACTCTTTAGTGTTGGAACAAACCCTAACCCTTTAGAAAGTACTTCCATCTCCATAGCTGTTAGGGTTGTGTTGCTTAGATTTACTCTGTCGGAGGGCCTCTGCTCGCGGATGGTGTTGTCTCCGTCCCTTTGCTCCTCGTGACCATTTGTCTTTTCATTTTCGTCCCCCTCTTCCTCGGCCTCCGCCTCGGTTTAAAAAAAGAGGGCCTTGGTGAAAGAGGAACCCTAAGGGATTCAGTGGAAAGTATTGGGGCCAATACCCATAGGGTATCATTGGTAGGTTCGTAGGGAGGTCTGGGTAATATATTCTAGGTGGCCCCCTATTCCGCCTTCATTGCTGCTACTACTACTCCTATCATCCTTGAGCTGAAGGTCTAATCTAGTGGTATAGGTCTAGATTTGGACTGATGTCTCTGAGGGAGTGGGGTCTGAGGTTTTTGATAGTATTCTTCAGTCACATACGAGAACACTTTCCCATGACTGAATTTCAGCACATCCTTTTTGAGTTTTACCACTTTGGATTGTGTCAAATATTCCCTGTATAGGGAATGGTCTGCATTTATTTCTTCTCGTTTTTTCTTTTTTTTTTTCTTTTTCTATGAGAAACTAGTTTATTTTCAATAGAAAAATACATAAAAATCATGATAAAGACAGACAATAGAAATCTTCTACAAGTCAATCCTTGCCCATAATGGTGATGTTTGACACTTTCCTATTTTTGGTAGCTTACATTCAAAAATCGTATTCAGTATTATCAGGGATTTTTTGGACATTATCCTTGGAGACTTCCGCAGGGACGAATCTTTCCTTGAGCTTTCCAGCTATCTTCCACTGGTGACATTAGTGGAGGTGGCTTCAGAACTATTGCTTCTACAGGGAGAGCTCTTGGATGTGGGAGTCTTTTTTCCAAGTCCTCAGCGTAGAAGTGAGTGCCCGATTCTCCTGGGTGTATTTAAAAAAAACGGAACGCCACTGGCTCTCGCCGGTTTGCTTGCTTATGTATTTGCAGGGATTTTGTGGAAGCTATCCTGGGAGACATTCGAAGGGGCACATTTTTACTTGGGTTTTGCTGAAATCTTCCACTGGTGACATTAGTGGAGTTGGGGTTCACATTTCATTTAAGGCCTTGTTCAACTAAGATTCTTAACCCTTTCGCTGCTGATGACGAGCTCAGCTCGTCATCACCCACGGGTGTCGTGTGCTGATGACGAGCTGAGCTCGTCATGGAAACAGCAAAATGGCAATTTCCAGCACACGGCAAAAATCATAGCAGCAGCCATGTGGTTAAAGGTATGGTGTGTTTTCCAGAGAGAAAATGTGTTCTTCCTACTGTACCAAAGTCACCATGTTTTGCTTTGAAGTACAGAGTCCATCCATTCCCCCATGACGAGCAGGAAGTGTTGGCCATTAAAGCAAATCCAATGCCAGCTTTTGGTACACTATTTAAGCCCAAAGCTCCAGAGCAGAAGCAGAAGGCGACCCAGATGGTACCGTTCTCCTTTGAGTCTAGGGATAGAGAGCATATCGCTTCTCGTTTTTTCTTAAAAACGGAGATGTGTACTGCCGTCTTTAGTTAATTCTCACTGGTCCGTATGCCCATTAGCAGTAAGTCTGCTATTTTCATGGCAGGATTGATAATCAATGCCAGCCAGTCTTATGTACACTTCCATGCAATGAACAAACAGTTTTTTTTCTGAACCGTTTGTTATTCAGAAAAACATGTGGTTCGTTTGTGATTACGAGACTTCTAGGGGCGGTGTTCTTCCTTAGGTACTCAGTCATAAATGCACTTTGCAGTGTGGTTCTGATTTGTTCCTTCTTAATTGTGGTCAGTGTTTCCCATTCATTAGAACTCATCAAGGCTTACCTAACATCCATGTGAGAGTGATAGACAGTGTCAGAAGAAGAAAAAGATACTAAGTACAGCCTAAGATATACAATGTATATTTAAGAATGAAGCCTTCAACTAAATTATCAATCAAAGCAGTATCCATGTATGTCAACATTATCTCTGATAAAACATCACACATTTAGGAGGTGTTCAACAATTAGGGACATTAGTTATTGGCATGGAGAAAGGTTTCCAAACAAAGCTTGCATTCACATCTATATATGCATGATAAATGGTTTTAAAAGATATACACTGTACGTTAGAGATTGAAACTTTTTGCTGAAATATGAGTTGAAACAGTGGCCAGTGAATAGCCTACATAAATCATGTATGTGAACATCATCCTGCATAAGAATCATATGAAAAAACAGAGCTCCTTCTCCTGAATTTTATGAGTCGTAAGTGATATTCAAATCCCAAAGGGGACGTTCACATCAATAGAAAGGATTTGCAGAATTGTACGGGTTACCAAATTTACAACTAAAAATATGTCGGACCCAAGAGTACCGTGAAGAACTTCATATACACACAAACAATCTTTTAAGAGATTTCATTCATTTATTTGTAAAGTTTAAAATTAATAATAACATAATTTTGTTATGTAAAAGCAACAACAAATACACATTCACTTTTTGCAAAAAATATTTTAACACTATCTAAAAATCTTTGAATTAAAAAATGCTGTTATAGCATTGTTACCACAAACATGTTAAAACATCATATTTATTAATGAATAGATTGTTATAGGAACAAACTGTCGACGCAGCGTTTCGGTGCCTCTTTTAATCTTGCACCTTCTTCAGGACTTGTTCACTGATTTGTCACAACTATAAAAACATATCACAGTACATTTCATTAGGTTCCATCCTCTTTAGCCAACAATTGCACTTAGATTTCTAAACATCTTGACTTATCCCCTAGTATTTGGTAACCCCAACACCTTGCAATCTAAGATCTACTTTCTTTTTCTTATGCATAACTAAGTTTCTACATTTTAGTATAGCTTAGAGGGAATACCTGGCTCATTATAATGTGTTATCACAGGTATAATGTGCCTTAGTTTTATATTATAGACACAAATGGGGTGTTTTTTTTAAATTAACATAAGGGACTGGCACATTTTTGGTTCATTCTTTGCTATTCAGTCCCACCCTTAGGTATTTCTCAACTTACCCAGGTGATTTATTCCCTGGATCTGTTTTATCAGTCTTTGTGAGCCTGTTTGCATCTGCTCATATTTCTTTCCTATCTTTTGTTCTAGGAAGAAATATACCCTATGTTAGGTTGCTGTTTCTATCATGCATTGTCTCTAGTGTGATGTCCACTGATACAAGTTTTTACCTTATATATCGGTTTTGTTGGTATTTCGCTCGGATTAGATAAAAATGGACCAACTTCAATCCTATTTGGAATAAACATACTCATTCTATAAATAATTTTCTTTTTAGTTTTCAAGGGTTTATGTCATTACATCATTTTCCCCTCATATACAATTTAAGTGAACCAGTTGCCATTTCACTATGAGTTTACTAAAGAAGCGCATTTATCCGATTATTACCCTTTACTCGTCAGTCATCACTGTGCATTTCAATTCTAATTTCAGAGTCCTTACCGGTCCTATTTTCATATTGTCTTGAAAGGTTGGGGGGACGCCTCTTGGAGCTACCATTGTCTCTTCCTTACACAGCTTTATCTAAAGAACAATATGTATTTTCATTACATTTTATTCTTACTTTGCTTGCTACAATATTTATTGTTTGCATTAAAGAACATACCTTTCTGGTTAAAAGGAGTTACTTCCAGCTTAAATCCCTCTTTTTGTGTTTATCCAATGTGGAATCAGCGATCTCTCAGTTGGAGCTTTTTTTTAAAATTAGCTGACAACTCTAGAGAAACAGATAAGGAATGTATTTACTCCTTCTAAAAATGTATGTCATTGGTACCTACTCTTTCTCTAGGTATAGGTTTTAGTAAAGCCCCCCTCTCTCCTACTTACTTGTTGGTGGTAGCCGAACTGCGTGGCGTCCTCCTCCTTTTCGAGTTTTTTGGAACTGATTTACCATGTTCCTCTTACTAGTTTATATACCGTCCCTGATTGGTTAATTAATTCCACCTGAAATTCTTTTCTTGAACAGGTTATTTGGAGTCATCTACACGGTCGCCATCTTGTAGTGTGTTCATTTGCTTATATTTTGTATTATAGCCTTCCTTTTTCGTTCATATGCTGGCCATGCATTTTTTGATATTTCGTTTTTATAATGATGTTCATCTTATTATTAAAAATAATTCGTACTCGTGATTTATGCTCGATGGAGTATATATTTATCGTTCTTGTATTATTTAGCTTTGTTAATAATTCCGCTAAATACCCTTTGCGTTTATGCCTAATATTTTCTTTTCCTTTCGATATTTTCAGTGTGCTCAATACATTTAACAATGTGTACCTCTGTTGCTCGTTTGCAAGCTCGGTCTTTTGAACCGGACCTCGCCTATGATCGCCATTTTGAATAGGGAAGCTATATTCTGTATTTCCAAGCGGATTTTATCTCGATATTGCGCTATCAATCTTGACGGTGTACTGTTATAGACACCTGTTCTGTGTCAGCACAAAATACTTATTTGTAGTGACTATTTTAATCGAATATAGGACTCTTGGTAATAATATTGCTCGATATATCCTATTTCGTGCTCGCCATCTTGGATTGGGAAAAAAAACAGGTTGGTATCGATTCTATCCATCGTTCACATTTACACCTTAATGCTTTGATAGTTTGTTGGACATAGAATCTATAGGTGTACCCTTATTATTCTGCCTTCATTTGAGCTTCGAGACTATTTTTAGCCCTTGTTAACTTTATATGTAAATTCGACATTAATTAGTAGATTCCCCCTATTTATCAGGTTTAAACCCTGCCCTGTCTAGTTGTAGTCTACATATCAAAAATAGGAGTTACATAAAAGGCATTCACTTGCATTCGTAATTTTATTAGATTTATGGCTATTCTTGTAAACGTCTACCTATGCCATTGCCAAATGGCTACCTCTGTCATTGCCTAATACATACTCATGTCAGTCTTTTGGGATTTCTAGGCTAGTATCCTCCCTAATACTTAAGTTAAGTCAATTCTGGCAGGAGATGGTGGTCTTACGGATTTACGACTAATTTTATAAAAAGGATTTATACTTAAAAAGTGGACTATTTTGAACCTGCTATTTACTATTGGGTGATTCATTCCATACATATGTTCTACTCAGCACTAAATCACTTATTCATTCCTAGTTCCATATCAACTTCCATGTTTTATCTTGATCTTACTCAACTCCCTCAGGTTTTAGACTTATATTAAAGGATTCTCTCCCATTATTCTTTGTTGTTCAATCCTGTTTTATAAGTACTAAATTTAGACATATAATATTGTTCCCTTTGTTTGCGTTTTCTAAAAGCGTCTCCTCCTCTTCTGTTCAAACTTACAGCTTCTAATACACACCATCGTAGATCTTCTACTTTATGGCCCTTTTCCATCCAATGTGCTACCAAAGGTGCTGTTATCTTTTTTAGTATGGATGGCTGACTTGTGCTCATTTATTCTAACTCTGATTTCCTGTTGTGTTTCACCTATATATGCTTTTGCACATGGGCATGTAGATGACATTTTGGGTTCTGCAGTTAAAAAGGGATTCATGTGTGTGTGTGTTATTTTACCTTAAATTATATCTGGGCCTGGTATTATTGAAGGACAGTTTTTGCAATTACCACAAGCGAAATTGCCTGTCGGTGTTGAACCGTCTATGGTTATGATCAGGTTCCTTTTATTTCTATTGGGGTAAGTTTGGACCAAGCAATTTCTGATTGTCTATTCCTTCTAAAGGCGAAAATGGGTTTCGGTATTGGTACTTCGCCGGGGTCATTTATCAATTTCCAATTACTATTGATGCAGTTTTTTAATTTATTAGATATGCAGGAGAAATTGGTCACAAATACAATGGGTTTAGCCTCATTTTCCTGTCGGGTTTTTGGTTCAAATAGACTCTCTCTATTGTAATACTTGGCCCGTTTATAGGCTTTTTTTAGGGTACCCGCTCTCTACAAATTTCTTAATTAAAACATTTGCATGCTTATCATATTCTTTTTTTAGTGGTACAGTTACGCCGCACCCTTAAAAATTGTCCAAATGGTATGTTGTTTTTTTGGGTAGCTGGATGATGACTCTTAAAGTGGAGCATGGTATTACGGTCTGACGGTTTAGTAAATAATTCCACCGCCAGAAAGCCCTCCACATTTTTTATTTTAATATCCAGGAAATCGCATTCCTCGTTACTGTATGAGGAAGTAAATTTTAAGTTTTCATCCCCAAGATTTAGCCAGGAGATGAATTCTAACAACTCTTCTTCATTCCCTTGCCATATGAAAAAAATATCATCTATAAATCTCGACCATTTTGAGATATTCTCATAGAATCGGGCCATTGGTTTAAAAATATGTTTATTTTCAAAGTCTGCTACGTACAGACACGCCAGACTGGGAGCACAGGTGGCTCCCATGCTGGTCCCTTTAGTTTGTCTATACATGTTCTCTTTAAATAGAAAAATATTGTTTTTAAGAATAAGTTCTAAACATTCTATCATGAAGGTTGAGTGCTCTGACAGATCTTCCTCATTTGCTAGCATCTTTTTAATCACTTTTATGGTATCATTTTGGGGATGTTTGTGTAGAGCGCTTCTATGTCAAGCGTAAAACAGCATGCACCACAGGATTAGAAGGAGTTCTACAATTAAGTACATTCATGGTTAAAGGCATACTCCATCGTAAATCTTCTATGGAATCTTTACAATGAGGTATAAACCTCTTCCAGGCAATGGACAAATACAACCAACAAGAAAGAGAGAATTGTTCTCATAACTGCATGGTCATGAATGTAGTAAAGAAGGTAACACCTACACAATTTCATTAACAGGTTATGTATGACAAAAATGCACCACCTAATGAAATATATGTTTGCGAAGTCCTTAGCACACATAAAAGTTACAAAAGCACAAACAATGACAGCAGTAGCTATTGTATGTCCACAAAAGTATATACACAAGTCAAAGTAGATTCTGCACTCTTTCTTTTATTCTTGATGTGGATTCTTCTGATACGTACGTTCTGTGACAGATCGAGAGCCAACACATGTTTTGACGCTTCTGTTACATTACACACGACTTTTTCAAGGTTCAATCGTCTTTACTATGCAATTGTTAATGTGTAGTGATATTTCTAACCCACATGGTCCTCCAGCATGGGGAAATAAATGTGATAGGGTCCAAATAGCGACACTCGCTCTTTTCAGTAAGATTTTTGAAAATGTCAAAACTTTCCGCGCAATGTGTAGAACCCTCACGACGGCTTCCTGTCATTGTTTGTGCTTTTGTAACTTTTACGTGTGCTTGGGACTTTGCAAATACTAGATTTCCAGCTGAGGCCGCAGAATCTGGGGAGGCAGGTGGTTCTCTCCACCTTTTAGCACCGTACTAATATAGGAGAATAAATACATACATATAGTGAATACCTGTGGCGCCTGTCCCTATGAATAATACCACCAGTCATTCTTTAGTATAATGAAGTATATAGTTAATTATTTCGGAGCCATTAGAAAGATTCAGTGATGTCCAATCCTCTAGTCTGTTAATTCCGCTGTGGAAGCTGTCTGTTCTCAAGATCCATTTCAGTTCTTTTTTGTTGAGAATTGCTGAGAGTTCACCTTCACGTTCTGGTACTTTTACAACATCAATCACTGGCCATCGAAGATCATTTTCATTATGATCCAGGGTTTTGAAATGTTCCACCAGAGGTGTGTTTGCCACTCTGCATCTAAATGTACTCAGGACAGGGGTACATGTCCATTACCATGCAGAGAACCTTTCTGTTCCAACAGGAGAGCTTTTTATCTTTACAGAGACTGGCATGCTCCCAATTTCAGATTGTAATAATATGATGAAATGGCGTACAATTTGCTTCCAGTTTCATGTTTCGGGGGCTTGAAATATTTCGATTAAGTATAGGTGAATTTTGCGGATCTGCTGTCCGCAAATTCCCATGAAATCACAAAGAAATCTGCGAATTCGCGGATTTTTTTGCGATTTGCACCATACTTAACTGGAGTACTTTCTACTGGCTAATCAGTAAGTGCTACCTCGTTGGGTAAATGTATAGTGCTTTTCCTACACTGCAGCTGCGTAAAGGGCCAGATGATTTGTCCCCAGTGACCATGTGTGCCTGTAAGTTTGCCACCGCGCCAAAAAGCACCGAGGTCCCTTGAGTGAGCTGTCCATCATAGTTGTGTGTGGTGGGGGGATTCTATGCGTGTGCACATGCTTCTTGTGTAAAGGGTCAGAGAGCGAGCAGGGCAGCAGGTGAGGAGAAAGCAGCCTCCTGGCCACAGGAAGTACAAGGGGATCACGCTCGAGAAACTCATGGATGCAAAGACCTCCCTCAAGTATAACAGCTAATTTTCGACTGCAGGTATGGGTTTAAAGCACACTTGCCCAGCCTCGACCATACTCACTAATGTTTTGGGCTGATTAAAAACGTTACTGAATTTGAACTTCAACTCAGGCACCAGCTATATCTGTAAGTGCTTCCTGTTGAGGTTTAATTTTTGTGACAGGAGCCTCGTGCCAGAATGAATCCTGCCCTGCATAGTTATTCACGAAGATGCCACCGTTTTGTGCAATACCTCTACTCAACTGGAGTACTGGCTAATCAGTAAGTGCTACCTCGTTGTGTAAATGTATAGTGCTTTTCCTACACTGCAGCTGCGTAAAGGGCCAGAAGATTTGTCTCCACTGACCATGTGTGCCTGTAACTTTGCCACCTTGCCAAAAGGGCGCTGAGGTCCCTTGAGTGAGCTGTCCATCATAGTTGGGAAAGGGCGGGGAAAACATTTGATACTGCTAGTGTGTGGTGGGGGGATTCTATGCGTGTGCACATGCCTCTTGTGTAAAAGGTCAGAGAGCGAGCAGGGCAGCAGGTGAGGAGAAAGCAGCCTCCTGGCCACAGGAAGTACAAGGGGATCGCGCTCGAGAAACTCATGGATGCAAAGACCTCCCTCGAGTATTACAGCTAATTTCCGATGGCAGGGATGGGGTTAATGCACACTTGCCCAGCCTCGACCGTGCTCACTAATGTTTTGGGCTGATTAAAACATTACTGAATTTGAGCTACAACTCGGGCACCTGCTTTATTTATCTGTAAGTGCTTCCTGTTGAGGTTTAATTTTTGTGACAGGAGCCTCGTGCCATACTTGTTACTATTCTCTGACCCTGCTTCGAGGGTCAGAGCAGGGTTAGAGAATAGTTGCAAGTAGGAAACAAGGCTGCGCTCAGGAAGCACTTACAGCGTTACAGCAGGTGCCCAAGTTGAAAATAATTTCTTTGTAACCATTTTGTAAATGGTTACAAAGAAATTAGCTTCAACTTGGGCACCTGCTGTAACCCTGTAAGTGCTTCCTGGAAAAAATGTGTCCCGCTCGCGGATTCGCAGATTTTTCCGCAATTTCGCTAGATTTGCGGATCGCGAAATTGCGGAAAAACCGCAAATTCCGCGAGCGGAATTAATTTTCGGCCCATAGTTCATTTCAATATTAGTTTCAACTTCCCATATTATTGCATCGTGAGCATTCCGCTGACTTGGTCTTATAGTATGGACTGGTATTTTCTTGTAAACCGTGGCCCATAAATCTTCTGATTCTGTAGACCGCCACCTCTGCTTTTTTAGGACATGCTTAATGTGACTTTACCAATGTAAAATCTTATTGATACCAGTACAGTGGCTCCACTGAACTCTTAGACATCCTCACCAGGTTGGAATCTCTAACTAAGATAGGCACTCTTTTGTCAGCCTACACTGACCTGGCAGGCTGGTGCAAAGCCAGGTGGTCCGCCTGCAGAGTCTAATTGATCCTACATCTGAACTAGGGGTTTAAGGTTTTCATAGGCAGAGAACAGTCTAAATTAGGAATATCTAAAGTCAGTGCAAGAAGCAGATTTTCAGGATGTCCAGATCAAATATATGTAATTGCTGTGATTCTAAATGGAACTGCACTACTTAGTAAGTAGTTTGTAGTTGATATGAAACCTGGCATTGATACAGTTCACCTGGAAAAAAGAAGCAGATTTTATTGTGATCCCTAATTAGATGTCTCTTCTTACACAGTTCAAACTGCCAAGATGCCTTTTTATGTCTCGCCTAGCGATGCAGCGTATGCGTTTCTCACCTTGGCGAGATCTATTGTTGTCGACTTGGTTGCCGATGGGGGACAGGAGATCTGCACTTGCCCAGACAGCGGATGTGCACGCTCACGCCATCTCTTTTCTGGCGATGTGAGCTTGCAGCCAGACAGCAGATGTACACGCTCACGGCGTCTCTCGCGCTCCTACCGCTCACGACATCTCGCTCCCTGCCCTCCCACAGTGTGCAGGCGCAGCCTGCGGAACCAAGACTTATACAGGTTTCTCTCACACCCGGTAAACATCTCCAGACCTGCCGCCTTTCGGTGAGTGACGTGCTGGTGACGCGGGGGTGTCCGGAGCCCGGGGGGGAGGGAGGTCGCAGTAATGGTTCAGACTGAGGGCCAATGCAGTGTAAGCGCTGTGATTGTTTATATGCGCAAACCAAAAGCCTGTGATTTGGGAATGTGTCTGGGATGCACTTTTTGTGTAACTCTCAAAAGGGGCTTCACCAACTCGCAGCTCTGTGGGGGCATGAGTAAACCCTCCCAATCCGACCGCCGCATGACAGGTTCTTTGCTATGGCGAGACGAGGGGAGGGTCTGGGTAAATCAGGCATTAGTACTTCAATTTAATCACCTCCCACATATGCAGGCCTCCTCCTCGGGGCCTCCCTATGCCCCTAAGCTGCAAGGGCAGATATGTTATATAGACACATCTTAGCCTTCGTGTCCTCTTTCTACCCACATAGGTGGTTTGCTGCCTCAGCCCTTAATCAGAACCTGTTGCGTTGCTGAGGTGGCAGCTGGGGCTGAGGTTGCTTCCCCACTCCAGAGTCAGTGATGATTGCGGGCCAAGCTCTACTCATCCGATCTTCCTTACTCTTGCAGCAGGGCTCCTCAGCAGGTTCCAGTGCTTCCATGGATACAGTTCACAACCCGGGCAGCTTGATGCAATGACGGTCATCATCTTGGATTCTCCACAGCGTTCACAAGGAAACAATTTATTCCCATATAAAGCTGATCGTGGGGCAGTAATATTTGTTCAAGTGTAATTTGGGACATGTACTTGTTTACTCCCAGTGAATAATGCTGGAGCTTGGCCTCTGGCCCGTAGAGCCTCATCCTCCGGCGGCCATCTTGAGACCCAGCACTTAGGTGCCCCCTGATTACATTTTCAGGATGTACAATTGGCTACACTTTGACTTGCCAGTAAAAGTTAGTCCCTGTAACTCAAACACTTGAACATATTTTGAGGTTGAACCTACTAGACTGTGCATATTCTCTTATGTGAGACATATCGTGTGCTTACCAAGAACATGCAGGGACTTGGAGCCTAGCCATTGCTTTCAATGGTTGTCTTTCCTGTCACTCTTTTTTCCTTGCTTCTATTCAGAGGCTTGCCTTGTTCACTTTGTGTCTCTCCCACCCCTAGAGCATTGCCAATTTACTAGTGTCCTTTCACCGCTCAGTTTTAGGTAGATACTTTTTTCTTTTGTCTTAAGAACTCTGCATATTTTTTCCGGCTGTCTACCTAGCTTGCTTCTCTTTCCCCCTCTGCTTTCCATGTTGCTCTCTCTAGCCCTTGTGCACTATTACCCGTTGCTTCTCCTCCCCATCACGGCCTTCCTTGTTGCTTTCACTCACCTGTACAAACCTTCTTTCGCCATTGCTTCTCCTCCTCACTCCTACAACTCCCTCTGTTGCTTTCATATGTGCATCTTGTATGTTGTACAGCAGGGCCAAAATGATTGGCAAAGCCAATAGTTACCAACGCAAGGCCTATTGGCTTTGCCAGAGCTTTTTGTTTGAGCAGACATAAAAACAATGTACAAGAGGAAATCATTGAAAGTGCCTTACTTATTAGTTTGTTCCTTTTTCAGTAAATGTCTGGAGAGAAGTTAACTGTTAATAGGCAAATACGTCCACTCTAATATTCACTTAATAAACTTCTCACTCTTTTTTTTGTGCCAAAATTGCAACAAACTGGTAGCCAAGTGATGGAGTGAGGGGGAAACATCTGCTCATTGGCCAGTCATGGCGCCAGATGTATCTCCTTATTTCCATTTGCTGTTGACAAATCGTTCATGGGAGCAAAACAGAAAGGGCCCCTCTGGATATCTATAAAATATCAAGCCTGGATGAGGTATTCTATTTGGTTGGGGTGCAGTCCTGTTGCTATTCTGTCTGAACCTTTTTAAGTTATAAATTATTATGGGGTGCTGCAACTTGCAAGGGCTGTCAACTCATATGGCTCAAAATAGGTTAACACAAGCTGCGTGGCTTGACTAAGTTGCGCACACTTCACTAGGTATATGGACACCTCAATATGAAGACCAAATATTAATACAATATTTCAGTTTATCCAACTATATTTTCAACCATATTTTTCTTGTCATTCAAATGAAAATTTCACATCATTGTACATTGCATTGCCAGTTCAATCAATGTGAATATTCATTGACATATGTATGTATATACACAGAACAAAAAATTAATCTTAACAGTGTATTGATCTGATTAAAGTGTTGTTCAACGTTGGCGCCCAATGCATTTCGGAACCTGTCTGGTTCCTTCTTCAGGGGATGATCTACAAATAAAATATATAATGAATGCTATTAGTGTCCATGATGAGCTCAAAACACCTTCAGGTCTTAATACCTGTGCATGTGAATATGTGGTATGTGTCCTACCTTCTAATATTGTAAGGAAGCCTCAAAGATCAATGTTCCTGTGTTTGAAGTCTGAAAACAACCGAAAACACCTAGATTTAATGCCAATCCTCTGTAACTAAACACTCATAACGTTTATACGAAGACACAGATGTGTCACTGGCTTACCACAGCCTTCATGCGTGTAATGCCACAATGCTGAAAACAAGATAAAATCCAATGGTACACATTAGAATTCACAGACTACTAAGGGTCTCCGTATTTCAAATGATTACTAGTTAAAAGATATCTCCTAATTAAGCATATCTGATGTCCAATGTTCCTCGCGGAAATCTGTAACGACATATCGATAGATATATAGTGATTATCCTTAAACCGATTATCTTTGCCTCAGGTCAAACACATACACGTCGGAAACATACCTTGTAAACCATGAAATCCGAGCGCATAATCCAGCTCTCAGTGTAAATGCGACCGCGACGCAGAAGAAGTAATAATCGCGAGAGGTGCAATTGAAATAGACGACGGACTGTGTGCGGTTAGTTCAACTGTGGGACGCTCAACAGCGGCCATGATGGAACAGGCTTTTCACTATAACCCGAATGTGACGATTAGTGCTATCACCGTGCTAGTGCATAAAAATATTTTGTTCCTCGATCGGGTGCACATTGAAATCTTACTGCGCAGAGTCTACCTCATCGAAAAGGAACAACAGTAATGTGAAGATGCTATATAGCGAACTATTGTACTCCAATCTGTTTGCTACTCTCCTTTCAAATTAAATGAAAAAACGTTATTAATGAACAGCTGCAACCTGCTAACACTAAAAATAATAAATAATCTCCCTGCAAGAGTATATGTGTGTGATGTGTGTTTTGTGTTAATGCTCCCTGTAGATGTGTGTAGTATAATAGATTGAAGGAAGGAAACATTGTATAGTGGTAAAGATATAACCGTGTTAGTGCTTTGAACCTGGTTGTATATTGGTACAGTATTTGCATAAATGAATGATGACTTGCGTTGTAAATCATTAAATGTAACATGACATATCCAACCTGTCATTTAAACCTGTCAGTATCATAGTGTCAAAAGTCTTGATCCAGTATATCTCCTGTTGTAGGAGTCTCTTATGATTGTCTATGCCTGGCCTGAGTTGTACTTGTTCAATGATCAGAAATCGTAATTGTGAGATTGAATGATTATCTTCTGCCCAATGTGTGGCCAATGTTGAAGTAACATTCTTAATGCGGATCCGACTTTTATGTTCTGTCATCCTTATTCTGATTTTGCGTTCTGTCTTTCCGACGTACGTCTTGCCACACGGACATTTAATGCCGTAAATCACGTTCTGCGTGTTGCAGTCACTAGTGTGCCTTAATGGTATTTGAACACCTCTTGTGGGGTGTTTGAACGTATTGCCAAGTATAACATTGTTGCAATGTGTGCAATTGTAACATTTTTGAGTTCCTTCATATTCCTGATTTTGATTATGTTTTGTGGTCCTGGACAATAATTGTCGTAAGTTTCTCCCTCTGGTATAGGCATGGATTGGCAAATCCTTAAAGATGTTCTGGAAATCCTGTTCATTAGCTAAAAGCTCCCATCTTGTGTTGATAATTTTTTTGATTGCCAATGATTTGGTTGTGAATCTGGAAACGAATACTATCTTGTCAGTTGTTTTCTCAATTTTAGGTGCAAATATATCTTTCCGGTTTATGTTAGCCGCTTTTATATTGCAATCTTGTAATATACTCTGAGGGTAACCTCTTTGATTGTATCTCTGGAGATATTCTTGAGTCTTGTCTTGGCGGATTTGTGGATCTGAGCATATTCTTTTTATTCTTATCAGTTGTGAGTATGGTAAATTTTTTATTAAACTCCTGGGATGAAAGCTGGTGTACTCCAAAGGGTTTTTACGACCTGTCGGTTTAGTATACATATGGGTTTGCAATCCTCTACCATCTGGTGTTTTGATAACTGTTACATCCAGGTATTCAATTGACTTATTGTCTATTTTGTGGGTAAATTGTATCCTCGGATAAAAAGTATTCAGTTGTATCATAGTCTCTAGTGTTTCACGATTGTCCATCCAAATCAAAAAGATGCAATCAATAAATAGACAATATAATCTGATCTTTGGCCACCATGTATCATTCTGCATCAAGTTTTGGTGCTCAAATTGGGCCATAAAAATGTTCGTATATGCCGGTGCCCCCGAAAAACCCATAGAGGTTCCTGTGAGCTGCGCATAATATCTCTCATTCCAATGAAAGTAGCTGTTTTGTAAACAAAATTTGAGTAATTGAAGTAATAGTACTTTGTTTGTATTGAGATCTTCCAGCTGTAATAGGGTCCATTCAACCGCTTCCAGACCTGCAGTATGTGGTATTGAAGTATAAAGGGCTACTACATCTATAGTGCAAAGTAACCATGTTTCTTGCATGTCCTGTTGTAAACCTTCAATTTTTATTAGAAAGTCAGTGGTGTCCTTTATATACGATCTCCATTGTTGTACAAATTTCTGTAAAAAATAATCGAGATATCTTCCAAGGGTATCCAAAATTGACCCACACCCTGAGACTATCGGCCTGAACGGGGGATCTGTGAGACTCTTGTGGATTTTCTGAATCATATACAAACGGGGACGACGGGGGTTGGATGTAGTAAGATACAATCTTGTAGGGTCGTCTATCCACCCAAGGTCCACTGCATTTTGTAGGCTTTGCCCCAATATTCCGATTAATTCCACTGTGGGGTCCGATTCCAATGGTAAGTATGTATTTTCATCCATAACATGTGTGTTAACTTTCTGTTGGTAAAAGACCGTATCCATGAGAACAATGGCTCCCCCCTTGTCGGATGGCTGTAATATTAACTCAGTGTTGTTGGCAAGAGCCTGTATTGTGAGTCTATCAAACTTAGTGGGATTGTATGTTTTAACCTTTTTTAAATCCAATGCCTTGATGCCTTTTTTAATCATAATCTCAAAAGTGTCCAACATTTTATGTGAGATGGGTGGCTGAAAGGTACTCTTTGGTTTGTACCTGCCTTCTGCTATGGAGGGATCACGTTGTTCATTGTTTACCACATTGCTAAAAAAAATTCGTAATCGTAGGGTTCTCATGAATCGATATATGGCTGCTTCTAGTTCCATGTGATTCGGGGTGTTAGTTGGTACGAACGATAATCCTTTGTTTAGGACCTTAATTTCTTGTGTGGTGAGTTGCTTCGAGGATATGTTGGTTATCAGGCCACATTTTTCCTGCTGCGTAGAGATTTGCCTGTTTTTTCCTCGCCTTGTCGGGCGGGCCTCCTGTTGCTCCTTTCTGTTGTGGTGGTGGTAATCCTTGGTCCTGAACCTGGGACAAAAAAGCCACTGTACTTGGTGCCGGTACATCCTCAATGGATTCTGTAGTTGGGCCTGCTCTGTTTACTCCCGAGACCCCTGGTCGAATTGGGGCTCTGCTTATGGATGAGGGTCACACAGCACATCTGCTGCCGCTAACAATAAGTGACACAACATTATTAATAGATCCAAGAGGAATGAGGGTGCTTCCAGTTACGGAGCTATCAGTTGTGCAGCTGATGAAGGGGCACCGGGACCCAGATGTCTGAGGGTCTCCAGTCGGCTCCAGTATTTTCTACAGGCTCTCTGCTTAGATTGTCTCGCTTTCCTCCTTGGGACCTGTTTCTGTGGAGCCTCTTTCCTGCGGAGGGGTTGGGGCAGAGTTACTGCCACAGAGAGCAAGAAAAGCATGAGACTGGCTCTGGCAAACTACGGGTCTTCTAACCAATGCATTCAGCGGCCGGTGAATGCTGGTTGTTTTCAGAACAATACGTGCTCAAAGGCATCTTGGCCCTAGACCTGCCACGGAGAAAATTGACATAGTAGCAGAAATGATAAGTCTTGAGGGAGTGTAGGAAACACTTGCTGTTCTTCCTAAGAGCAACACGCAGATGATTCCACAGTTGTGTGGTCTGGTAGAAGGTAAGTCTGAACTTACGCTGGAATAACCCTATTACGTTATTATTTGTGACATTACAAACCATGACTAACCATATGTTTTTGATTAACTCTGAAAAGTTCAGTTCGGCATAGATAGCTCGGCCTGTTCCCATCTCAATGGAACACAAGCAACCTCAGATATTTTTTATCCTTATTGGGCCTCAACATGAGGTGCAGTATGTACAGCTCACCAAGCTTGGAGTCCTTGCATGGCCATATCACGTATGATACCCTGAATGTTGTAGCCAAGTACATGGAAAGTGTAAGACTGCAATTCCCATGAGGCATAGTTGCGCTTGTGAAGGAGGTGTCATGCGTGACACAGGGCGACTTGCCAGCTATTCTTCTGGGAGAGAGAATCTCCCACAGCAAGAGTCATTTTGAAGGAGGAGAGTACCCCCAAGGAGGCAGACATTCTATGGCTAGACGGAGGAAACCAACCCAGAAATTCCCCTTTCTAGAGACTCCTGAAAGAGGCAATAGGCAGGGGTTTTAGTAACACAAGTATCTGTAATCCCTGTGGTACAGAGTGGGCCCGGCACCCCTGCAACCCCTGTGGTGTAGGGTGGACCCCACCCATTCAGCGGCGCCTTAATCTTTCAGAGGCTCAAATGCAGGCCAAGGTCAATGAATATCTGTGAGATATGGAATACTAAAGGGTCTCTCATCGCATTCTGCAGGGGGTTCCTTCGTTTTACGTTATGCCACTGGCAATAGGGGTTAAAAAAAGATCTTGCAGGTAGAGAGAAATACCACCCTGAAAAGAACCTTCACCTCCAGTTAAATCTATATGGGAGAAAGCCACCCCTTAGAGTCTTAGGTGATTATAGGACGGACAAACAAATTGTTGCATTATTATTCTTACAGATAAATGTTTTTCATATTGATGCATGTATTCCCATTTCCTAATTGATTCCCCTAATGGCAAGGTTTCCAATAACATTAACACATAAAGATTCTTATTATTACGCTAAGACTTTGGCGGTAGGTATTTTGGTTAATTATATTTTAAAGTACAGCAAGGTGATAACTACTGAGTTTGAAATCCAGAAATCTCTCTTTTGAAGTGATACTAGGTAATCGGTCGTCCAGAATGTAATCTCTCTCTTCAAAGAAAAGGGATTTTTTGTAATGCTCTGCAGCACCAGTAATAGCTTACTACTGCCATTGATACAATTCATATATTTAATGGTACTCGCTCATAATTAATAGCCCCACGTTATTCTAGAACTGTGTTGTTATTGAATTAGTCGCACACTTCCGCCTTTACAAAACATTTCTACGAGTGACAGAAATGCTGCATCACATCACAGATATTCTGTGATGGGTTACTGTTGTGTTTTCATTCTTAGTGTTTCATATGCTTAAAATTCTCTGTGATGTATTTGGAATGTTATAAGGTCATTGTGGAATGCATCCTTTGTAAGAGCTGACAGTTGTATTGGGTGATTGAAGCTGTATGCATGCCAGTTCAGCTCTTCGACTGCATTAAAGGATATTTGAATTACTGATGATCTTGAATCCTTTATTACAGTTTCCAACAGTAAACAAGCATTTGCAATGCAAAAGGTCTGGTATTTAGGCAAGTTTAAGCAATTGACATTGTAAATGACAATGCCTTCTATTTATCTTTTAAAAACAAAAACAAAAATAAAAGGCATTGTTATTTGCAATGTCAATAGCTCAAACTTGCATAAATGCACGACCTATTGCATTGCAAATGCTTGTTCTTCGGGTCCTAGAAATGTTTCTAGTCAATTTGGAGTATGCTTCCTCAATAGCAGAGAGTGTCCTCTTTTTACCATCAGTGCTGGCCATCATCAAGGTAGTATATATAAATGTGATGGATGCAATGCTTTAAATCATCTCAGCCTCTGGTAATGACTCAGGGCCATATCTCAGGCCTGTTTTTACATTAGCAAAGGTGCACCACAAACAATAATGTGTCAAAGTATATTTTACAAACAATCGCAGGCGATGATTTTCTTTTGGATTTCCAATCTTTATTCAACAAATGGAGTACCACACAGCCGACGCGTTTCGTCCCACGCAGGGGACTTCTTCCGGGCTTTTGAGAGTAGGTATTCCTCCGGCCTCAAGTGTCTAGATATGTTCTTAATGTATTATATTTTGCCTAGACAAATATTCAGGGATATCTCTTGTCTCGCGGAACAGTCAAAAATGGCTTGTTTCACCAATAACTGGAGAGAGATCAATATATGTAGGTCTCTTCTCAGCGTAGATCAGGTCCGTAGTGGTTCTGAGTTCTTTTAAGAAGATCATGAAGATGTAGTATATCACGGCATCCGGAGGACTTATTGCGTTTTGGACGGAGGACCCCCTTTGATACTCACAGGACAGTCCTATTAAGACTGGTTTTTTAATACATACATTTTTGAATCAGCCCGTGGCTGGTGATATACTACATCTTCATGAACTTCTTAAAAGAACTCTGAACCACTACGGACCTGATCTATGCAGAGAAGAGACCACTGAGCAGCCCGTAGTTTTGGAGTCTCTCCATTACCACATGAGGAAAACCTCTTCCAGGCTTTTTAGTTTAAGCCTTAAGTCCCTGTGTTGGCATTTATGTTCCTCATATGCAGTTGATGGCGACATCTCACCTCCGTTTTATGTGTTCTGCCTTGCCCTATGATTTTCATAGCAAGTGCTCTTGAACCATGAGAATATATGGAGAAGCTTCAGGATTCGAATTTCTCCCCAGCAGAGTGCTAAACTCAGTCTGTTGACAGCCATGAGTTATCTACCCATAACTGAGGATGGCTCCTTACTCCTGACTTTCATGTTAAATATTTACTGTGTCCCATAATTGGGACCTCACACTTTTTTATGACCCAAGAGTGTGTTTTGCATGACTCATGAGTGGCATCATGGGACTGGGTAGTATGAATAGTGTCCTCTGTGAACACACCTCCAAAATAAAACAGCGGTTCCCTGACCTTGGAACAGATTGTGGGGTGCATCTTAGAGACCTCATAGCAGTGTTACTCTTGTATGGATTAAGCAAGACAGAACCATGAGTGAAAATAAAATACTGACCTAATCCAGTTTAACCCCCTCCTTGATGCATGGTGGACACACCTACTTCCTTCCAGATCTGGATGGTTGAGCGGATAGCTGTCTGCAAGTACCTTGCTTGGCCACTGTGACCTGCCCCTGGTGTAATATAAACACCTTTCTACATTTAATGGCTGCTCTTTGTGAAAATGTTTGGGAAGATATGTCCAGCACTGGTTGGCTTCAGTTATAATTTTTTTTAAGGTGACCTACCTTTTCCATAAACCCTACCTAGGTTTACTGCTCTACAAAAGTTCATAAAAACTGATCTCACAAAGCCAGTTACTTGTCTTGACTTTTAACTGATAAACTCTGAAGCCCAGTTTAGAGATGGTGTTTTACCAGGGCCATGGCATCCTGAGATGTATTGATTAACCCTGAAACTAGGATCATGCCAAGTGCTCTGTAGCTTTCTTGTAAGTGTGAAGTGGCCATCTTAGTTTTGGACAGTAGAGTCATCTGTGTTGACTATTATCTGTGTTGCGCTGTACAACATTGCATATGTGTTACTGAGTTGGGTGTTCAAGTTATTGTGCAAGATCAACTACATGTTAATTTTGGAAGTAACAATTACCTGGTGTAGTAAAGGACATTCATAAACATTTGCAAAGTCACATGTATTTAAACTTGCCACTTCAGTTTTTTTCTTCCATATTTTAAGTGACTATTAGAAAAGAAAAGGTACGAGAAAATAATATCATTTGCTAATCTTCTGTCTTGGTTACTTTTCCTGAAAAAACCTCCAGTGTTCAGCCTCTAGCTTCATATTTGCAACACACTAGTGATCCAGGAATTGGCTGGTCCATGAGGTGCAAATGATATGAATCACTTGTTAACGTCATAGAAAGAGTAAATTATGAACCTCAAAAAATTATGTCCCTTTAGAAATTACACAGAGAGGCTGAGGACCTCAACTAGTTTAAGCACTTAACGTAGTTTGCTGATGCGGTTTGAAGTCTTGATGTGTATGAATATATGGTTCAACAGATGCAGAAACAAGATAGATTCTGGAAGAAAACCAACACAATCATACAATATTATGTATGTTCTAATTTGGAGGGCAAGAACAAGGTGAAGATACTAATGAATAAGTAACTATTTGAGAAACTATAAAATATAAGCACGTATTAAGAGCCAGATTCTGATGAAATCAGAAAAAAAGTCCAGAAGTGACTATGGGCAGGAACAACTGTTACATTATTTGCTACCATAAATATAGCGAGAAGTCAGACAAGCACATTGAGAAGATACTGGCTACAATTACTAGGTGTTCAACTGTATCTAGGAAATTTACTTTGAAGAACAAGGAAAAACGTGAAGGTAGAGTACATACAAACTTTCACAAAATAAGAATAATAAGTCATGTTACCACTTATAGATTTTGTCCAGCTCTTTAAGGGGATCAGAGGCCATTTAGACAGAGTTTGTATAGCTGTGAAGAGGTCAGTGGTAAATTATGTCAATCACCGAAATGTTCCTGAGGGAGAATGCTCAAATTGTAATGTGTGGTTATGCATGGCAGGAAGTTGAAATAATGGTAAGAGTGTGTCACTCTTTAACCTAGAGATTGATAGGAACATGGTTATTGTCATGATAGATTCTGGGTCATGGTTCACTGCCATTGAAGATCATTTAGTAAGTCAAGTGTGGGCATCAAGTGACCTTTACCCAGAAGATATGTGTCCTGGTAGTTACACTGGGAATAGATCAGATCTGACTTCATATTTCTGGGCTGATCTTTCCTTCAAAGGCAGAAGAAAAAGAGGGAAGGTGTATGTATTAAATAGAGGAAGCCCTATTGGGATGGCCTCATCAGGAAGAGATGGGCATTAAATTAGACCCAACCAGCAATTTCCCTGATTATACTGTAAACGACGAGATAAATATTGTACAGAATGTTCATTTAGACACATCAAGTGATCAGGTCAGCAAAATAAATCAATAAAAATAAAGCTGAAACACGCCTTTATTTTAACTCTAGGAATGTTGGAGAGCATTCTTTTGAAACAAGATGCTGCACCTTTGAAATTTCAAGTAAGAACCATATCCTTGAAATGCAGTCCCCTTTTGTAACATCTCTCAGATCTACTTGGGATTTGAGACTTTGTATCAATCTGGGGAGCATAAATAAATAAATCCCCTTCGTAATTTTCATGAACTTGTATCTTCATTGGCTGGGGCAACTTTCCCCACTGAATGAAGTTGAAGGAGGACTCCAAACGTTTTGCAGCTTTTGTGACACCTGATGGTTCCTTTCAGTACAAACAGATACCATTTGGTCTAATTCCAAAGTATCAACTACAAACTCCCAAAATGTTTTATCATTGGATGCAAGTAATTAGAGTCTAGGGGTGGTCATATCACAAATAGACAGCAAGAGTAAAAGAACACTAGTGTTTGTGTAGGAACTGCAATTATGAGTGAAAGAACCTACCCTTTGCGGTAGAGAAGGAGTTTTTGACATGCTGTTGGGTGACAGAATACTTTCATAATTTTTTGTGGAGTACAAGATTAACCATCCAGGATAGGTCATTGACTTTGAGGTTGGGTGGGCTTTCATTTAAGCTGTCAGCATTTCCGTTCAATATTGAATATGTCTATGGAAAGAACAATACTTAAGCAGACTCTATGTCTAGGCTGCCTCTGTGGATGTCCGAGGATAAAAAATCTTTGGATGAGTGGGAGTGTGAAGTGGGTTTCACAAGTGCGGATTGTAAAGTAACAATTGTGAGTTAGAGTCAAGCAAGGTCAAGTGTTTAGAATTTTTTTAGAGTGATGCTCAGGATGCACGGCCTAACGAGGGATTTGAAAAGGGAAATGTCAAACTTTTTCAAAGGTTATGAAGAAGCTTACAAAAATGTAATCGATGTGCAGGGCAGAAAAGTAGTTCCTCAATTTAGTAGGCAACAAATGATCAATTGTAAGACTCATCTTGTACATATGGGAATATCGGGCACACAATGTAGTCTGCTAATATTTCTGGTGCCTGGCTTATATGCGCAGTTGCATAGAGTGATAGTAGGGTGTGGGGTAGGGGTATGCGCTACAAGTTATATCTCAGATAAGGTTCGTAAAATCAATGCTATTGTAGTTACATTTCCATTGGGACCATGGTGGAAACTAGCCATGGACCTTATGGGTCCATTTGCTCTGTTGGTACAAAAAGGTTGTTTGCTCTGTTTTTTAAATACTTTTATTCAAAGTGGTTAGAAGTCACAATGGTATGTAAAGTAGACTTTCACACTATGATTAAGGGGCTGATTTACAGTTTAGCAGACAGACTACTCGGTCACAAAAATGACGGATATTCCATCTCCCTAATTACAAGTGCATTATATTCTAAGGCACCTGTAATGAGGTGGATGGATTATCCTTCACATTTGTGAAGAATTCCTCAAGCAATTGTATGAGATAAGGAGTCCAGTTTGTTTCACCTAAGATGCAGGAGTTTTTGTTTTTGTTTTGTGCAAAGGAGGGTTGCTTTGTTCCATTCAGAAGGGAAATGAACTAGGTGAACGGAGGAGTCCAGTGGCAGCTAGCTGATTGGCGGTGACCTCAAGTTGTGCAGGCACATTTAAAAATGCTCATTTGTTGTATAGAACAACACCACATTCTGTAACTGGGAAATTACCATTTGAGCGGCAGGGGTGGGAGGAAGGTAACAGAGTTGTGTCCGTTGCACTTTGAAATGGGTTGTTCTAAGAATAAATAAATTGCTTAATCTGCGGAATTAACAAGGAAAGATGGTGTAGTACATGAATTATAGACAGGGTGTACAATGTTGTAATTGTAATAATGTAAAGATGCAGCTTGGTGAGTATGTTTGTGTGAAAAAATGACTGATGTCAGGAAAGGGAAATCAAAGCAGTGTGACCTTATAAATGAGGTTGAGGTTTCGAGGAATGCTGGAACGTTGGAGAATGGCAGTCTGGCATTTGAGAAATGATAATTTGCAGAGGCAGTAGTCAAGTGAAAGAAGAACCTGCGGAGGATGCGAGGTTTCATGATTTGGTGGATGAGGAAGGAATGTTGTTTGTTGCTGTGTTGTTCGTCTCTAGATTGTCCGTAAAGAGGTGGAGAAAGACACTTGGGCAGTTTTAAGTAGGATGCAGGAAGGACTGGATGAGGTTTTCTAGATGTTACATGTTACCCAGCAAGTATAATGGTTTTATTATGGGCTATATATTAGTTGCTTTGTGGTATGTTTATGTCGTGGTGTTATGTTTTATTTTTTCGTTTTGTGGAAGGTGTGCGGTAGATGACAAATGGCAATGCTCTGACGGTGCTTCTGAATGGGTGCATGACGTTACGTAAACATGGTTTGTTTTGTGTGGACTGTGGGACGGTCGGTGAAGAGCGGTGGTGAAGAAAGGAAGCATTGTGTTGCTCCTTATTGACCTTGATACTTTTGTTTGTAAAGTGATAACTAATATAACTTCTAGAATACTCAACAACTGCGCTCCTATCTATAAGGCAGAGTTTTAAATGTTTGGCCCTGTTATTGCATGTTTTTAACATAGCCTGTTAAGTACATGACAGGCTGGCGGCTGATCCTTTGTATTTTAGCACATTGTGAAAATAGTTTTCGACAGCAACTACATCTGAGAACCTTGGGCAACCAAGTGAGACACGAGTGAATTCCTCTCTTACACACAGGGGACATGCAGGCATGGCTGCTTATCTGATCAGTCTGTCCTTTCCTCCAATTTGTTTTATATTTGTTTATGATTATTTTGTATGTCTATGACTCGCTATATCAGTGACAGACCCTTCAAACCTTTACTACAATCTTCATTTCAGGATAGGTCTTTTTTAATTTAGGTCTGTTTAGAATCCCAGAATGATCAACATGTTATTGGAACAAACAAGGTGTTACATGTTTAATATAATCTGCAACAATATGCAAAGAAAGGAAAATGCCTGCCATGACCGAGACATAAATAAATCACTCGGGAAAATACAAGACAAAGAAAATATATAAGGAAATCCAGACTATTGCTTTGAGCATTCAACCCGACTACTGAGTTAGTTGTGCCATCGAGGCGAGCTGTGTGTTAAGCTATAACAAGCAGATGAAAGCAGATGACCACAAGTTCAGACATTATTCAGATAGGGCAGGTGTACTTTTCAAGTCACACAATGTACATTTTACAAGGCAGTGAAAGCTAGTGGACTACAAGAGGAAAAGTGATGGATCTAACAAAGGACAGAAGAGAGCATTTTGTAGATGAAAAGAGAAAAGGAATAGCTGAAGGAGTCTTTTTCTGAAACCAATTTGCTTTGTGCGCTAGTTCCTGCGGATCAAATGCAGAACAAAGGGACACGCTTTTAGTAGAGGAAGGTTTTGATGATACACACCAGCACTGGACTTAAAAGACATAAGTGTTCGCAGATGGTAGGGTATAGAGACAATTCTGCCTTCCCAGTCCTAGAGCAGCTATAATGTTCTAATGGTTTCAAGATATTTTCTAATGTTAAGAAACTACCTGTTAATGTTGATGGTACCTTAGGTTTCATGAGTAAGCAGGTAAATATGAGCTCCACAGACATTCTTCATGTGGGCTGTGGTGACAAAATAACAAATGGAGAGTAGGAGAAAGCATCTTCCTACGGTTCATTTTTGCAGTTAGCCTTACAAAAAGCAAGTGAACTGTTGACCTTTAGCAGAACTTTTCTTGTATTTCCTGTGGAGTTTCTCCATAGGGTCCAGTCCTCATTAGATTATGGATACTGGACAAGAACCTATTCCTTCTCAAGTCGGGGCGTGGCTTTCATTGGTGCAGCAGGTGCAGTAGCACCGGGGCCCAGAGGCCTCAAACACAAACTCAATCCTGATTTATACTGTATTTTATTATTCAAACAGCACCCAGGGGGACATTACCTTCCTTTCAGTAGGGGCCATACTACACTGGCTACGCTACTGTTCTCAACCCTCATAAGCATAACTCCTTCTTTCCTAATAGCAAGAAGGCGATTTGCTCCAACTTTCAATGCTGCAGTCTTGTTCTAGCTCCCTACTCAATCTTAGTTTTACATAATTGAGGAAAGATTTACATAACTGGGAAAAAATCTCTCCCCTGTTTTTCTTTTCTTGTTTGGGAAGTTCCAAACACTTAGGGCCTCATTATGATGTTCGACGGTTGGACTGCCAACCGATGTTGTTGTAGTCAGGAGATCGTCCGGCAAACAATCAGCATTCTGACACCCGAATTAGTAATTGACCTCCGTGCTGGTGGTTGGAAAAGTGCAGTTTTACACTGTGACTTATGTCATAAAAAGGGCTGCAGCACAAGCTGCAGTGTAAACGGGCACACTGCCAGGCACACTGTGCATGGATGTGTGGGGAGGCACTGCATGTCCCCCCCCCCCAGGCCACTTAG
This sequence comes from Lissotriton vulgaris, assembly GCF_964263255.1. Taxonomy (NCBI): domain Eukaryota; kingdom Metazoa; phylum Chordata; class Amphibia; order Caudata; family Salamandridae; genus Lissotriton; species Lissotriton vulgaris. The sequence goes on from NC_141693.1 coordinate 1,704,611,250, forward strand.
CAGTGACCCACTAGGGACGGGCCCCTGATTGGTGCCCCCCAATGTCCGTTTCCATCTGTCTTTTTATGGCGGTTGGACTGCCATGTAAAGGCAGTTGGAAAGGGACATTGTAATCTCTATGGCGGTTTCTGCCTAGGTACCGCCCCCATGGTAGGGATACGAGTCCAATCAAAGCGCCCAACGGAATCTTGTATTCTGTCCGAGGCAGCAGTCTTTCCCCTGACCTATGCGGTCCTCATCAAAATGTGGCGGCCGGACCAATGGCCTGTATGTCGGACGGACTGCCACCGACGGCCTGTTGGTGGCGGTCCGCCTGACATCATAATGAGGCCCTTAGTCTCAATTCCCAGGTATTCCTTTCTTTATCTATGAATCTACAGGCTAGTGAATGTCTGGGTGTTGTTCAGGATTTCACTCTGTAACAAAAGTAATAAGAGTCCTGGCTGCCATCTTGCCCTGCACTGTGGGTTATTCTTCATTTGTTTGTCTGTATGTATGTATGTTGTATTCCTAATGTGTGCACCTAGTCAAAAGGCAACATAGCTATGTGTGGTTCCTGGGAGGGAATTGTGGGTAATACAGCCACCAACTCTATTTATTTCGGAGTTCATAAATTGCTTCAGGTCTCCTTTTGGATCAAAGCGCTACTAGCTGGATGTCCAATGGCAGCAGCCTTAACATTGTCAGCTCCCTTCAAATGCATTGTGACAACAGCTGCACCGCATCGTTCTTCGCCCACCAAATCAATTAGTGTTGCCAACCCAGGCAGAAAAAGGTAACATAATTATCAGAGAGATTAGTTTTTCAACTTCAGAATATAATAACCTCAGACTCGTGGACACAATATACTACTTTTCACTTGTGCCTGCTTGTTTTGCTCTCAGATAGATACACAGAAGAAACAGTCAAGCGTGTTTACAATAAGAATTAATTGTTCTATAGTTCTTCTCATGTAAAATAAGTGTGCGGCTACAACTGTAGCACAGTAGCAGAGATATAGAACCAGCAGTACAGTGAATGCGAAGAAATAGTATTGTTCTACCATTTTGCAATAGTCATGAACATATACTTGAATATGAAATGCATTCCTAAAATAAAGTGTAGCTAGCATGTGAGTATGTGCGAAAGAGCCTAAGTCTAAGAACGTAAGTCTAAGAGCCTAAGTCTAAGAGCCAAGAATCCCCCATACCCAAATAGTGAGAGTGTGGGACCTCGACCTGGATTTGAGTTGGACACCCTGCAAGGGATCATCAGACCACTGTCAGCTGGAGTGATGGCATGCCAGAGCCGCAGCGTCTCTGGTCAGTGTGTCAGCCTTGACGTCTTGGTTCCCTCCTGCCTACTGATAGCAAGAGATGCTGTATTTATACAGTCTATGTGCATATGTTCCCCATTGTTCAGTATGAGGATGATGTTGGGGATTAAACCTTGTGCGTGGTAGAGGTGAACTGGACCTCCTGTAGAGTGTACTCATAAATTATTCATATGTGCTAAGGATGACGTCTTAGCAATATCGATTGGGAAACAGCCACCCTTGGCAGAGAACTAGGTGATAGGTTTAGTCCATAAAAGGCTGCAGTCCTTGAAAGGCGTTATGTCCATACAAGGCAGTCTGTCCTTATTTGGAGTTATGTCCTTATAAGGCTCATTCATATGAAATGATGGGGAGATGGTGTAGGGAAAGTGCACGATGTTCTCTAGACCTATATCAGGGTACCAACATGAAATATAACACCCACTCCACCTTATACTTAACAATGATAATACACATTTGAGATACACATTTATAACAGTGTCAGTGCATACAATTATCAAGCAGTCATTTAGAATGTTTCTAAAAATGTTAACATTTCATTAAAAACAGTTTGTGAAAGTATGACATTTGTAGTAAAGTTCTGCAAATCACAGTTCTAAATGAGTTTGATCACACAAGTGGAACAACTGTAAGCGTACTTAGAAGGCCATGCTTTGGTATACAAAGTGTCAATTTTGAAAAAAGTTCTTTTGAGTAAAAAGAAGGGGAAAGGAATTTTTTTGTATTTGTTCCCAGCACACGGTGAGCCAGATTCAGATTATATGTCCTGGCTGGGAGACATAACATTGTTGTTGCCTGCTGTCTTAGGGGGGACACATTGTAGTACCTCGCATAGCACGTCAAGTGTGCATAGATGAAACTCCTCTGTGCTGCCAACAGTTGTTGGTGAGGCAGCCGGTGCTGTATTCGATACCTCGGTGCCAAGGGTGGAGCTGAAATCCAACTCGGTCAAGGGAACCTGTGGATCCTCGAGGAATGCATGCGTTAAGATAGGAATACGTTGGGGACGACATCGAGCATTAGACCGCAGTGGTTCCAGCCTGGAGCCTAAGTCCACTGGTGTCTCCGTTAGAGGTGTCAGACAGATGTCTAACAGGCATTGGAACACAGGTGCGATGCAGTTGTCGTAGACTGGTCTGAATGACAGGAACCAAGAAGCACTTAGTTCTCGAAGGCGAGGTGCACCCAGATGTTGTACCATGCGCTCACAGTAGTATCTTTCCAGGAAAGCTTTTGCAATCTCACTGGCGAACGGTCCATCCATTGCGAAGCAGGTAAACGACAACCAGGATTCCAGCAATAGCAAGCAGCATCAGAGGTAGACCCCCGAAAATGCTTCCAAATACGGACTGTATAAAGTTAGGAACAACTCTGAGGATGGTCTGGAAGATGTTAAGGAATCCCGACCCTATGGTTTTAAATAGGTGTACAACACTGCTCGTATCTGACATATTTAGGATACGACCCATTATTTCTGTGAAATGTCGGGGTAGTTTGTATGGATTAGCACCTGTATCAAAGGTTCAAAATAAGCTTTATTCGATTTTTCAAAAAAATATCATATAAGCATTCATAACAATAGTTAAAAAAGGTAACAACAGTTTAAAAAACCATAACGGTTCATTTTAAAAACATGATTATCATTAAAACTCATTTAAAAATTAGGATTTTTACAAGAATGATTTCATATTAAAAAGGTTGGGGGAAAACAAAATTTTCGGAGAGAAGAACTATTATACAAAAGTATAATATCAAGCATCATTATCACGTTGGCCATTGTAGCGATTTCCTGAATTTAAGCAACAATTTTAAATACTGTTCCATGATACATATGACTTCCCTATCCTCTAACACTTGCAAGCGCTCAAAAGCGTCTTTACAGGACCTCAGGCCCCATCTCTTTAATAAAGGTCTCAAAAGGGATTTCCTGGGAATCACGTAGTATGTGCAAAATAAGATAGTATGGATATTAGATTGGACAGAAATGTCATCACATGGACAGGGGCACAGGTTTCGGGACCAATCATTACATGAAGGAAATGTTATGAGACGAAAGAATGAGCCCAATCTAAATCTAACGAGCAACATTCTGGCATAGCAGGAAAAGTCAGTAGACAGATATAATTGGAGCCCCTTTTGTGGTGTCACCCTTTGAAATGCCTGGAGTGTTTTATTTAGTTTTTGGTAATTCCATCTTTTAGTTTCCAGGTAGTCCAATAGGATCTTTCTCAGATTTTTCCTTGAAATGAGTTCCAGAGTCAAAGGATCAGTGAAGAACTCTGGGCGCCCAATATCCACAAAAAAGTTTTTGACATAAGCCAACCATTTCGTATGTTTTGCCCCCTCCTGTTTGAGAATATCTAATATTACTTCTCGATTCAGGCCAGTCTCAGGGGTGGTCCAGATTTTGTGCCACAAAAGAGGGGGGTCCACTTTGATTAAGTCTGAAATGTATGGTATGTCTAGCTCGATGTGCATCATGTAAACAGATGTTGCTTTCGGTGTTGCCAGGAGGTACCTTAGAAAATTATTTTCCGCTATTTGGATTGAGGAAATGTTATTGTCAATGCTCCAGAGACCGGCCCCATATGTTGCTGTTGAAGCACATTTCGCTTTGTATATGATAAGGAGCTGTTTAACTGGCCTCCCTCCTATTTTTCCAGCAAAATCTCTGAGCCCACCAATTGCTCTAACGAGGGCGAGTTTCCTCTTTTTGACTGCCGTCTGCCAGGACACTTTTCGGTGCACAGATATTCCCAGACCGGCCCCATACGTTGCTGTTGAAGCACATTTCGCTTTGTATATGATAAGGAGCTGTTTAACTGGCCTCCCTCCTATTTTTCCAGCAAAATCTCTGAGCCCACCAATTGCTCTAACGGGGGCGAGTTTCATCTTTTTGACTGCCGTCTGCCAGGACACTTTTCGGTGCACAGATATTCCCAGATACGTAAAGTTATCCACTGTCTCCAGTCTTTGATCCTCAATGAATATGGGGCATGGTATTTTCTTTGTCTTCTTACTGCATACCATTGAATAGGTTTTCCCAATGTTCACTTTCAAGCCCCTTTCGTGCATAAAGGCTGTGAATGCGGAAACCGCTCTTTGCAACCCCACTCTTGTTTGGGAGAGAATTGCTTCATCATCGGCATATAACAAGATAGGGATTGCTTGGCCTCCCACTTTTGGGTAATCGCATTCAATGTTTGTCAGGTGTTCACCTATGGCATTTATATAGAGCGAGAAGAGCATGGGGGCTAAAATGCACCCCTGCATAACCCCTCTATTGATGGTGAACCTTGGCGAGCACTCTCCCTTCGGGCCAAATCTCACTCTGGCTCCCGCATCTTTGTACAGTTTCATAATGAAGCGGAGGATTGATGGATCTATCCCTAGATGTTCAAGAATATCCCATAGTTGTTCATGGAGCACACAGTCAAAAGCAGAGCTTAAGTCTACATATGTTACGTAGAGACTTCCCTTTTTTATGTCTACGTATTTGGACATGATGAGGTGTAAATTCAGGGTCTGTTCTACTGTGCCTCTTCCAGATCGGAAGCCATATTGGAGTGTTGAGAGTATGCCCTCCTCTTCCGTCCATTTAACTAGACGTTTCAGAATAATACGACCCGCAATCTTCATTAAGGAGTCAAGCAGGGAGATAGGCCTATAACAAGATGGAGAGTGCCTATCTCCCTTTTTATAGATGGGTATTATTACGATGGCCTCGTCCTATGATGGAATATGGCTAGAAGCGTTCGCAGAGTTCAGGGCAGAGGTCAATATTGGGGCCCAAAAGGCTATTTCTGCCTTAAAAACATCTGCTGGGATGGCATCCGGGCCTGGTGTCTTCCCAGTTGGACTCTCCCTTATAGCCAACTCCACCTCCTCACACGAGAAAACGATGTTGGATTGACTTTCACAGAGGGGTCTTATGCGTGATGGAGGATTTAGCTCTGATGTTGACGATGTGGGTTTGCTGTAAAGTTGTTGGAAATAAGCGGCCCATGTCTCTCCATCAATCGCAAGGTCCATACTCCTCTCCGGCATTTTTACCCATGGAAGCGGGGTGTTTATGAATTTCCAGAAGGCTGAAAGGTCACGGTTTTCACACGTTGACAACAGGTTCTGCCATGCTTCTGCCTTCAATGATTTTTTCCTGTTTTTGATGGCTAGGCGGTATCTGAGTCTGGCCTGACGTATCTCCATGGTCGGTTTTGGAGTTATATGCAGCAGATTCTTAAGTGATTTTAGAGCCCTGGAACAATTTTTATCAAACCACCCTTTAGGGGTGATAGGCCCTGTTGTGAACTGTCGTGTGAGTAGTTGTTTAAGACTGGCCTGTATTTTTAGGAAAGCTTCAAGGATGGAATGGGGTTGTTCATTCAGAGACAAGCAAGTATGCACCTCCTCCCACCTCATCTTCAGTAAATTTTTCAGGAGACTAGTTGGATTGATTTTATCCCATTTGATAGTGTAGCCATTGAGAGCCCCCAATATGATGGGTTGTTCATAATTAACTTTGGGGTTATTTTGTATGGTAGTGGGAGAGGGTAACACGACAGATAAAGCCAAGGGATAATGGTCACCATATAGGTGATAAAGAGTGTCCCAGGAGGATATTAAGGGGGCATGCATCTTTGAAAAAAGAATAAAATCAATAGTGGAGTTTATTTCTCTACCGTGAAAAGATGGTTTAAATGGTCTTGGGGGGAGAGATAAGTCATTTGCGAAGTGTAGGTTAAAGGAGGCCATAAAGTTATTTAATGGTTCCCCTATCTTGGAATGTGAGAAGTGATTAGGGATAGCATCATCGGAGTCGATTTCCTGTGTTAGGAAGATGTCACACGTACCCCTTGAGACATTTTGGCAGATATGACAATTGAAGTCGCCCATGAATGCTGTCGCACACTCGCCCCCACATGTTTCTTTAATTGTTACAACAGCATGGTGTAGGTCATCTAAAACTTTCTCCAGCTGCTCTGGGGGCATGTTATTATAGAAATTAATAATCAGCAGTGTCAGGGATGAGCCAATGTCCATGACAATTATTTGATAAGAAACCTTGAGTACCTTTTTCAGAATCCTGTGCCCTAATGCAACACTAATATAAGTGCACAGGCCCCCCCTATGTCTACCCTGCTTACTCGCAATCGCTGGTGAATGGAAAGTCTGTTAACCCAGTGGGTGTATAGGAGTAAGCACCCAGGTCTCCTGGAAATACAGCACTGAGTAAAGATTTACCACATCCAGCCAGGCCGGTTGTGTAATTTTCGAGTTAATTCCTGCCAGATTCCAGCTGAGCATCTCTAATGTGGCAGATAATTTCCTAATCTCCCCGTAGGTAGACAACGTATTAGAAGTATTTTGCCGGTCTATCTGAATCGTTGTTTTAAATATGACCATTTTGTCTACACTGTTTACTATCCCGTTTTCTGGGGTCCTACCACCCAAAAAGCCCTTTATGGGGGATACTTTTTGAAGTTATGGCAGGTGCTTTCTCCCTACGCGGGTAGTCTACTTTCATAAGAGGGAGTCATTCTATGTCATCCAGACCATAGAGTGGCTCATATTGGTTGTAACAGGGGAAATTCCAAGAGGGAGTTAAAGGTGGAAAACATTGACCATAGCCCGCAAAGTCGTATCTAGGAGTCGGGAGACATTTATTTTCCCATATGTTGTCTCTATCATAGTGGGGGTTATGAGGTGGAAGTATGTTTTCCCTAGCTCCATGTCTTAAACAATACGTATTATGGGTTGGTCTTCTGTGCTGAATGAGAAATTTTCAAAGTAAGATTTAGGTTGGTATGGTTTTGGAGGCATTAAAGCTTCAGGATAGAAATATGATAGTGGTTTTGGTGTAATCGGACCACTGTTGAAATCTGAAAACCAATCCCTGATATGTGTGGTAACTCTAGGATCTTTAAATGAGATAATTATTACGTCTCCCTCTATGTCTTTGGGGCGTATGCCCACCCAATTTGTTCTTCTCACCATAATGCTTCTCCGTTTAAATTGGGTGGTAGTGGCCTGTTATTTTTAAGCCAGAATATCACCTTGTTTTTAAGACTGGCATGATTTTCATAAGCTCCTGAAGATGGTAGTGGCGGGACCCCAGTTAAAACAGTAACATTTTGTGAAGCAGCTGGGGGTAAGTCCACATTTCTAACACGTGGCGGTCTTTTGAATTTAGGATCAGTCTTATACATGACCAAATTGGTTTTTGTGTTCCCCGTTCTTGCCGAATCCATAAGGGAATTTATTTGTGCAGACTGTGCCCGTGTGTTCGGAGACGCTTTGGGTTGAACAGAAGGAGCTTTGGTTACTGGGTTCAAATTTGCTGAAGGTGTTTGTTTGGTTAGAGTTCGTGATTCCTTTATAGTTTTAGTCACTGTGGTCGATTTTCCCGTATTAGACATTTTCTCTCCATCTTTTGAACTCGGGACGTTTACTAAATCCTTACTACTTGAAATATTTTGAGTAGAGCCTCCTATAAGGTTATCCAGTTGGATTCCAATTCTCTTCACTCTCTCTACTATTGGGGTTAATAACACTTTCATTAGGTGTTCCATTGCGTCCACGAAATCTTTAATGGATGGTGGGACATGAGAGGTCAGAGTATTTCTAGTTACAATAGGTGCCCCTTCTACTATTTGAAGTAGTTCTTTCCTAAGTAAGTCCTTGGAGGGCATTTGTTTGTGTACTAAAATGTCTGCCTTAGCCAGGCCTCTTTTTCTACGCTTTTTTGGAGGTGATCGAATAATTGCCTGTTTCCTTTTAGAATGGTTAGAGGGAGTCAAAGGTTTATCTAATGTAGGTATGGGAGGCACTGGGTGGGGCAGTAATGGCTGTTCCATTTCTGCGGGTATTGGTACTTCCATAATGCTTGAACTTGCAACCTCCGAGACCTTGGGTGAGTTAGGGGTTACAAGATCAATGATAGGATTATTACTATGGGGAAGTAGCTCAGGTTGGAGCGATGCAGATGTATCATTTTTAGGAGGCGGACTGGGTTGAAATATTAAGGGGATATTGTCCGTATTGAACAGGTCAGCATCTGTGGTTTGCAGAGTTGGATTTACTGAGTGAACCTCAGGAGTAGCTTTAGAGCAAGAGTCTAGTGCGGTGTTTTTAAGATGCTCAATGGATAGTCGGCGAGCAACACTGCGCTCTGCCATAGCCAGGTCTCTATCAAGTTCAGCAGTGGTTCTAAAGAAGAATTTGTCCAAAGGACCCAAGATGGAAACTCCTGCTGAGGGAGTGAGTGCATCTACAGCAGACATGGCCATGAATTGGCGGATATTTCGCGGAGATTTGATGTCAATGACCAATGGCCAGATGCGGAGCTACTCACGTTAGGCGGATGGCCGTGCCGAGCCTTGTCTGGCCTTGGAGGGCCGTAGAGGGCCCGCCCTTTGCCCGGGCTTAGCCCCGGGCGTCCCGCGACGCTGAGGGCTCACTGGTTTTGTAGCCCCTCCTGGCGCGTCTAGCGCGTCAGGGAGCGCGCCGCCGCAAAGGCTGCCGGGATATGAAGTCCCGGAGCGGCGGCGCGGCTGGTGGCGGCGGTAGCTGTGGTCTCTTGCAGCGGATCTTCAGGCTGCCAACTCCTCTTGTGCCTCGATCCTATCTTTATCGCAGGTATGGATTTCAGGTCCCCCCCGCTCCACCGAGGGCTCGCTGGTTTTGTAGCCCCTCCTGGCGCGTCTAGCGCATCAGGGAACGCTCCGCCGCAAAGGGTGCTGGGATATGAAGTCCCGGAGCAGCAGCGCGGCTGGTGGCGGCGGTAGCTGTGGTCTCTTGCAGCGGATCTTCAGGCTGCCAACTCCTCTTGTGCCTCGATCCTATCTTTATCGCAGGTATGGATTTCAGGTCCCCCCCGCTTCACCGAGGGCTCGCTAGTTTTGTAGCCCCCCCTGGCGCGTCTAGCGCGTCAGGGAACGCGCCGCCGCAAAGGGTGCCGGGATATGAAGTCCCGGAGCGGCGGCGCAGCTGGTGGCGGCGGTAGCTGTGGTCTCTTGCAGCGGATCTTCAGGCTGCCAACTCCTCTTGTGCCTCGATCCTATCTTTATCGCAGGTATGGATTTCAGGTCCCCCCCGCTCCACCGAGGGCTCGCTGGTTTTGTAGCCCCTCCTGGCGCGTCTAGCGCGTCAGGGAACGCGCCGCTGCAAAGGGTGCCGGGATATGAAGTCCCGGAGCGGCGGCGCGGCTGGTGGCGGCGGTAGCTGTGGTCTCTTGCAGCGGATCTTCAGGCTGCCAACTCCTCTTGTGTCTCGATCCTATCTTTATCGCAGGTATGGATTTCAGGTCCCCCCCGCTCCACCGAGGGCTCGCTGGTTTTGTAGCCCCTCCTGGCGCGTCTAGCGTGTCAGGGAACGCGCCGCCGCAAAGGGTGCCGGGATATGAAGTCCCGGAGCGGCGGGGCGGCAGGTGGCTGCGGTAGCTGTGGTCTCTTGCAGCGGATCTTCAGGCTGCCAACTCCTCTTGTGCCTCGATCCTATCTTTATCGCAGGTATGGATTTCAGGTAGCACCTGTATCTCTGTCTAGATCCTCGCAGCTTGAAGTTCAAAGGTTTCTCGTGCAGAGGCGAAAGGCAAGGTTTGTTGTCAAAGAATGGCTTTCATTCTGCTTAAAGCAACAGACTGTATTATTATTATAAATAATCTTTATTCGGAGTTTCAAGTTTGAAATCCATAAAAGCAGTGATAATATACAATAAAACAGTCATATCAAAAGGTACAAAGTGAGTACATATATAACAAGTAAATTCCACATCTGAGTTATAAAAGCATTAAGTTGTTTAAGGGAATTACCTTTTAAAGATTTTTTCTGTGTCTATGTATACACTTCAAAAAGTTAAGAACATGGTAACAAGCAGGTTCAGTATCCAAAAGCTGCAAACACAGCATGGCAGGGCGACATTGCCTGAGACCCCAAGATTTTAGTAAGGTCAATAGCCAAACTTTACGATGTTCATGGTAAAACTTGCAAAACAAGACAGTATGTAAAGTTGTCTGTGTTGACTTCTCGTCACAGGGGCATAGAGGTGGATTCGGATCCCAAACGTTTGCTGTTGGAAAAGCCACCAGTCTATGAAATACATTCAATCTGAACCTTGTCAGAAGGTAGCGATCAAACAAGCCAAGATTAAGCCTTAGATAGGGCTGAATTAAGAGTGTAGATTGGACCATTACAGCGTGTTGGACAGACGGTTTGCCTGCTTCCAATTGCAATCTCAGGTTTTCCAAATGTCCCAGGGCTAGTTCTTTTAGTTGTTTCTTTGTGAGTTGAGTGATTATTTCAGGATTCAGATAGTATTGCTCTGCCCCAAGGTCAATAAAAAAGTTTCTGATATAGGCTAGCCACTTAAGTTTTAAGGCATGGTCCAATGTCATAGCGTCCGCCACTATCATCTTGGTGAGATCATTTTTCTCCGAGGTCCAGATACGGCGCCATAAAAGTAGCGGTTGTATTTTTGCGAGGTCCTCAATGTATGGAACGCCTAATTCGACGTGGCAGGCATAGGTTGAGGATCGCTTTGGGGCCATCAACAAGAACCTTAGAAAGTTATTTTCTGCTATTTGCAGGAAGGTTACATCCGTGTGACCCCATAAGCCTGCTCCATATAGGGCTGTCGATTGGCATTTGGCCTTATATATCGTTAATAATTCCTCAGGCGGTCGTTTTCCCAGTTTTTGTGTGAATGTCACCAATGCTGCTAGCGCTCTTTTAAAGCAGTGTCTCCTCGCTTCCACAGCCTTTTTCCAGGACAGTTTATTATCTATTGTGATTCCCAGGTAACAATATTCATTTGCAGAGTCCATTTTTTGGTTATTGAGGGTAATGTTTTTCAGATGTTTTCTCCCTGTACCTGCCGACATCACAAAGGTCTTTTTCACATTTATGTGAAGATCTAGGGTACCCATGTACTGGGAGTACCTATTAAGAGTGTTCTGAAGTTCATGGGGAGTCCGTGCCAGGAGGACAGCGTCGTCCGCATAGAGCAGAGCGGGGATCGGGCGATGTTCTGCCTGTGGGAGGTCCCGGGCACCTCTCAAGAGCTCAACCTCCAAGTTGTTAGTATAGAGGGAGAAGAGGAAAGGTGCCAGGACACATCCTTGTCTGACCCCGCGCTCCACTCTAAAGGACGCTGTCAACTCTCCTTTTGTACCAAAACGGACTCTGGCAGAGGGCTTTGAATACATTTCCCTTAAAAAATTCAAGAGTGGCGGATCTACCCCCATTTGGGCTAGGAGGGACCACAATTTGGTATGAGAAACACAGTCAAATGCCGCGGACAAGTCCACGTAGATCATATATAATTTATCTTTCTTAGCATGTATATATTTCCCAATAATTAGAGAAAGGTTTAGGGCTTGCTCCACAGTTCCAAAGCCTTCTCTGAAGCCAAATTGTAGGTCAGACAGTATGCCTCTCTCCTCCACCCAGTCCTGCAGTCGCTCCAGGATCACCCTACCTGCCAGCTTGCCCAGTGAGTCCAACAGGGATATTGGGCGGTAGCAGGCAGGGTCCTGGCGGTTTCCCTTCTTAAATATTGGTACCATGATGGATCTTGTCCAAGACTCCAGGATTCCTTTCTTTGCCACTGCTGTGCACACCCTAGTAATAATCGGGGCCCAAAGGTCTGGTTTATGTTTGAAAAAATCAACCCGGACTCCATCCGGGCCTGGTGCTTTTCCATTTTTGCTTATTTTTAGGGCCAGAAGGATCTCGGGGATGTCAAAGTCTATTTGAATGATATAAAGCGGAGCTTTTAGGTTCTCATGGTCATTTTCTTGTTCAAAGGATGGTTTTTGAAAGATTTTTGAGAAGTGTGATACCCATTCTGACTCATCTATCGCCACTTCAATTTTTGGAGTCGAATCATCCACCAAGAATGGGGTTCTTATTACTCTCCAGAAGGCCTGGCTGTTTTTCTCCTGTGCACTGGCGTGAAGTTCATCCCATAGGGCTTGCTTTAAATCCGCTTTTCTCTTTTTCCTGATTATATGATATTCCTTTCTTAAGGCGGATATAATATGGGGGTCTCTTTCATCTTTGTTTAGTGCTAGTTTGAGCTTTGAGTGGGCCTGAGTACATTCTTGATTGAACCATCCCTTCGGCCGGCGTGGTCCAGGTTTATGTTTTGCTGTAAGTAAGGACTGTATTTTTTCCATGATTTGGGCGAAGCTATTAAGAAGTTCCTCATCTTCTGTGAGTATGTCTAAGCATTTCTTAATTTGGGGGTATGCTGATTTTATCAAGTCTTTGGTGATTTCCTCTGGGTTTATCTTCCCCCACTTTATTGAGTACCCGTTCAATTGGCCCAGGTTTATATTTTCTTGGATCAGTGCAGTAGCTATCGCCGTAGGGAGAGACTGTTGATGATTTATATACAGTTCCATTTTGAGAATAGCATGGTCACTTTGGCTGTTGGGTATAACTTCAAAGTTGTTTACTCTGGGTTGTAGACTAGCTGATATTATGATATAATCAACCATAGTACTAAACCCTCTTCCTATATAGGTTGATTCTAATAAGCTAGTTCTGGGATCCGGTGTATTTGCTATTTGGAGGTCAAGATCTGAAAGGAGATCGTTCATTATTCCTCCCGTGTTGTTATGGAAGAAGTGGGTTAGAGAAGAAGCTTCCTCTGTGGCCATACTGGGACATTTATTTTCTGGTTGCGTACATTGATGTAGATTGAAATCTCCTGCCCATATTATGGAAGATCCACCCCTTGCTCCCTGTTTCTGTCTAAGGGTAGATAGTTTTTCATGGAGGTGGGCCAAAACTCTCTGGAGCTGTGTTTCCTCGAGGTTATTATAGAAGTTAATGAGGACTACAAACTCATTTTTGGGTAGAGCAAGACCAATGATCTGGAAATTAGAATCCAGTTCGATGACACTTATTTTGATATTTTGAATGGTATTGGCTATGTATATGTTTAGTCCTCCCTTTGGTCTACCCTTTTTCCCCACCAACGCAGGGGAAAAGAACGTCCTGTACCCCTGTAAATGAAGTTCTGATTGTGACCATGTCTCCTGCAGGCAGAGTATTTGTTGTCTATGTACATGGTGCATGATGGTCCCATCCTCCAGCTTTGGTCGCAATCCCGCGATGTTCCAGGAGATCACGCTCAGGGCTGGAGGATTATCTTTAAATGCATTTTCTGTTTGTGGATTAGTGTGGGTAAGTGAATGTTCAGGGATTATGGTATTATCTGGGGTTTGTGGGGTGTCTGGGGTTTTAGGTGTCTGTTCTTCTGGCTGTGGTGGTCAGTCGACACACTCTAAACCACTATACATATTGGTTAGTGGTAATCCATTCCACCCGTCCCAGTGTGGGGGTTCGGTGTATTTTCTCCAGTGTTCTTGCCCTCTCCATTCATCCCTTTGTCTGCCTCGATACCGAGGGCCTACTGTGTACCATGGTCCCTCTAATTGAGAGGGGCCATCCTGCAACAGACTGTATAAAAGAAACATTCAGTGAAGGCCATACTGGTGCCTCCCCGACTGTATGTGTCTGAGGAAACAATACTTCCATACAACATGTAACCCTGGTGTTCACGGTGACCTCATAGGTAATGCCCGGTAGCATCCCACAACAACCTTGATCGTTCAGCATTAAGTAACTCCCATTCGAAAGTAATTCAAGCACTGCTGTGATCACGGCAGCTGGAGTTCCTTTCATGTGGCAAGACAGATTCGAAACGGAACCACTACGGGCCCCATCCAAAATGATATCTTGGCACATGAGAGAACCGCTTAAAGCGCTCTATTTGCCTGCCTGCCTTTGCTCAAGGCAATAGTGAAACTGAAAGGTCGTGACCGGGAGAGTGATTAGGCCGTGGATTAGCCACTCTGTGGATGGTAACTCAGCCACTGTGAATGGAAGCTTGTCCAGTTTTTCATTTTGCAGCATTGTATATTTAGCTCCCCTTTGTGCCATTTCTATCTCTGTATCAGTTGGATTGTATTCTGAAAACAGAGACGTACCCTTTATAAATCGCCAAGGCACAAAGACTGCACGCAAAGATTGTAGCGTCCAGCTCAATAAAAGAACGTAACTGAGATTGGTCCTGTTGTAATATTGCCAAATCCTGTTCCAGTATTTCTATAGCAGAAGATACAATATTGCCCAATGAATATACTCTGGAGGTCAAAGTTGTTAACCCATTATCCACAACAGCGAAAGCTTTATCAAGTTTATACACTCTATTTCCCGTATTCTCTCTGCTGCTTCTTATTGGGAAATCTTCCAGATTTCATTATAGGCCTGCATATGTGAAACGTGTTTGACGTTGTTTCCTAGGTCCTAGTAAAAAGTCCCTGAGATCCATGTCTTGTGAGAGTAAAGATAAGTGTTGTTTCACTCGTGCAAGTATTGCGGTTTCTAGCCATTCTAGGCACAGTTTCCCAACACTATAGGATGTCACTACACGTGGATGTTCTCTCTGTACATAACGTGGATCTGGCCTATGCATACTGAGTCCCTTGGTAATGTGCAGGAACCGTTTATGGCATGTGTTTGTGTCCAAGGGCCAAACCACCCACTCCTTCTAATTTGGGTCTGATTTATTGTACTTTAGTACATCATCAACTGTTGCCCCTTCCTTCGAAGAAAAATTCTGCCACCCCTGTGATGGTGTAGGAAATTTTGGAGTGTTCAGTTCCTTACTCTTGGCTATCCCAAGACAGGATGTCTGTTAGACAGTATCGTTTAAAAAGATCATCTGCTGTGGAATGAGGCATGCAGTAAATAGTGCCTCTGTACCTTGGACATGCCAGTTCCTTGAACCCCAAATCGATTTTGAGGCAATTTAGTCTTTCTATAGGTTGAAACCCTGTACAGATAACTGGACCAAAAAGGAAGCAGAATAAATCTGTTTAGTGTTTGTTAACATAATTTTCAATGCTGATTTTGGTACAACCTTATAATAAAATGAGGCTTGGTCTGTGGTATTAAACCCTGAAAAGTATACAAATGTCTGTGCAAACATTTGTTAACTACTTTTTGGTGGTGTTTGGCAATGATCCCACTGATTGTACTCAAATACACTCCTAGGTGAAATGGATTTGTGCAGAAATGATTACCAAAATGTTGATAACAGTACAATTTGTCATAGTTTGAAGAACCCTCTAACATTTCATTAACAGAAAATGCAGCAGTTTTCTCTAATTCAGACAACATGCTAGTTACTGTTTCAGTGTCCCAATCATCAGAAAACGTACTGGAGGTAAAAAAATCCCTTAATGAGATTTTAGATACATGATTAATTTTTAAAAGTTCGGTCGATCCGAATATGTTGAAATCGATCTTGTTCCATACTATACCATCGGGTATAGGAACAGCTGTAATGTTCACTGATGACAAGTCGCATTGTTCACAATGTGATGATGGATGTGGCTTGAGTAGGATGTTGACCTTTTGGGCTGTTGAATCTTGTTGAAGAAAGTGTCCATTGATACGCATACTAAAAGTCAATACTGAGCATAGCCAGAAAATAAAAAACAATATCCCAGAAATTACCCAGAGTTCAATCCAAGGTGATACCAGGTATGTCTTTTGAAGAAAGAGAAGAAAGTTCTTTAATTCGTGCTTGAATGGTGTTTTGGCTGGCGTCGTTCTGGCTCCCTTAGATCGAGGGAAAACATATCAAAGTTAATGAAATAGCCTGAAGCTGTTCGATCAATTGTTGGAATTGCATCGGGATTGGTTGAAATGTTGTTTTCCTCTCGATGAGGCATGTCGATGTAGATGTCTGTATTCGGTCTAATTGCAACTTGTGAATTATTATGATTTTCATTTTGAATTTGAATGTCTGGTTCAAGTGGAACAAATTCCATAGCATTGTTGCTTAGTCCTTCATTTGATACAGATGGCTCTTCAAACGTGATGAGTCTTTCTGTTTGAAGTTCTTCGATTGAAGCTAGAGGAGGGCGTCCGCAACGGCGGTGTCCACTAGGCCTACTGTTTAGTTTCGGCCACATAGTGTGGTTTGATCAAGTTGATTGAGACAAATCTTTTTTCCGGCAAGAGGCGGCAGCAGCACAGTTCTTGTTCTGTATACTGCAAGGACTGGTACAAGTTTTCTGTAAGAAGGTCCAAATTCCCGACCCCCGACCCTATGGTTTTAAATAGGTGTACAACACTGCTCGTATCTGACATATTTAGGATACGACCCATTATTTCTGTGAAATGTCGGGGTAGTTTGTATGGATTAGCACCTGTATCAAAGGTTTAAAATAAGCTTTATTCGATTTTTCAAAAAAATATCATATAAGCATTCATAACAATAGTTAAAAAAGGTAACAACAGTTTAAAAAACCATAACGGTTCATTTTAAAAACATGATTATCATTAAAACTCATTTAAAAATTAGGATTTTTACAAGAATGATTTCATATTAAAAAGGTTGGGGGAAAACAAAATTTTCGGAGAGAAGAACTATTATACAAAAGTATAATATCAAGCATCATTATCACGTTGGCCATTGTAGCGATTTCCTGAATTTAAGCAACAATTTTAAATACTGTTCCATGATACATATGACTTCCCTATCCTCTAACACTTGCAAGCGCTCAAAAGCGTCTTTACAGGACCTCAGGCCCCATCTCTTTAATAAAGGTCTCAAAAGGGATTTCCTGGGAATCACGTAGTATGTGCAAAATAAGATAGTATGGATATTAGATTGGACAGAAATGTCATCACATGGACAGGGGCACAGGTTTCGGGACCAATCATTACATGAAGGAAATGTTATGAGACGAAAGAATGAGCCCAATCTAAATCTAACGAGCAACATTCTGGCATAGCAGGAAAAGTCAGTAGACAGATATAATTGGAGCCCCTTTTGTGGTGTCACCCTTTGAAATGCCTGGAGTGTTTTATTTAGTTTTTGGTAATTCCATCTTTTAGTTTCCAGGTAGTCCAATAGGATCTTTCTCAGATTTTTCCTTGAAATGAGTTCCAGAGTCAAAGGATCAGTGAAGAACTCTGGGCGCCCAATATCCACAAAAAAGTTTTTGACATAAGCCAACCATTTCGTATGTTTTGCCCCCTCCTGTTTGAGAATATCTAATATTACTTCTCGATTCAGGCCAGTCTCAGGGGTGGTCCAGATTTTGTGCCACAAAAGAGGGGGGTCCACTTTGATTAAGTCTGAAATGTATGGTATGTCTAGCTCGATGTGCATCATGTAAACAGATGTTGCTTTCGGTGTTGCCAGGAGGTACCTTAGAAAATTATTTTCCGCTATTTGGATTGAGGAAATGTTATTGTCAATGCTCCAGAGACCGGCCCCATATGTTGCTGTTGAAGCACATTTCGCTTTGTATATGATAAGGAGCTGTTTAACTGGCCTCCCTCCTATTTTTCCAGCAAAATCTCTGAGCCCACCAATTGCTCTAACGAGGGCGAGTTTCCTCTTTTTGACTGCCGTCTGCCAGGACACTTTTCGGTGCACAGATATTCCCAGACCGGCCCCATACGTTGCTGTTGAAGCACATTTCGCTTTGTATATGATAAGGAGCTGTTTAACTGGCCTCCCTCCTATTTTTCCAGCAAAATCTCTGAGCCCACCAATTGCTCTAACGGGGGCGAGTTTCCTCTTTTTGACTGCCGTCTGCCAGGACACTTTTCGGTGCACAGATATTCCCAGATACGTAAAGTTATCCACTGTCTCCAGTCTTTGATCCTCAATGAATATGGGGCATGGTATTTTCTTTGTCTTCTTACTGCATACCATTGAATAGGTTTTCCCAATGTTCACTTTCAAGCCCCTTTCGTGCATAAAGGCTGTGAATGCGGAAACCGCTCTTTGCAACCCCACTCTTGTTTGGGAGAGAATTGCTTCATCATCGGCATATAACAAAATAGGGATTGCTTGGCCTCCCACTTTTGGGTAATCGCATTCAATGTTTGTCAGGTGTTCACCTATGGCATTTATATAGAGCGAGAAGAGCATGGGGGCTAAAATGCACCCCTGCATAACCCCTCTATTGATGGTGAACCTTGGCGAGCACTCTCCCTTCGGGCCAAATCTCACTCTGGCTCCCGCATCTTTGTACAGTTTCATAATGAAGCGGAGGATTGATGGATCTATCCCTAGATGTTCAAGAATATCCCATAGTTGTTCATGGAGCACACAGTCAAAAGCAGAGCTTAAGTCTACATATGTTACGTAGAGACTTCCCTTTTTTATGTCTACGTATTTGGACATGATGAGGTGTAAATTCAGGGTCTGTTCTACTGTGCCTCTTCCAGATCGGAAGCCATATTGGAGTGTTGAGAGTATGCCCTCCTCTTCCGTCCATTTAACTAGACGTTTCAGAATAATACGACCCGCAATCTTCATTAAGGAGTCAAGCAGGGAGATAGGCCTATAACAAGATGGAGAGTGCCTATCTCCCTTTTTATAGATGGGTATTATTACGATGGCCTCGTCCTATGATGGAATATGGCTAGAAGCGTTCGCAGAGTTCAGGGCAGAGGTCAATATTGGGGCCCAAAAGGCTATTTCTGCCTTAAAAACATCTGCTGGGATGGCATCCGGGCCTGGTGTCTTCCCAGTTGGACTCTCCCTTATAGCCAACTCCACCTCCTCACACGAGAAAACGATGTTGGATTGACTTTCACAGAGGGGTCTTATGCGTGATGGAGGATTTAGCTCTGATGTTGACGATGTGGGTTTGCTGTAAAGTTGTTGGAAATAAGCGGCCCATGTCTCTCCATCAATCGCAAGGTCCATACTCCTCTCCGGCATTTTTACCCATGGAAGCGGGGTGTTTATGAATTTCCAGAAGGCTGAAAGGTCACGGTTTTCACACGTTGACAACAGGTTCTGCCATGCTTCTGCCTTCAATGATTTTTTCCTGTTTTTGATGGCTAGGCGGTATCTGAGTCTGGCCTGACGTATCTCCATGGTCGGTTTTG
This sequence comes from Lissotriton vulgaris, assembly GCF_964263255.1. Taxonomy (NCBI): domain Eukaryota; kingdom Metazoa; phylum Chordata; class Amphibia; order Caudata; family Salamandridae; genus Lissotriton; species Lissotriton vulgaris. The sequence goes on from NC_141693.1 coordinate 1,704,630,498, forward strand.
GAGTTATATGCAGCAGATTCTTAAGTGATTTTAGAGCCCTGGAACAATTTTTATCAAACCACCCTTTAGGGGTGATAGGCCCTGTTGTGAACTGTCGTGTGAGTAGTTGTTTAAGACTGGCCTGTATTTTTAGGAAAGCTTCAAGGATGGAATGGGGTTGTTCATTCAGAGACAAGCAAGTATGCACCTCCTCCCACCTCATCTTCAGTAAATTTTTCAGGAGACTAGTTGGATTGATTTTATCCCATTTGATAGTGTAGCCATTGAGAGCCCCCAATATGATGGGTTGTTCATAATTAACTTTGGGGTTATTTTGTATGGTAGTGGGAGAGGGTAACACGACAGATAAAGCCAAGGGATAATGGTCACCATATAGGTGATAAAGAGTGTCCCAGGAGGATATTAAGGGGGCATGCATCTTTGAAAAAAGAATAAAATCAATAGTGGAGTTTATTTCTCTACCGTGAAAAGATGGTTTAAATGGTCTTGGGGGGAGAGATAAGTCATTTGCGAAGTGTAGGTTAAAGGAGGCCATAAAGTTATTTAATGGTTCCCCTATCTTGGAATGTGAAAAGTGATTAGGGATAGCATCATCGGAGTCGATTTCCTGTGTTAGGAAGATGTCACACGTACCCCTTGAGACATTTTGGCAGATATGACAATTGAAGTCGCCCATGAATGCTGTCGCACACTCGCCCCCACATGTTTCTTTAATTGTTACAACAGCATGGTGTAGGTCATCTAAAACTTTCTCCAGCTGCTCTGGGGGCATGTTATTATAGAAATTAATAATCAGCAGTGTCAGGGATGAGCCAATGTCCATGACAATTATTTGATAAGAAACCTTGAGTACCTTTTTCAGAATCCTGTGCCCTAATGCAACACTAATATAAGTGCACAGGCCCCCCCTATGTCTACCCTGCTTACTCGCAATCGCTGGTGAATGGAAAGTCTGTTAACCCAGTGGGTGTATAGGAGTAAGCACCCAGGTCTCCTGGAAATACAGCACTGAGTAAAGATTTACCACATCCAGCCAGGCCGGTTGTGTAATTTTCGAGTTAATTCCTGCCAGATTCCAGCTGAGCATCTCTAATGTGGCAGATAATTTCCTAATCTCCCCGTAGGTAGACAACGTATTAGAAGTATTTTGCCGGTCTATCTGAATCGTTGTTTTAAATATGACCATTTTGTCTACACTGTTTACTATCCCGTTTTCTGGGGTCCTACCACCCAAAAAGCCCTTTATGGGGGATACTTTTTGAAGTTATGGCAGGTGCTTTCTCCCTACGCGGGTAGTCTACTTTCATAAGAGGGAGTCATTCTATGTCATCCAGACCATAGAGTGGCTCATATTGGTTGTAACAGGGGAAATTCCAAGAGGGAGTTAAAGGTGGAAAACATTGACCATAGCCCGCAAAGTCGTATCTAGGAGTCGGGAGACATTTATTTTCCCATATGTTGTCTCTATCATAGTGGGGGTTATGAGGTGGAAGTATGTTTTCCCTAGCTCCATGTCTTAAACAATACGTATTATGGGTTGGTCTTCTGTGCTGAATGAGAAATTTTCAAAGTAAGATTTAGGTTGGTATGGTTTTGGAGGCATTAAAGCTTCAGGATAGAAATATGATAGTGGTTTTGGTGTAATCGGACCACTGTTGAAATCTGAAAACCAATCCCTGATATGTGTGGTAACTCTAGGATCTTTAAATGAGATAATTATTACGTCTCCCTCTATGTCTTTGGGGCGTATGCCCACCCAATTTGTTCTTCTCACCATAATGCTTCTCCGTTTAAATTGGGTGGTAGTGGCCTGTTATTTTTAAGCCAGAATATCACCTTGTTTTTAAGACTGGCATGATTTTCATAAGCTCCTGAAGATGGTAGTGGCGGGACCCCAGTTAAAACAGTAACATTTTGTGAAGCAGCTGGGGGTAAGTCCACATTTCTAACACGTGGCGGTCTTTTGAATTTAGGATCAGTCTTATACATGACCAAATTGGTTTTTGTGTTCCCCGTTCTTGCCGAATCCATAAGGGAATTTATTTGTGCAGACTGTGCCCGTGTGTTCGGAGACGCTTTGGGTTGAACAGAAGGAGCTTTGGTTACTGGGTTCAAATTTGCTGAAGGTGTTTGTTTGGTTAGAGTTCGTGATTCCTTTATAGTTTTAGTCACTGTGGTCGATTTTCCCGTATTAGACATTTTCTCTCCATCTTTTGAACTCGGGACGTTTACTAAATCCTTACTACTTGAAATATTTTGAGTAGAGCCTCCTATAAGGTTATCCAGTTGGATTCCAATTCTCTTCACTCTCTCTACTATTGGGGTTAATAACACTTTCATTAGGTGTTCCATTGCGTCCACGAAATCTTTAATGGATGGTGGGACATGAGAGGTCAGAGTATTTCTAGTTACAATAGGTGCCCCTTCTACTATTTGAAGTAGTTCTTTCCTAAGTAAGTCCTTGGAGGGCATTTGTTTGTGTACTAAAATGTCTGCCTTAGCCAGGCCTCTTTTTCTACGCTTTTTTGGAGGTGATCGAATAATTGCCTGTTTCCTTTTAGAATGGTTAGAGGGAGTCAAAGGTTTATCTAATGTAGGTATGGGAGGCACTGGGTGGGGCAGTAATGGCTGTTCCATTTCTGCGGGTATTGGTACTTCCATAATGCTTGAACTTGCAACCTCCGAGACCTTGGGTGAGTTAGGGGTTACAAGATCAATGATAGGATTATTACTATGGGGAAGTAGCTCAGGTTGGAGCGATGCAGATGTATCATTTTTAGGAGGCGGACTGGGTTGAAATATTAAGGGGATATTGTCCGTATTGAACAGGTCAGCATCTGTGGTTTGCAGAGTTGGATTTACTGAGTGAACCTCAGGAGTAGCTTTAGAGCAAGAGTCTAGTGCGGTGTTTTTAAGATGCTCAATGGATAGTCGGCGAGCAACACTGCGCTCTGCCATAGCCAGGTCTCTATCAAGTTCAGCAGTGGTTCTAAAGAAGAATTTGTCCAAAGGACCCAAGATGGAAACTCCTGCTGAGGGAGTGAGTGCATCTACAGCAGACATGGCCATGAATTGGCGGATATTTCGCGGAGATTTGATGTCAATGACCAATGGCCAGATGCGGAGCTACTCACGTTAGGGGGATGGCCGTGCCGAGCCTTGTCTGGCCTTGGAGGGCCGTAGAGGGCCCGCCCTTTGCCCGGGCTTAGCCCCGGGCGTCCCGCGACGCTGAGGGCTCACTGGTTTTGTAGCCCCTCCTGGCGCGTCTAGCGCGTCAGGGAGCGCGCCGCCGCAAAGGCTGCCGGGAGATGAAGTCCCGGAGCGGCGGCGCGGCTGGTGGCGGCGGTAGCTGTGGTCTCTTGCAGCGGATCTTCAGGCTGCCAACTCCTCTTGTGCCTCGATCCTATCTTTATCGCAGGTATGGATTTCAGGTCCCCCCCGCTCCACCGAGGGCTCGCTGGTTTTGTAGCCCCTCCTGGCGCGTCTAGCGCATCAGGGAACGCTCCGCCGCAAAGGGTGCTGGGATATGAAGTCCCGGAGCAGCAGCGCGGCTGGTGGCGGCGGTAGCTGTGGTCTCTTGCAGCGGATCTTCAGGCTGCCAACTCCTCTTGTGCCTCGATCCTATCTTTATCGCAGGTATGGATTTCAGGTCCCCCCCGCTTCACCGAGGGCTCGCTAGTTTTGTAGCCCCCCCTGGCGCGTCTAGCGCGTCAGGGAACGCGCCGCCGCAAAGGGTGCCGGGATATGAAGTCCCGGAGCGGCGGCGCAGCTGGTGGCGGCGGTAGCTGTGGTCTCTTGCAGCGGATCTTCAGGCTGCCAACTCCTCTTGTGCCTCGATCCTATCTTTATCGCAGGTATGGATTTCAGGTCCCCCCCGCTCCACCGAGGGCTCGCTGGTTTTGTAGCCCCTCCTGGCGCGTCTAGCGCGTCAGGGAACGCGCCGCTGCAAAGGGTGCCGGGATATGAAGTCCCGGAGCGGCGGCGCGGCTGGTGGCGGCGGTAGCTGTGGTCTCTTGCAGCGGATCTTCAGGCTGCCAACTCCTCTTGTGTCTCGATCCTATCTTTATCGCAGGTATGGATTTCAGGTCCCCCCCGCTCCACCGAGGGCTCGCTGGTTTTGTAGCCCCTCCTGGCGCGTCTAGCGTGTCAGGGAACGCGCCGCCGCAAAGGGTGCCGGGATATGAAGTCCCGGAGCGGCGGGGCGGCAGGTGGCTGCGGTAGCTGTGGTCTCTTGCAGCGGATCTTCAGGCTGCCAACTCCTCTTGTGCCTCGATCCTATCTTTATCGCAGGTATGGATTTCAGGTAGCACCTGTATCTCTGTCTAGATCCTCGCAGCTTGAAGTTCAAAGGTTTCTCGTGCAGAGGCGAAAGGCAAGGTTTGTTGTCAAAGAATGGCTTTCATTCTGCTTAAAGCAACAGACTGTATTATTATTATAAATAATCTTTATTCGGAGTTTCAAGTTTGAAATCCATAAAAGCAGTGATAATATACAATAAAACAGTCATATCAAAAGGTACAAAGTGAGTACATATATAACAAGTAAATTCCACATCTGAGTTATAAAAGCATTAAGTTGTTTAAGGGAATTACCTTTTAAAGATTTTTTCTGTGTCTATGTATACACTTCAAAAAGTTAAGAACATGGTAACAAGCAGGTTCAGTATCCAAAAGCTGCAAACACAGCATGGCAGGGCGACATTGCCTGAGACCCCAAGATTTTAGTAAGGTCAATAGCCAAACTTTACGATGTTCATGGTAAAACTTGCAAAACAAGACAGTATGTAAAGTTGTCTGTGTTGACTTCTCGTCACAGGGGCATAGAGGTGGATTCGGATCCCAAACGTTTGCTGTTGGAAAAGCCACCAGTCTATGAAATACATTCAATCTGAACCTTGTCAGAAGGTAGCGATCAAACAAGCCAAGATTAAGCCTTAGATAGGGCTGAATTAAGAGTGTAGATTGGACCATTACAGCGTGTTGGACAGACGGTTTGCCTGCTTCCAATTGCAATCTCAGGTTTTCCAAATGTCCCAGGGCTAGTTCTTTTAGTTGTTTCTTTGTGAGTTGAGTGATTATTTCAGGATTCAGATAGTATTGCTCTGCCCCAAGGTCAATAAAAAAGTTTCTGATATAGGCTAGCCACTTAAGTTTTAAGGCATGGTCCAATGTCATAGCGTCCGCCACTATCATCTTGGTGAGATCATTTTTCTCCGAGGTCCAGATACGGCGCCATAAAAGTAGCGGTTGTATTTTTGCGAGGTCCTCAATGTATGGAACGCCTAATTCGACGTGGCAGGCATAGGTTGAGGATCGCTTTGGGGCCATCAACAAGAACCTTAGAAAGTTATTTTCTGCTATTTGCAGGGAGGTTACATCCGTGTGACCCCATAAGCCTGCTCCATATAGGGCTGTCGATTGGCATTTGGCCTTATATATCGTTAATAATTCCTCAGGCGGTCGTTTTCCCAGTTTTTGTGTGAATGTCACCAATGCTGCTAGCGCTCTTTTAAAGCAGTGTCTCCTCGCTTCCACAGCCTTTTTCCAGGACAGTTTATTATCTATTGTGATTCCCAGGTAACAATATTCATTTGCAGAGTCCATTTTTTGGTTATTGAGGGTAATGTTTTTCAGATGTTTTCTCCCTGTACCTGCCGACATCACAAAGGTCTTTTTCACATTTATGTGAAGATCTAGGGTACCCATGTACTGGGAGTACCTATTAAGAGTGTTCTGAAGTTCATGGGGAGTCCGTGCCAGGAGGACAGCGTCGTCCGCATAGAGCAGAGCGGGGATCGGGCGATGTTCTGCCTGTGGGAGGTCCCGGGCACCTCTCAAGAGCTCAACCTCCAAGTTGTTAGTATAGAGGGAGAAGAGGAAAGGTGCCAGGACACATCCTTGTCTGACCCCGCGCTCCACTCTAAAGGACGCTGTCAACTCTCCTTTTGTACCAAAACGGACTCTGGCAGAGGGCTTTGAATACATTTCCCTTAAAAAATTCAAGAGTGGCGGATCTACCCCCATTTGGGCTAGGAGGGACCACAATTTGGTATGAGAAACACAGTCAAATGCCGCGGACAAGTCCACGTAGATCATATATAATTTATCTTTCTTAGCGTGTATATATTTCCCAATAATTAGAGAAAGGTTTAGGGCTTGCTCCACAGTTCCAAAGCCTTCTCTGAAGCCAAATTGTAGGTCAGACAGTATGCCTCTCTCCTCCACCCAGTCCTGCAGTCGCTCCAGGATCACCCTACCTGCCAGCTTGCCCAGTGAGTCCAACAGGGATATTGGGCGGTAGCAGGCAGGGTCCTGGCGGTTTCCCTTCTTAAATATTGGTACCATGATGGATCTTGTCCAAGACTCCAGGATTCCTTTCTTTGCCACTGCTGTGCACACCCTAGTAATAATCGGGGCCCAAAGGTCTGGTTTATGTTTGAAAAAATCAACCGGGACTCCATCCGGGCCTGGTGCTTTTCCATTTTTGCTTATTTTTAGGGCCAGAAGGATCTCGGGGATGTCAAAGTCTATTTGAATTATATAAAGCGGAGCTTTTAGGTTCTCATGGTCATTTTCTTGTTCAAAGGATGGTTTTTGAAAGATTTTTGAGAAGTGTGATACCCATTCTGACTCATCTATCGCCACTTCAATTTTTGGAGTCGAATCATCCACCAAGAATGGGGTTCTTATTACTCTCCAGAAGGCCTGGCTGTTTTTCTCCTGTGCACTGGCGTGAAGTTCATCCCATAGGGCTTGCTTTAAATCCGCTTTTCTCTTTTTCCTGATTATATGATATTCCTTTCTTAAGGCGGATATAATATGGGGGTCTCTTTCATCTTTGTTTAGTGCTAGTTTGAGCTTTGAGTGGGCCTGAGTACATTCTTGATTGAACCATCCCTTCGGCCGGCGTGGTCCAGGTTTATGTTTTGCTGTAAGTAAGGACTGTATTTTTTCCATGATTTGGGCGAAGCTATTAAGAAGTTCCTCATCTTCTGTGAGTATGTCTAAGCATTTCTTAATTTGGGGGTATGCTGATTTTATCAAGTCTTTGGTGATTTCCTCTGGGTTTATCTTCCCCCACTTTATTGAGTACCCGTTCAATTGGCCCAGGTTTATATTTTCTTGGATCAGTGCAGTAGCTATCGCCGTAGGGAGAGACTGTTGATGATTTATATACAGTTCCATTTTGAGAATAGCATGGTCACTTTGGCTGTTGGGTATAACTTCAAAGTTGTTTACTCTGGGTTGTAGACTAGCTGATATTATGATATAATCAACCATAGTACTAAACCCTCTTCCTATATAGGTTGATTCTAATAAGCTAGTTCTGGGATCCGGTGTATTTGCTATTTGGAGGTCAAGATCTGAAAGGAGATCGTTCATTATTCCTCCCGTGTTGTTATGGAAGAAGTGGGTTAGAGAAGAAGCTTCCTCTGTGGCCATACTGGGACATTTATTTTCTGGTTGCGTACATTGATGTAGATTGAAATCTCCTGCCCATATTATGGAAGATCCACCCCTTGCTCCCTGTTTCTGTCTAAGGGTAGATAGTTTTTCATGGAGGTGGGCCAAAACTCTCTGGAGCTGTGTTTCCTCGAGGTTATTATAGAAGTTAATGAGGACTACAAACTCATTTTTGGGTAGAGCAAGACCAATGATCTGGAAATTAGAATCCAGTTCGATGACACTTATTTTGATATTTTGAATGGTATTGGCTATGTATATGTTTAGTCCTCCCTTTGGTCTACCCTTTTTCCCCACCAACGCAGGGGAAAAGAACGTCCTGTACCCCTGTAAATGAAGTTCTGATTGTGACCATGTCTCCTGCAGGCAGAGTATTTGTTGTCTATGTACATGGTGCATGATGGTCCCATCCTCCAGCTTTGGTCGCAATCCCGCGATGTTCCAGGAGATCACGCTCAGGGCTGGAGGATTATCTTTAAATGCATTTTCTGTTTGTGGATTAGTGTGGGTAAGTGAATGTTCAGGGATTATGGTATTATCTGGGGTTTGTGGGGTGTCTGGGGTTTTAGGTGTCTGTTCTTCTGGCTGTGGTGGTCAGTCGACACACTCTAAACCACTATACATATTGGTTAGTGGTAATCCATTCCACCCGTCCCAGTGTGGGGGTTCGGTGTATTTTCTCCAGTGTTCTTGCCCTCTCCATTCATCCCTTTGTCTGCCTCGATACCGAGGGCCTACTGTGTACCATGGTCCCTCTAATTGAGAGGGGCCATCCTGCAACAGACTGTATAAAAGAAACATTCAGTGAAGGCCATACTGGTGCCTCCCCGACTGTATGTGTCTGAGGAAACAATACTTCCATACAACATGTAACCCTGGTGTTCACGGTGACCTCATAGGTAATGCCCGGTAGCATCCCACAACAACCTTGATCGTTCAGCATTAAGTAACTCCCATTCGAAAGTAATTCAAGCACTGCTGTGATCACGGCAGCTGGAGTTCCTTTCATGTGGCAAGACAGATTCGAAACGGAACCACTACGGGCCCCATCCAAAATGATATCTTGGCACATGAGAGAACCGCTTAAAGCGCTCTATTTGCCTGCCTGCCTTTGCTCAAGGCAATAGTGAAACTGAAAGGTCGTGACCGGGAGAGTGATTAGGCCGTGGATTAGCCACTCTGTGGATGGTAACTCAGCCACTGTGAATGGAAGCTTGTCCAGTTTTTCATTTTGCAGCATTGTATATTTAGCTCCCCTTTGTGCCATTTCTATCTCTGTATCAGTTGGATTGTATTCTGAAAACAGAGACGTACCCTTTATAAATCGCCAAGGCACAAAGACTGCACGCAAAGATTGTAGCGTCCAGCTCAATAAAAGAACGTAACTGAGATTGGTCCTGTTGTAATATTGCCAAATCCTGTTCCAGTATTTCTATAGCAGAAGATACAATATTGCCCAATGAATATACTCTGGAGGTCAAAGTTGTTAACCCATTATCCACAACAGCGAAAGCTTTATCAAGTTTATACACTCTATTTCCCGTATTCTCTCTGCTGCTTCTTATTGGGAAATCTTCCAGATTTCATTATAGGCCTGCATATGTGAAACGTGTTTGACGTTGTTTCCTAGGTCCTAGTAAAAAGTCCCTGAGATCCATGTCTTGTGAGAGTAAAGATAAGTGTTGTTTCACTCGTGCAAGTATTGCGGTTTCTAGCCATTCTAGGCACAGTTTCCCAACACTATAGGATGTCACTACACGTGGATGTTCTCTCTGTACATAACGTGGATCTGGCCTATGCATACTGAGTCCCTTGGTAATGTGCAGGAACCGTTTATGGCATGTGTTTGTGTCCAAGGGCCAAACCACCCACTCCTTCTAATTTGGGTCTGATTTATTGTACTTTAGTACATCATCAACTGTTGCCCCTTCCTTCGAAGAAAAATTCTGCCACCCCTGTGATGGTGTAGGAAATTTTGGAGTGTTCAGTTCCTTACTCTTGGCTATCCCAAGACAGGATGTCTGTTAGACAATATCGTTTAAAAAGATCATCTGCTGTGGAATGAGGCATGCAGTAAATAGTGCCTCTGTACCTTGGACATGCCAGTTCCTTGAACCCCAAATCGATTTTGAGGCAATTTAGTCTTTCTATAGGTTGAAACCCTGTACAGATAACTGGACCAAAAAGGAAGCAGAATAAATCTGTTTAGTGTTTGTTAACATAATTTTCAATGCTGATTTTGGTACAACCTTATAATAAAATGAGGCTTGGTCTGTGGTATTAAACCCTGAAAAGTATACAAATGTCTGTGCAAACATTTGTTAACTACTTTTTGGTGGTGTTTGGCAATGATCCCACTGATTGTACTCAAATACACTCCTAGGTGAAATGGATTTGTGCAGAAATGATTACCAAAATGTTGATAACAGTACAATTTGTCATAGTTTGAAGAACCCTCTAACATTTCATTAACAGAAAATGCAGCAGTTTTCTCTAATTCAGACAACATGCTAGTTACTGTTTCAGTGTCCCAATCATCAGAAAACGTACTGGAGGTAAAAAAATCCCTTAATGAGATTTTAGATACATGATTAATTTTTAAAAGTTCGGTCGATCCGAATATGTTGAAATCGATCTTGTTCCATACTATACCATCGGGTATAGGAACAGCTGTAATGTTCACTGATGACAAGTCGCATTGTTCACAATGTGATGATGGATGTGGCTTGAGTAGGATGTTGACCTTTTGGGCTGTTGAATCTTGTTGAAGAAAGTGTCCATTGATACGCATACTAAAAGTCAATACTGAGCATAGCCAGAAAATAAAAAACAATATCCCAGAAATTACCCAGAGTTCAATCCAAGGTGATACCAGGTATGTCTTTTGAAGAAAGAGAAGAAAGTTCTTTAATTCGTGCTTGAATGGTGTTTTGGCTGGCGTCGTTCTGGCTCCCTTAGATCGAGGGAAAACATATCAAAGTTAATGAAATAGCCTGAAGCTGTTCGATCAATTGTTGGAATTGCATCGGGATTGGTTGAAATGTTGTTTTCCTCTCGATGAGGCATGCCGATGTAGATGTCTGTATTCGGTCTAATTGCAACTTGTGAATTATTATGATTTTCATTTTGAATTTGAATGTCTGGTTCAAGTGGAACAAATTCCATAGCATTGTTGCTTAGTCCTTCATTTGATACAGATGGCTCTTCAAACGTGATGAGTCTTTCTGTTTGAAGTTCTTCGATTGAAGCTAGAGGAGGGCGTCCGCAACGGCGGTGTCCACTAGGCCTACTGTTTAGTTTCGGCCACATAGTGTGGTTTGATCAAGTTGATTGAGACAAATCTTTTTTCCGGCAAGAGGCGGCAGCAGCACAGTTCTTGTTCTGTATACTGCAAGGACTGGTACAAGTTTTCTGTAAGAAGGTCCAAATTCCTTTTTCTCCGCAATTTTCTCTCTTACCAGATCCCCGCATTTTGGGATCCAGACAGACTTGCCGTGACTACCTTGACTTCCTCAGTGGCAGTCTGCTTTAGATGGACATTGCTTTGTTTTGTCCTGGATTCATTTATATCCTGTAAAACAGCCAAACAATCATGGATATCAAATGGTTTTTCATCCGCCACTGCGCCTTCACAGTCAAGATCAGGTACCCACATTTGTTTCCCAAAGAGGCCCTCATATGGAGTGACACCCCCTAGAGAGCTTTTTGGCTGGTTGTTTAATGCCCCCTGTACCCCATAAAGTTGTGTGACCCAACTACCGTGCTTGCCTAATACCCTAGCTGTTAAAGATTGCTATAAGCCCCGTTTTTTTCTTTCCACAACCAAATTTCCCTCGGGATGGTACGGAGATGAGAACCGCAATCCTATGCCCATTCCTTCCATGGCCTCTTTGTAAGCCGGAGAGCTAAATGCAGGGCCGCGGTCAGAGTGTAACATGCTTACTGTGTATGTACCGATAAAGACTCACAAATCATTTATAACAGTTCGAGTGTCAGCAGAACGCTGAGGCCCTACCCATAGGAATCTCAAGCATGAATCTACTGCCACCATGATATATCTGTAAGCCCAGTCTGTTTGTAAGGGGCTGCAGTGGTCCAAGTACAAGTATACACATGCAAGTGGTTTGTCGGACTTCAGTAATGGCGTCTGTGCCGAGCGTGCAACAGTTGAGCCTTTCATCAGCTGGAAGATGTCGCATTTCAAGACATAGCCTTTAGTTTGCTTAGTTAACCTTGGCCACCAATAGCGCTGTTTCAGTAAAGAAATAGTCGCTGTAACACCTGTGTGCGCAGAGCCCAAACCCTTGTGTGCAGCTAGTATTAAACCTTGCCTACGATAAATATTTGGTATTACTGTATCCCCCACTCCAGGAATCTAAGCATATGGAATATTTTGTGCATCTAACTTGTAGGTGTATTTGAGTGGCAATTTTTTAGGTACTGCTGAGCTGGCTTTGCGTGATGCGATGACAGCTACCATTATATCTCCGTCTATTCTCGTTTTTGAAAGAGTCAGCGCAGATATGGAAGCCGAGCAAACAGACTACTTTGCGGCTTCCTCAGCCAATGAATTCCCTTCAACGTGAACACCATCACATTTATGACTCAGTGTATGGATCACGTGGATCCTCGGTAGCTTGGATTTCAATTCCGCTACCTGTTCCCATAACATTTTGTGTTTAATTGTGCCACCTTTTGCGTCTTTAAACCCATTTTGTTCCCAATGCTGTAAGTTTTCATTGTACGACTGGACACAGTAAAAAGAATCACACACAATTAGTGTGGGGAATTCTCTATCCGTATTTATAAGTGCCAGTATAAGTGCTTTTAATTCTGCCAACTGAGCCGTGCAGTCGCCTAGAGATTGGGTTTTTGTGCAACCAGGATGGAACTTGCTATCACACGTGCGACCTTTAACAATAGCACAAGCCGAAAAATATTCCTGTTTACTTCCTATAGCCGGTTGCGCAGATCCGTCAGATTTCGTTTGGTAGAGGATACTCTTGTTCATATTGCAGGGATGCCTGTGTTTTTAAACTTGGATCAAATCTGTAGTCAACGTCTGTTGCAGTAAGAGAATTAGCCCATTGTATCCATCTTGGATGTAATGCTTTCGCATTTGGGATGCTGGCCTTTGCAACAGCTTCTAAAGCTGGTACTGGAGTTACAACAATAATGCATTTCCCCTGAGCCAGTGCTCTTTCTCTTGCTATAGCAGTCTGAACTCCTGTCAGGATTTTTTCTGTTAACTCCATGCGCGCTAGCGGAATTCCGCTCCTGCGCTGAGTTTTCGTAAATCGCATGTTACGTGACGAGCTGGGCTCGTCATCAGCGTGCGAGCGGGCTACGCCATGACGAGCCCAGCTCGTCATCAGCGTCGAAGGGGTTAAAGTGAGACGCATTTCTGCATTTGTGTACAGGTGTGATTTGTAAGTGATTGGTACGGTTTCTCCTTCATTAAAGGTCAAATATGTGTACCCGCATTGACCCGCAATTATTCGGATCACTAAGTGGCGTACATTTACGCGTATTTGGAAGTGTTTGGAAGCGATCATGTCTTCCTGGAGTAAACAAAGAATATTAGTATGTTCTTGTGTCCAATCTCTGGTTGAAAAGTCAGGTTTTATTAAGTCCTAGAAAGGTTTTACCATTGGTGAGTAATTTAAAATGTATGTCCTTCCGAAATTCAGGAATCCTAGTATTGATTGTAAAAAAAAAAAAGATTTTGGAGGCTGCAGCAGTGCACACTTTTTTAAAAAGTTCGCTGCCAGACTTTTGCCTTCACTTGACAGTTCATTTCCCAAAAATGGGACATTGAGGTGGGCTATTTTCGATTTTTTAAAGTATAATTTGTAGCCTTCTACGGCAAATCCCATAATAATGGTGCTTACCCTGGTGAGGTGCCTAAGTCGTCATCTTATCCATCAAATATTTGAAGAAACTGTTACTCTTGCTGAAAATACACCTGGGCTATTTTTATACCCTTGTGCTACACAACAGAATTGTTGTGACCCCAACGCACTGAATGCGGTCAGATACCTGCTTTCAGGAGCTATATTTTGGCAGAAAAATCCATTTGCGATATCAAATGTGGTTTTGTATTTTTTGCGCACATTGTTATCCATAAATGTGGCACTATGTGCATTTTGGACAGCAAATGTCTTTGTGCATGAGTTTAAATGTCTGTAATCTAAAACTAGATGATATGTATTGTCAGGTTTAGCTTCAGGAAACAAATGATTGTTCATTGGAGAGGTACATTTTTCAATGACCCCCTGTTATTCAAGTTGATTTAAGATCTCCCTGACCTGTTTTTTAGCTTCCTGTTTTATTGGATATTGCCTTTGAGCATTAGGTGAAACTTTTAACGGGATCACGTGTAAGTTGAGTTCTCATCCCACCCTGCGTTATTTTTGTACAATGCTGGAGCTTGGGCTACTGCCCACTCCTGTGCATATGTATGTTTAAGGTGAACGGGAACGTAGTTGGAAAATGCAGGAAAAATTATACTTCCCCCCCTGGGGCACTCCATTACAAATCCAGGTGGTCACTCTTGTTCTGCTAACAGGATTTCATAACCAGATGATAGCTTCTTCCAAAAGAGAGCTTTTACTTTTCTAGGCTTGTTCCCCTCCAACCGGAGTGGTATTTCATATAACTTATGTGGGACAATCAACCTGGTGTTTGGTGTTTCCACCGTGATGTAAACATTCGACTTCGCTGTCAACAGAAATTCCTTCTGGTTCATGCGAGCTATTGTTACTTCTTCCGCACTTTCTAGCATTATCATAGCCCATTCCCCATTCAGAAGTTGTGTCCTCAGAATTCTGGGCATGTCTGATTTTCATTCAAGCAACTTTCTTTTTCTTATATTGAGGTTTTGGCTTCTGCTTATCTTCTTTTTTACAAGTAAAGTTTTGAACGCGCCGCTTGTCTCTGGTCTCTCTATTTTCTGACCGTCCTTCCCTTTCGGAGCCTTTCTTCGAGCCCTGAAAGTAACGTGTATCAGTATCCTGATACCTGTCAGGTTTCCTATTATTATCCCTATTCCTAAGATTATACCTCTTTTCATAGAGCTCATTTAGAGGAGACCTGCCTCGGGATTGAGATCTCTTGTCTTTAGAGTTGTCTTTTTTATTATCCCACTTCTTTTTACAAGAAGTAGGTGGCTGCTTAGAAGTGTCCTTTTCAGGACTGCCCTGTAGTTGAGGTCATAAAGCTTTCCCCGCCAAACTATCTCTGCCTAATTTTGCATATGCAGTTTCAATTATTTTGGGAGTTAACAGGCCGTCCTCCCTTGCTGCTTCCCTTAAATATTAGCTAGTATTATGGCTGATACCTGGTCGTAGTTATTTAATAACTTCATCCCTAAGTTTAGGGCAGGTTCTGCTCCATAGTCATTTTGTATTTGTCTTAATACATCTGATATTACTGCTAATGAAGGAATACCATGAGTTCTTGTATATACGGCAGCAAAGACTGTACCCCTAGAGGTGCAGTCCTCTAACTGTGGGGTAATCCCCATGGGCAAATGTAATAGAAAGAAGAGTCTGAGGGAATACTTAAAGTCCTAGACGGATTCAATCCCCGTAGTTCTAATAATCACAAATCGTAATAGAATCCGTGGACCTGAAAAAAGCTTCGAAGAACATACCTCTAACGCCAAGTGTGGAGGTACTGACAGCCCAAGGTGCTGTTAAATATTCGGTAGATCAAGGAAAGCAAAGAGAAACAGTGAAAATGTACTAAAAAACCACTTGAGGATAGCTGGTGTCTCATCAATACACAATCATGTGCCCAGTGTCATCATCTGGGATCCCAAACAACCATATCCTGACCCTCTTAATTATCAGAGGGAAAAAGGAGAATTCGTTGTATCCTTCTGTGCTTTTTTCACAATAGGAACAAATAGATACAGATGGGACTCATGCTTGAAGAGTAAGTGATTGAGATAATTTCTAAAATGCAGTGCAGAAAACTGTGAAAAAGATGTGACTAAAAAGGAGTAAACCACAGAGATGAAGTATTGCCTTTTCTAATACTTTTACTAACAAATCTCTAGTGTGTTGTCCTATTAAAAACAGTGTAAGGTGGAAAAAGAGAGGAAACAGTTAGGAATTAATCATGTGTGTACAGGTGTGATTTTTAAGCAATTGGTACGGTTTCTCCTTCATTAAAAGTCAAGTATGTTTCCCCCCTATTGACCCGCGATTATTCGGATCACTAAGTGGTGTACGTTTACGCAAATTTGTAAGTGTTTGGAAGCGATCATGTCTTCCTGGAGTAAACGAAGAATATTAGTATGTTCTTGTGTCCAATCTCTGGCTGAAAAGTCACGTTTTATTAAGTAATAGAAAGGTTTTACCCTTTGTGAGTAATCTGAAATGTATGTCTTGCCAAAATTCAGGAATCCTAGTATTGATTGTAAATTTTTTAAACATTTTGGAGGCGGGAGCAGTGCACACTTTTCTAAAAAGTTCGCTGCCAGACATTTGCCTTCACTTGACAGCTCCTATCCTAAAAATAGGACATTAAGGTGGGCTATTTTCGATTTATTAAAGTTGAATTTGTAGCCTTCTGCGGCAAATCCCATAATAATGGTGCTTACCCTGTTCAAGTGCCTCTCTAAGTCGTCGTCTTCTTCATCAAATTTTTGAAGTAACTCTGTTACTCTTGCTGAAAATACACCTGGGCTATTTTTATACCCTTGTGCTACACAACAGAATTGTTGTGACCCCAACACACTGAATGCGGTCAGATACCTGCTTTCAGGAGCTATATTTTGGTAGAAAAATCCATTTGCGTTATCAAGTGTGGTTTTGTATTTTTTGCGCCGACGACACCCAGCTGATCCTCTCCCTGACCAACGACCCCGCTGCCGCCAGAGCCAACCTGCACGTAGGGATGAAAGAGGTAGCCGACTGGATGACGACGAGCCGCCTGAAACTGAACTCAGATAAGACGGAGGTCCTCATCCTGGGCTCCTCGCCCTCCGCCTGGGACGTCTCCTGGTGGCCCCCCGCCCTGGGCACCGCACCCAAACCAACGGACCACGCACGCAACCTGGGCTTCATCCTGGACTCCTCCCTCTCCATGACCAGGCAAGTCAACGCCGTCTCCTCGTCGTGCTTCAACATCCTGCGCATGCTGCGGAAGATCTTCTGGTGGATCCCCACAGAGACCAGGAAGACCGTCACCCAGGCCCTCGTCACCAGCCGACTGGACTACGGCAACGCACTCTACGCCGGAACCACCGCCAAGATCCAGAAGAGGCTCCAGCGCATCCAGAACGCCTCGGCTAGACTCATCCTCGACATCCCACGACACAGCCACATCTCCGGACACCTAAGAGACCTACACTGGCTCCCGGTCAACAAGAGAATCACCTTCCGCCTCCTTACCCACGCACACAAAGCTCTCCACGATCAAGGCCCGAGCTACCTCAACAACCGCATCAACTTCTACGCTCCCAAATGCCACCTCCGATCTGCCAGCCACGCCCTCGCCGCCGTCCCACGCATCCGCAGAGCCACCACAGGAGGAAGGTCCTTCTCCTACCTGGCCGCCAAGACCTGGAACTCCCTCCCGGCCGACCTGCGCCTGACCCAAGACCACCTCTCCTTCAGGAAGAAGCTCAAGACCTGGCTGTTCGAGCATTAGCGGCACCCCCCCTCCCAAGCGCCTCGAGACCCTACGGGTAGGTAGTGCGCTCTATAAATGTCTTTGATTGATTGATTGATTGAATGCTGCACTATGTCCATTTTGGACAGCAAATGTCTTTGTGCATGAGTTTAAATGTCTGTAATCTAAAACTAGATGATATATATTGTCGGGTTTAGCGACAGGAAACAAAGGATTGTTCATTGAAGAGGTACATTTTTCAATGACCCCCTGTTATTCAAGTTGATCTAAGATCTCCCTTACCTGTTTTTTAGCTTCCTGTTTTATTGGATATTGCCTTCGACCATTAGGTGAAACTTTTAACGGGATCACGTGTAGGTTGAGTTCTCATCCCACCCTGCGTGATTTTTGTACAATGCTGGAGCTTGGGCTACTGCCCACTCCTGTGCATATGTATGTTTAAGGTGAACGGGAACGTGGTTGGAAAATGCAGGAAAGATTATACTTTCTCCCCTGGGGCACTCCATTACAAATGCAGGTGGTCACTCTTGTTCTGCTCCTCCTGGGGAAAAGACCTGCCTAGGAATTGAGATCTCTTGTCTTTATAGTTGTCTTTTTTGTTATCCTGTCTGCTTAGAAGTGTCCTTTTCCCCCAAAACTATCTCTGCCTAATTCTGCAAATGCAGCTTCAATTATTTTGGGTAATTCAGCCTCCTGAGTTAACGGCCCGACCTCCCTTAGGCGTTGGTGGATTGCCATTGATGCTGCTTCCCCTTTAATATTAGCTAGTATTATGGTTGATACCGGGTCGTAATTATTTTATAACTTCATCCCTAAGTTTAGGGCAGGTTCCGCTCCATAGTCATTTTGTATTTGTCTATATACATCTGGTATTACTGCTAATGAAGGAATACCATGAGTACTGGTATCTATGGCAGCAAATGCTGTAACCCTAGAGGGCAGTCATCTAACTGTGAGGTAATCCCCATGGGCAAACAGATTGTTAACATTCTGTGTTTTTCAAATGATGTTGTATTTTGGAATACTGCTTCTAACGGGGTTATTTTCTGAGGTACTCAGAAAAGAATTTGTTCAGGTTTTGTGGGCACTTGCCCATTACTGCGTGTAATGTTTGTGGAGTAATTTATTTTAGTACTAGTCCTCTATGTAAGAGCTGCAGTAGGTGAAGTTACTGTAGGTTGGACCGCTAGTGTCCTTAAGACGAGTGCGCCATGTTTCTGTAGAGTTTTATTAACTCTTTGAGTTGAACAAGTAGTTCATCACGTGGCATTGTGTCAATGTCTGGATGTGGTGCATAGGTCGGTAATATCGGCCATATTGCTCTTGGTCTTCCCAAAGGACCAAGCCTTGCTCCGGTTCTTATATGGGTTCGGGCTCCATTATACCAGAAATGATGTTCGTGGAAAGTAAGCGGAATCTCAGTCTCCGCAAACGGAGTGTAAGCCGCTGGAACTTCTTCATGTTTGTAATAATGAAACGTTTTTGATTAGTTTTTGATTGGTGATTTCCCATATACAGGAACCACTCTATACTGACAATAATGCCCTCGTTGACGTGCTCACATTGCTTTGGGTTGCGCTCGGTGTTATGGGCCTTTGATTGGCTGCGTCTACGTAACAGGAAACTAACTGAAGAGGGATTGAGTTTCTCCTTAATTGGTCTTTTTGTACTCGGATCCGACGGGTTACTCATCTCTTACATTTTGGGAACCATTGATATTGCAAATAATATTTATTACATGCAGGACACTGATCCATTCGATCAATTTATACTTTGGTATCGCGCACAGTCAGTTCACAGTGACATTGCCGTTTTATTGGTCGGTTTACGTTAACATGAAACAGTTAGTTTTCTGTCATATAGCTTTCTTATTGGTCGGTTCACGTTAACAGGACACAGTTATAATTCCTGACTCGACTTGGCATCCAGATATTCGATTTACCAGGGGTAGTGGTGAAAATGGTCTCATTTGATTGGCTGTTTTCCTTACACAGGAAATGCTTCACATCGGTAACTCCGCCTACCTAGATGTGCTCGCACTGGTCACGCTGGTGACTACGGGCCTCTGATTGGCTATGTGCAGTTAACAGGAAACTCACTTAAAAGGAAGTGAACCACTCCTCTTAGTCGGTCTTTTTTGTAAATAGACCCAATAGTTGTCACATATTGTGAACCATTGATATTTGTAATCACATTGACTTATGTAGGACACTCTTCGATTTAATAATATTGATTTTTTTATTGCGTACGACTTGTGTGCCGTGATACTGCTTTCTGATTGGTCGGTTAACATTAGCAGGAAACAGAAGTAATCCTTGAATTCGACTTGGCATAATTGTACTCGGTTTCTCATGTGGTATTGGTGACGTATCTTTGTGGGCGCGGACCTGATTGGAAACTGTTAGATTATTACTAGACAAGGGGCACATTCAGTGCGCGAACGAGGCGAGTGGACGAGAGAGGGAACTCTTTTTCATTAATTTGGCGCCTGAATGATTTTCGTTCTGATTGGCTAGGAGGGGTTTAAATGACGACGGTCTTGGCAATTCAATTGCACACTGGGCTGATAGGACGCCCGCATTCTACTACTATTTACTCCATAATCAGGTGAGGATCTATTAGTTTAGACGAACCACTTTTAGGCGGTGTAATTTAGTTTTTCCACTATTAGGATGGATTCTAAGGGTGTTTTTTCACTTGTTTTTGCAGGAATGGCGCTTTTGAATGTATGAAGACAAGCAGAGGCAATAGTATTAGTTGAACAGGACTTCTGTTGAATTAAAACTTCTATTATTAATTGGTCTGACTCCTAGCTGTTTTCTTTCACAGATATAGTTTTTTCACACTAATGAACAGCATCTTATTTGAAGACTCGTTGAATAGCATACCTTTTATTGGTAAGCATCCTTTTTATTGAAAATGAAGGGATCAGCTCTTGCCTCACAATAACAGTCCCAGATTACTTATGTATTCTCTTAAATATTTTACAGTTTTCTTATATTGGAGGAATATTTTCCCGGAGGGGAGATTGAGGCAACTACACTAATTTAGTATTCCTCTCAGGTGAGATATAATTAGTACTAGTAAAATGTTCTGTTTTGCATATGGATGTTGAGAATGGTTACTTATGAACAGTCATTATCTAAGATGGGGTGACCTAAATTATCCTTGAGGGACATATGTTTGGATTATTGCTCTCTTTTTTTACATCTGAAATTCTTGACTCAACTGATGAGTTTGTGACATTTAGTTCAGTTAATATGAATCGCTTTCCCTTCTTTTTCATTATGTCTTTCGGTAATAATTTAAACTTTAGGAGTGAGTTTTATCAGATGTGGATTAAGATGAATTCATTAAAGGGTCGTCTTACCATGTGATGTTTGTTGCTTTTATATGATCTATTTCTTCTTTGTAAATATGATATTTTTTGGGATTATGTCTACAGATAATCTTGTAACAGGCTGCGTTGCTATCGATACTAATGACTTTTCGTTTGATGAAACTTAATCTCGCTTTTGCAAGTTGCATATAAGAAAGAGGTATGCTGATTAGATTACTTTGTCAGCAACATTTTTTAATTAATTTATTATGTGCGTATTGAGTTTCAGGGAATGATATAAACATTTGAATTAATGTTTCTCTATATTTCTTAGTTTGTCAAATAGGGTGGTGTCTGTGACTGTTGGATTGTCAAGAGTAGATGTTTTTATGTGTACAGAACTCTTTTTATTCATGAAACATTATAGATGATTAATCTATGTTTTTTTGATTTTGTATTTTTCGTACAACAGCCCTGATGATGTCCATGATTGGACGAAACGCGTTGGCTGTTTGACATATGTATTGACTATTGAAACAACGAAGATGTACTACTAACTGATCGCCATCATTTCTGTTGAAACAATATCAATAAAGAACATTTTGGAATTCACATCTGTGAACCTTTCTGATATTTCTTGTGGAACTCGTCGCTCCCTCAATTCATTGGAATTTGATTATGGACTTGATTGGATTTTTTGGTGGATCCATATGAGGTTTTGAGCTGACATTGGACTGTTTACTACTTGCATCACTTCATATATGAATTTGGTTATTGTCTGTGCTGACTGAGTAACCCTCACCGTTTTTTGAATGCAGTGTCATAGCTAGGTGAAAGGTCAGTCCCTCCTAAGAACCGTTAATTATGTAATGTAGGGACGAATATAGGTGAAAGGTTGCAATGTTACCTGCTCCTATATAGGATACCTATATGGAATATAACACCCACTCCTCTTCCGCCTGGATGACATATGTAACCTATTACCGTACTACTAGCCTAACTAGCTATAGGCATGCTCAAAATTCATAAAACATTTGTTTTGCTGAAAAAAAATAACTTCTATAAAAACTTAGGAATGTTAAAAGAAAATGTTTGCAAGCTATAGCTCTAAAAGTGTCCGTAGTTATAATCTGAACCACTATAAGCATTAGAAAGCCATATGTATGCCCAAAAAATGAATGGAATGAGAATTTTGTTTTCTGAGTTCCCAAATCCTTGTTTTAAAAAAGGGCGCATTTCTTTCAGCACATGACGAGCCAAATGAGTCAAATGTTTGTGTCCTGGCTGGTAGATACAACATTTCCATTGCTTACTTCCGCAGTTGACTGCCCTTGTAGCACCTCCAGAGTACGTCAATTAAGCACAGATGATGTTCCACACTATCCGCAGCCGGTGCTGGTTCAGTCTGTGCGCCATCCAAAGCCTGGGTGTCAGTGGAGGAGCCGATGTCCATACCAACAGGTGCAGTTACTACCTGCGGTGGCTCAAGAAATGCCACCATCAACATTGAAATAAGCTGAGGACACTGCAGAACATGGGACGTTATTGGGTCCTGAGGAGCATTCATGTCTGATTGCGCACATGATGGGAGTGTCAAGCAAAGGTCTAAAACGCTTTTTTCTCCTCAAAACAGGCATCAGAGGACAGGTAAGATGCAGTCCATCAGACTGGTCGAAATAACAAGCACCAAGATGCACTTAGTTCCCTTAGGCGAGGCGTGCCTAGATGTTGTACCTTGCGGTCCCGGTTTTTACGCTCCAGGAGTGCTTCTTCCAGCTCCTTGGTGACTGGGACATCCATTGCTTAGCAGATAAAAGATAATCAGGATACCTGCTATTAGAAACAGGATTAGCAGAAGTCCTCCAAAGATGATTCCGAATACGGAGTGTATGAAGTTGGGTATAACGCTAAGTACCGTCGGAAAGGTGTCTATAAGTCCAGAACTTATGGTCTTGAATAGGTGGACTATGCCTGTTGTATCAGACATGTTATAGATACGATTTACCATTTCTATGAAATGGAAAGGGCAGTTTGTATGGATAAGCGCCTGTATCTCTGCCAAAGACCTAGCGATCTGGAGATCAAAAGTCTCGCGAGCTGAGGTTAAGGGCACAGACTTCTGTAAAAGCATGGCTTTCATTCTGCTTAGAGTATCAAACCATTTTAAAGAAACATTCAGTGAAGGCCATAATGGTGCCTTCCTGACTGTATCTGTTGGTGGAAACAATACATGCATACAACAAGTAACCTTGGAACTCACGGTTACCAGATATGCGATGCCCGGGAGCATTCCGCAGCAGCATGAAGTAACTCCCATTCAAAAGTAGCCAAAATGCTGGAGTAATCCCTGCTGCTGAGGCACTCCTCAGATGACAGGACAAGTTTGCTACAGAACCATTATAAGCCCTGTGTAGCATTATATCCTGACATATGAGTGATACACTTAAAGATTTCTCACAGTTAGTACCGCTTAGAAACACTTCTCGATCCCCACTCCGGCATCGAAATCTGTTTGGTAATTCCCATGATTCCTCAATATATTCCTTACCCATTTTTTCATATCTGCCTGCCTGCTTCTGTTTAAGGCAATACTGAAACTGAAAAGCAGTGACGGGAAGAGTTATGTGGCCATGGATTAGCCATTCCGTGGATGGTGATTCTGCCACTGTAAATGGTAATCTATCCAGTTTTTCGATACGCAGAATTGTATATTTTGCTCCCCTTTGTGCCATTTCTGTCTGTTTATCTGTTAGATTGTATTAACCCCTTCGAAGCGGTTGACAAAGCCAGCTCGTCATGGGCGTTACCTGCGCTGCGCGCATGACGAGCTGGCTTTGTCACGAAAGCCGTGATTTTCAAATTTCAGCGCGCAGCGGGAAAACCCGCTAGCGCGCATGCGGTTAAGAAAACAAAGACGTGCTGTTGATAAAACTCCAAGGCACATAGCCTGCACGCAAAGATTTCAGCATCCAGCCTAATAACGTAATAGAACGTAACTGAGACTGCCCGTGTTGTAATATGGCCAAATCTTGTCTTGTATGTCTATTGCAGAAGATACAATGTTGCCTAAGGAATATATCCTGAGGTCAATGTTGTTAACCCATTGTCTACCACTGCTAGAGATTTTTATAGATTTATACGGTCTATCTCTCGTAATCTCTCTGTGATCTCTTGTTGAGATATTTTACATATTTCTCCAGGGCCGGGTCGCTCCCCTGCCGCCTCAGCACCACCTGTGAGCGCTCTCCCCGCTGCTGCCATCCTGACTGGGGTTCGAGCCTGTGCCCAGATCAGCCGTGGTTTGTCTCTCGTTTTTGTTAATTATTGTTTTCTGACTGTTGCAATTTCTGTTTTGTTTCCTTTCTCTTACTCCGTTCCTTAGCTGCACCCTCGGCCCCCCACGCTCCCCACTTTTGCCTTCTGTGCCCAGCTGGTCCCGCCGTTCCCATACGGCCACGCCCCCCTCGCCACCCCGCTCCCGCCTCCCAGCTGTTCCTCCCTCCCTCCTCGCCTCTCAAGGAGACCACCCCAGGACGCGCAGCTGGCACGCCAATTGCGTGCCAAAGGCGTGCCCGTCTGTGCTCGTCCGCGCCTGGACCGCGCCCAACACCAGAACCCCAGGACCCGGGAGCTGCCAAAACACCGGACTGCACTACGACGCCAGCACCCTCCACGCACTCAACCCAGGATGCATTCACTCCTGCTACCTGGCCACCCCGAAGCGCACCCAAGGATCCTTCACCTGCCGGAATTGCAGCTTCACCAGCATCCGGCCCACCAAACCATCATCCAGAGAAGCAATCACCTCCGATGCATCCTCCTCAACACCCGCTCCACTCGCAAGCACGCCATCGAACTCTGGGACCTCGTCGACTCAACCACCCCTGACGTGGCCTTCCTGGCGGAGACCTGGCTGAACACCACCTCGGCACCAGACATCGCCATAGCCATCCCAGAAGGCTACAAGATCTCCTGCAGAGACCGCACTAACGGAGTGGGAGGGGAATCGCCACCATCCACAAGAACACCCTCAGAATCTCGACTAACACCGACGACACCCTCACCACCGCTGAACACATGCACTTCCAGATCCACACCGACCCCAACACCACCCTCAGAGGAACACCCCTCTACAGACCACCCGGACCCGACCATAGTTCAGCGACACCATCGCCGACCTCGTCAGCACCCACGCCCTCGCCCTCACGGACTACATCCTCCTTGGGGACCTGAATTTCCACCTCGAGAACAACAACAATGCCTACTCCACTGCCCTGATCGACAATCTCGCCAACCTCGGACTCAAGCAGCTCGTGACAACTCCCACCCACGCCGCTGGACACACACTGGACCCCATCTTCTCCTCAAGTCCCTACGTCTCCTTCAATCACACCACCAAACCCTACTGGACCGACCACAGATGCGTCCACTTCACCTTTAGGAAACCCACCGCACCCAACAGATGCCACGCCGCTGGTGGGGCAAGGTCACCGAGGACTAACTGACCACCACCCTCGCCTTGGGACCACCCGCAGACCCCACTGACACCAACACCGCCGTCATCAACCTCAAACAGTGGATCAACGACTGCGCCAACATCCTCGCCCCACTCAGGACATCCGCTGCCAACCACACAAACAAGAAAGCCACATGGTTCACTGAAAACCTCCTGACCTCCAAGCGCGCCTGCCAGAAGCTGGAGAAGAGCTGGCTCCGCGACCGAACACCCGACAGCTACACTGCCCACAAGAGTGCCACCCGCAGACACCACCAACTCATCAGGACCACCAAGAGGACTGCCTTCAAGGACCGCCTAGACAGCAACACACACAACAGCAAAGAGCTCTTCAACATCGTGAAAAAACTCTCCAACCCCAGCTCCAACACCAACGACATTCCCCTATTGCAAGACATGTGCGACTCACTGGCCACCTTCTTTCACCGCAAGATCACCTAGATCCACGACAGCTTCAACACTGCCACCACCGCCTCCGCCGCCGAGATCAACACTCCTGCAACCACCACCCGCACCAGCCGCCTGACCGCCTGGTCCAACGTCAGCGACGAAGACACCACCAAGACCATGAACTCCATCCACTCCGGATCCCCATCAGATCCATGCCCACACCATGTTTTTTTTAACAAAGTCAGCACAGCCATCACACCCGATCTCTGGAAAACAATCAACATCTCCTTCAAGAAATCAACCTTCCCGGAGAGTTGGAAGCACGCAGAGATCAACGCCCTACTGAAGAAACCCAAGGCGGACCCCAAAGACCTCAAGAACTTCTGGCCCATCTCCCTGCTCCCTTTCCCGGCAAAAGTCACAGAGAAGATCGTCAACAGCCAGCTGACCCGCTACCTCAAAGATAACAACATCCTGGACCCTTCCCAATCCGGCTTCCGCACCAACCACAGCACCGAGACTGCCCTCATCGCAGCCAAAGACGACATTAGGATCCTCATGGACAAAGGAGAAACAGCTGCCCTCATCCTTCTGGACTTATCAGCCGCCTTCGACACAGTATGCCACTGCACCCTAACAGCACGCCTCCACGACGCCGGAATCCAAGAGAAGGTCCTGGCCTGGACCACATCCTTCCTCTCTGGCAGATCCCAGAGCATCCGCCTCCCACACTTCCGCTCCAAGACCACCGAGATCATCTGTGGCGTTCCACAGGGATCATCCCTCAGCCCGACACTGTTCAATAGCTACATGGCACCACTCGCCCACGTCGCCCGACAGCACAGCCTCAACATCATCTCCTACGCCGACGACACACAGCTGATCATCTCCCACACCGAAGACCCCTGCACCGCCAAAACCAACCTCCACAGAGGAATGAAGGCTGTCGCCGAATGGATGAAGGAGAGCAGACTGAAGCTGAATTCAGACAAGACGGAGGTCCTCATCCTTGGCTCCACCCCCTCAGCCTGGGACGACCCCTGGTGGCCCACATCGCTAGGACACCCCCAGAACCCACTGACCACGCACGCAATCTGGGGGTCATTCTCGAGTTTGCCCTCTCCATGACCAAGCAGGTCAACGCCGTATCCGCTTCCTGCTTCAAATCTCTCCGAATGCTTCACAGGATTTTCAAGTGGATCCCTTCTGGCACGAGGAAAACCATCACCCAGGCCCTCGTCACCAGCAGACTGGACTACGGGAACACCCACTTCGTAGGAACAACAACCAAGCTCCTGAGACGGCTCCAAAGCATCCAGAACGCCTCGGCACGACTGCTCCTGGACGTCCCCCGATGCAACCACATCACACCCCACCTGAGAGACCTGCATTGGCTCCCCGTCAACAAGAGGATCACCTTAAAATTTCTCATCCACGCACACAAAGCCCTACACAACGCCGGACCAGCATACCTTAACGGTCGACTCAGCTTCTACACTCCCACCCGCAGCCTCTGCTCAGCCAACCTCGCTATCGCCACAGTTCCACGTATCCGGAAAACCACCGCCGGCGGCATATACTTCTCCTACCTCGCCGCCAAGACCTGGAACACTCTCCCTACCGGCCTACGTCAGACCCAGGACCTAGTGGCCTTCAGATGACTTCTCAAGACCTGGCTCTTCGAGTAGCAGCAGCACCCCCACAGCACCTTGAGACACTCACAGGTATGTAGCGCGCACTACAAATGATTGATTGATTGATTTCATTATAGGCAACATAAATGCCAGCATAAATGAAACGTTTATGACGTGGCTTCCAGGGACCTAGTAAGAAATCCCTAAGATCCACATCCTTTGACAGTAAGGATAAGTGTTGCTTCACCTGTGTGAGTATTGAGGTTTTTAGCCAATCAAGGCACAACTTCCTAATACTGTAGGATGTCACTACCCCTGGATGTACTCTCTGAACATAACGTGGATCTGGCCTATGGATAGCGAACCCTTCAGTTTTACCCATGAATTTTGCCTGACAACTATTGGTGTCTATGGGCCAAATCAACCATTTCTTCCAATCGGGGTCTGATTTATTGTATTGTTTGATGTCATCTAATGTAACCTCTTTTTGTGATGTTTCGTTACCCTCGGTCAGTGATGGTGTTGGCAGCCGAGGTGTGTTCAAGTCTGTGTTCTTGGCTAGTCCAAGGCAAGACGTCTGTTGCACTGTCTCGTTCAAAAACGATCTGTTGAGGCATGCTCTGAACAAAGCTTCTGTTCCCTGAACTTGCCATTCCCTAGTACCCCAGACTGATTTTAAGTCTATGATGACTTTCCATAAGTCATAACCTAGTTCAGAAAACTGGTCAATAAAGGATGCAGAGTAAATCTGTTTGGTGTTTGTTAACATATTTTTTGTGCTGATGTTGGTGCAATCTTATATTAATATGAGGCTGGGTCAGACATAGTACACCCTGAAAAATATGGAAACTTTTGTGTAAGGGTTTTTCAACTGCCTTTCGGCGGTGTTGGACAATGTTCCCATTGGTGGTATGGGCACACATTTCTAGGATTAACAGATTTATGCAAAAAGTGATGACCATAATGTTGAAAACAATACATTGTTTCGAAATCTCATGTGCTATCAAATGTTTCACTATTATATAATTCAGCAGATTTTTCCAAATCAGACAATGTTATTTACAGTTTCAAAGTCCCAATCATTGGAAAATGTACTTGAGGTAATGATATCACTCAACAATAATTTAAATAAATGGAGATTTTTTTAAATTTCTGTTGCGCCAAATATATCTAAATCAACCTTGTCCCAAACTATACCCTCTGGTATAGGAACTGCTGTAATGTTCACTGATGACAAGTCTCTTGGGTCTCGATTAGATGATTGATGTGGTCTCAGAATTAAATTCACCTTTTGGGTTGCAGAGTTTTGTCGAAAGTATTTGCCATTAACAAGCATGCTAAAAAACTATTACTAAGCCTACCCAGAGAAGAAAGAATAGTATCCCGGTTATTACCCATAGTTTTACCCAAGGTGATACCAGGTAGGAAAGTTCAGAAAGTCTTTAACTTGCTGCATGTGTGATTTTTGGACTGCCATCGTTTCAGGTTCACTTGGATCCAAACAAAACATATCAAAGTTTATGAAGTAGCCAGAAGCAGTTTGATTAATTGTTGGTATTGCATCAGGATTTGTAGAAATCATAGTTCGCTCTTGTTGAGGTATGTTGATGTAGACATCTGTATTTGGTCAAATAGCAATTTGTCTATCATTTTTATTCTGAACTTGAACTTCAGGTTCAAGGGTAATGAGTTCCATAGCATTATTGCATAGTCCTTTGTTTTGTTCAGGAGACTCTTCGACGTGATGAGTCTTTCTGTTTGAAATTCTTAAATTGTAGCGAGAGGAGGCCATCTGCTACTTTGGAGTCCACGTGGCCTACTACTCAGTATCGGACACAGAGTGTGGTTTGATTAGGTCCATTGAAACAAATCTTTACTCCTTTTTCCTGGCAAGAGGCGGTAGAGCTACAGTTCTTGTTCCTTCAACTCCTAGGACCTGTATTGGTTTTCTGTAGGATGACCAAAATTCTTTTTTGTCCGCTATTTTCTCTCTGACCAGATACTTGACTTTTGGGATCCAGACAGGTATTGCCGTGACTGATTAGACTTCCCCAGTGGCAGTCTGCTTCAGATGGACGTTACTTTGTTGTGTCCTGGACTCATTTAGATCCTGTAAAACAGCCAAACGATCATGGTTGTCAAATGGTTTTTCATCCGCCACTGCGACTTGACAATAAAGATTAGGTACCCACATTCTTGTCTCAAATAGGACCTCATATGGAGTGAACCTCCCTAGAGAACTTCTTGGCATATTGTTCAAAGCCTGCTGCACTCCATACAGATGTTTCAACCAGCTCTCATCAAAACCTAATACTCTAGCTGATAAAGACTGCTTTAAGTCTCAGTTTTTTCTCTCCATGATGGAATTTCCCTCAGGATGGTACGGAGAGGAGTACCGCAATGCTACACCCAATCCTCGCATGGCTTCCTTGTAAGCCCGAGAGCTAAATGCAGGGCCCTGGTCAGAATATAATGTGCCAATTGCGTGTGTCCCTATGAAGACTTGCAAATCTTTTATACCAGTTCGAGCGTCAGCCGAGTGTTGGGGCCACACCCATAGGAATCTTGAGCAGGAATCCACTGCAACCATGATATACCTGTATGCCCCATCTCTTTTTAAGGGGCCGCAGTGGTCCAAGTAAACACACGCTAGTGGTTTGTCAGATAATAACAATGGCAAATCTTCCACCTGTTCAAGGGCACAATAAATGTGAAACATGTTCAGTGTGTAATTCAACCACAGAAGGTTGCACATTCACTGAAGGCCAAAGACACTGGCGGCACAATGAATTTACAAATTGCAAATCCAAAAACATGGTCTACACTGTTACATGTCCGTGCAAAAAGATATATATTGGCAAAACATCCCAAAAAGTGCGAAATCGCATTGTGCAACATCGTTCACGATTGAAAAACAAGATCCTCACTGCCCCAATGGTTGAACATTTCACAACTTTGAACCATAGATTTGATGATTTTACATGGACTGTATTATCCCTGATAAAAAGGAACAACCAAAGAGGCGGCGACCCGAGGTACTATTGGCACAGAGGGAAGCTTTTTTTAATCATTAAATTTAACACAGCAATGCATTGGCTTAATGATCTGTCTGAAGTCACAAAACTCTAAAGGACTATAGCCTGCACAAACATGGACTTCATGTCCCAGAATGGCTTGAGGCGCCTGACCTTCCAGTTCGTATTAAGCAACCAGCTGTGCGATGGCCTCATAGCTGCCGGTTTGGAGAGAGAGGAGCATGACGGCTTGATATTTCACACGGTAGAGAGAACAAACTACAGGCAAGTGACACGCTGCCATGGGGGGCTGTATAATCGCATACACACGCTCTGAAGTGTACCGTAATCAGGTCTCCCTTGGTTATAGGAAACTGGCACAAGTTGGGAGCAACGGTTGGGGGTAAAGCGTCCACATCAATTATGGGACTTCCCGATCCCAAGGTAACAATGTAGCCGAGTTAGCAGTTCAGTGTTAGGCAGCACCATGCGCGCACAGACTCCTTTTTCTACAGAGCGCTTACAGTAATTCCAATTATTGTTCACAGATAATGGACTGACATGACTAAGTTTCCTCACACGCTACACACATTCGAAGGTAGGATTTCCCCCCTTTGATTCTTTTTGTCCTCTGTTTCACTAATAGCTGTTCCCTTGAGTATACTTAACTCCTAATGCCCCCAATATTCAACCCTTTGTAGCTTCGACCATAAAAAAAGTTTTGAAGCATCAATTACGGACATCGGTTCCGGTAGAACAACTCCACACTAGAATTAAGATACTTAACATATACTCCGTCCTTTAAAGTAGTGGTGGCACATGGGGGTATCAGAATACAAACCAACAACAATTCTTTTAATTTTGCAGAGCCATAATATCAAATCCAAGTCCTGAAGTGAATCCCGGATGTGTTAGGGATTCGAAACGCGTTGGCTTTGAGTATGGGGGACTGTTAATGGGGTATGTCACTAGGAATGTTAAATAATATTGTCCTCAGTTTGTCATGACAACACCCACCAGTGGGTTAGGTATCTCTATCCTCTTACAGGCAGGACAGAAAAAACATGTGTTTTAGAAAATAAGTAACTGTCCACCTGGTGTTTATATAAAGGAAGAACTTGTTGAATTTCAGGCTGGCACACATGAGTCATTGATGTTTGTCATATGATTATTGATTTGTTGTCTATATTTGTTTGCTTAAAAGTTCTAGATTTTTTTCTCTCACAAATGAATTTTTAGGTCTCGCTGGTGTTAGCGCTGCTCCAGCAAAAGACCTATTGTTGTGGGTTTGCCAGGAATGTAGGACAGGAGATGGGCACGCGCTTTCCCTCGGCGATTTCATCGCTTGTAAGCACACGTCCATCCTGGCGCCGTGCACATTCCCTGTCCTACATTCAGAGCAAGTCAGGCATTCGAAATCACACGCACACACACATACATACACCCACGCAGGCACACTGCATCAGGACGCACGCACACACACGCACAGCTAACAGACACACAGTCACACATCTACATACACACGCACAGCTACACACGCGCACACACACAGCTACACCCACACAGCTACACCCACACATGCGCACCACCCCCCCACTCCCCACTCCCCGGGCTCTTTTCTTGCTGTGCTGCTACGGGATGTCTCACACCGTTATGCCTCGCCTGC
Source organism: Lissotriton vulgaris (assembly GCF_964263255.1). Taxonomy (NCBI): domain Eukaryota; kingdom Metazoa; phylum Chordata; class Amphibia; order Caudata; family Salamandridae; genus Lissotriton; species Lissotriton vulgaris. The sequence continues at coordinate 1,704,662,142 of NC_141693.1, forward strand.
TCTCTCCCGGGAACCCCATCACGCCCGGAATCCCTGCTTTCTTCTGGCATGAGGTCACGTGTTCTTGGCATCACTCGGACTGATTGGTGGATACCCAGCCAATGAGTCAGCACATTATTACTCTGTTGGCGTGCGGGATCGCCTGTGTCCGGAAAGTGCAGATTCACCACGAACATGAGTTCCATCGGAACCGGGGTAAGAAGGACGAAATTGTGTGGAGTGGTTGAGAAATCTGCGGGTGATGCTGGGGGAAGCATGTTTGTGAGTTGGTAAAGGGTCACCGTTAGATCGTGTGGTGTCAGTCGTTATTACACCTTGCCAGTGAGTCAGCCTTTTCTCAGGGATGTTGGTCGATCCTTTCTCATCGTCCACAATGACAGGCAAAAACATTATTTTCACACGGTTGTATCTTTTCCCCGTGTATTTGTCATGAGTGCGATTTCGGCCGGAGCGACCTTCTTTTAATGGTCTTGTAATAGTAATTAGGAACCGGTAAGCATGTGATTGCTGAATATTACACCTCTTAAACATCTCACCCCAGTATGTATAATATGTGTGTCGGTCAAAATAAAGACGGCACCGTTGAGCTACTGACTTTGAAAAAAGAAAGTGATACTAAATAGTGTGTACATGCACTAGATCCAAAGTGAAAGTACTGACGAACCCGTGAAGACCAGCACTGCCGTTGAAAGGTGGATCAGCAACGTAGACAATCGATTTTAATTTACAGGGTGACAGTCAAAAAGCACAATCATTATTCAATTTATTTTAATTCAATTCAATTCAATTCAATTCAATTTAATTCAATTTATTCTATTATGTTTTGGCACTCCGAAGAGGTCCACATAAAACAAGATACACAAATACAAAGTACACATTCTCTAAATAAAATAACAACTACACCATTTTCCATTAAGCAAGATAATCAGCAACACATATCTCCATATATAATCAATAGATGGCTAAAAAACCTTTCAAAAAGTTAAAAATATTGAAGCAAAACATTTCATTTGGAGGAGTATATAAAGCCTGTAAAAAAGAATTCACATTAGGAATACCCAATTGCAAGCATATTGATCTTAACCACTTCAATCGAAGTGGACGCAAAGCAGGACATATAAACAGTACATGAGAGCGATCCTGAACAGACATATTACAAAAGTTACATATGGGAGAGGACCCATACCATTTTGCCAAAAGGATGTTTAGGGGCAGTAAGTCCTGCCTTAAGAGGAACCAAAATCTTCGAATACCATGTGATAAATTCCAGGCAACATAGGGTTGGGAAAGCTTCATTGTGTATGTGTTAACAAGGAGATCACCTCCCCTCTTTAATTGCATGGACTTCTTGTCCAACATGAAGCAAAGATCCCATGAAGCCTGTTTCAAAAGGGATTTTAGCTGGGTAGGAGAGATGGTAAAGAGGGTACTCTCTTCCAATTCAAGAAGTGCCACAGCCTTTCTGAAGTTCTTAACAATTTGGGAGTACTCTTTTAAGCTACCCAGCAATTCCCCCTTGAGGTGGGATCTCAGAGACCCCGTTTCTCCTCTAGCCAGGCTAGCAACCCATCGAACAAGCGCTGATAGGCCCTGCGCCCAACTACTGCCGGGACCGAATTCAAGTCTACAGGCAGTCACAGAACAGGCGGGATTGAGAGAAGTTATAGATCTTAACAATTTTCCTTCAACCATCTGTACGAAACCCCAGTGCTTTAAGTCAACCAGTTCCATTCCATACAGGAGGGTTGATGGAATTTTTGCCCTAAAGACCTCCAGTAAACAAGCAAAATGTCTTCTCCCTGTGGCGGAATAAAGGGCACCCAGACTTTTGCCTTGGGATAAGGCTTTACGGGAATTATTCTCGATGTGAGGCTTCTCACTCAGGTTAGCAGAAATTATTTTTCCTAAAAAGGTATATGTCTTAACTACCTCCAAGTTCTGACCACCGACTGACCAACCAAAATTCTCTGATTTAGATTTTTTCTTCCCTGTAATGCACATAATTTTGCTTTTTGTGGCATTTATCCTCATGTAGTGGGATTCTGCAAAAAGATGTAAAGCCTGCAGACGATTAGCCAGACCCTTGGGAGTTAAATCTAGGATAAGGATGTCGTCTGCATATAACAGGAAGAAAATAGGAGAACCCCCCACTACCGGGGCTATGCCAACACAAGCTGAGAGCGAAGCGAAGCTGGAAGGTCTGCGATACATAGGAGAAAAGTATTGGGGCCAGAAGGCAACACTGTTTTAATCCATTAATGGAGGGGATGACCCGCGATAAACCCCTTTCTCCACCTTGTAACACTCGGCACCAAGTGTCCGTGTGTAGAGATCGCACTAGATCTAATAGGAGAGGAGGCATACCCAAGTCGGATAGTTTTCTCCACAGCAAGGGACGATCAACTTTGTCGAATGCTGTGGAGAAATCGATGAAGGCCGCATACACTCCTCCCCCCCGAACTCTTATATATTTGTCCGAAATGACCTGAAGGGCTGTCAGGTTATCCAATGTACCATGCACCTTACGGAAACCAGTTTGTTCAAGGGGTAATATCTGATTCTCATCAACCCAATCAGTAATTAGCGATAGAAGACATTTGGAAAAAACTTTTCCAATGGCATCAAGGAGGGCTATCTGGCGATAACTCATTGGCTTATCCCTCTCACCCTTCTTGAATAATGGAACCAATATGCTCCCCTTCTAAGAAGAGGGCACAATTTTACTAATGAAGCAAGATCTAAATAATGGAAAAAGGATCTTGCTCCAAGAAACAGGGTCCTGCTTCAGTACCGCTATAGGAAGTTCATCAGGCCACATTGCTCCGGAGGAGCGCATGTCCTTGATGGCCATTTCAAGGGTTTTCTCCGAAGGGGAGTCAATAAAAAGCTCATCTTCTTTAGTAGTCCCCTTACATTCTACCCTTACACCATTCCCAGCATACAAGTTGGAGATGAAATTGACCCATGATGATTCAGCAATGGGAATGGGGAGGGGGCTAACTCTTGCTCCACAACCCTCACCAATGAGTGACCAGAATTGTCTAATTTTACCATGAACTGCGGCCTCCCGTAGACTTATCCAGAGTGAGTCTTCTTTACCTTTTTTAAGTTTCTTCCTGATTCTGCTTCTCCTTCTTTTTAACAGGGATATTTTATTATTTATTTCAATAGATCTACACAAAAACTGCTCCCGCACTAATTTATTTATTTCCTTATTTATGAGGGTAATCGGCCTAGAGAAATAAGTCTTTTTTACTAAGGAGCTAGACCTTTTAGCAACAAAGAAGACCTCCTTCATAAAATTCTCAAAGTGAATTATTTCGGAACCCTGCCAATGTTATGTTATGTTATGTTATGTTAAATACATTTCTAGAGCGCAACTAACACCGTTAGGTTTCTTGGCGCTGATCATTCAGTTCTAGTATTGTTTTACCTAGAATAGACTCCAGGCCCTTCTTGGCTTTAAAATTCCAAAAGCATCTTCCAGAGTCCTTATGAAAATTTACTACATCACTGATCGGAATTAGGAGGTTGTAATGAGATGCTTATAGTAATCATGTTGTGGTCACTAAAAAATGTCGGAGTGACCACCAGATCCTTTACTAGGGAGAAAATGCCATAGTCGATGATTACATAGTCCAGAATAGACTCACTTTGGGAAGATCTATGAGTATATTTTGCAGGGACATCAGAGGGAAGCCTACCGTTCACTATTAACCCCTCTGCCGCTGAAAGTTCTTCCAGCAACAGCTTCCCTCTCTTATTAGTTTTAATTTTACTGGGAAAGAGGGATTGAGGGATAAGGTAGGCTTCTTCTTTAGATTTGTTTCTAAATAGCTCTAGGCTAGAGTTAGAGACTTTACAATTAAAATCACCAACTAACAATACATACGGGGGAGGTTCTAACTCCTTAATCTGTTTAATGTACGAAAAAACTTGCTTCAATAAAATATTAAAACATTCATCGGGGGGATGTAGGCGTTTATTATTACCAGAGAATTATTATTTCCTATACTGGTTAAACCACAGAGAGTCACCGCCTTAAAGAGGTTACTTGGATCAACATAATGGGTAAAGTTCCACTTTAATCTATTGGACAGAAGGCACGCAATTCCCCCTTTTGCATGCCCTTTCTTCGAGGGAGAGGCCACTGCCTCAAGGACAAAATAATCTCTTCCTACACACAATCTACTAGCACACCAGGTCTCTTGGATGCAAATCACATTAGCGTTCAAAGAGAACAAGTACTGTAGTTTCTCCGGGCTATTATTAATCCCGGCAGCATTCCTAGAGAGAACTTTCAAATTACTGCTAAAGATGTTGGAAAAGTTTAGGGTTATTTGTGGATTTACTAGACAAAGCTCCGGGCAGCCAATTCCACCGCTGGTTATCTTCTATTGGAAGGCAGTTCTGAATTAACGGGGCAGGCATTACATGCGTCACCAGACGTATGCTTTTCAAAACCCATATCTTTAAATCATCAAAAGAGGGAGGGGGACCATCTTGACCAGTGCCCTGCTGAGAGATTCTATTATGAGGGAAATTGTCTCTTCCAGAAGACAAAACAGGTAATACGTCAATTACCCTACACTGGAAATTCTCAGCCTGTTGTAATATAAGATTTACTATAAGTTTGGAATAGAACTTTACCCTGACATACGGCGCAGTGACTGTTCCTGATATGGAGACTAAATCAATATCGTTAGATTGGATTAATTTTAAACTCTCTATGTCTTTAAAACATTTGAGTAACCATGCTCTATTTAAAGGTAGATCAAAATCAAATAACGATAGAAAATCCACAGTCAATGTATCTACAAAAACTTCTGGTACTTTTATAGGCAGATGATGAGGCCATGCAGCGCCCTCCCCTGTGGCTTGAAAAACAGGAGCAGAAGGATTGAGAGCCACAGATACAATAGGCATTGGCCTTGTTATCTCTACTACAGGGAAAGGGATCGTCAATCCTCCTACCTCTAATAGGGGGCCTTCCACAGGAGAGATAGAACAATTGGAAGAGATTTTGATGCCTGATGCAGAGGGATTCAGATTATCAGAGGGATGAATAGCATCTTGCTGACTCAAGGACCCATTCACAGACTCTCCAGTGATGGGATCATTAATATCAGGGACCTGGGAATCCTCAAAAATTATTTGTCTCTGCCTTTTCTTCTTGTATCTGCGAATTGGTTTCCTCTTTTTTCCTTTGTTCTTTCTGTCTTTTCCAGATTTTACTTTTTCTTCCTCCCCTAACCCCTTATTTTCAGGAATAAAGATTGGGAAAAGCTCTTTTTCAGATTTTGGAGCGGTAACATCAGCACTTTCTACTCCAATTTCAAAGTCAGAATTCCTCACACAGTTATGTGCTGAAAGTGTGGGTACTAAGGATGGTTCATTTTTTGGAATATCCACAGGTTTATTTTGAACTGAATTAATATTTCCAGCTAGATAGTCGCTACCCAACTCGGGCCCCTGCAATCCAGCCAAAGGATCTAGATCAGGAACCTTTTCGGGGAGCTTTAACAATAAAACATTTAATATCTGAGTGACCGATTCCAAAATACAATCAGAGCATCCCACAAACTTGCCCAATAACAATAAAATAGAAGCCAGCAAATGTTCTAATGCAATCAGGGATTCAGAAATCGGTTTTTCAGATTTATCAAAGCCTGGGGGGCCAATAGGACCAATGCCAGATATATTAAGCAGTGGGCTCTTTGAGATGTTATACTGCGAGGAAATGTCTTGCGATTTTAAGGAGGGGGTACTGCTATAAAGCAATAGACCAGACGGAGTAGCACCGGTCGGGGACTTAATAGCTTCAGATGATTTCAGAGTACCATCTGCTAGGTATCGACCACAAAGCTCCAGGTCAATACTCGACAAATGAGAGTCCCCCTTTAGCAGTACACCTCCTATAGAAACATTCGATAAGAACATTTTATGATTTGCAGACACATTATTTTGTTGCCCACCCTCAAAACTGGAAGCAGAACACTTTAAGTCACCAGTCATTTCAGGGGGCACTGGGCAAGGCTCCTCAGTAATCAGGGAGCCCGAATGATTTTCATTCCCCGAAGGAGGGACCTTCTTGACCACCATAAGGGCTGTGCCGGATGGAGAAGCTATGTCAAAAGCTTTGTTTGCAACATTTAACAATTCCTTATCTTTGGGTTTTTCCCACAATTGCAGTAGCTGGCATTGGCCCTTTAATAACAAATTATTGGAATCCTTGTTTCTAAGGGGGTTGGATCTAGTCTTCATGCAAGACCTTCCCCCAAATAGTCTTTCTGAGCGTAATTTTTTAGCCGTCATCGTTATGTGATAAAAGCAGGGGAGACCGTAACCCCGATGAATATACTTAATCACAGTTAATTAATAAAAGAATAAATATTTGAGGGTAAGTAAAGGTGAGTTCCTGGTCAAAGTGACAATGTCTATATCATCAAAAGCCAACACTAGATATGTGACACTGAACAAAATAAGATTGCAATACAAATAAATGTTAATGTAAAATGACTAGGCCCAGCCCAGCCTACTTCAGCCACTGAGGGCCACAGAGGGCCCGCCCTTTGTCCGGCTTCATCCGGTTATCGTCCCGCACGTGTTCCGCTACGCGTAAAGATCACCCGCTGTTTAAATAGTTAAGGGAGTGGCGGGAAGAGGACCAGCTGCGGCCGATGATCGCCACACAGCAGGCTGGTCCTCGCAGTCCCGCTGAAGGCTGTGGGAGGGCTTTCCAATCACAGTTCTTAGCCCACAGCAGAGTCCCGGCTTCTTAGAACACTCAGGAAGCGAGCAGCACCCGCGAAGCGGGTGTCACGAGATGTAGCGTAGTGGCTCGCAAGGCGGAGAAGCGTCGCCGTTAAAGCAGGCTCCCACAAAGCACAGCAAAAGGAGATCCTCTAGGCAGCTTCCAGCAACACACAACCACAGAGGATTGGCTCCACCCGATTTTTAATGCAGGGAGCGGCGGGAAGAGGACCAGCTGCGACCGATGATTGCCGCACAGCAGGCTGGTCCTCGCAGTCCCGCTGAAGGCTGTGGGAGGGCTTTCCAATCACAGTTCTTAGCCCACAGCAGAGTCCCGGCTTCTTAGAACACTCAGGAAGCGAGCGGCACCCGCGAAGCGGGTGTCACGAGATGTAGCTTAGTGGCTTGCAAGGCGGAGAAGCGTCACCGTTAAAGCAGGCTCCCACAAAGCACAGCAAAAGGAGATCCTCTAGGCAGCTTCCAGCAACACACAACCACAGAGGATTGGCTCCACCCTATTTTTAATGCAGGGAGCGGCGGGAAGAGGACCAGCTGCGTCCGATGATCGCCGCACAGCAGGCTGGTCCTCGCAGTCCCGCTGAAGGCTGTCGGAGGGCTTTCCAATCACAGTTCTTAGCCCACAGCAGAGTCCCGCCTTCTTAGAACACTCAGGAAGCGAGCGGCACCCGCGAAGCGGGTGTCGCAAGATGTAGCGTAGTGGCTCGCAAGGCGGAGAAGCGTCGCCGTTAAAGCAGGCTCCCAAAAAGCACAGCAAAAGGATATCCTCTAGGCAGCTTCCAGCAACACACAACCTCAATCATTACGTGACTATTGGCACGAAACTTTGAAAGAGGTCACTTTCATTTGTTTTTTGCCACTCGATGTAAAATTGGATAGAGAGCTTTAACTTCCTTCTATTCAGCCACATTTAACACACTGTAACCTGATTGTCCTTTTTGGGGGTAGTAGTACCCCTTTTATGTGAGCTATGGGTGACAATTGTACTGCATCCTTGAAACTGCAGACAGAAGCTGGAGTTGGAAGAGAACACCATATACCCTTTATCATAGACTCATTACCATAATTATCCTGCTCTATTGAGCATAGTATTTCGTACTGGGTAACCGTCAAGTATTATCATAAAAATAGAAACATGTACAAAATTAGAGTTTTCAAAACAATATTAAGCGTACAATATATTTCTATTGGTGCACCACCAGGACACACTCTTCCTGCCCGTTTTCTTTATGTGATATGCGACAATTTAATTCCTTTATCGAGAGTGCTGCAGGAGCTGGAAGCAAAATTGATAGAGCCCTGTTCCATGCAGGTTTTGTCTCCCTAGTTAGCATTGTATTTAGATGTGTACTGTGCTTCTCTCATTTCTTTGCGCACATTTTCCTTGTGGCGGAAAAGACATTTTTTTTTGCTGTGGGGGAGGTAATTGTGTTTCCCAGATGGAAAGTATTGTAGACTTCAGATAGCATCTGATTAGGAAAAGTGTCTATGATTGTTTATTTAAATTAGAGGCAAAGTTACAAAATACACATTTGCAGATGTTCCAGCTGGCTTTCACCAGGCACACACACACCACCAGCCGTCAGTGCACTCTTTCACCAGGCACACACACACCACCAGCCGTCAGTGCACGCTTTTACCAAGCAAACACACACACCACCAGCCGTCGGTGCACGCATTCATCAGACACACACCACCAGCCGTCAGTGCACGCTTTCACCAGGCACACACACCATCATCCGTCAGTGCACGCTTCCACCAGGCACACACACCACCAGCCGGCAGTGCTCACTTCCAACAGGCACACACACTACCAGCCATCAGTGCACAATTTCTACAGACACACACACCACTAGCCATCAGCGCACACATCAATTGTTAACGCATCCACAATTAACAATTGTAACAATAGCAGTATGGCGCACTTTACTTTTAAACATATTCATTTAAAGAGCAGCATGCCACCATTGCTACAAAAATAAATAAAAACATTTTTGGCCTACAATTTATAGACTTTTGTTGCAATTGGTGTTGCAATATTTAGCAAAGCCAATAGCTCAAACTAAAATGATATGTATAACTTACTTAAAGGAGCTTTCAGCCACTTCACTTTACCCATTGTTCTTCCCTTTTTGCTTAAGCCCACTCCAGCATACAGCATGGTGCAATGGGTCAGCCTACTTAAGCATCTGGTTAACGTCACTTTGAGTGACTCCATTTTGCTCTTTCATAATGAGCACATATGCAAAACAAGCACTTACAATGCAACGGTCTCGCCTTTGCCAAGCTTAGAGCTATTGGCATTGTAAATGACAATATTTTTATTTATGTGTCTATCGCATCACTACAGCATCACTCAGCAGCATCACAGCATCACTCAGGGGCACCACATCATCACTATGCGCTACCACAGCATCACTCGTCGCTATCACAGTATCACTCGTCATCACAGCATCACTCGTCGCCACCACAGCATCACTCGTCGCCACCACAGCATCACTCGTCGCCACCACAGCATCACTCGTCGCCACCACAGCATCACTCAGCGCCACCACATCATCAATCTGTGCAACCATTCAACAACAACTGGTTCAAATATGTTCTCTCAATGTTTCAAGCTTTATTACAAATGTCACAAAAAAATTTACTATTTCACTTCTGTTCTTGGATTTTCGTCACAATAAAATACACTGAACATAATCTTCACAAAAGTTATTTACAAAAGTTTAAGCTATTGCCATTATAACTTACAATAACTTTTATTTAAGTATTATTTTATTTTTAAAAAAACAAAAGCAATTGTTATTTGTAATATCAATACATCTAAGTCACGTAAATACAACACATATTGCATTACAATGTCTATAGGTGTCACATTTGCGAAAGTTATAACTATTGGAATTGTAAATGACAAAGCTATTAATTTAGCTATTTTCAAAACCAACACATAAATAAAAAATGTGTCATTTACAATACCAATAGCTCAAACTTTCCTAATGCGAGACCTATTGCATTGCAAATGCTTGTTTGCATTATGTAAATGTTGTATATAGCTCTATTTCAAACGTTTTTGTATTGTGTGATTTATTAATGTGGTGTTTCTTTGAAAAGAAATGCCTAATGAATGTCTTTGGTGAAATATCCAAAATAAACTAAATAAAGCTTAGAAACTTTGGAATTAATGTTCTAAGGTTTATTACGACTGTATTTTAAAAAAGCCCCCCCAGACATTCTGTTTGTTAATTTCAATATTGAGGTGGTCCAATCTGGGGAAATACGGACCTCCTTGCTCGATCACACTAGAACCCAAAATAAGGCAGACCATGGTGGCAGGTGCCAAAGGGCCAGACATACTGGTGATACACCTAGGGGAAATGATCTTACCACACTTGGCAGGGACCAGCTGCTGCACGACATGAGGGTGACAATGACTAGATTGGCAGCGGAATTGTCCCCTGTGACATAATCTGGTCAGAGATAATACCGAGGGGTGATTGACGGGGGCTCGCTCACACTCAGCAGTAGAATCCTCAAGGAGAAGGCTGAACACTGCAATGCAGAAGTTCATGAGGAACTCAGGATTTGTCTTTGTGAAACAGGGTCCTCTGTGCACAAGGACACCTAGCTACTTTGAGCTTGATGGTGTGCACCTATTGGACCAAGGCAATGAGATGTTTGTGAGGAACATTTGGTGGGCCCTGAAAGCGTTTGGAAGTGGTGATTGAACACTAGAGCTACACAGGTGGGGGACTCAGGGTCGCGGTAGGTCACCCAGAGCCTTGGAGGGTCTTGCGGGTGAATTTGATGCAAAAATGCGATTAATAACCCATCAGAGGGCGATCGGGCCACTAGAAAAAGGAGTACAGTTACCAAACCGTTCCCTGTGGACTTACCCTGAGGTGCAGTGGAGAACGGCAGGGCGAGGAACAATCTTTCAATTATCCCCTAAGGTGAGTGCTATCGTGAAGTAGAAAGACTTGTGTTATAAAGCGATTACAATAAATGAAATGCAAGCAAACTCACTTAGAAATAATAAATATCCACGATAATATGGCGTACATTAAAACCTTAGCTAAATGTGAAGTCCTTCATCGCTCACTGCACTTGCTGGGACTGATGGGAAAGTGCAAATGGACATAAAAAACGGGGGCTATATAACAAATGTGACATCAAAAGCAGAACGGGTACCTGCCCTATGGATTTGGACAGAAAGGCCTAGGAGAGGTCCAAGTGTATTAATATAGAGACACCTGAGCCCAGGCAAATTACACCACACAGACAGATTTATTCGTTTTGTATCAAAATTTATTTTTCAGGAGTAAATTTATTTTGGAGACTGTCTTTTTTTTTTTTTTTTGGGCTGATACATAAATATGTTTCGTGGGTTAACCTACACCGTAATAAATAGACACAATAAAAAATAAGTATGAATAGTGGTTCAGATTCCGCTCTAGCATATCATCAACATTCATACAGCATTCATTCCCAGATCAAACAGCACCAAGCGATGATGGTTGTGGATAACATGGGGACCGATGGTTCGAGGTCCAGGTAGGTTCTGAGGGTTCCTGGATAGGAACAAGCGCCTACGCGCGTTTCGGTGTATGGTCCCGTCCGGGACTACACCTTCATCAGGGCACAGTGGGAGGGCGGAAGGGGAACCACAAACAGGTAAGGATTCTGATGGGCAGGGCAAAGAGTCTGCCCCCGGGAATGTGCTCAGGCAGGATGAGGTATGATGGCGTTCTAGAGCAAGTTGAAGGCGCGGAGACCCAGTGATGGCAGGGGAAGCTCTCCTCGGTGGATTCTCATGGAGTCTGCCCCCGAGAATGTGCTCAGGCAGGGCGAGGCTGATGGAGTCCTAGAGCCAGTTGAGTGCGTGGAGACCCTGAAATGGCAGGGGATGCTCTCCTCGGTGGATTCTCAATGAAGGGGAAGCGCGCCGCCGACCAGTACAAAGTTAAATAGAAACCCGAAGGGTGTCAGAGATGGTAATGAGGTCCCTCTGCTGTTTAGACAGTTAAGGTCCGTCCTGGCATTCTCATGGCTACGGGGATCAGCAGAGACGTTAAGGTCGCATCAAGTCGAGTGTCCCGGTCGGCGGACTCCACAGGTGTAGGAACGGCTGGTCTCGGAAATGTGTACTGAAGACATTGAAAAAGGCGGAAAGCGGAATGCTGAAACCGGTCTGCCTTAAATAAAGGAATTGAAAGTGGTGGAGTCTGTGGAGTGCGTTGAAAACCCTGATTGGGAAGTTGTTGATTAAAAAAACATATATATATATATATATCAAATCATTTCAGGGACCCATTCGGAAGGAGACCACACGAGAGATTCTTAGCTTCTTATTTTATTCACATCCTGAACGCTGACATCCGAACTGGGGCACACTTCCTGTAAATACACGCCAGACGCGTTTCGGGCAATCTTTGTCCCTTCCTCAGCGGTGTTGTGATGGCAGGTAAATTCAGTTCGTTTGGCACTTTACTATTTAAAACATTTCCCGCCCTCTTGGGCGTGGCCTAACGGCATCTTGGGAATTGTAGTGCTGAAACATTTTTTGTTACCCTTGTGGGTCCGTGCATTAGTTCTGCCAAAGTTCAAATAATAAGTCCCCAGTGGGTTGATGTGCGCCTTCGATCTTTTCCCTGCGCTGCTTTGTGGATGTGAATTTCTGCATTTGCGGGAACTCCCCTGGTGAGCGTCCGCAATCTCGTTCCTCGGGCTGACTCTTCTGGCGTCAGCGTGGACCCGCAACAGCAGTGGGTCTCCTTACCCCGACCGGGACAGCCGGTTAATATGCCAAATCATTTCAGGGACCCATTCGGAAGGAGATCACACAAGAGATTCTTAGCTTCTTATTTTATTCACATCCTGCACGCTGACATCCGAACTGGGGCACACTTCCTGTAAATACACGCCAGACGCGTTTCGGGCGATCTTTGTCCCTTCCTCAGCGGCGTTGTGATGGCAGGTAAATTCAGTTCGTTTGGCACTTTACTATTTAAAACATTTCCCGCCCTCTTGGGAATTGTAGTGCTGAAACATTTTTTGTTACCCTTGTGTCAGTAAAATCAGTAAAATCCTCATTGGTGCTACAAATTCTCTTCAATCTAAGCATCTCTTCATAAGGGATGCTAAGGATGGTGTGTTTGGGATGGAGACTTGAGGCGTGTAGGGTGGTATATATATATATCAGAATGTTAATAAACTTCGACAGTTTTCCACAAGAAAGGTGTTGGTCTGTTGACACAAGAGATGATGATTATATCGAAATGTGAGATAACAGCGGGCTAGCGGTGGGAACGCTAGGCAGATGGCCATGTCCCCTGCAGGAGGACACTTGAGGGGACAGTCCCTTATCCTTTCCCCACTGCCCCTGGAGGAGTTTAGTATTTTTTCTATGGCACTTAGCCAGAAGGGGCAACCGCACTGGCAAGATCTCGCCTCCTGAAGGACGATACACTTCCGGGAGGCGGCAGGATATTTAGGTGGGCATCTCACCTAGGCATTCCTGTTTTCCGGCCAGCAGCAGAGGAATTTACCACCCACCCATCCAGCAGGAGCAAGAGAGCTAAACAGCACAGTAGACCTGCTATACAGCGTCACAAGCGGAGGTACAGGGTGATCTTTATGCAAAAAGGCGATTAATACCCCATCAGAGGGGGATAGGGCCGCTAGAAAAAATGAGATCCTCAGGCCATAGCGGGCCATGAGAAGAATACGACGGCTAACCCCTTCATCCCAGAAGGGACAGTTGGTTTTCTTGACAGCTGGAGTTTGACCTTACCTCGCTCCATGGTGGCACGGGTGCAGCAAGCACATAAAAAAGCATTGGGCCGCAGACCCAATAGGTAATATACAGCACCGGATAAATAGTGAGATGACAACATAATGCCCAGGTTGCTGGAGATTGTTTCAGGAGGGTGTTAGCGGTTATTCCTTAACAGTGCTGCACTCTGATGATCACCTGTAAGCTAACCCTTCCTGTGTATATATATATATATATATGCATAACAGAATGCTAATAAACTTGCAACAGTTTTCCCACAAGTAAAAGGTATTAGTCTGTTTTATTTGATGCAACTATATTTTGATACAAGAGAGGATGCTTATATCGATATGTGAGATAACAGTTTGCTAGGGGTGGGAACGCTAAGGCGTTGACATAAATGAAGTATCAAAACCAGAAATACCTTGCCCATAATTGTTTGAATGTATTGATCAACAGCAACACTTTTTCTGGGTTACACTTTAGAAGAACATGGACTGTAACATTCTTTATGTGAATTGAGTGAGTTTAAAAAGGTCAGGCAAATGGAGTCAACAAGAGGCACGTTTAATCAGAATCGTGTGACTGTTTTACAAGATCGGGCAATATGACTTCGACATCGTGGCATATGTTTCATGGTTAGCAGGCATTGAGTACCTGGACTTCTTCGTTTTCAAAGGCAGAGTACGAGTACCTGCACTTCTCAGCAGAGATTCAGTACTTTCATTGGAAGAGTGCAGTCACTTACTTCTGTGCACTTCTAAATTTCCAATTCAAGAACAGATTTAAACAATACAAAAATTTACATAATGTATAATGGAATTCTCAGAAGTACGGGCCTTCAAGCAATGAAATGCAAATACAGGTTCAGAGGCCTTTTCTGAATGGATGAAGGAACTCAGCTGTCCTGTAGAATGAGTACACCCAATTGACTAACCGTCATGTTCACCTTTTTCATTTTTAGCCTTGCCCTACATTTTTAAGTAAACAGATAGCTACCTACCGAAATTACAAATTACGCTCTGTTAGTGGCGAAACATTGCACCCGAATTACATCCTGGTGCAAGAAGTGGTGATTAATATGTGCAGTTATTGTTTCTGTATACATTATTACATTTTCCACACATACTTTTATCCCCAATTCAGAGGCAGTGGTGACAAGTGTAAAGCCGTAGCAAAGGGAATTGTAAATTGCTCTTTCCTCTAGATTTGTGATAATGCACAACCTCAGCACCAGCACAGCATCAGCACCAGCACAGCAAAGACTGCATCAGCACCAGCACCATCATAGCATCAGCACAGCACCACCTCCTTACCTCTTTATGGCGGATTTACCAAGACTACTCGACACCTGCAATTCCCATTCCCCGAGGATGGGAGGGAAAACTCTGAGTAACCTTCTGTACGCTGATGACGTTGTACTACTCAGCCACACCTACATTGGTCTCCAGCAGCTTCTGATAGAAATGCATAATTATGCAACGGAAAACAACTTAAAAATAAACCTGACCAAGACTCGTACGATGTCAATCAACATCAACAAAAAACAACAAAGACCTGTTCTCTTGGTGGACTAAAAATTGAGCCAGCTAGTGAGTATAGTTCAGTTCAGTTCAGTAAACTTTATTCGGAAACATGTAAATCATGTCCATAAAAGTACATACATACAGAAAAAATGTTAAAAATTTCCAAGACAATCGCAATCACTAAGAAAGAAAATACAGTAGAGTACATATAATAAATTGAGTAAGACACTTAAAAAGATTTAGAACGAGTAAAATGTTGTATAAAAAATGTTAAAAAATCATGCTTTTCCTATAAGTAATGGCCCTGAGTAAATAACTGGCTGTATAAAAACAGATGTCAGGATGATTCATGTTAAAAAGTAGTTTCATTGCCGCTTTAACAGTTCTGGCTCCGAATTTAATAAATAAAGGTTTTAAAAAGAATTTACGACATTCGCTATACAAGTTACAAGTAAGTAGAAAGTGCTCTGTGCTTTGTTCTGAAATATTGTCACACCGACATGGACCTGTGGGGCGTGTTTTAATCTCAGGGAATGCAACCAATAGATGGGCCATGCCCATCCTCAGCCTGGTAAGAACAAACCTATGTTGCCCTTTGGTTACCTGGGTGAGGTATGGATGTAGGCCCACAAATTCATTCAAATGGTTATAACGTACGCAGGTAGAAAGCTTCAGATCATCCGTGGCCCGTCTTTCTGCACAATGATTTAAAAAGATTGATTTCAGACTCTTTTTAGAGAGATCTGAAGCAGAACAATGATCTGAAGCAACGTCAAACCCAAACACATTAGAAAAAGATTCAATAATGTATTTAATCCAAGGGATTCTGAGAAAATAGTCAAGACGAAGGCAGTCCTCAATGATGGTCCTATTAAATGCAACTTCGTCTTTAATCCAAACAGAACGCCACAACATCAAAGGTCTCAATAATAGTAAATCATTTAGATGGCATAGTCCTAATTCTTTATGAACCAGACTATTAGCAGTAGAAGTCGGGAGACACAGTAATTTTTTCAGAAATGTATTCTCTTCTACCTGCAAAGATTCTGCCCTGGATACTCCCCATACCCCTGCTCCGTACAGGGCAGCAGATAGACACCTGGCTTCGAAGATCTTAAGCATGGCTTTAGGTCTTCTATTACCTAACTTACTTGCAAAGGCAAATATTCCATTTGCACTCCTGGCCATTTTATCACGCACCACCTTATGCTCGGTGTCCCAGCGGCCATTTTTAGAAAAGTTGACCCCTAGGTAGCAAAAGTTTTCCACGCACTGCACCTCTTGACCGTCAATGAGATACCTATAGGGCTTTTTAGTCTTGGCTTTACTAGCTCCACACTCCATCACATAAGTCTTGCTTTTATTAATGATCAGCTTTCTCTTTTCGATAAAGGCCACAAATTTATCTATCAGAAGCTGTAGGCCCCGAGGGGTCCTGGAGAGCAGCACAGCGTCGTCCGCATAGAGTAACACGGGGATGGAGCTTGTGTTTACTCTAGGGGCGTCCGCTGGTACCTCCTTTAGGATCGAATCAATTTCATTAATAAACAAGGTGAAAAGCAAAGGGGCCAAAACACACCCTTGTCTAATACCTCTCCTGACCCTAAATTTATCTGTGCATTCGCCCGAGGGCCCATAACGGACGCACGAGCTAAGCCTCTCATATAAGCGGGCCAAGAAGTATATAATTTCCCTAGGTGCTCCCATTTCTAGCAATGTAGTCCACAATATGGCGTGGTCTACCAGGTCAAAAGCACTGCTCAGGTCAGCGAAACATAGATAGAGCGGACCATTTTTAGCACGGGTGTATTTCCCTATCAGGAGCTCCAGGTTTAAGCATTGTTCAATACAGCCTCTACCTTTCCTGAACCCATATTGACAGTCTGTCATTATCTGATTAGACTCAGCCCACTCTTCTAATCGGACGAGGAGTACACGACTCATAATTTTGACAGACGAATCCAACAATGAAATTGGCCGGTAGTTTTTAACATTTCCCCGGTCCCCTTTCTTATGGATCGGGACTATTATGGATTCAGACCAGGTGCACGGGAAAGTATAGCGAACAGCAGCATTAAAAACTTTGACCAATACTGGTCCCCAAGTCTCAGGTGCAAATTTATACATGTCGACTGGGACGCCGTCGGGTCCCTGTGCCTTGCCACCCTTACTAGCCCTAATACAACTTAGGACCTCCTGTAAGGTGATGTCTAAATCAAGTACTGGCCAAGAGCAACTTATCGGCAATGTTACCGTGTTAGAGTTAAAAATATCGGAGAAGTGCTGTACCCACGACTCCTTACCCACGTTTGAGGTTAACACGGGAAGTTTATCGTCTTTTAAGAAGGGGCTATTTACTACTGCCCAAAAAAGGGTACAGTTGTTCGATGCAGCCGCTAGATCCAACCGCTCCCAGGCTTCCTCACGTAATTCATTTTTCCTTTGCTTAAGAGCCAGGTTGTAATCGGATCTAAGCTTGGCTACGACTGTTTTGTCTCTAGGTTTGTTGGACAGTTCATTTTTCAGTAACTTCAATGCCATAGTACAGGCGTTGTTGAACCATCCCCTTGCTTTGTTATTAAAATTTCCAGTCAGCCTAGTGAACTTAGCACTAATAAAAACATTTATTTTCATAAAAAGAAAAGTGCAGGCCTCCAGGTTTGGTTTCTCGTCGATAATTGATGTAATATCGGGTAAGCAGTGTGAGATAATGCAGTTAGAAGTTACTTCTGCTCTATCTCCAACCCACCTAATCCTGAATCCATTCGGCCTATGTACCTCAATGTTTGTAATAGGGCTGCTATCTGGAATTGTACAAGCTTTCCAAAACCTAGTTTCGATAACAAGACAGTTATGGTCACTGACCAAGTAATCAATAACCTTGACATCGGAACTAAAATGGGCTAATTCGGAAGACATGCAGATAAAATCAATTACAGTGTTTGCCCCTCTCCCCACAAAAGTTGGCAAACTATCACCCTTCCCATCCTGTTCAATCTCTAGGATTTCCATATCATAATCTAATAGGAAGGAGTTCAGAGTATCTCCATAGGTATTATGTTGGAAATGCGTGGCTGGCTCTCCAACACGATTCAGAATGCCACACAACTTGTGGTTAGAGAGAGGGCATACAGAAATATTAAAATCTCCCACATATATGAACTCAAAAACTGTATTGGAAACTTTCATCAACTGTTTGATTGCGGTGTCTAAATCTAAAATAACCTTATATCTACTGGCATCAAAAACATTATTATACATATTGATCAACAAAATGTTTTTGTGTGTCTCATCAACTAGCCACAACAATTGAGAGTTATTACCCACAGTAATGTGCTCCTTCACCCTTGTTCGCATTTTCACTGAGGTCAGGATTAACAAACCACCTTTAGCCCTACCTGAGCTAGTAGCCGTTGCTGGTAACTCGTAAGCTACAAAGCCGTCAAGGCCCTCGAAATTTAGGCACCAGGTCTCTTGAAAGCATATGATATCAAATGTTCTAATAAATTCTAACCACCCCAATACTTCTATTTTAGAGGCTAGTCCTGCAATATTCCAGCTGGCAACATAGCGAGATGTTGTTGGCCCTGCTAAGATATTGCAGGGTAGACCCACATGCTTAGGCTGTATACTGACAGTAGTAGCAGTTATATTTGGGGACTGATGCAAATCAAATCCTACACCCCCTTCAGCAGGCTCATGTCTGACCTCTTGTCAATCGCAATTATTAAGACCAGACAGGGCATCATACCTATTATGTAGTAGCGTGCTTGGTACTAGGGGGAGTGCCCAGCGATTACGCATATTCAGGTGATTATCCCACCCTAATGCTGGTGTTTTCGGTAGAGTTACATTTTGTTGTTCCCCATAGAAGAACTTTAATGTTAGGGGTACCACCGTACCTCTTCTACGCTGGGGTGGGAGAATATGTGTTAGGACATTAGGAAGTACGTCAGGGCGGGCAAACGTTACCACCACACAGTCCCCTTTGAATCTTTTGGGGCGATTCCCTATCCAGGGAACACGTTTGGCTGATTTGATATCATGCGCCAGTTGCTGTATCCCACCAGGCGCTAACCTCATGTTACCAGAGAGCCAGTGAAGGGCCTTACTACACAGTGAGCTAGATGACTCGGTGACACCGTCATCCGGCAGAGGTACATTCGCTAACACCAGTACGACAGGTGAGGCTTCCTCGATAAACTGCAGGGGGTCTGTTCCATGGACTTGTGCTTGGGGTGCATTTCCTATCAATGGGCACTCTACTGTAGTTGCGGTATTATGATGAACTATCGGGGCAGGCATATGCACTACATTAGTCGTCACACCAGATGGCCCTTCCCCAGCTTGATTAGCCCTTGCAGTGGTATCTGTTGTTGATAATAGAGTGTTAAGACTACCTATTTCCTCGGTTAACTTTGTTTGCACGCCCCCAAGTCGTTTTACTTCTGCCTGTAATTTATCTATTTTGGAGATCAGAGGTTTTACAATTTCGAAAAGTTTACCCTCAACAACCTCGAGCAGTTTAGTAAACATATCATCATCTCCTCTATTCCTTGTAATCCCTTCCCCTACAGCCTTTTGTGGAGCTCTAGGGGGGCCAGGGGATAATGTTCTTTTTCTTTTTACTCTTGGCCTTTGTCCGCCCTGTTTCCGTTGGTTCTTCACACAGGCGCGCACCGGCCGTGGTGTATGCTCAGTTAATGGTGGGTCATCTTCCACAGGACCAGATACAATTTCTGGATCTGAGTCAGTAGCGTTGTCAGAGTCTACCTCCAGAGTAACAGGAGATGCTAACATAATCAATGGCTGGCTGTCAGTCTCAATCCTAGATGATATATTTGGCGAGACCCTGTTTTCCACCAGCACAAAGGGGCTATCCTCTGCTGACTGAGGCAAAGTAGGGCTTAACATACGCAAGTCTGGTGACTGGCTTAACCCAAGTGATTCCCTTCTTTGTTCGTTTATTTTCTTAACCGTTTGCACAACATAATTATCCATAGTGTTAGTGGGCAGAGCAACAGGTTTCTTTTTTGTCGCCATATCGATGTCACACAGTTCACAAACAATACAGCAGCAGGCTCTTACTTGTAGGCGCGTCACCGGTGGTCCAGGGGGTTGGGCCCTGCCCCTGCCTCCTCGTGCCGATGAGGGCCGTAGAGGGCCCGCCCTTTGCCCGGGCTTAGCCCCGGGCGCTCCCGCGCGCGACTCGCGGGTGCGAGGGGCGTTCCGGTCTTTCAAGCGCCTCCGGGCGCTCGTGCGGCGTCACTTCCGCCGCCGGGGCACCTGGGTGTTGTGGTCCGTATGGTCGGTGGAGCGCTATGGGTGTCTGCGCTGCTATCGCTGGCCGTTTCCCTCACGGCGTGCTTCTGGTGCTGGAGCGCTGGTAAGGTGAGCTGTGTGCTGACCTAGCTGGCCGTTCACCTCACGGCTTTAGGAAGTGTCCCACAGGAGCTCCGGGCGCTCCGGTCTTTCAAGCGCCTCCGGGCGCTCGTGCGGCGTCACTTCCGCCGCCGGGGCACCTGGGTGTTGTGGTCCGTATGGTCGGTGGAGCGCTATGGGTGTCTGCGCTGCTATCGCTGGCCGTTTCCCTCACGGCGTGCTTCTGGTGCTGGAGCGCTGGTAAGGTGAGCTGTGTGCTGACCTAGCTGGCCGTTCACCTCACGGCTTTAGGAAGTGTCCCACAGGAGCTCCGGGCGCTCCGGTCTTTCAAGCGCCTCCGGGCGCTCGTGCGGCGTCACTTCCGCCGCCGGGGCACCTGGGTGTTGTGGTCCGTATGGTCGGTGGAGCGCTATGGGTGTCTGCGCTGCTATCGCTGGCCGTTTCCCTCACGGCGTGCTTCTGGTGCTGGAGCGCTGGTAAGGTGAGCTGTGTGCTGACCTAGCTGGCCGTTCACCTCACGGCTTTAGGAAGTGCTAGTGCTAGTGAGTATAAATACTTGGGAGTTACTTTTGATAGAGAAGGCTCATTTGTGCAGCAGAAGCAGGAATCAAGAAGGAGAGGAGCACTGATTGCTGTGACGTTGAAAAATTTAGCTACCCAACTGATGGGACCAACCCCGACCCCCTATCTGAAAGTTATTCAGGTGAAGCTACTCCCCTCGATTACCTATGGCAACGAGGCCTTGCGGGGAAGAGACTCCAAAATCCTGGACAACATACAGGTTAAAGCTTATAGAACAATCTTTTCGCTCCCGCTTCACACTTCGCCTGCTCAAATAAGACTGGAGTTCGGCTTGCAAAAACAAGATCTAGCCAGGCACGGAGCATACACTATTTGCTGCCACAAACTCAGCACCGCCACTACAGACACATTAAACTCTTTGCTATGGTAGAACATACAAGGCAGGGACGCATCTCAGTCAAGAACTTACTTGCAGGCAGCGCTGGGAGCGACCAAACTCGCTGCACTTTGGGACATGCAACTCGGGCACAACACTTTTAAAAAACTAGTTTGGAAAAATGTCAAATCACTTTCCTTACTAGAGGACAAGCCTGCTTTTTCCAAAAGATCTCATGCATGGATGACCCTCAACTCGTACAAATCTTTGACACCACAATCATACTTTAGTGAGGGTTACCCAAAAGCCACAAAAATGAGGTTCCTGAAATACAGATTAGGGATTCTGCCAAGCACAGAGTATCTCCCACCATGGCTCAGGACAGAGGGCAACGAGGCCTACCCGCTCTGTAACTCAAAGAAGTGTGACATTCTCCATATGACCTGTCTCTGTGAAGAACTACAACAAGCCTGCCAACTGCTTCTTAAGGACCAGTTTAAGCAGAAAGGGATTAGTACCAGAACTGCAGATATGTCAAATTTCTCGCGTCGGGCGAGCAAAGAATTCCAAGACCGCCAAAACCGGGGAACAACAACACAGATACAGGCTAACAAGCAGACGGACAGAAGGAAGTAAGGGAACCCACTGTTCCGTCTTTGTAAAAAGGCGCATGGACAGCCACACTGTACCTTTTAATTGTACGTTTATTTTTAAATGGTTTTAAAGTATGATATTTATGATCCTTTTGTAACATGTTTTGCACTGGTTTTAATTAACTATGCATTATAAACTTTACCTTACCTTACCTTACCTCCTTATCAGTGCACCACCACCAATGCAGCATCTACTCAGCGTTAGCACAGCATCAGCGCAGCACCACCTCAGCACAGCACCAACTCAGCATCACTCAGCTCCACCACCACACCATCATTCAGCACCATCACTCAGCACACCCACACCATCACTCAGCACACCCACACCATCACTCAGCACACCCACACGATCATAATAGCAGGATAGCGGTTACGTTGAGGAAATAGAAATTTTATGTGGCCAATGTGCCCCCTACATGCACCCTATGTATGTACATATACCCAATGTATGTCCATGTCACCATGCAATTCCCTTCTCATGCCTGTAATAATAATGCCTCTGCATTTCCGTCCAATGTTAGCATGTTAGTTACCAAGCCCTCCATGAAAGAAACGTTAATTCTGCACTGAGGCCTATGTTGCCAATGTATTTACATGGTGCACGTTTAAAAGTCGAAATGAGCACGTTTTGTGGCTCAGCCGAGCCAGGACCCGAATTCAGGCTCCATGCCTCCCGACACTCTGAAAGCTGCAGTTTAGTTATGTATCCCTGACCTCTCACATACTTCCTGCTCAGCCGAGAGGTGCCCAGCCCGGCCTGCCAAGACAGTATTTTGCTTACAGTTATCTGCCCTGCTCCACAGAAACACATTCCTGCTTAATGAAAAGGGTAAACATATTCCGCCTGCAGAAGATAGGGCCTAGCCTTTCTGTCTCCATTCAAGTGATTTACAGAACTCGCATCCATAGTAGGCTCATGGCTCCACGCAATACACAAAGAAATATATGCACACACTAGCATTTAGTGATGAGCAGCCTTTGCTCGAGCGACCTTTAAGTCAGATAATACATCCTCCAAACTCAAGATATCAGATAATACCAGAAGTGCAGGTCGTCCTGACATCCAAGACTTCCCTACTAGCACGAAAGTCAGCTCCCCCCAGCTTCCCCCAGTTATACGTCAATTCCACGTCATGACCAAGTTTGCGCACACAAGTAGGGTAAAGGTTCCTGCTGACCATGCAGACCCCCTCCATGTATCCACCCACCTATGACACACCGATGACTCATCAAGTGAACACCCACGTGTACGCCTTCTTACACACCTCTTTTCACGCCCATGTGCTCTTATCTCTCTCTTTCGCATGCTCCGCCTGGAGCGCTCCGCCTTCTCTATGCAAGTTAATGTATGTTTTAACTATAAATAATGAACCCTGTAAATAAAGTTCGGATGACGATCCTTCCTGATCCCTAGTGGTGATGGAACCCGATTCTCCCTTAACTCGAGTTACTGAATAAAGCCCTTCTGAATCGGACACCACGGACTCTGCCTCTCATTATATGCATGATCC
Organism: Lissotriton vulgaris; assembly: GCF_964263255.1. Taxonomy (NCBI): domain Eukaryota; kingdom Metazoa; phylum Chordata; class Amphibia; order Caudata; family Salamandridae; genus Lissotriton; species Lissotriton vulgaris. The sequence continues at coordinate 1,704,685,655 of NC_141693.1, forward strand.
TTGTAAATGTATAGAAATTCCGACAGGGTAAATATTTTATTTACCACATAATCTGGCGCCCGAATAGGGACCAGTCCCCTTCCCCACGCGCCGGTGATGTAGGTCCAGCCCCCTGCCCCCTTCTACAGCCGTGACGGACTTCAAGTGTACACGACAGCGGGACTTCCTGCCTACTTCCTCAGGCCCACGGAGGAGACGGAGGCTGCGACCAGGCATCCACACGAGGCGGTGAGGATTGCGGACCATCCCAACCAGAGCCCAAGTCGAGAGAGCAAGGTCCGAGGTATCCCGAGGCCCACCTGTTCCAAGGCGCATGCGCAGCAGGCAGCAGCACCACAGTCACGCAGTATCGAGTTTCCGAGGCCTTCAAGTTCTGCTTCCCGGTGAGTACCGTGATTGGGAACGCATAGAGACGGGTTCATTTATTTGAGCCCGGTAAAGACGTGTCTGGGTACACAGACACAGTAAAGACGTGTCCCCTTTAGTGGGCACAGTAAAGACGTGTCTCTTTATGAGACCGGTATGGTTGTACTGTTTTGCAGTACATAAAGTAAACAGTTTCTCAGGTTCTTGTTTTTCCCCATGTACTAGTCAGGATATATCTGTTTTTAATGTTTAGTGTTGTAGTGTGAATGGTTGTTTTCAGTCTATTTCCTGTGTATATTGTGTATTTGTTAAGTTAGTTCCAACATGCCACTGTTTTCAAAGTTACGTCAGATAGGGACCAGGAAAGGGATACTCGAAGAGTCAGTTCCCGTCCCGCCTAGAGACACTCCTGGTCATTTCATGTATCAGAAGCATGGGCTAGATGCCATACTGTTCTTAGACTTATGGGTAGATTACACGAAGAATCTAGAAGAAAAGTATAGATGGCCTGCCTCAGGAACATGGGATGCTGAATGCATTATGAAAGTAGAGGAAGCACTATGGAAAAAGAAAGCTAGACAGTCCCAGAAAGATGCCATTGAATTATGGCGTAAAGAAGCGCATAGGAGAGCAGAGAAAGAATTCCACAAAGCAGGTAGAAGTAAAGAAGCAGCAGAAAAAGCCAGAGAAAAAGAACTAAAGAAAGAGGGGGAACGGGTCAAGGCACAACAAGCAGATCGAGAAAGAAATGCTCTCATTACAGGCATGTATCCCGTCCTCACTGAAGGACTAGCTAAAGTGACCCCCTCAGAAGTACCTAGTAATTTGCCGCCACCACTGATACCGACTAAAGTACGTAGGCATAGACAGACAGAAGCTGAGGCTTTTATTTCCTCCTATCTAGCGGAGCCTGCTCCGGATTATGTAAATGCAGAATTCCCTCCTCCTGTCCCATCCGTCAACAATCCATTTTTCCCTCCGCCATCAACACAGGATCAGCTTACACAACTGCGGCCTCCAGTGACAGTGAAAGACGACTTAGGACAAGGGGCAGTGGGAGGGGGGCCACCAGCATCGCCACAAACACCGCCAGCAAACCGAGCACTGCATGAATTAGGACTACCAAGAACTCCACAAACGACAGCATCACCCTATAAGACTAGTGTAACGATTTCACATTGTATATACGATCCAGTACCAGGTGTAGGTGCAATGCTCGTGTTCTCACTACGATTAAGACGCGCTGTAGAGTATCTGATCACATTACCAGGCATGAAGGACAATTTAGACAAAATATACCATTTCATTAGAACGGGGGAGGGACCCGAGAGTATAGAAGAGGCCATGGAACAAAGAAAGGTGGAGGTACAACGCGCAATTTTACGTTTTTTAATTAACTGTCTGATCAGGGAACAAGACCAGCCAGACAAAGGAGTAACTAGAGGTATGACTGATTGGAGTGACAACATAGCTGCCGGTAAACATGATACAGTGGGAAAGACAGAATGCATGTACAGGAAAATACGCAAAGAGATTCAGAACTTACACAGGAAAGAGTCTGACGAGAAAGAGGATTCAGCATCAGAAGATGCTGAGCACGAAACAGAGGAAATGGGTAAAATAAATTACGTAGGCAAAGCACGACCGTTTGACAGGCACATATGCCTCGACTACCGCAAAAAGGGACCTCCTATAAAAGAAAGATTCCCTCGAGAATCTATTCCAAGCTACTGAGAACGCACTAAAAAGTCGAGTAGAGTGCGATAGACCCCACACCGTACACAAACAGGAATTAGCCCGGTCAGCAGTTCAATGGGTGTCTAATTCCAACATATATAGTGGTGACGTAGTGGCCCAGACCTTTTTGAGCCTTTCTCCGAACGAACAGCGTTTGGCTAGTATTTACATGGTTCAACATCTGATCACGTTGTACGAGAGCCAATATTCTGATCCCGGTCCCTTGTATAAATTACTGGATGATATACTTCTAGATAGATGGATAGGCCTAGGTACCGAATTAATTAATGTCATTCTGGACCAACGACATAAGTACTTGACTTTTCTGACCACGCACATGATTCCTGCCCCACACCACGACAGAAAGAGTTTACACATAGACAGACAGAACCCCCTACGAGAGGTTCATCCCGTTAGAAATACAGGTGGTGAGCTTCAGCGAGTATATGTTTACACACCCTTAACGAAAATAGAAATATTGGAAATGAAAAAGATGTTGCCCTGCCATGATAAAGACCCAGGGGGGTTCCGCCGTGAATTAAAAGACATTCTCCACATAGGGGATTACACGTACGCTGACATCATTAAATTATTGAAAGTACTGTTACCTGCAGGCATTTATGAAAAGCTTAAAGAGAAAGACTGGGAGGTGGGAGAGAAAAAGATAAATTGGACAGAATTGGAAACAGAGGATAGAACACGGCTCCCTGGTGTTGGTCTTGGGGAAAAAGCTAAAGCACTACCTGAACTCTTGATACAGGTCCTGCCAAGATTATTGATTACTAGAAAGGAAGATTGGGATGCTATTTCAGCCTGTAAACAGAAACCAGATGAAGACACTAGTGATTTTTATTCTAGATTCGAGAAATGTTTTTCTATTAATACTGGCCTTAAGCCAAGTAGTGAATCATACCCACATCTTTTTGTGAGCAAGCTAGTAGAGAATTCCTTATCCCCGATCAAGAATAGAGTACTGAAGGTTGAGAGTACCTGGCAAGCAAATAGCCCTTCCCAAATGTTGCAAATGTTACAATATCAACAGAACAGAATTAGAGAGGAACAGGAACATGAAAAGAGACGCATGAAAGATACGAAAATGAAAGTGCTAGTTGCACAAACAGTACCAGCTAATGGGAATAAAAAGGGCACGCCACCTGTTAAAGGGAACTGTAATTATTGCAAGCAACCAGGTCACTATGTAAATGAATGTGCTGTCCTGAAACACAATATAGCTACAGGCAAGACAAAAGAAAGACCGCATCCTCCTAGACAGAATAGCACCCCACAGAACACGCAATAGACAGTAGCTCTACCACAACCAATAGCTGCCACACAACAAGTCACGCAACAAATGTACCAGTACGCACAGTCGGACTATCCAGAATATCAACAGTACTCATGAAACAGCCTAGAGAGGGAGGTTGGCTTGCCCCTTATTGAGGTTCCTGTAGATCAAGAAGGTCCCTATGTACATAGTCGTGTATTGGGAAAAGACAGAAAATTTCTGATTGACACAGGGGCGAGCAGAACTACCATCAGTCATGACGAGGTTCCAGGGGCACCCCTCTCAGGCTCACAGAATGTTTCCCTTGGATTTTCAGGAAAGCCTATTGTTAACGAAGTGTCAAAGCCAGTTTCCCTAGGAGTAGGTCCATTGTCCCGTACCACAGACTTGTTACTTACTAAGTCATGTCCAGAAAATTTGCTTGGTATAAAGACATTGAAAGAAGTAGGAGCTGTTATATGTTGTTCTCCTGAAGGAGTGCAATTGTTTTTACGTGATTTTAAAGGACATTATGTGTTGAAAGATTTTGATCCCAGACTCCAGAATGTACCACAGCATTTATGGGCACAAGGTCCGACTGACGTAGGTTACATGCACATTACGCCACACCGTGTCACTCTCAAACCAGGAGTAGTACTGCCACGAATCCGACAATACAAGTTGCCACCTGATGCTGTAGTAGCATTACTGAATATTGTTGACGAACTTATTGCACAAGGAGTGGTAGTAGAAACTGATTCAAATGTATGTAATTCACCTGTCATCCCTATTCTTAAACGAACAGACCCTAATGCACCACCAGTCTACAGACTAGTGATTGATCTTCGAGAGCTGAATAAATGTATAATACCGCAATACCCAGTGGTCCCAGACATTTCTTCATTACTGACTGCAATTGATTCCGAGGCGACGTTCTTCACTGTAATTGACCTAAAGAACGCCTTCTTCAGTGTCCCAATACATCCAGAGAGCCAATACCTTTTCGGATTCTGTTTAAATGGACGCAGCTTTAAATTTACGAGGGCCCCTCAAGGTTTCACAGAAAGTCCTAGTATTTACAGCCAAGCATTGAAAAGACAACTAGAAAGTATTCACATGCCTGCCAACACCACACTGCTCCAATATGTAGACGATATCCTGATCACAGCACGTACAGAACCAGACTGCGAACGTGCATCACTGACAGTCTTATACTTTCTGGCAGACAAGGGGCACAAAGTGTCCCCTTCGAAGTTGCAATTCTGTGCACAGCAAGTGGTGTACCTCGGACACTTGCTGTCCAAGAGGGGTAGACAGCTGACACAAGATCGTATTCAGTTAATTGCTAACCTTTCACAGCCCAAGACACAAAAGGAAGTACGGGCCTTCATTGGCCTCACTTCTTACTGCAGACAATGGATTCCCCAGTATGCATATCTAGCCAAACCACTCATACAGTTAACAACACAGGAGGCAGCGTCTTCGACTGTCCTCCCTTCGACACAAGAACATACCCTCGCATTTGAAGAATTGAAAAAAGCCTTATGTCAAGCACCAGTTTTAGCGACTCCCTGTTACAGCAAGCCTTTTATGCTTTTTGTCACTGAACGAGATGGAACAGCATTATCTGTCCTTACACAAGATCAAGCAGGAAAACACAAGCCTTGTGCTTATTTTTCTAGTACATTGGATCCAGTGGCCCAGGCTCTGCCTGCGTGCCTGAAATCAGTTGCAGCAACAGCCCTAGCAATAAGACAGAGTGATTCCATAGTGTTAGGACACCCCCTGACAGTACAAGTTCCACATTCAGTAGAAGTTCTCTTGAACAGGACACAGACACAACATCTGACCATAGCAAGACTGACAGGATATGAACTGACATTATTTCAGCCACACATAGAGATCAGACGATGCAACATACTGAACCCTGCTACACTTTTGCCCTCAAGCACAGAGGACACTGCACCACATGACTGTGTGAAAGTAATTAATACAGTGACGAAACCAAGACAAGACTTGACAGACGTTGCATTGACAGACCCTGACCTGACACTTTATGTGGATGGTTCATGCATGAGAACAAGCACAGGAGAGTTAGTGGCCGCATATGCCGTGACCACTGATACTGAAGTCATAGAGACACAAAGAATAGACACATTGTCAGCACAAGCAGCAGAGCTCATTGCTCTGACACAAGCCTGCATACGAGCCAAGAACTTGAAAGTAAACATATACACAGATTCACAGTACGCTTTCGGGGTCGTTCATGACTTCGGAGTGTTATGGCAGGAGAGAGGTTTCCTGACCTCTCATGGGGCCAAAATTCAGCATGGTCCCCTTATTCAGGCTCTGTTAGAAGCAATACACTTGCCTACAGCCATAGCTATCATGAAATGCAAAGCACATGTGAAAGTCACAGACACCGTTTCCCAGGGTAACGACCTGGCAGACCGAACAGCTAAAGCTACAGCCCAGACACCAACAGACACGACAAAGACAGAAGTGCCATCACTGACAAACAGCATGACAGTCAGGGATCCCTCACAAGATGTACTTGACATACAGACACATGCCACTCCAGACGAAATAAAGAAATGGACTGAATAAGGAGGGATCCAGACTGACCAGGGTTGGATGACAAAAGGCAAAGCTACATGGTTTCTCCCTGACTCTATGGTTGAAGTCATCATAAACACAGCACATAGTCCAGCACACTTAGGAGAAAAGGCTATGTTAGACAGTTTACAGAATATTTGGTTCAACAAGCACCTGCGTGCAGCAGCTAAACAGAAAGTACGTACCTGCATGATCTGTTGCCAGTTCAATCCAGGCAAAGGCATTCCGGTGGAACAAGGTGGATTCCATCCTCCTGACCACCCTTTTGAAGTCCTCCAGATGGATTATATACAGATGGACAGATGTCGAGGATACAAATATGTCCTAGTAATCGTATGTGCACTATCCAGATGGACAGAAGCGTACCCAGTCCCAGATTACACTGCTGTAACCACTGCCAGGCAGTTGGTTCGAGAATTCTTTCCACGTTACGGATTGCCCCGTGTCGTGTACTCAGATAACGGTCAGCCATTCTCCTCTGAATTAATGAAACAAGTATCTCTTTTGTTAGGGTACCAGTGGAAGTTCCATTGTGTACGACACCCAGAGGCAGCAGGACTCGTTGAGAGACACAATCAGACACTTAAGACAAAATTAGCAAAAGTCTGTGCAGAAAAAGGCGTGGATTGGATGGTAGCCGTGCCGGTTGCCCTCTTTTACATGCGTATGGTAGCTCATTCCAGAACAGGACTGTCCCCTTACGAAGTGATTTTTGGTAGACCACCGAATATGTGGGGTACGCCTATGCCAAAGAAAATTACCGATGTTGACAGTAATATGCTGACAGATTATCTGGCTTCCTTGATGTCTGCACTCCTCTCTTGTCGTTCACAGGTTGCAGCCGCCTTCCCCGACAACACCCAAGTCAAAGAGCACACCGTCGTTCCAGGAGACGTGGTGCTGGTGCGGAATTTTGATCGTTCAAGCCCTCTCGAGCCCTGCTGGCGAACACCGAAGTTAGTACTGCTTACAACGAGGACTGCCGTCAAGGTCGAGGGAAGAAAGGGCTGGATCCATGCCCAGCATGTTAAGAAATTCCATGGACAAACCGGAACTGTGATCGAAACTAAGGACTGCCCCGAAACCAGTGACTCAAAGCCCCCTTTGCTAGAAAAGACTCCGCAACAGGAGTATAGGTCAAAATTACGGTCTAGTAAGTCAGACAGCATTTAATTGTTTAAGTCCACCCTGTGGTGAATCGGTTAGACAGGTTCCTGACACGTATAAGATCGTAGACCAGAATAGCAGACAGAGAGATAAGAAAGAGAAATACTACAAGACCTTACGCAGCAGATGTATAGTAACTCTGATAATTATGTTTCTTCTAAGTATATCGATTATATGTATCAGCTTGACGCTACATGTTTTCTTTCCTCCTATTGGTTCACATATACACTCTTCCTCCAATGATACTGTAGAGCACACATTCAGTGATCTGCCACCCCATGAACTGTCATATCGACTAGCACTGCGCAACAATACTTTTATTCAAATGTTGCACCATTCTCATCAGACCAGCAATGTAACGAATTGCTGGGTATGTGGCCGACTCCCACCTTATCAGAAAACGAAGGGAGTTCTGCCCCTCTTTCCTTTCCCGTTTTCGCACAATGGTTCGTGCGGAGCATGGTTTGCTTTAATGTCATCACAAGCCAAAAAGCTCACAGATTCCCAGAGCGATTGGGTTTGGGGAGACTTAAATAAAGTAATGAATGAAGCATGTTTTCCAGACGAAGATGGTCTTCCCCAGAAGAAAGGAACAGATCTAGAAAATGAAGTTTACGAACAAGGAAATGCTTCCCTTAACTTTATGATTTTGAATGTCCAACCCGAGAAAAATACAGGTCCACCGTTCATATCAGTCCTACCAGTAAAAGGTGAATTATGCGTTAGAAATAAAGGATCAATACATTTGGGACACAGTGATTGTAATACTGTAATCGAGTTCAATGACAAAGGAAAGTCTACTTTCAAAGCTTCCCGCCATTCCTATTTCATTTGTGGTCAGACAGCCTATATACGTCTGCCCTTAGACTGGAGTGGGACGTGTTATATTGCGTTCCTACTGCCACCTGTTTTTCTAGCCCCATCCCATTATCATCGAGATTCCCGACTAGCACATGTTAGAAATAAGAGGGAGACTGATTCCCCAGTTGTCGATCAAACTGAGACAGCTTTAGAGCAATATACAGATTTCAATAGAGGATTCTTTTTCTTCATAGGTCCCATCCAAAACAGTAAATTAATACGCAGGTTAACAAGAACCCTTGAAGCAGTAGTAAATGAGACTGCCTGCTCTGGCGAACTTGACAGAGGAGCAGTCTGCGATGAGACTTGTTGTTCTTCAGAACCGCCTTGTTCTTGACGTCATCCTGGCAGATAGGGGCGGGGCTTGTAGAGTGATCGGCTCCAGTTGTTGCGTGTTTATTCCTAATAACGTGCCATCCGTGTATACAGCAATAACAAGACTCCACAAGATAGCTCACGAGATACATCAGAACCCAGGCACATGGACTTGGTCCGGTTGGCTCTGGAGTGTAATATCAGCATGGGGATGGAAAGTATTGTCGTTCCTAGGACTGATACTGCTTGTTATGTTCAGTTGCTGTCTCTGTATGCAATGTGGCCCAGCGATTTGCGGCTTGTGTGCCACTGCCTGTATTCCCGATCCACGTATACAAAAGAAAAAAGAAGAGCAAATGATGCTGTATGATCAGATATACGGTATCATGAATATAGATGTGTCCTGAAGGGCACAGTAGGGGACAAGGAGGGAATGAGGAAATAGAAATTTTATGTGGCCAATGTGCCCCCTACATGCACCCTATGTATGTACATATACCCAATGTATGTCCATGTCACCATGCAATTCCCTTCTCATGCCTGTAATAATAATGCCTCTGCATTTCCGTCCAATGTTAGCATGTTAGTTACCAAGCCCTCCATGAAAGAAACGTTAATTCTGCACTGAGGCCTATGTTGCCAATGTATTTACATGGTGCACATTTAAAAGTCGAAATGAGCACGTTTTGTGGCTCAGCCGATCCAGGACCCGAATTCAGGCTCCATGCCTCCCGACACTCTGAAAGCTGCAGTTTATTTATGTATCCCTGACCTCTCACATACTTCCTGCTCAGCCGAGAGGTGCCCAGCCCGGCCTGCCAAGACAGTATTTTGCTTACAGTTATCTGCCCTGCTCCACAGAAACACATTCCTGCTTAATGAAAAGGGTAAACATATTCCGCCTGCAGAAGATAGGGCCTAGCCTTTCTGTCTCCATTCAAGTGATTTACAGAACTTGCATCCATAGTAGGCTCATGGCTCCACGCAATACACGAAGAAATATATGCACACACTAGCATTTAGTGATGAGCAGCCTTTGCTCGAGCGACCTTTAAGTCAGATAATACATCCTCCAAACTCAAGATATCAGATAATACCAGAAGTGCAGGTCGTCCTGACATCCAAGACTTCCCTACTAGCACGAAAGTCAGCTCCCCCCAGCTTCCCCCAGTTATACGTCAATTCCACGTCATGACCAAGTTTGCGCACACAAGTAGGGTAAAGGTTCCTGCTGACCATGCAGACCCCCTCCATGTATCCACCCACCTATGACACACCGATGACTCATCAAGTGAACACCCACGTGTACGCCTTCTTACACGCCTCTTTTCACGCCCATGTGCTCTTATCTATCTCATTCGCATGCTCCGCCTGGAGCGCTCCGCCTTCTCTATGCAAGTTAATGTATGTTTTAACTATAAATAATGAACCCTGTGAATAAAGTTCGGATGACGATCCTTCCTGATCCTTAGTGGTGATGGAACCCGATTCTCCCTTAACTCGAGTTACTGAATAAAGCCCTTCTGAATCGGACACCACGGACTCTGCCTCTCATTATATGCATGATCCTTGTTAATGTATAGAAATTCCGACAGGGTAATTATTTTATTTACCACAACGTTACTGTTGCTGCTAGGCTGCATTTACTTTAGCAAGACACTACTTCCAGATCGGGGCTCTAATCTGTACTTTGACCGCACCGTTTGTTTCATTTTACTCGTGTAGCACAGTTTTTAAAGATTTTAGAACGTTTCAAGTGGCTATTATTATACCTGTTGTTTTTATCTCTGTTCTCTTGGCCTCCAGCCTCGGTCCGCCCCGGCTGCATTGCCGTTCGTGCGGAAGGCTGTTGGAGGTTTCTCAGCTCACTTCTGCCCCTCACTCACTTCCGGTGGGGTGCGCAGTGCAGCCTTCGCATCCCACTTCCCATTTAAATTATGCAAGAGCGAGTGCGCCTAAGGCAAGCCCGTCTGCACCCCGGAGGCAGCCTGCGCCGGCCATGCTGCCTCTATTATCTGAACTAGGAAACATACACTATGCTAGAATCGTGGAGAACTGCTGATTCTAAAACCACACCAGGTATGTCATAATCTAACCACCAGTATGGAGACAGGGGGGGATTTAAAATGCCCTTGGTGTAGTTGGACACCTCCATGGCCCCCAGCTGAGTGCCTGTGTCCTCCCCCCTCAGCCAAGATGCCTAAATGTGCAAATCAGTTCAGAGCTATTTTATTGGATACTCGTTCGCAGCATAAACACGCAGCCCAAATATTCGATTGGCTGGTAGATGAGGGGCCAGATCTTTTGTTCCTTACCGAAACGTAGCTGTCCTAGTCCACAAACCCCTCTATTGTGGAGACCATTCCTCGGGGATATCAAATCATAAGGAAGGACTGCCCGAATGGGAAGGGTGGTGGTGTGGCCATCATATTTAAAAAGGAATTGGACTTTGTCTCTCTTTCTTTAGAGCCAATGGAGGGAGCTGAATATCTAGGTTTTTGCTGCTCCCTATCCCCACAGCAATGCCTAGCAGGGATATTAATTTATAGCCCCCCTGGTGCTTTGGGCAACTTTCTGCTCTCATTGAATGAAGCCATCACCCCCCTTGCAATTAAATATGAAGAGTTCCTCCTTCAGGGTGATTTTAATTTACATATGGATAAGCATACTGATCCTAATACTATCTCCCTGTTTGAAATTACGGCAGCATGTAATCTGACGCCGTTCATCCCGGCTCCAACCCATATTCTAGGACAAACTCTTGATCAGATATTCTGTAGCACAGATTTAAAAACTGACCTGCCGTCCCCCATCACTTGGTCCGACCATTTTCTCATTAAGGATACCTAATCTAGACTCTGGCTTCCAACTGTGGCCTACCAGGACTGGGCATAAATATAGATCTCTTCATAAAATATCTCTGCCTTCGTTAAGGGAGGCTTTGGAATAATCATCCCCTAGGCTGGCCGGCAATCCTGAATGTGACGTCACCGCAATAGAATACTGGCTTAAGTCCAACCTTGAAAATGCTGCCTCCCTGGCCACACATACTTCCGGGAGGTCCCTTCCATCTGCTCCTTGGTTTAACGAAGCATTAAGAGCAAGTAAAAGGACTTGTAGAATTCTAGAAAGGAAATGGCGCAAACATTATTCATTGGTTGATAGGAAAATCTATAAGAACGCCCAGAAATCCCATTACCCTTTGGTAAAAGAGGCTGAAATGAACTATCTACAGGCGAAGATTGATATGACCCAAAATAAGGGGAAAGTAATCTTTGATATGGTGAAATCCTTCCCTGAAGCAATAAAGAAAGAATCCCCACACTAAGCCGAATGGACTTAGCAGTTTGCCCTGTCGTTCCACAATAAGATTGCCCAAATTTAACAATCCTTTGTTGAAACTACAGAAGAGCACCTAGTGACAGATCAATCCCTGACACATAGAACTGACTTTTCATCATGTCCTGCGTTAGTAGATTTTCCTCAAATACCATTAGCCCACTCACTCCACTATCTTGAAGGCATCCGGTATGGCTTGCCAAGTGATGCCTGCCTGGCTAAATTACTTGCCTCCCTTGCCCCCACGATCAATGTCACAGTGAATATGGTATTGAACTCCTCTCTTGCCACTGGTAAAATGCCTCTCAGACGGAAACAGGCCAAAATCCTTCCACTTTTGAAAAACCCTTGGCTAACCAGAACAATACAAAAGTTCTGGAAAAACAAACTTTGTTGCACCCTTCCCAATCCGGCTTCAGCGCTAACTTCAGCACTGAGACCGCCCTCAATCGATCAATCAACCAATCAATCAGGGATTTATAAAGTGTGCTACTCACCCTTGAGGGGTTCAAGGTGCTTGGGGGAGGGGTGCAGCTATGGATCAGTAGGAAAGCCAGGTCTTGAGTTCCTTCCTGAACATGTGCAAGGCAAGGGAGCATTGTATGTTCACCGGGAGCTTGCGATGTAGGAGAAGAGTGTATTGGAGGTAACCGAATATATGAGAGGAACACTGGATCAGTGCGGAAAGGCTGTGCTGATATTACTCGATCTTTCTGGCGATTTTGATACTGTCCCGCACGAGAGACTCATTGACAGATTGAGGAGTCTGGGAATCGGCGGGACACTACTGACCTGGTTGGACTCTTTCCTTCAGAACAGAGCCCAGGAGATATGGATTTCCCCTTTTGCGGCCCCTATGCCAGGAATAAGGGTCAGAGTTCCTCAAGGATCCATTCTTAGCCCTACTCTTTTCAATCTGTACTTGCCCCCCCAGGCACATATAGCAGAGGCAAATGGTGCAAAGATTGTATCCTACGCAGATGATATGCAGTTGATTTTCACCTGCGGAAAAGGAGCAGAGTTCGACAGGGCTAATATCAGGACCTGTCTCTCTAAGGTTTTCTAATGGCTGAAGGAGAACCACCTCAAATGCAACTCGTATAAATCCAAGATTATCTTCTTAGGCCAACCTGATGTCAGTAACAGGAATGCATGGTGGCCAAAAGAACATTTGCCGCAGCACACCGAGCAACCCGTCGTAAGAAACCTCTGAGTTTTGCTGTATAACACCTTGTCCATGAAGTCTCAGGTCCAAGCACTGGTTGGCACTTGCTTTGGCATTCTGCGCATGTTGAGAACATTTCTTCCCCTCTTGACAATCGAGTCTAGGAAAATAATAGTCCAGGCCTTGGTGACATCAAGACTGGACTACGCAAATGTCTTGTATTTGGGTCTTCCATGTTATCTTATACAGTGCCTACAAGTGGTACAGAACGCCACAGCCAGGGCGATTCTACAACCAAAACCAAGGTCTCCGATGTCACCCCTCCTTAAATCACTTCACTGGCTGAGACTGAAGGAGAGGATCAAATTCAAAGCTCTTGTTGTCTTCATGGGATAGGAGCTGGCTATCTTAGCAAATGAGTCAATTGTTATATCCCAGCTCGATCCCTAAGTTCCTCCTCCTCCAACCGTGCTTGTACTCCTAAAGTACGATTACCCCAGAATGGCGGTAGATCTTTTGGGTTCTTATGGGCCCAGGCTTGGTACAGGCTTCCAGTCGCCCTACATATTTCAGATGTCCCAGTCTTTAAGAAACACTTGAAAACAGTGACACTCTTTTGAGTAGCCGTCTTGTGCTGTAACAAATGTGTTTCATTCATTCATTCATTCATTCATTCATTCATTCATTCATTCATTCATTCATTCATTCATTCATTCATAACAGCACCAGCTCAGCAACATTCACTACAAATACAGCACCATTTCAGCATCAGCAAAGAACCACCTCCTCATCAGTGCAGCACCACCTCAGCATCAGCCTCACTACCTAAGTGCCAGCACATCACCACCTCAACATGAGCATAGCACCATGTCAGCATCAGCACCACCTCCGCATCAGTGCACCACCAGCAGTGCAGCGCTACCCCACTACAGCACCACTTAAGCATCAGCCCAGCACCACCTCAGCATCAGCACAGCATCATCTCAAGAAAGCACCAACTCAGCACCAGCGCAGCACCACCACCTTGGCAAGGCTCAGCACCACCTCAGTATCACTCAGCATCACCTAATCACCACTACAACACCACCTCAGCATCAACACATCACCATCTCAGCATCATCATAGCACCACCTTCTCATAAGTGCACCACCACCAGTTCAGCAGCAACTCAGCATGAGAGCAGCACCACCTCAACATCAGCACAGCATCATCTCAGCATCAGCACAGCACCACCTCCGCACCCACCATTTACCTCTGAGCCAAGGAGGGTAGGACAGGGGGTCCCACAGGGCTCGGCCATCAGCCCTATACTTTTTAACTTGTACCTCCGTCCCTTAGTCCAGCTAATAAAATCTTTTGGCGTCTCGGCATTCAATTATGCCGACGACACCCAACTGGTCTTTTCACTGGAGGGGCACAATGCGGTCTCGCTGGACACTTTCCATCGTTGCATGGCAGCCACAGCAGACTGGCTATGAGCTAATTCCCTGCAATTTAATAGCTCCAAGACGGAGGTACTCCATTGCTCCACCGACAGGTTCCGCGAGCACTCCCAGACAACTTTTGGCCCAGTACCTTTCTTGAGCCAGTACTGGCAGCGGAATCAGCCCGTAATTTTGGGGTGATTTTTGGCTCTAACCTACAGCTTGACATACATGTTAATAAAACCACCTCTACATGTATGATGCTGCTGCGCATGTTGCGCAAGGTTCTGCCCCTTCTCCCCGCCCAAGCAAGGCCGGAAGTAGTTCGTGGAACTATATTAAGTCGCCTCGACTACTGTAATGGGCTTCTTTTGGAGGCCCCAAAAAATCTGACCGGTAAGCTACAGCGGGTGCAGAACATGGCCGCCAAGCTGGCTCTCTCCCGCCCTAGGTCCAGTTCCTCCACTCTTTCCTTAAGAGACCTCCATTGGCTCCCGGTTCATCTGCGGGTACAATACAAAGCTGCTTGCCTTGTGTTTAAAGCTGTTCACCAACAGGGCCCTATCCCTCTGCAAAAAATGTTTGCATGGTACTCTGCATCGCGTCCCCTCCGCTCCTCCTCCGCGCATCTTCTTGTGGTTCCGAGGTTTCACCTAGTGAGGATGGGTGGCCGCTCTTTAGTGTCGCAGCGGCCAAATTCTGGAACTCCCTGCCACTCTCTCTGAGAAGCCACAAGGACTACCTTCCTTTCCGAAAACCCACCTATTCCCAAAATTGCCCTGAGTTGCTAAAGTCTATGGTTCTTGATCAAAGCACCAGGATGCCCTTCGGGTGACAGGTTTACGCTCAATAAATACACTAAATAAATAAATCAGTGCACCACCACCACCAGTGCAGTTCCACCTTAGCACCGGCAGAGCACCACCCCACCCCCAGTGAGCACCACTTCAGCATCAGTACAGTGCCATCTCAGCATCATTCTGCTCCATCTGATCACCAGTACATCACCACCGCCACAGCATCACTCAGCACCACCTGAGCATCATCTCAGTATCACTCAGCATCACCTGAGCATCACCTCCCCACCAGGATACCACCACCTGAGTATCACGTCGGCACCAACACACCCTCATCTCAACATCACTAAGCACTGCTTCCTTCTTTCCTTTGGAATCAGGCATCTGCTGAATCTCCCCTAGATTCCCTCCGCTGCTTGTGTTATAATTCAGGTACTATTTCCGGACCTCCACCCTCCCGTTGTTTATGCCTGCCCCCATAACCAAAAAAACCTATAACACACAAGAAGCATTAGGACAGGCAGGAAGAAGTTGCCAGCATTCCAGACAAAAAACTAGTAGACATTTTTTAGTGTTAATAATTTTTTTTTATGGGGTCGTTCAGTTGTACATAATACCTCGGTCTCAAGCAGCTGGTGTCCACCCCCACCCACCTCGCCGGACACACACTCAACGCCGTCTTCTCATCCAGCAAAGACATCGCCTTCAGCCACGCCACCGGACTCCACTGAACGGACCACAGCTGCGTCCACTTCACCTTCAAAAGAACGACGATCCACCACCACCAGCAACAGGTTGCTCGAAGAAGCTGGAACAAGATCACAGCCGACCAGCTCGCCGCTTCCCTGAGCCAGCACCCTCCCGCCAGCTCAGCGAACCCCAGCCAGGCCGCCGACAACCTCACGAAGTGGATCAGCAACTGCGCGGACGAACTCGCCCCACTGAGGACCCCGCCCAGCAGACCCGGCAGCAAGAAGGCCCCATGGTTGACCGACAAACTCAAGAGCTCCAAGAAGAACTGCTGAGCCCTCGAGAAAGCCTGGAGAAGGGAACCAACACCGGACAACATGACCACCCTCAAGCTTGCCACCCGGAAGCACCACCAACTGATCCGCGCCACCAAGAAAACTGCATTCAAGGACCGGCTAGACAACAACGCACACAACTGCAAGGAACTCTTCAACATCGTGAAAGAGCTCTCCAACCCCAACGCCGGAAACAACGACATCACCCCATCGCAAGACCTCTGCAACTCCCTCGCCTCCTACTTCCACAACAAGATCGCAGACATACACAACAGCTTCAGCACTCAACCGACACACGCCACGACCGAACCACCGCCCCCCACCACCACCCTCCGCGCCTGGACTCCGATCAGCACCGAAGACACCGTCTGCATGATGAACTCCATCCACTCCGGATCTCCAACCGACCCCTGCCCTCACCACGTCTTCAACAAGGCCGACGCTGTCATCGCACCCCACCTGCGGGACATCATCAACACCTCCTTCGACACCGCCACCTTCCCCGAGAGCTGGAAGCACGCCGAACTCAGCGCCCTACTCAAGAAACCTACAGCGGACCCCACCGAACTCAAAAATTACCGCCCCATCTGGCTCCTCCCGTTTCCAGCCAAAGTCATCGAGAAGACCGTCAACAAACAGCTGGCCGCCTTCCTCGAGACGAATGGATCCCTCGACCCCTCACAGTCTGGCTTCCGAGCCAACCACAGCACCGAGACCGCCCTCATCGCTGCCACCGATGGCATCCGAGCCCTGATGGACAACGGAGAAACAGCGGCCCTCATCCTCCTAGACCTCTCCGCGGCATTCAACACTGTCTGCCACCGCACCCTAGTGCAGCGCCTCAGCAACGTCGGAATCCAGGAGAAGGCACTGGAATGGATCATCTCCTTCCTCGACGGAAGAACACAGAGTCCGTCTACCACCGTACAAGTCAGACGCCACCGAAGTCATCTGCGGCGTCCATCAAGGATCCTCACTGAGCCCCACCCTCTTCAACGTCTTCATGAGCCCCCTCGCGGCCATCGCACGCCAACACAACCTCAACATCATCTCCTACGCTGACGACACCCAGCTGATCCTCTCCCTGACCAACGACCTCGCCGCCGCCAGAGCCGACCTTCACGAAGGGATGAAAGACGTAGCCGAGTGGATGACGACCAGCCGCCTGAAACTGAACTCAGACAAGACAAAAGTCCTCATCCTGGGCTCCTCGCCCTCCGCCTGGGACGACTCCTGGTGGCCCCCCGCCCTGGGCACCGCACCCAAACCGACAGACCACGCACGCAACCTGGGCTTCATCCTGGACTCCTCCCTCTCCATGACCAGACAAGTCAACGCCGTCTCCACGTCCTGTTTTAACATCCTGCGCATGCTACGGAAGATCTTCCGGTGGATCCCCACCGAGACCAGGAAGACGGTCACCCAGGCCCTCGTCACCAGCCGACTGGACTACGGCAACGCCCTCTACGCCGGAACCACCGCCAAGCTCCAGAAGAGACTCCAGCGGGTCCAGAACGCCTCAGCCAGACTCATCCTCGACATCCCCCGACGCAGCCACATCTCCGGACATCTGAGAGACCTGCACTGGCTCCCCGTCAACAAGAGAATCACCTTCCATCTCCTCACCCACGCACACAAAGCCCTACACGACCAAGGCCCGAGCTACCTCAACAACCGCCTCAACTTCTACGCTCCCAAACACCACCTCCGATCGACCAACCACGCCCTCGCCGCGTCCCCCACATCCGAAGAGCGACAACAGGAGAAAGGTCCTTCTCCTACCTGGCCGCCAAGACCTGGAACTCCCTCCCTCCCGACCTGCGTCTGACCCAAGACCACCTCTCCTTCAGGAAGAAGCTCAAGACCTGGCTGTTCGAGCAGTAGCAGCACCCCCCCCCCCCCCCCAAGCGCCTTGAAACCCTCCGGGTAAGTAGTGTGCTCTACAAATGTCTTTGATTGATTGATTGATCTTCTTGGTTAAAAATAAGGAAATAAAAATGCTTATCACACTTTTTTATTATAATTTTTCAACGTGCTTCACAGTAGCCACCATGCTCTACAGAATGGTTTAAAGACATTGGGAAAGCCAATAGCTCTGGCTAAACACTTATAAGGTCCCAAAGGCGCGACCTATTGGCTATACCAATGTTTGTTTGCACATGCCAGCCAGATTGGGACGCCACGCCACAGACTTTCTTGTGGCCACAGACAGTACTTCCAATTTACCCAAAAGTACGGGTCGCCATGCCACTGAAGTGTGAAGTTTTTGTGAAATAGGGAATTGGAATTGAATTCCCCATTGACAAAGCCCAGTCCTGGCTAGAAACGCAGCGCCAGCCGCACCGCCGCAGCAAGCAACAGAACAGCAGCACGGGCGTCAGGCCAAAAGGTGGCGCTATTGTAATACTATGGTGGATTACATTAATAATAAAAAAGAGTATGTGTGTTACCCCTGTTGGTGCTTAATACTATTTTTGTCTTTTCTAATGAGTAGACAGGCAAAAATATTATTTGCCCCAGTGGGGGTTACTCAATACACATGGTTTTTGTGCATATGCCAGTCGGTCTGCCGGGCCTCCTTGAAGTTTATACATATTTTATTTCATCAATTTTCCACGCAGACTGGCCTGGCCACAAACTCCCTAGTTTAATTAAACTTTACAGCTAACTCACCTGTGGTAACTGAACTCGGCTCAGTCATTTCAAATGTGCAGCCGTGCTACAGGAATAGCAACCGAAGCCGCCAGTGACCGATCTCTCTTCGTGGTACACAAGACTCTGAGAAACAGCCTCATCCCACCCCCACGTGACGTGACATTGATTCAGTCCAGACAAGCCCTTAGTAACACTTGTAAGCCGATCATGATGCTGCTCCTACTGTTGCAGCAGCGCCAGGATAGGCTGGGACAGAGGACCTCACCGCTCATTGCTGAGACTGGGGACTGCGGCTTTGAGTCACCCCTGGCTCAGTAATGTGCACCATTGGTGAGAGGCCTAGTACGCATGTCGGGCTGGCCGTAGAAAGGCAACAGTCCAACATGACTGGCTATACTGGTGTCTGTCTGGCAATATTGTTGCAGTTAAGCAGCCCCACCACTTCAGGCCCGCGCTGGTCTGGCTGACTTGTTCTCCAGGACTCGATGCGCGCCTGACAGTTACACACTTCAACCAGGCCATGGCTGAAGCACTTAAAAGATTCCTAATGAAAATAAATTAACTACAGTTTACTAATACAATTAATTTGGGGGCCAGAGGGCCAAAATATCAGTGGCGCAACTCCCGAACAAAGGAGCTGCCATATTTTCTGCACGTTCAGAGGCAGAGGTCAAATGTCAGGCTTTTGTCTTCTGACAAACTGCTGCTTATTGTCAAACTGGAATGTACTTTTATCTCTGACTGTAAGGTGAGAGGAGTTTATAAAAGCTATCTAGGTGACAATCCTGCTGGGTTACAGGATAGAAAAGAAAGGATGTAGCAGGTCAGTGTTTTTTTTTTTACCAAGATATTTTTTTTGGATTTTTAAATCCGAAATCAAACATATGTAATAAGACAGGCACAGCAATACAATCATCCTCAACCCTCTGACCATATGTCAGTTCAAGGGTAAACATTATAATCCCAGGAGTCCAAAGTAGTCTGTTTAAGTGGACAGCCACATCCTACGTAGAGTGACACCACCATTTTAGAACATCATTCCATAGCCCACTACCCGGCCTCTAAGTCTGGCGTGGCAGCAGAAGTCCAGTTCCGGGTTATATCCCGTGCACCAAGCAACATACCCAGCCCTACGAGATATCTCTCAGTGCGCCTCCCATGCAGGTCCTCCCAACAGTCCCAGGAGGCCAATCTGGGGTGAGCAATCAACTCATATTCTCAACACTTCCGGCAAAACACCTAAGAGTCAGCATCAGTTTCTGTGTATAATGGGCACAACCAGACTACATGGTAAAAATCCAACTCCTCAGCTCAACACCAATGACATAAGGACGTTGGGAGCTTACCAACTCTCCACAATCGTAGCAGCGCCAAGTATGTAGTGTGCAGAACATTCACCTAAATCATCCGGGCCGAGAGGAAATGGCTAGTTCGCTCTGGCCATAAGCACCTCCCTTCCTTCCCCATCCTTTAAAGTATCAACCCAGGATTCCCACCGGGTGCAGATGGCAGCAGGCAAGTCCAGAGTGTTAGTCACCAGAGAGCGCTAAATCTGGGAAACCCACCCCGCCCCAGTGGAGACATGGGTACGTTACCGTCCATGGGACGGACTTCAGGGACCTCCCCTAAGGAGGACTGATGGGACGACAGAGTGTGACAAAGCTTCCGGAATCAGAAAAACTTTGTAGTGGTGAAGTTAGAAGCCGGCTTGCAAATCAGAGAAGGATTGCATATGTGGACCATGCCACACGTCACCCAAAGTTGAGATCCTGATCAGGTGCTACCTGTAAACCAGCGGCATGATGAAGACAAAGTACCCCTCCAGGGGGGGGGGGGTCTGAAGATAACCATATATTTCCAGCCTGCCCACTTCATGGTCGCCTGTCACACCCCAAAAATCCCCATGGTCAAATCTTGAAGAGAACAAGGGATCGGCAACCTGTACATGCGATCCACAAGTGCATCCCACAACATGAGCACCAGTTCCACCTGGTATGCCGGGTCCTGTTAACTGCTGTGAAGCCAATCATTCAGAGGCACAAGCTGTGAGACCAAATAATAGAGTTACAGGTCGGCTACAGACAAGCCTCTATTGAACATAGACTGTACGCATTTACAGAAGGCAATACATGGAACCCGATGGGCCAACAGAAAGGGGCGCACCAAGACCTAGATGGAGCGAAACCCAGATCTAGGGATGCTGTGGGGGACTTTTTGCAAAACATACAGAAAGCGTGGCAACAAAATCATCTCAAATAAGCCAATCCTCTTTATGATGCTCTGGGGCAGAAAAGACCCCCACTGAAAATCTTTACGCATGAGAGCTACCAGGGACATTCCTTTTCAGGGACCAGGCAAGAGTAGGAAGGAGCGAGATGTAAATGCAAAGATAGTGGAAGCTTAACCGCCAGAGAGGGATAAGGATCCACCAATTGTGATCTTGCAAAGAGCCCGTCGGTGGGAATAACAATGACTTTGAGTGGTTAGCCAGTAAACCAGATGCCTAGCTAAACAAATGATGGACGGAATGCTAAATAAATCATATATTGACCACCAGTCAAGAGATCTGGGTTGAATCCATTGTTCTTTTGCTCACCATGCCACCCCAGATTAGACCCAGTCATATGCAAATCAGTCTTGACCCTGTGCCTCATGGGAAAAGTCCAGACCAAACTGCCAAACCAGGTCCTCCCTAGACCGGAAACAAGCATCCTGGGATTGGTTTCTTGGTATTACCCTTCATCAGCCAGGATAGTTTGAATCCAGTAGCTATAAAGGTCAAGCATGTTTAGCACTGTAGAGCCTGTTGCCACAAGAAGAGCAGCACATTCGGCATAAAGCGCAATACTGTCCTCTTCTACCCTCACTCAAACCCCTGCAGCTGTGCGTCACAGTGGACCCACATCACCAGAGGTCCAATCGCAAGGACAAAGAGAAGAGGAGACAGCCCGGTTGGGGCCTCATCTGAATCGGGAACACCCTCCACAGGGACCTGCTCAGTCAAATTCCGGCCGTGGGACCAGCATATAGGGTCCATACATAGATATAAAGCAGAGCCCAAAGCCCATTCGGGAACTTTCCAAAGAAAATCCCAGTCTAGGGAGTCAAAAGCCTTCTCAAAATCTATAAGGAGAAAAGTGTTTAACCCTGGCAATTACGGTATTCCACTGCAGCCTGTACTCTGCAGATACTGTGCGTCTTCCACAATGTGGCATGAACCCACATTGGTCGTGGTGGAGCTGCATGGAAGGACCCGCAGAAGATGGTTGGTCAGCATTTTGGGCATATATTTTAAGCCCAGTATTGATTAGTGAAACCGGACAATAGGACACCGGAGACCACCCCGCCTTGTTCAGAACCACCATGGTTTCTTTGTTTACGTCTGTCGAAACGTGATCCTTGGTTATCGACTCATTGTAAAGTGTCAACAAGTGGGGCGATGATTCTTTTCAAAGTTTATTGTAGTGCTCTATCCGGAAGCCATCGGGTCCCAGAGTTTTGCAAAAGTTAATATCTGAAAGGACTGTATCAACCTTTTCAAGGGGGAACGGTTCCTCCAAGTAAGCAGCATCAGGGGGAGGAATACTCATGTGGCTGTCTCTGGCATATAATGTGCAGTGTTAGTCGCAGCGAACGCTGCAACAATATCACAGGTTTCAGTTATTAATCCGGATACTAGGAACCACCTTGTCCATTAGGCCCTGAGACACCAGTCTGTACATCAGCTTGCCGGACTTATCACCCCAGCCATAGAACCTGCTCTAGTAGGACACCCAACACTGTCTGGCCTCATCCAGACATAACTAGTGCAACGAGAGCCTATCAAGCACGAGCTGGCAAGTTAAGTAGTGTCTTCTGTAGACTGTGTCCATCTTTAGCAGCCACAGGGGCAGCCCAAAACACCTGAACCAGGTGCAATGAGTGTCTGATCCTAACAAAGGACCAAGAAACAACAAATTACAATATTCACAAAAATTATAAACCATACGAAAAGCAATAAATGAATCAATGTTTGAATAGCAGTGAGAGAACTGTGCATAAAGGAAAAGAAAAGTGGCTGTTCTTAGTTGGTGGAGCGATTTGTCTGGTTAATTCCGATAACGAACAAGACTCCTCCATGCAAACGAGTTACGCGACCCCTAGCGCATTTATTTCATAATGGTTCGTTGGAACCTTCTCCCCTCGAGACATCGTTTATTCAATCACAATTTTTTATTCTTCACTATTCACGGTTAAACCAAATATAGTGCACGTAGAGCATTCCCCTTTTTGATCCTTCCGATATGGCGCCTACCGGCACCGGCTGTCTATATCAGGATACATTTGAAAGTCCTTTGTTACTTTCTAAACGTCAATCGTGCGGGAGCTTAACACTATTTAAAGCGTTTTCAAGTGTGTCCATGCCCACTCTATGCACGCTTCTAGTCCCTCAATTTGCAACAATTTCTGCCAATCACGGTTGTGTTGGCAACTACCCCCTTACCCTCCCCTTAATACCTTACCAGTTGCCCAGAGTATCCCAGGGGAATCCACTGAACCATCGTTTAACTCCAAGAAAGTGTCTAGCTCCTGTGACAGCTATTCCACTGCGGTACCGTCTATGAGGTGTCAAGCATTGAGGCACCAGATCAGACATTCCCCTTGGTCCTCCTGGCCGAGGGAGGCGGTAACTGGGGTATGGCTTGAAATACTCCTGGGAGAGATCCCTTATTGAGAAACAAACCTGTACCGAAAACATAATTGATGTTGGTCTTTTGTGCTGCAGAGGTATGAGTGTATGCTCGTGTGCAGGGGTTCCAAGTGCCCCAAACATCGCAAAGGCCAAGGCAAGACACCTATTCCTCAAAGCAGGAAGCTGTGGGCGCAGGCCCAGTCTGAGTCCTTGAACTGTCTATAATGGAGGGCATTGTCATAATAAAATTCCCACTCATGATGGTGACCCCTCAGGTAAGGCTGACCAATGCCTGTGTCACCACATCTAACATTGGGCCGGACAGCTGGGGGTCAATATAAACTCTCAACAAATTGTGGGCCTGACCAATAATTACCCCCTCATCAGTGACATCAGGTGATGAGCTGCATGTGACCACCATGGGAAGGCGTTTGTGAATCAAGATGCTACGCTGTGCAAGCCCTTGGTGTGGCCTGTGTGATGCACCTGGTCGTACCCATACCGGACAAGAATGGGGCATCACGTATCAATTTCTTGGAGTAGGAGCCCATAGGGCATGGCATCAAACAAAACCCAAGACTGCATTTAGTTTAATGTTATCATTGAGACAGGTGATATTCCATGTCATTAATTTAAGGGCCGTCGTTTCTGGGGCACAGGGGACTGGGTGGAACCCAAGTGGACATCCAGAGGGAAATAGGGACCATAGGGATCACAGCCTGCTTGAAAAAAAAGAAACACACGGCCTAACGGGCCAAACCACCACGAAGAAACATCCTACCCTACCCACAATAACTCCCTAGAAGCATCAGTCACCCCAACAGTATAAATCACAAACAGAAGAAAACCAACTTTTGGAGCAGCACAAACCACTTCCCCCCCACCGGAATTACTCTTTGAAAAGGATTTAGTGCTGCTGGCACAGTAATACAGTGGAGTCCAAAGGGCAATCGTGGAGACCTCCACAGAGGAAGATCCCATTGGTCCCCTTACTGTGAAGCAGAAAGTTAATTGGGGGAAAGGCCCATCCGTGTTTGTCGCCCCAACAACATGGTTCTTCGAGGGACTGCATGCGTCTGTGGTGGAAAAGATAGGAGACCTAGCAGCTCGGATGTGACGTTTGCCTAATGACCCCTTTCATCTGCCACGACCACGGTGGAGAACAATGCCATCCGTGGCCCCCTCAAAGTGGTTCCCCCCCACAAGGTTGAGGCGATGTACTCGGGAGGGGCCTGCGACTCAGCACACCAGTCCAGTTGCCTCTACAGATGCGGGCTCCGACGGCCGACCAGGGCTGCAGCCACCACAAGTGTGGCGTAGCAGACCACACCCGTTCCGCAGCTCTGAGAATGCACACCTCGCCGGCTTGCCTCACCATAGGGAAGCAATTGGCGGGTGCATGTGACTCAGTGCCTCGATCCCATGTCCTCATGTGCTCCACTGCCCCCAGGGTGCTGGGGGGTGGAGCAGCCAGAGGTATCTTTGCTGCAGCGCCTGGCCGCCGCTCGCTAACCCTGCGCCGTGATCTAGGCCACAAGCCTTCCGGTGCTCTCACGCCGCCCCTGCAGGATTCAAATGCACCTTCAGGTCCTGGGACTCATGAGGATACAGACCAGGGCACAAGTCCTAAAAAAAGAAGTGGCGGGACTCTACAATTTAGGTGGTGTTACAAGAAGTGACATCACAACAGGAAGTGACACCACGACAGGAAGTGACATCATAACAGGAAGTGACATCACAACAGGAAGTGACATCACAACATGACGTGACATCACATGTGCAGCAGATCTATCATTTGCACATATTGCAAGATATAACAATTTAAGCTGCTCAGTACTTAAGCCTGTGACTTAAGGTCTCTGTGTGGGGGAATTAACAGTCCAAATATGGATGAAGTTTGGAATACAGCTACATTAGTCTGTTAAAAAGGGTTCCAAAGACAACCGGTAACCAAAGACCCTTTTATGTTGCCCGGCGGTATCGCCTCTATGACCCACCAATATTAATCAAATGAAGAAGCAGGCGCTGGAGACTGGAAGGCGGGAAACGAGGATTTTATTCTCTCCGGAGGAGAACACATCAATTCAGACAGCAAGTATCGTCACGAGGTGCTCTAACCACATCTCTGAGGCCTGGCCTCTTATACTAGGGTTTATGACCTTTATTGCACATAACACATTCTTGCAACACTTTAGTATTAGAAAGAACATCCTCGGAATCTCCCCTGCAGGCCCGTTCCCACACACATTTACAGTTGGATTCCCCACCCCGGTCACAACAGGTGATGGTTGTCGCACAGCAGGGCATTCCCCCGATTCACGGAATACATGGGGTTTGATCGGATCTCATGGGGTGGGGGCTTTGATCGGTTCGGGGATCTTTTGATGGGGAGGGGGAAGCTTCCTACTGTACGGGGTAATAAACAGTATCCGCAGAGCCAGGTGGCGGCCTGGGAACAGGGAAGACAAACGGGGACACAGGAAAAGGGGGTTTGCATCAAAAGGGTTTGAGGCCATGAAAGGAATGAGGGGAGGTGTCGCGCTGGGAACAGGATAGGATTCCGTGGTGAAGCTGCGCTGGAGAGGGGTTTATGACCCAAGGCATGAGAGAGCGGGGGTTGTCAGCGTGCGGGGGAATGCTTGCGAGGTTAAGAGAGAGAGAGACGCGCTGGCTATTAGCGAGGGGCAGGGAGGCCATGGTGCTCAAAATGGCTGCCGCTTACGCGCACGAATGGGCTTGGAAAAGGGGCAAGATGGCGCCGATAATGTTGACGTTTTGCAGTCTAATCTTTAACAGTCCTCCCTTTTCAACATATCTTAGCCAACTTGCTTACTCAATGTCAATCTTCATCAAATTCCTAACCTCGGCATCATATATCGCTCTCATACGTTCGTTTTCAAAGTCCACAGTCTTAGGGCAAATACAATTTGCACATAGTGAACACAGAGGTGGCAGACATTGAATTCCTAAGCATAGACCGCACATCACAACTACAGGAATCAGGATAATGGTGAACAGTCTCCAACCCCAGTTCTTAACGGTGTTCCAGAACCAACCACCAAGCGACCATTCTTCTTGTTCCTGGTGTACTTCTGAAGAGAGTCTGTGAAGATGTTCGATGGCTTTGTACACTGAGGGTGAGTTGTCCGGTATGTATGTACAGCAGCTGGACCCAATGATGCGGCATGCTCCACCACGGTCCGCAAGAACCACATCCAGGACAAGGCGGTTCTGGAGGGCCACCAGGCGGACCGCTTGAAGTTCAGCGGTGTTGTTAGCAAGGATACCAGCCGTGATGTTCATTGTTGTCTCAACTGCTTGAGTCAGATGTCGGATGGCACGGCTGTTTGCCATCGGGCCCCAGAGGGGGACTAGTCCTTTCATAGCATCGATGAATTGCGCTCCTGTTGAATCGGCTTGTTCGATGTCCTTGGCTCGTTTTTGTCTGTGATGATTTGCTGGTGCCACATAAGTCGGAGGAAGGATGAAAGAAATGAAACAAGTGCCCCCCCAGCCTTTGGGGAGCCAGGTGTAAGCCTTCGTGCCGCAGACGAAATACATGTTTGGAGATGCCACAAAGGAAGGTGGGTCGGCAGAGTCCAGAGTTCTAGAAAACCGGCAGGCACTGTGACCTACCAGCTGAGTCCCAAGCCCTTCCATGCACATGTGGCCGGTGACGTTGATGACTGACAGGGCCACAGTCAGAGTGGCAGCCGTTCGTTTTCGCAGGTAGGAGAAGGTGGTTCTGGTTGGATTATTGAACACTTGCATTTCAACTTGTTCTTT
Source organism: Lissotriton vulgaris (assembly GCF_964263255.1). NCBI lineage: Eukaryota > Metazoa > Chordata > Amphibia > Caudata > Salamandridae > Lissotriton > Lissotriton vulgaris. The sequence continues at coordinate 1,704,712,844 of NC_141693.1, forward strand.
AGCAGGGATGTCCAAGTGGATTGTGTTGTTGTTGGTCTGCGGGCAGAAGTGTGTCTTTGTTCTGTTCCGCCAGACCCCGTGGTAGAAATGCGTTATCGTTTTGCTGGAGGTGGCATTGTCCTTAAAGCTTTCTTGCAGAAGCATCAGCCAGGCAAGACAGGAACCGTGAACTGAGAAAGGTGAAGGGATGAATGGTATCGAGTGTCCAGTGGCGTGGGGTAGCAACCCACAGATCCAACAGTTGGTGGCATTGGTGGCAAGGTTGTGCTGGTGAAGTAGTTGTACGAAGGAGTTATTCCAAAATTCCTTTCGCCTCTCTCTGAGCTGGGGAGAGAGCGAGATCAGATAATGTTCCTTCATGGTGGTAGGCTGGACAGTGGTCAGGAATGTTTCGTGAGCAGGTGCATTTTCCTCCACAATCCAGAGTGTGGTCATGAGGAGAAAGCAGAAGAGGATTGTGATGAAGAGCGCAATAGTCTTTGGGCTATGGAGTCTGTCTGCTTTTGGGTTTCTGCGGTGGGTATTTCTTGTTTCCTTCATCATCTTCTTATTTTGCGCTTCCATCATCTTCTTATCTGGCGCTTCCATCATCTTCAAGGGGCTCGGTAGCGGGCAGAACCACAGACTTTGTTTTGCTTCTCTCCGGGTAACCCTTGGTAGTGTTTAGGTCACCGTTCTGAGATTTAACTCAGTCCGTGGTCTACTTAGCCATGACTCCCTCCTTTCGACGCAGGAAATACCCTTCTTTCGATGGCACTGTGGGATCAGAGAATTTTGAAAGTTCAAGTGTGTCGGTATCAGGATAGCAGGTTAGTGATGGTCGGTCCTTGTTCAGGAGCTCTTCTTGGTTGTCGATGTTTTCGGTCGAGGTCAGGGTCGAGGAGATCTTCTTACAGTGGTGTGCATGCAGCCAGTTGCGTTTTCCCTCCACCCGTAGTGCTGTTCGGGTGGTGATGAGGACTTGCCAGGGGCCCGTCCACCGGGGTTCCAGACTCTTGGCACGCTGAAAATTCCGGATTAGGACGAAATCCCCAGGCTGAATGGTGTGTCCGGGACCCCTGGAAGTGTCAGGGATGGCATGCAGCACCTGCTGATGGATAACAGACAGCGTTTTAGTCAACTGACATAAGTAATCAGACATTAGGACGTCCGGGACGTCATGAATGGAAGTTGGTTTCGGTGCAGACCAGACATTCATAGGCCGGCCGAAAACAACCTCGTATGGCGTTAAGTGGTGTTTGGTGGGGGTGGAACGCATTGAAAGCAATGCCAGGGGGAGTGCGTCTGGCCATTTCAGTCCTGTGGTAGCCACTATTTTGGCCAATTTTAGTTTCAGTGTGGCGTTATGTCGTTCGACTAGCCCAGCAGATTGGGGGTGGAAGACTGCGTGGAACTTTTGTTTTACACCCAACCCCTTCAAAATGAGTTGGATAACTTCGGCTACGAAGTGGGGGCCATTGTCGCTCCACAAAATTCGACAAAGGCCGTAACGGGGGAAAAACTCCTTTAACAGTACTTTTGCTGTGGCCATAGCAGTGTTGTCACGGGTTGGATATGCTTCCACCCATTTGCTAAATGCGCATACCACCACAAGTACATATTTCAGGCCTTGACATCTGTCTAGTTGGATGTAGTCCATCTGCAGGACTTCAAATGGGTGATTCGGGACCCCGAACCCTCCCCGGGGTACTACAGTTCCTTTCCCGGGGTTGTGTTGCAGGCATATCAAACATTGTTGGACCAGGCGTTTGGCGGACTCTGTGATCTTATCATTGTGCCAAACTCTGGAGACAAGTTCAATCATGGGGGCTGATCCTATGTGGGCAGGGGAATGTGCCATAGTCAGTATGGGAATCAGGTATGAGTCAGGTAACAACCATTTGTTTGTGTCTTTTGTCCGCCAGCAGCCTTCGTCATCTTTCAATCCCACCGTGTCCATTCAGTCAGTTCGTGTTGTGTGCTAGCCATTTGAATGTCTCTGATAGTGTCCCTAGCGTCAGACCATTTTTCTGCTTGTGACCTGGTCACGTACATGCGTGTTGTCGTCCTATTTTCAGCTGTTGCTCGGGCAGTGAGGTCGGCTAGTGCATTTCCCTGTCCAATAATGTCTGTCACCTTTTTGTGTGCCTGGCATTTGATGACTGCAAGCTTTTTGGGGAGAAGGACGGCTTCGATCAAGGCGGAGACTAGGTCCCCGTGCAAAATGGGGGTGCCGTGTGAGGTCAAGAATCCCCTCTCCCTCCAAAGGAGCCCAAAATGGTGAACCACCCCGAAGGCGTACTGGCTGTCGGTGTAAATGTTTGCTGTGGTTCCTGCTGCTAGGATACAGGCTCGTGTCAGGGCAATCAGTTCCGCTGCCTGGGCAGATCGTTGCGTTATGCGGGCTGTCTCGACTACAGTTCGAGCTGTGGTGACTGCATAGGCAGCTGAAGTGGTGCCATCGGGGAGTTTGATGCAAGAACCGTCCACCCACAGCTCTCCGTCGGGGTCGGGGAAAGCCGTGTCTCTGAGGTCAACCCTACTTCTGGTCTGTTCGTCTGTGAGGGTCACACAGTCATGTACAGGGTGCGCATTGGGATCGTTTTCTGGTAAGGGCAGCAGGGTTGCTGGGTTCAGTGTGGTGCATCTCTTCAGAGTGATGTGGGGTGCGAGCAGAGTCAGTTCGTATCCTGTCAGTCGTGCACTCGTCAAGTGTTGTGTTTTGGTTTGGTTTAGGAGGGTGTCAACTGCATGGGGTACCAGTACTGTGAGGGAATTTGAGAGCACGATCCCCTCACTCTGTCGGATAGAGATCGCAGCAGCAGCTACGGCTCGAAGGCAAGCAGGCAGGGCTCTGGCTACAGGGTCAAGAGTGGCTGAGAAGTAAGCGCATGGTCGTTGCTTTGAGCCGATGGACTGGGTCAGGACAGATAAAGCGCACCCCTCCCTTTCATGGGTGTAAAGGGAGAAGGGCTTTGTGTAATCGGGGGTACCCAACACAGGGGCCGAGCAGAGGGCATCTCGTAGTTGCATGAAAGAAGCCTGACACTCAGGGGTCCAAGGGAGTGGGAGAGGGATGTCCTTTGCTAACAATGAAAGCAGTGGTTTTACTACAAGGCTAAAGTTGGGCAACCACTGTCGGCAGAAGGAGGTGAGGCCTAGTAGGGAGCGGACCTGTTTCTGGGTCTTAGGGACGGGGGTGTCGAGAATGGTTTGGATCCGGTCAGGAGTCAGTTTCCTTCCGTCTTTGGACAAAAGGTGGCCTAGGTAAGTGACCTGGGGTTGGCAGAATTGCAACTTCTTCTTAGAGACCTTGTGGCCATTTTCTGCAAGGAAATGCAGGAGTTGAATGGTGGCTGTGACAGCTAGTGGAGTGGTGTCGGCTGCCAAGAGGATGTCATCGACATATTGTACTAATACCACTCCATCGGGTAACTGGACTTGATCCAGTTGTCTCTTGAGGGCCTGGCTGTAGATGCTAGGGCTTTCTGTGTAGCCCTGGGGTGCTCGGCAGAACCTATATGAGCGGGCTTTTAGGGTGAAACCGAAGAGATATCGGCTGTCTGGGTGGATGGGGATGGAAAAGAATGCGTTTTTGAGGTCAATGACAGTGAAGGTGGTGGCAGTGGAGGGAATCAAAGTCAGGATGGTGGTAATGTCCGAGACCACAGGGTACTGGGGTACCACCACTTTGTTGATCTCTCGAAGGTCAATGATGAAGCGGTATGCTTTCTCATCTCCTTCTCCCTGTTTCTTAATGATGGGCAAGATTGGGCTGTTGCAAACGTTGCTAACTACTTCCTCTACCACTCCTGCATCTATCAGTGATTGGATGATTTCTACCAATGCCTTCTCGCCTTCGGGCGATATCCGATATTGTGGAAGTTTTGGGAGTGTTGCATCTGGTCGAACAGTGATGTGCACTGGGTCAATCATCATGCGCCCTACATCCGAATCCGTTTTGGCCCACAGATACGGAGGCAGAGTGTCAAGCAGGGAAGTGTCAGCGTCGGTGATGGAAAACATGTGTCTGGGGGGGCAATGTCTAAGCAGAACAGGATTGTCGTAAAGGAAAACTCGGACTCCATCTTGAGAACATCTAATCGTTGCTCGGAAGTGTTTCAATAAGTCGAGTCCCATAATTGCGTCAGGGCTATTGGAGGAGAGCAAAAACGTGGTGTCAGTGGTGTTGTTTTCTAAGTCAAAGAGGATTGGGGCGGACAAAGGGTTAGTGGAGGGCGTCCCATCGAAACCTGTCGATGTTATTAGTAAGCCAGACAAGGGTGCCCTTGGAATCAGTCGTTTAGATAATGCACTACGTGTTGCGCCAGTGTCTACCAGGAATGGTGACTTTGTACCCAAGACCTTAGCAGTGACATAAGGGCCTTGCTGGTCAACATGGAGCTCGACTGGATCCCTCCCTTGCCCTAGGCAGTCCTATGCAAAGTCATGAACGTCATCGTAGTCAGATTGCTGGCATTGGTTCTGTCGGGGTCGATCAAATGTGTTTGGTCTACTGGATCTATCATTAGTTGCGTTGTTTGGGGGCCCTCGCTGTGGTCCCCTATTTCTTGGTTCGTTTGCTGAATCTCTAGGATCTCTATTTCTGATGAGTTCCAAAAGAACCGGGCACTGAGATTTCCAGTGGCCCGATCCTTTACAGAAAGCACACTGGTCCTCTCTAATGTCTGTACGTCCAATGTGGGGAGTTGAAGCACGGTCTTTGGGAGGTGCCGTTTTAGGGACATTCATCTGATGGTTTCCTCGGTATTGGTCTCGTCCCAGAGTCACCCCTTGCAGTTGAGCTATCATCACCCTCTCTTTTAATTCTTTCTTCTTCCTCTCTGTGGTTCTATCGTTTTCGTTTTTCTGATGTTCATAATATTGGGCCATCTGGAGGATAGCCGTAGGTTTGGAGGCTGCCCAACTACTTTCACTGGCCTGCAGTTTCTGCGAGACCTCCGGTGATAAGCCCTTAACGTAATTCTGGACAAACAGATGGTGTCCGGTTGCAGTGGTCAGGTCCTGGCCGCTGTAATCGGAGAACACCGTTTCAAACCGGGAGAAGTATTCCGATACATCCTCCTGAGGTTTCTGGCGACAAGCCGTTACTATCGACCAGTCCACTTTCTTTTCTGGGATCAGGGTTTTTAATTTCTGCAGGATTTTATCCGGGAGGTCTAAAATGGCTTTTAAAGGCTTTTGTCCGGGTTCTCGTTGTCTGTCTATGCCATCAAGTTGTGACCAGTTATGTCCAAACAGCTCAGAGTGGTCGACTTTCCGGATTTGCTTCCACACATCAGCTGGTAGACATAACCCGAAAAACAAGTCGATGTCAGCTAGAGTCATAATCGTCGAACCTAGGGCCGTACCCAACTCAGTATAGAAGGCAGTGGGGTTTTTACGTAGGTCAGGCAGAGATTTCCGGAAGGTCAGAATCTCTTGTCGGTCCCATGGTTGGTAGACCCAATTGTATACTACCCTTCCCTTTGCATCTTTGTTGTTTGCGTCATCGTGAGTCCCTTCACCTCGTGGAGGAACCCAGTAAGGGGCAGCCTCTCGTATCGGCATCATAGTGTTAGGTCGTTCAGTTTGTGGGTCGGTTGCTACAGATGTAGTGGATTCGATTTTTGATTTTTGTTCAGTGAGGTGGCGGAGAACCTTAAGCGTACGCGTAAGGAGGTCCGTCACATCACTCTCACTCTCATCCCCGATATCAACCTTCCGGTACAGAGTCGTTAGGCTCTGTGGACCTTTTTCTTGATATCGGTCCTCGTATGCATTTAAGACGTGGTAACACAGTTGTACAGTAAAGTGTCGTCTGTGACTCCCAGTATAAGAATTAAACACATCCGTGACGGACTCTTCATCCTCCCTCTTCTCTACCAGTATCTTTGCTATCTTGTCGACCCCTGCTCGTTCATGTTTGTTTAGTCTATATGCTCTAACAGGACCAACCCTTCGGGCTTCTGGGTCGCCCGGCGTTGTCGTTTGCGTAACATCTAATACGAGGAGTTCAGCCGGCACGGAGGCCATGGGGGCTGAAGCCGTGGGGCTACTCTCGCTGGTACCTGGGGATAGTGGGTGTTGGGCTAAGGGTTGGGAAGGGGCATATGGAGGGGGCATGTGGATGATCGGAGGACCTAGCAGCAGATCATCGTTGGTTCGCTGTTTTGAGTGTAATTCAGGGTAGAGCGCGGAGGGGGTTCTAACCAGACACTGGCTTGATGTTTCTATTTCTAGCTTCTGTTTGGTATCCTCTCTTTCTTTTATCTCTTTCTCTAGTTTCTGGGCCGCTAGGTGGGCTGCTTTCCGCAGCTCTTTTCCCAACCTACTCTCAGTTCTCTTTTTGCGTTGTTCGGCTTCTTTTCGCCACATGCCGAAGCTGTCAAGCATAGTGGACGTCGTCTTGTTTTTACCAAGGGCTGTTTCTAGTGCGATTATTCTATCGTCTTCGAAGGATCCTATCAGTGGCCACTGACTTTCTCGATCCTTTTTCGTATATTTATGCCACAGCTGGCTATAGGCTATAGCGACTAATCCATGCTTTGTGAACATGTCCTTATTAGGGGTGCCTTCCAGCGGAACCGGATGGTTCATCTCTAATAAGCGGTCCGGGCTAAACAGGCTACTAACCAGTGGGGAGAAGACAGGCATGACGGATCACAATGGGATAATAGTCAGCACTACCTATCTTATCACTGCGCGCAAAGACTAGACAGAATATTTCTATTCTACGTTGTTTGCACGTAGTGAATACCTCATGAACCAATTCTGAGCGATCAATATTAGGTCAAAAAAATAAAAAATCAATATGGTCAATGGGAAGAATAAGTAGGCTCGCAAAGGTTCGCGTCACCTACCCTTTCACTATCTGCAAAGAGGGGACCTATTTTTCCCTGTTTGCAGACAGAGAATCTCCAGAAAACAATCTATAACAGTTAATCAATGGGGGGAAGGGGCAATTGTTCAGTGGGGGAGAAAGATAGGTCCGACGGGTGCGTACCTATCCTTCGCTGTTTATAAAGGGAGAGCCTGTTGTTTCTCCGTTTGTAGACAGTGAATCTCCAATAAATTAACAAAAAGTAATACTAGTATTTTCTCAACAATTATCAATTACTTTCAATTATCTATCACTTTCGCAATTCGTCGTGTTTACACGACCTTACCCGGACCGCATGGACAGTTTCTCGTCTTCCGAATCCAGCGCCCGATCGTCCTCTTCTCTTCGTACTTCTCGTGGCACTCCTGATGGTTCCCAGTCAGGACCGCAGATCACTCGAGAGAGGTCTGTTCGGAACCAGTGAAGTTCGGATGATCGGCTGTCAGACGAGGGTCTATCGGACAGGGTACCTTCCGATCGTTGCAGTCGTTCACTCTGTCGTCAGGACCTCTCCCACTGGATCCACGAGTCGCTGATGGGCCCCACGTTTGGGGCGCCAATTGTTAAAAAGGGTTCCAAAGACAACCGGTAACCAAAGACTCTTTTATGTTGCCCGGCGGTATCGCCTCTATGACCCACCAATATTAATCAAATGAAGAAGCAGGCGCTGGAGACTGGAAGGCGGGAAACGAGGATTTTATTCTCTCCGGAGGAGAACACATCAATTCAGACAGCAAGTATCGTCACGAGGTGCTCTAACCACATCTCTGAGGCCTGGCCTCTTATACTAGGGTTTATGACCTTTATTGCACATAACACATTCTTGCAACACTTTAGTATTAGAAAGAACATCCTCGGAATCTCCCCTGCAGGCCCGTTCCCACACACATTTACAGTTGGATTCCCCACCCCGGTCACAACAGGTGATGGTTGTCGCACAGCAGGGCATTCCGCCGATTCACGGAATACATGGGGTTTGATCGGATCTCATGGGGTGGGGGCTTTGATCGGTTCGGGGATCTTTTGATGGGGAGGGGGAAGCTTCCTACTGTACGGGGTAATAAACAGTATCCGCAGAGCCAGGTGGCGGCCTGGGAACAGGGAAGACAAACGGGGACACAGGAAAAGGGGGTTTGCATCAAAAGGGTTTGAGGCCATGAAAGGAATGAGGGGAGGTGTCGCGCTGGGAACAGGATAGGATTCCGTGGTGAAGCTGCGCTGGAGAGGGGTTTATGACCCAAGGCATGAGAGAGCGGGGGTTGTCAGCGTGCGGGGGAATGCTTGCGAGGTTAAGAGAGAGAGAGACGCGCTGGCTATTAGCGAGGGGCAGGGAGGCCATGGTGCTCAAAATGGCTGCCGCTTACGCGCACGAATGGGCTTGGAAAAGGGGCAAGATGGCGCCGATAATGTTGACGTTTTGCAGTCTAATCTTTAACAAGTCAAGCCATTAAGTGCTGTAAATGAAGCATACCAAAACATGGCACCATGAACAAAAGCAGAGTTTGGGCGTTGAGAAAAACCCAAAGAAAACCACATGCTAGAAACTACAATAGTGAGTATCAAAATTATAAAATGTATTATGGTACCTTGAACACCACATTTAAATATACTGACAAGTTTAATACACTGTGAACATGAGAAAAATAATGCAAGGTGCACATTGTACAGTTTCAACCTGATACTCTGTACATCTGATATTGCAGACATTATGGGACATGTTATACTGCCACAGGATGTTTGACCATGGAAAATTTGTGAGACCGCTTATAGAATTGAAAACCATCAATTAAAAAACACCCATGCGTCTGCATATCTTTTATTGTGCTGGGCTGTAAGATCTACCTTTCTAGACTGAGTATCATCTGCATGGCGATGAGCACTTAACCATCCGAATAACATACTGTATTAGATTCCAAACAGGCCCGTGAGGTTTATGAACATTAATGAGGAAAGACGTCCGATACCAAGGCAGTTTTGTATGGGTGACATTCTCAAGTTCATTGTGCTGAAACCCCTTTTGCAGTCACTTGAAGTCACAGGAAGTGTATTTACAGTCCTTAAAACAGGTTGCAGTTGCTCTGGAATCTCATTACCACCATTATCAACATAGTCTCTGAAGCCTTCAGATATGCCTTTATAATTAAGAGCGAATCCCCTACACAGGTTTTGAGGTTTCTCCTCACCTTCATTCCATGGGCTCTCAATGTCGTTTAGCCACTTCTGTGGGTTGATAACATCTATCTCTGATGTAAGAGCTAAAAATTCATCTGTCCGAGATGATGTGGCTGACCTATTGCTTGCAGACTGTGCATACAAACTGGAGTGCAAGTTATCTGACAGATTTTGATAAAACTGGGGAAGGTTTATTTTTACCTGCCCACGTGAGTCCTCCCAGCTGATTGGCACTCCTCCAAATAAGCCACTCTCAATAGCTTTTTCAGCCGGCAGAGTTACTTCATCCCTTTGAAGTGCTTCTGACAGTGTTCCAATTTCATGAACCGCATCCGCAATACCGGCGAGATTCAGCAAAAAATCAGAAGATGTCAGGATTTTATTCAGCCTGCTGAAAGTAGCCCGATGTTTGGCATCACGAGAAGTACTTAAGCTGGACTGAATGAAATGCTGGCGAAGGGCTGGGTATGACTCCCACACTGCTCGTATTGCCCTTTTGCTAGAAGCAATTCACCCGATTGAAAATACTCGCCCAATTTTCAACATTGCAATTTCTAACTCTTTCGCACATGCGGAGAGTTCTCGCTGATTTTTGGGAGACTGGTGGTACACGGCATGCAGTTTTTCGAAAATGTATGTAAGGTGCTTAAGGCCAGGCACTGTATCAACCGTGTCCACTACACTGAGCTCAAGCCGGTGGCATAGACATTGCCATTTAACAAGGCAAGGGTATTTACAACATAGCCTCTCCAAAACACCAGAGTTTCTCCCAAACATAACACTGGCACCATCACTGCACACCCCTATCCCATTGTCTGCAAGGAACTTGTTGCAAAACCCATGTTTTTCAAGACATTTCAACACTGAGGACTCAATGAACTCTGCATCGGCCCTAGGCAACTCAAACAAGTCAAGGAAAAAGGTGAGGGGCTCTTTTCCATTGATTGCAGCACACACATAAATAATTAAAACAGTCATAGAAGAATGGGTTGTGGACTCATCAATATAAACAGATATTTTTGGAGCCTGTTAAACAATGCCGATGCAAAGCTTACTCCGCATTTCCTTAGCAATGCAATCAGTTATCTGTGCTGCAGTGAAATTGCTGTGTAGAATCAAGCCCATATCTGACTCATTATCAACCTGCAAGGCTACTAGACCTGGAAAGTCTGAAAAGGGGCGATTATTTTTTGCACAAATGTAAAGCGTGCGAAACACCTTTACCGTTGAAGCATGACAATGCCTCTGCTGCTCCAGGATCATTGACCGCAGTACCTCCTTCTTGGATGCAGGTCGGATATCACATGCATTACAATGTGCTTCTGAAATGTTATGCTTATGTATTTTTTTCCGCAGTGAGCCTAACTGGCTCGCTTTTGTTGGGCCAGATGCAGCAATACTCCCAGTGACCTCTTCTCTAGCCATAGCCACAACCTGTGATGCTTCAAGTAGCTTAACCTCACTGCATATGTTGCAGCCAAGGCGGCCATTTTCTCTGGTTAGCCTTGGATACTTTTCTTTAAATTGAGCCCACTGATTGTGGTCCCAACACTCTGGCAAGCTGGTATCCCTTTCAAAACTGATGCCTGCATCGAGCATTTTTGTTGAAGAGTCTTCCAGTGGAGAAGGTTGAATCGATCCTTGGCTTGGCATCATACTTTCCGTTTGTTGTGCAGGTACATCTTTCAAGCACGCACTGGGCTGTACTAGGCTACTTTCCGAATTGAACCAAAATCTCTTTCGCATTTGCAAAGAAATCCATGATGCTGGATTTGCATTTGCTTATTTCTGTAGAAAGCAGAAAGCATTGGGTCAGCTATATTTTTTGCATTGGTCACTCTCATATTCACTGATGGTTGGTGAGGAGAAAAAAATCGCAAAATTGCTCAGGAAAATATTTTTCGTATTACTTCTGACACTTGGGAAAATGTTTGTGGTGGTATTATAATTAAAAAAAAGAGAAAGTCATGCAATGCCCTTTTAAAAAAGGAAAATTTCCCTCAATTAGCAAATGATGATCTTCAATTTTACCAGTGTACTATTGCTCATTTCATTTCCCATAAAAATTGTCAAAAAAACACATTTTCCTCACATTTCTGTGGTCGAAAGTTCTGGAATTTGGATGAATATTAAATTAAAAAGATTTGTGGTCATAAATGAACCAAACGTTTTCTGGCAAGAAGTACCAGCGCTTTTTACCTCTCTTGGCTACCACTGTTGCAGCCTCCGTGCTAGGGGTAGAAGGTAAAGTTTCCGGTCTGGCAGCAGCAGGCTGTGCGACTTCCTGGTGATCTGTGTTGTGTCCTGGGTGAGCATGGGACCCAATGCGGCCCTGCTGTGTTGCAGGATGGACCATTGCAGGTGTGAGCAGGACAAATGCACGGCAGGGAGATCTGTTGAATAGGATGGCTCCCAAGATACTGTAAGCTGTAGTGCAAATAAAATATTCCACATTAGGCAACTCTAAGCATTTTCATAGTTGAAGGAATGGTGGCATCCTGCTGCCATGGTCATTCATTCCTTTGAAACGGTTCGGAGGCATTCCATAGATTTCAATCAATATTGAGCACCGAAATTTTAATATTTGAAGAGGTTAAAGCGCTTTTGGATGTTGGCGGCACAGCAGGTTGCCTTTATTGACTGCAATGCGACCTTTCAAAAGAGATCATTTTTAACCCTAAACTTAGAAACCTCCATGCTTCCTTGCCCTAACAACAATTCCACTAGGGAACTAAGAGGAAAGTCGATTGGAAAGGTCATGCATGATGTGTGGAGGAGAATTGGTCAAGAGCAAAGCAAAAGATGCAGTCCCTCAAGCTATGTTACAGGCTTGTAAAGTGCAGCTGCACAAAATGGGTTGGAATGATTCCTATGCAAGGTAGGTATGGTGTACTTCATTTAGGCTGGCCTTCCATGTCGCAAAGTGATGGGATAATAGTGCATAACTCGAATTAATACAAATAGCTGCCAAGTTTTCAGGATGCTTATGTGTAAGGCTTCCCGTGTTCAGTTTAAGAATTTTTCACTGATAAATACAGACAGAAAACAATGTGTTTTCTGCCTGCATTTATTTTAAAAAATGGATAAATACAGAAAATTGCCCTACTTTTAAGTGAATCTCCGTGCTGTCTTTCATGAATTATAGGCCCACAGCTGGACAGCATGGAAATTAAAAAACAGGATGAGATTTCTTTAAACAATGGCATATTTCAACGTACATTTATGGTATAATGCTGGTATTACAGTGGATTGATGGTTATGTAATAATTGCCAGCTTAAATAGCTAAAACTCGACAAACAGCAAAGTATGAATGCGCATCAATCAGTGTAATAAATATGAAAATGTACAGTTTGATAACCTCATTTATATGCAAAGCACAAAATAATTATGGATAAATACAGATAAAATGGCCAAAAGATAAATATAGGTAAGTATAGACGAAAATGTTAAAAAAATAAATAACATTCAACGGGGAGCCCTACTTATGTGTGACATTTCCATGATTTCAGTGTGTATATGTCACACTTAGAGTGACACTTTCCACTCAGTGAAAACCGGGCTTCACAGTGCAAAGTAATAGATATCCGTTATTGCACCCTATTCAGCAATGAGAAGCAATAAAGAACCTGTCTCAAAGTGATACAATAGACCTATTCCATAGGATTACACAGAGTCCGAAAAAGAGGTGGAGAGTAGGCACTAATGATCTGTTAGCCAGAGCTACTTGAGAGTCACTGCCAAAAAAGCAACAGTCAAGGGAAATTAACAAAAAGACTTCTGTTGCAGAGAAGGGAGAAGGGCTGCTCAAAGGAAAACAGAAGTTTGAAAAGTTATATGTGCAGTGTTTTACTGTTCTGTCTAAGACATCATTAGAATGCTCTAGTCAAGTATTTTCAGGAAGGGCTGCAAAATCCATGTAGCCAGCTCCCTCCTCAATTATCATTCTGTTCGTTTTAACACATTTTTTTCTAGAATACCACCCCTCTAAATTCGATGTTGATGGTAGGAGGAAAGCCTCCAGGCATCTTATGCTTCACAAAATCATTTTCAAAAAAGGTCATGTAGGGAGCTAAGCAGGTACTATTAATCTGTTCAACAGGCTGTTGGCCTCTGTCTTAATCAGCGACTTAACTTCCTCATTCAGTAAGTGCAAATCTGCAAATTTAAGATGCGCTCAGTGAAGACAAAGGGTTGTAAAAAGTCCTTTTGGCAGAGCGACAAGGAATCTCCGTTGATAAGATTCCACCAATCCGAAAGCCAGTAACTGCTAACATGCCAAGAGCTACACACAAATAAACAATAAACAACAAAGGCCATGCTCGGCATAAATAACCTACGCTTATAGCAGTGAGAGCCTTGCAAGGCTTGTAAATAGTTGCCAAAAACCCTGCTATCCAGGAGCATCTAGGTGCTAGCCAAACTGCTGTAATGAATTTATACTTTGTATGGCATTTATTTGTCTTTACATAATTATATTTACCATTGGCATATGAAAATATTTGCGCTGTATAAAAATGTACACTCGAAAAACAGAGTTCTATAAACACTGGTGGAGCTAAAACTTGTTTTTTTGTTTTTGTTTTCAGTGCTCCAGTGAAGTGCATGTTACATTGCTCTCGCTTTCCTTGCTTTTCCTCTACTTCCCCTTATACTTTCATCCCCTGTGCCATGCTCCATGATCTTCTCCACTCCAACATATCTTGTTTCTACTCCCCATGTTAATTGTTTTATAGTTATTAGTTTAACAAGGACTTGGCACTTGCAAAGAGCTTGCTTCGTTTATGTGCTTCGAAAACATGTATTTTTCACTTTAACAATGTTTTAATTTACCTTTCTAACATATCGTTTGCTATGCTAGAGTAGTAATTTAAAAAGGACTACCATGCCTCAGGATTTATCCGGACTAGTCGTCCACCCTGCCAAGAAGGTAGGTCCCTCTGAAGAAGATGCTGAATTTTAACTAGAGAATAAATATGAGCAGCCCCATTTGAAGCATGCATTCACTCAGTCATCAGCAAGATTGTGAGGGGTTTCAGTCCTGTTGAAGAGTCTGAATTTCTGAGTGAATTTTACCTTTTGCAGCACCACACGCACCCTGGCATCTAGAAAAAATATCCCCGTACGGAACACGTTACCTTCACTTACGTAAATATTACATACATAACAACATTTTAGAAGAGGAAAGGGGGAGATTCGGGAATCGGGTCCCGTGGCAGGTGACCGCCGCTGCAGACACCACCAAGCGTTCTAAATGTGAGAACGGAAGAGGTCTCCACTAACCAGGGCAACATCTCCACGATGCAAAGTTGGACACATAATGGCTCCATGACGACCAGTAAAGGCACACCTCAAAGGAGCTGTGGAGCGAGTCTAGGTGGACTGCAAAACAGTTATATTAAAATTAAAATAGACGTGCTAGGGTTGTGACTAAACAAATTTTTTAATTTCTTGTTTTTGTAGACCTACAAAAAATATGTGTGCCCTTTCTTTAAACGTTGTAATTAACATATGTTAATACAAAATAATAAGGAATGCTTAATGATGCAAACTTACCTTAAAAGTGAAACTGTTGCCAATGTCGCCAAGCCGAAAATGGTTTCCTAGGTGATGTGGTAGGTTGTAGATTCAGGAAGGGAAGTCTCCAACAGGTCAGGCAGCTGGCCAGGCCAGGAAGGGAGGGCGTGCCGCGTCGATATCCGGATCTGGTCACATCCAAAAAGGAAAGGAGCCATAGAAAGAAAAGCCCGAAAAATAAAGGGCATGGAGCACGAGGGCGGGACTGCTGAGACCCAGAAACACCCATCCAGTGACGTCTGCTATGATCACTGATTGGTCGCAGATGTCTCTGTTCTACTGGTAGGTCCGACTATCCGGCAACGTTAAGAAGGGGTGGGGCGGGTTTAAAGAACGAGAGCTGCGATAGGCGTAATGCTAAATATAGGCAGGCAAGTTAACCTAACCCTAGGTGCAGGGGCATGGTGATCGGCAGTCCGAGGCTTCACCCGAAATGCGTGGTTTGGTTGGTGCGCGCTGTGCGCGCTTTATCGCATTTTGAAGGAGCAGCACAGGGTGGACGGCATTTTGATAAAAAGGTGGGATGGCATCCACCCTGGAAAATAAGTGGGGGGACGCCATCCACCCGCATGGTACCCCGACTCGAGCCCTGCTGCTATGACCACTGATTCAGTCCTGTCAAGTATCACGCATCACGTGTGACACTCACGCATTTCAGTGTGGTGATCCGCATCACCACACTGAAATGCTTTGTCACGCATTTTAATGCCACTGAATTGGGTGCTAGCGCATAGGTTCTGCTGTGCTGCTCCCAGCAGACTTGACGCCAGCAGGCAGCGCTGGCTCATAACAGTTAAGGATTAGCTCTGCATTGTAGGTCTGCTGCAGTGCCGTGCTCCAATGTAAAAATGTGCGGCCTCCCTGCGTCGCGCGACGGGGCAGGCTGTCAGTCACTGAATGACACAGCCCACGCTCTTCCGATTACACTAGGGTGCTGGGGCATGTTCATTAAATCCGGGTTGTGACCTCACGTGAGAACCTGCACTGACGTCGACTGCAGGAAGTGAGGTCGCCAGAGAAGAGCCGCCGCGGCGGGGGAGATCGTCGGAGTAGAGTCAAGTTTGCAGCAGTGCTGCTCATGATGAAGATTAATTATGGCCCGCCGCACTGCATGATCAAGACTGGCATGATTGCGGGCGCTGCGAGGAGTCCGAGTCTGACTGCAGCGCAGCCGATCATGTGCTGACTGTGCCATTGCGCCCGCTGCCCGTGACCCAGTCACTCTGACTCACCACGGGATCATGACCCCGACCGTGCGGCTCACCGTCGCGGCCGATGGCCAAGACCGGTGTCTGTTAGTGTGAGAGGACGCACAGTGAGGGAGGCTTGACTGAAAAACACCGACCATCACCAACGTTGTTCAAGTAAGTTTTTCCTTACTGTTGTGAGTTTTTCCTTAGTTTCCGCCACTGCATGGGTAGAGGCGCTGGCAGTGACTTCAAGTCATGGGCGTCCGCAGGGGGGGGGGCAAGGAGGGGTGCTTGCCCCCCCCGGGAGCAACCCTCCTTGCCCCCCCTGCGGGACGCCCATGAAAACCATGACTTCAAGACGGGGTTCTCACTCTCTTTCCTCTGCTTTCTTTTAATTGCTTCCCTGTGAAATGGATCCAAAAATGAGACTCTTTTTGCTGGAAATGTTGCATTTTAATTCCAAAGTGCAGCATTGGGAATAAAAGGCTAAACATATGAAAAATAGATAAATAACTAAATAAAGTAAGACAGAGTGGTAGCAAACTGGCAAAACTGATTTTATTCACACTGAAACACATTAGCGCCACTTTTACAGAGTTTGCCAGTGAAACGCTATTTTTTTGTTTTCTTGTCTTTGTTTTCCCTGGGCTTGCAACTAGTGCACCAATCCTGGAGGTGCTGCAATGTGTGGATTGGAAAACAAAGTGTGTACTGCGGCTCCACGTCCAGGGATGTGGTCTTTTTACCATACTGCTTACGTTTCGTAAGGATATAAGCAATGGCCATTGAAATGGGTCCATTCAGGGCCCTGTAGTCGTGTCCTTAACTTTTCAGGCAAAAGCACTCACTGATTTCTGAATAGTGAGTGTAAAAGCATTAAGGTAACCATGTTGTTCCTGCTTACATTTCCCATGGTTTGCTAAATTTTGCATTCCCTATAAGTGTTTGCTTTTTTCAGGATGTTGTTACTTTTTTGTTTGTAGGCCGCATACTGCTCTTGTCTAGTGCGTAATTTAAATTGAGCCGCATCCAGGTGTTTATAGCAGGCAACAATTGGGTTGTAGTTGAAGACAGTGGGGAGTTTTCTCAGTGGGGCAGTACGGTGTTCATTGGGGGAGAGGATGTGGCACTATGGTCAGAGCTGCTGAATTTGGAACTGGGAACCAGGTTCAGCCTTAATAACCAGTCCACCAGACCACTCTCCTGCGAGAGCACAATCACATGCTAGACCTTAGAAGGCTTCGCAACACCTTAGAAGTCCTGGTGTCTTCGCACAAGCAGGTGGACCCTAGCATGACAAGTGTAGGTTAACCTTCAAGGCTTGTCCACCACTATCCATACTGAAGTTCACCTCCAGTCTTGCGGGCAGGCCCATGAAGCAGCACACCCTAGAACAACAGTCAATGAGGTCACAGGACCCTTGAGAAGGGCCAGCTCTAGGGCGGTGCAACCAGTGTGACCGCACCGGGTGCTGACTTTAGGTGGAGGCATCATGTTTGCAAGTATATTATGGTTTTAAAAACGCTTGCTGCCTCCTTCCTGGTCTCCAGCACTTTTCGGCAACAATAAAAATGTCATGATGACTCTGGGGATTAATGTTCTTCCTAGAGAGAGATCAGAATGTTGTCTAGTGGAAGTTTTGACTCATGGAAAGGTAGCTCAGAGGGTTAATGTACCGGCTGCAACGAACATGCGCCATGCAGATCACAAAGTGCACATAATGTAAATAGGTCAGTGGGTTACTGCTTTTGTCAGAGAGATCCTTTTGTTACTTGCAGCTTATAAGGTAAAATCCTAACTTAGATCAATGAGCTATAAACTGTCATCTAAGAGCTGCATACAAACTGCAAGGTATAAATTAGAGCATTATGTCCCCCCCCCCCAGTCTTTGATTATCCTAATGCCCCAAAAAGTGTTCTTTTGGACAGAAATCAATTCTGATTATTAAGGAGAACCCCCAACCATGGTATTACGTTTTAAATTCCGGGTATTGTGTTTCTCCAGACCAATCACTATAAAACTATACCGGCTACTAGTATGGTTGTCATGTGACTCCTACACCTTGTAGTCTTTAGTCTTATGTAACATTTTCTATACAGTGATTTACACACATATTGATTGTCTCTGTGTAATGTGTGTGATGTAAAGTGCTCTGACACCCTACAATGGTATGAGTGGCGCTGTAAATCTAATTAAATGCATCTGCGAGAGAGTGGTTATGGAGACTTGGGGGGCACAGTTAAAGGGTGGTAGTGAGGGAATCAATAGCAGAGGTGGCCATTGGGGGGGACTAACACACATTAATGCACAGGACACCACCAGTGCTATGGCTGGCCCCGCCCTTAAGGCCAGTCTGCCTCACCGATAGGTACCTCCATTGGCCTTGTTTCAGCAGTAGTAACGGCAACTCACCAGGGATTGGCAATGCCGGATTTGCACGCACACCAAACTAAGTTTGCAAACTACACAGTCTCCCTGCTTCATTCACAAGCACTTTTAACATGTGCAGCCTGCTGTGGGGCCACTGGAATTAATTATGCAGCATAGGATGACAACATTATGCCGTAGTGTTGACTAAATTATGCATTAAAAAAAAGGCTGCAGCGTAATGCAGTATATTTTCAGATATTTTATTATTTTGACGTGTGTACACATGCTAACAGTCTCTGGAAAGATTTTGCCTTATTAGTACCAGTGTAACATACAAACACAGCAGTGAGAAAGGCGACTAGTCAACCTTTACAATAGGCTATCCACTCCGCAGCAACACACGTCACATTTTATATTAACTTTTGATATGT
The DNA here is from genome assembly GCF_964263255.1 of Lissotriton vulgaris. NCBI lineage: Eukaryota > Metazoa > Chordata > Amphibia > Caudata > Salamandridae > Lissotriton > Lissotriton vulgaris. Next base: position 1,704,731,444 of record NC_141693.1, read on the forward strand.
TTGAGCTACAAACAATTTATTAGTTTAAATGGTCAGATCATGCAGCAGATCTTGCATTATGAGGCAAATTTGGCAGAGCCATAATTTTAGAGAAAACATTTGCAAACTAGGATATTTTGCCATTCATGTTGAACTGCTGTTGTGGGAAAAGGGAGAAGTGCTGATGACAGAAACTCCATGGCTCGGAGACAAAGGGCTTGCGTTTCCACATTTTATCGTATTTGGTACATTCTGTGATTAGAAGCATATCCCACTTTGTGAATATATTTTAATGTCAATAACTCATTATAACCTTAAATAATAATGTATATCCATTGGTTGATTAAACTGGGCAGTGAAATGCCCAACAAATACTAAAAATTGGGATGTCTGCGCATTCTGGCCACACCTCTAGCTCCACCCACAGATCCAATACTTGGGTTATTCTCACGCTCTGATTCTCCGCCCACTGTTCCCCTACTTTTTTCCCCACTTCGAACACTGTGTAAGACTCAGCATCCCTGGACCTATGATGTGCCGCGATCTGTGAGCACCGCATGTGCCACACATTTACGGTGCCGGGCTTCTGCATGTGGCTGGGTCAGTCACATGTCCTGGATTCCTGGGCCCTTATTTATGAGGCCTTGCGTCAGTTTTGCGCCGCCGGTGCGTCACTTTTTGTAACGCACCAGCGGCGTACAAAATGCGCCTTGTTGCGCCATATTTAAAAAGTGACGCATCTAGGTAGATGCGTCACTTTTTAAACCCCTGCGCCACATTATACCTGCGTCAGGTATAATGTATGCAGAGGGGGCGTTCCCCCGCAAAAAGCCTCGTAATAGTGACGCAGTGAATTCTATGAGATTCACTGCGTCACTTTTAGGATGCTGTTGCGTCAAAATCTTGCGCCTGCCTCACAGCAGGCGTAAGACTGACGCAAGCCCTTTCACATGAGGCTTTCCCCATGTGAAAGGACGCATTGCTGGAGTTGCGTCACTTTTGTGACACACTCCAGCAATGCGTCACTTTTGCGCTTACAGATGCGTCAGAAATACTGACGTATCTGTAAGTCCTTACGACATGATGCGTCATACATTAAATATGACGCATCATTGGTGTCGCAAGGAGTGCGCAGTGAAAAGTGATGCATCGCTGTTTTCACGCAGCAATGCGTCACTTTTCATAAATGAGGCCCCTGGCATTTAATTGAGTCTATTCTAGTTCTGCACCCCAGTGTTTCTTGTGCCCCACCTGGCACACATCATGTCGGATGATGGTGATGACAACATTTTGCCCCCCCCCCCTGGAAAAATTTCTGCGGACGCCCATGCTTCAAGCAACTAGTAGTTGCTCTGTCACTACAGTACTACCAGGTTGTGGCAGAGGTCAGGTCCGGGTCAGCGCAGGCCACGCAGGATGATTCATTTCACTTTCCTGCCTGCCGGGCCCCCAGGAGTTGCTCCTGCCGTTGGAGAGTTTAATTAGAAGACAAGACAATCTGGCCGTCCCCGGGTTTAATCTCCAAATGGGAGAGCAGGTGCTCTATGCTACGTGCCTTTAAAAGGCACAGGCACGTACTACACACTGCACTGCAAAAGCTTCTAGCTTTCAAGCACCCCTTTATGAACATTTCCTGCACCTGTCTGCAGCCAAGGAGGTGACAGACACTTCAGTGACCCAGGCATTGGCATCAGTTTAGCTTTATTTTACCAGCTGCACCACCCAGCCTTGGTAAGTGTCAAAAATTAAACCCTACTGCGCTGATTATAAATCCTGTTACTGATGGAGTTTTTGTCAACCTACAGTTGACTCGCCATGATTTAGTAGAACAAAGGGTTTCTCTGCTGTAAAGTCCAAACGTGTACTGTGTACCATGAGCCAAGCTGCTTATTCGGCAAACTGTATTTGGGGAGGTCGGATACCTGTGAGGTATTTCTCATACAAAGATATTTTTTTATTACTTGTGGAACTTGACCTAAAGAAACGCCTGAGAGTGGGCTGTATCCTCTACAAATTTACTTTTAAGCAGCAGGGCACTATCAGCTGCCTGCTGTGCTGGTCAGTTACTTCTGGCTGAAGTTCTGCCCTTCTTCGAGGCTGCACATCAGCCTGATGCTACCTTGCCCAAATGAAATGCCCAGGGGTGCGTGCTAGTGTCTGCTGTGGTGACGACTTGTAAAAGTGCTGGCTCACATTTAGAGATAATCCTGTGTGTGTATTATGGTACACATTTTGCCAGATGTGCGGGTGCACATTCACAAGGTACAGAGTGGGTTCACTGCATGTTTCTTTGTAATCTCACATGTGCGGCGATGGGAAGAGGGTGAGCGCACGTTTGCTTTATAATCTCAGGTGTGAAGAGGTCGATGCAGAGATTATCTGTGTGTACATATACATTTGAGAATGTAAAGTCAGTGCGTTTCAGGTGTATGAGTGCAGATTGTAAGTGCAGACAGTGATCCCGCCTCTGCGAGTACTGTGCACGTAGTGTTGACTGGCAGTGACTCCTCCCTGAGTACACCTTAGTTTTCACCATAATACTTCACCCCCTCGGCCAGACAGCAGTGAAATGCTGCTTCCCGTGTGTGGGCAGTTTGCTGCCTGTCCTCATGGCGACCATTGAGAGAGCAGACCAGCTCTTACAGTCATCTCTACTGAGGCAGGATCTCAAAAGATCTGACTGCCTCTAGTGCTCTGCTGAAAGGAGATACAACATGTTAAACGCTCTGGTCTGATAATTTATGACTTCGGACATGATGTTAATTTGGAGCGTTAACAGTAGTAGGTATAAAATGGATGATACCACCTATTGCTGAACGGCGTTAGTGATTGAGAGGATCTTTGAAAGGCTAACCCTCTGATAACAGTTGCAGAGGAAATAAAAGCAAGCTTTAGCAACTGAAGTATTTTTAATTCTCTAACTCCAGCTCTGATCATACAAAAAAAAACATACTCTTAGCAGTGCAATTCTAATAAATTGCTCAGCCTGTATTAAACATTAATAAGATACCTAATTGAATGTGTAATGACACCACACTTTTCAGTGTTTTTAAATAATGCCACATGAATTCTAAAGGAGGGGGAGGGGGTGGATTTCTGCTATTGATATGTCTCGCTCATCCTCATTGCTTGATTTTGCTCATGATAAAGTGTCACTCATAGTCGTTGAAATGTCACTCATAATTACACTGAAATTATGAAGATGTCACACATAGCATTCTGAAACCTTGGCAGCTATGCTGATTGGTTGCAGATGTCTCTGTTCTACTGGTAGGTCCGACTCCCCGGCAAGGTTAAGAAGGGGTGGGGTGTGTTTAAAGAGCAAGAGCTGCGATAGGCGTAGTGCTAAATATAGGCGGGCAAGTTAACCTAACCCTAGGTGCAGGGGCATGGTGATCGGCAGTCCGAGGCTTCACCCGGAAATGCGTGGTTTGGTCGGTGTGCGCTGTGCGCTCTTTATTGCATTTTGAAGGAGCATCGCAGGGTGGACAGTGTTTTGATAAGCAGGGGGATGCCGTCCACCCGATGGTACCCCAACTCGAGCCCTGATACGGACCAGCCCCACAGGTGGGGGGGGAGATAAACAACACTAGTAGCAGGGGAGTGGAGAACTCAGGTAGAGACGAGCTTCGTTTTGGCCGCCCGTCAATGATTTTTAACAAAAATACATTTAAATATTAGTAAAGCAGCTATACACATATTTCAAAATATATCAGCAATGAGAAAAGCACAAAGGAAGCATTTTTTGTAACTCTGAAGTGTGATGGAAGCAAAGATTTTAATAGCATCAAAACACATCAAGGTACTTCGTGATGCGCAAATGATAAATATTCGCTGAAACCGGATTTCCACACTTTATTGCTTTTGCGCTATATAGTTTTACTAGTAAAATTGCATGAGATGGCTATTTCAGTTGAAAATGTACTGTCTGAAAATGACAGTGTGCTACCACAGCAATGCTCCAAAATGCACAACCAGCTACACACCACACCCTTACTTCTCTTCTGCTGAATGGGCATGGCACATTTGCTATACTTTTTTTTTTAATGACACTTGGATTTTTCACAATCTCTATGGCTTCGGTAATGTAATATTTCTTTTTTTTTTTAAACCTTTATTTACGAAATGCATGTTACACAGCGTCTGCCTACAACCCCACCGGGCCGGCCGCTATGACACATATCGAAAGAATAAGGCAGGACAGTACACTTTTGAGACGATCACTGAGTGCATATTATAATGTGGAGCATAAAACAGTACTGAAAGGATATCAAAGGTTTAATTTTATGATTTTGTCGAAAGAAAACAACAAACACAAACACATGGCATTATACTGGCAAGGGTCATAGGAGGGGGGGGGAAAGGGGGAGGAGTACATATATGAAGGAGCAAATCTGACGTGGGGGGGCGACCAGGGAGGAAGAAAGGATACAAGTAATATAGGAAACCAAAAACGGAACGCCAATCATGGGGAGGAAGGTATAGGAACATCATAATCGAGCGGAGGGGAACAAATATCACCACGGTACGAATTCCACTGTGCCCAAACCCTGGACCACTTTCTGGGGCGACCCCGTGCCTCGTACACCGTCTTTTCTCGAAACATGCACCAGTCCATGTTGTCTTTCCAGGCACTGAGCCGTGGTGGCCTGGCGGAGCCCCAGAGCTGAGCTATGTCCCTCTTGGCAACCATGTTGCCCAGAGTGACCCAGAACGTCTGAGCCGCAGTACAGTCCGTAGGCTCCCACACATTGAGCAAGCAGCGTCGTGCCTCCGGACGGAGGGGGACTCCAGTAACACGTCCCATCACATCATGCACCCTGGACCAGAAGGACGAGACAACTGGACATTCCCACAGGACATGAAGAAAAGTACCATCCATACCACACCCACGCCGACATCGTCCATCCGCCGCAAGCCCCATTCGCACCAAACGCATACCAGTTACATACACACGGTGGAGGATCTTCAGTTGGACAAAACGAAGTCGGGCCGGAATGGCCACTTCCTTAGGGGAAGAAACGGCCGACTGCCAATCCTCATCGTCTAATTCAAGCCCGTCCGCCGTCCAGGAAGCACGAAGTTTCCCCAGCTGGTCAGCCCTGTTGTTAATGAGCTTCTTATATATTAAGGAAATCGTACTATCGGGGACGTGGCCGTCTAGGATACGATCCTCCAGTGGGGAGGATTGAGGAATATCAGTCCCAAGGGGAAAGGCTGAGGACAAGGCATGCCGAACCTGCATATACCGAAAGTACTCTCTATCATCAAGCTGATATTCCAGTTTTAGGGCTTCGAAGGACTTCACAGTACCTCTGGCCCAAAGATCCTCCACCTTACTGATCCCAATCATGTCCCACCTGTCAAACCCTTTCGTCTGCCAAAGGCTGCCCAATCGATCAGAGTCGTACAGTGGGGTCATACGCGTCAGCTTGCCACTCCAGCCCGTAGCAACAGTTGCATCCCTCCAGGCCCGCACCGCACACTTCGTAGGACCCGTAAGGAGACTGATTGGTGACTTCGAGTACAAGGCCCTATTGAAGTTGCCACCGGGCAATAAAAATTTGTCCAGGGAAAAGGCAGGGGCGGGTTCCGATGAATATGTTACGTGGTTAATGGCGCTCAGGTGTGAGGCCCAGTAGTATCGTTTGATATCCGGCAGAGCGATACCGCCGTCATACCAGGGAAGGGTGAGCTTAGACAGTGCAATACGGGCACGTCTGTCCCAGATCAATTGCCGCTGTAGACTTTCGATCTCGGGGAAGTAGCGAGCAGGGACCGGGTCGAAGAAATTCTGCAGTGCATAGAGAAATCGAGGGAGCGACATCATTTTGAAGAGCGCCGCTCGGCCCAGCGGAGACGAGGGCAATCCACGCCATCGCCTCACATCCTGTTTAAGGCGACGGAGCGGAGCATAAAGATTCCGTTCATAACGCACCGCAGAAACCGTGGAGACATAGATCCCCAAATACTTAAAACCGTCATCCGCCACCAGAATTGGAAACCTACGGGGCAGCGGTGGCAGAACCCCGGCTATGACATAAACACAGGATTTGGTTCAGTTGATGACCAAACCGGAGTTCTTACCAAAGGACGTAAGAACGTCGAAGAGCACGTTCAAGGTCTTTTGAGGGGAAGTAAAATAAAGGAGGATGTCGTCAGCATACAGGGAGACGTGATCTTCCAGATCTGGCGCCCACCGGATCCCTTTAATCGAGGGTTCCCACCGGAGCCACGCCGCGAGGGGTTCAAGCTCCAGCGCAAAAAAAAGCGGGGAAAGCGGACATCCCTGACGGGTGCCGCGTCCCAGCGGGAAGGGGTCAGAGCTTCTGCCATTCACCACGACCTGGGCCAGCGGTTGTTCATAGAGCAGCCTCACCCACGCAATAAAGTTAGGGCCAAAGCCAAACTTGGAGAGGGCCGCCCAAAGATAAGGCCATTCAATGGTGTCGAAAGCCATCGTGGCGTCTAGGGAGGCCACCACAGCAGGCTCCGTAAGAGTTGCAGCTCTTGCGAGAACACCATGAAGCCTACGCAGGTTAAGGGCCGTGTTCCTATGTGGTATGAAGCCGGATTGATCCGGATGAATCAGGTCGCAGATCACCGTCAACAACCGATTGGCCAGAACCTTGGCGAGGATTTTAGGTTCCGCGTTTAGCAGGGAAATGGGGCGATAGGAAGCGCAGCGATCACGAGGTTTGCCATCCTTATAAATGACCACTATAGTTGCTAGGCGCTGTTCAAGCGGGAGGACTCCAGTCTCGAACGCGTCTAGAAACATGGTCCGCAGATGGGCGGCCATCTTGTCTGGTCGAAGTTTGTAAAGCTCGATAGGCAAACCATTGGGCCCCATCGCCTTACCCGAGCGCAAGGATCTGACAGCGAGGGCAATCTCATCCACCGTAAAGGGAGCTTCCAGAGCCAGACCCTCCTCCTCCGAGACACAAGGAAGAGTTATATCACGCAACAGTAGACGGGAATCAGCCTCATCACGGTCACTCACCGGGGTGTGAACCTTACGGAAATGATCAACAAAACAATCAACAATCTCACTGGGGTCAGACACACTTTCACCAGACTCACGAACAATGACGGGTACAACACGATTCGCCCTTTCAGCCTTATCCAGCCACGCAAGGAGTTTGCTGGCTTTGTCACCCACATCATACAATCGCCCCAACTGATTCGCTCGCATCAACTTAGCAGCATCAGTCTCACAAGCCTTGTAATCCGCCTGTTTCAACTCCAGAGTATGTAAAAGCGCAGGCGTGTCATCCCCACCCAGCTCACTTTCAAGTGCTGTAATTTCAGTCTCAAGGGCCAGCACGGCCTCCCTCTTAGCTCTCCGTTCAGCAGCAATAAGAGACAGTGCGGATCCCCGAATGACCGTTTTAAAGGCCTCCCAGAGAACCGTAGGGGAGGTCACCGAACCCACATTTTCATTGAAATAACAATCAATAGCCTTCATCAAATCGGAGTGGAGCAGGGGGTTCCGAAAGTGCCAGGGGGGAACAGGGGGAACTCTGCTACCAGAAAGACCACCCACAGAGACCTTAATCAGCAAGGGGGAATGGTCCGAAATACCCCGGGGGAGATGACAAACTTCCCGTACCAAGGATAGGGTAGAGGCCAGCATAAAAAAATAGTCTATCCGAGAGAGGCTGCCATGCGCACCAGAGTGGAAGGTATACTGCGTCTGGGAGGGGTGCAGCGAACGCCAAACATCCACCAGACCAAAAGTTTCAGCCATATCATGGAGCCACATCTGGGACTGCAGCAGAACTCTAGGGGGCAGTCGATCACATTCGCCAGACATCACAGAGTTAAAATCCCCACCCATGATCAGCAAACCATCGGGGAGACCAGGAAGAGTCTTGCCAAGATCGGCATATGTGGTTGCCTGCAGTCCCGGGGGGATATAAACAACCAGTAACACAATTGGCTTCCCTTCCCACCTTCCCGAGACAGCAGCATGTCGTCCCCGATCATCTAAGACAACATCATCAATCTCAAGGGCCAGGGAGGATTTAACCATTATACCCACTCCCCGGGAGCCGGAGGTGAAACCAGCGTGGGCGGCCAATCGATAGCCCCGACTATCAAGAGCTTTACAGGCATTACCAATCAAGTGGGTTTCTTGAAGGAACACAACATCAGGGGCATGACGTCTTATAAATTGTAACACAATGCCACGTTTAATCCTGTCCCCCAAACCATTGACGTTCCAAGAAAGAACCTTCATCTCACCCCCCCATCCCAGGAAGAACGACCCAGCCCAATCCCCTCCTGCGACCATTGATCCAGAATGCTTGCTTGTAATATACCATGAAAAGAGAAGAACAACAAAAAACACACAACACAACCGTGTTGCCACCAACCGCCCCCAACCAAGAACCCGTTACAACGCCCCCCACCCTGCACCCCTGCTGACTAAAGAGCCACCCCAAACTGCAGTGTGCCTGTCGCCCCATCTGATCTACACAAAGAAACCCCCGAGGAGGAAGGGAGAAACCACCTGTACCCGCACCACCACGGGCACAATCATAAAGCACACAATAGAAGTTACTCTACAAAGTTCACAGTCTCAAGTCGGACCTCTGGGGGCCCAAATTAAACCTGGGCCGTCGCACCACCTTCCGCGCCGCCGGGGCCTCCGCTCTCGGTGTCATCTTTTGGCAAAGAGTCCAACCAGTCACTAGCACGATCAGGCTGATCGAAAAAATAGGCACGTTCCCTGTATTCAATCCGCAGGCGAGCAGGAAACAGCATTGCGTATTTCAGTCCCAAGTCCCTCAGGCGACGCTTTACTCCAAGAAAACCAGAACGTTGCTGTTGCACTTGGGGAGTGAAATCAGGATAAATCGAGACAGAGTTATTATCGTACTTCAACGGGCCGTGTTTACGAGCGGCCTGAAGGATGGCGTCTCTGTCCTGAAAGTGAAACAGTCTAGCAATGATAGGCCTCGGGGGCCCCCCGGCTTCACCTGACCACCTGGGAAGCGATAGGCACGCTCGACCGCAAAAAACTTGCTGAGACCTGCGGGAGCGAGTTTAGCAACAATGAGTTCCTCGACCAGTTGATCGATCGAGGCAGCACCATTATCTTCCGGCACTCCGACCAAGCGTATGTTGTTCCGCCGGGCCCTATTATCGTAGTCCTCCATACGTTTGAGCAAAAGGTCATGCGAGGAACGCAAATTCCCTATCTCAGACTGTGCCTCCGACTGTGCCTCCGACATATCGGTCACCAAACTCGATGCCTTTAAGTCCAATGCCTTGACCCTCTCGTTCGTCTTGGCCAGATCAGCACGAATAAGAGTAACATCCACCGCCACCGTGTCTATCTTGGACACGATGGCCTCGTATTGTTGACTCATATCGGCCTTGAGGCCTGCAATGGCGGCCAACAGGTCCTGAAGGGACACTTCTGAGGAAGACGACATGTCTGTCTTCGGGTCCTCCAAGCCTCGACTGGCAGCGCCGGGGGAACCTCTCGGTTGGGTATAGCGCTCGATCATGTTGGACTGGACCAACCCCCCGCGAGTATTGGTCTTCCTGCGCTTCTCCGCATCGGGTTTCGTCGCCATGATGTATTCAGCACCGGCTAGGGACACCCGAGTGCCGCCGAATGGTGACGATCCTTGAACCCCAAAAGTCTAGATTCGCAGGAAAATGTCACGGGCCACCTAGCCGGCACCGAGAGAGAAAGCGTTCTCAGTGAGAGCAGCAGACCAAGATGAAGTGGCCGGTCCCAAGGAGTCTGAGACGAGAGGGCTGGAAACCGAAAGTAAAAGTGGCACACCACCGGTGGAGCAGATGCCAGGCAGCCGTTGTTGTTGCATTACAGTTCGGCCATACTAGGCAGCAGAGACCCCGGTCACGTCAGGGGTTAGGCCAGAAAGTTGAAGACGATGTAAAAACGGTCCCCGAGGTCCGACCTCAGCCAAAAAAGGATCGACGGTATCAGTGAGAGTAGCACTTCGAAAGCTCGTCAAAGTGACCAGGACAACTGCAGGATAAATCAAGAAGGGCGGCGCGGGTCTCAGGAGCTCTCTGCTCACGCGACCATCTTGGATGCCCGCGTAGCTCCTCCCCGGTAATGTAATATTAATGGCAGCACAGCACCCAACTCTGAAAATTGCTCAGGCACCTCTGTCTAATTGTTTATCTTGAGCAGTACCTTTTTGTATTCTCTCCTCCATGGACTTAGGTAGCTTAAGGTTCAAATCCCCAGTTTTAAGTCATGTGCATCAGGTCACTGGCAGTTTGCAGCAGCTGACTTGCATAATCACTTTGTCACAAGTTTGGAGAACAGTCATTTAGAGCTTACCTGTCCCATTTGTGGTAAAAGGTCCCTCCTGAAAATCCTCTAAGGCATGCAGAGTAAGGATGCCAAGGCCACATTGAATTTCTTCATTAGAAAAAGTATTGATTATGGCATCTTGGCAACCCTATTAAGGGACCCTCTACCTCCAATGTTGACTTCACTCCATGACCCTATGCAAGGAGGGTGAAAGTACAACGCTGTGTGAACATTTTTACTCCAGCACACAGAAGTCTGTTTCAGAAGAACCTAGATGTCAAGGTTGAGGGAGAGGGCAGCAGATGCTTCGCAGCCAAAGACCCTTTGATGCTACTACTTCTCTTGCTCCTCAGACTCTTTTTCATTTTTAGGTTGATTTTAGGCACAGGGGTCCCAATCTGGCATTGCACCATGGGACCAAACATGGTACTGTGGGATTGAACCGCTCTCTCCTTCTGGACACTGTGCCACTGAATCTGGGAGGTTAAGCACATCTACTTCTCTATGTGCAGGGGATCTAGGATCTAGTATTAGTTATGTGTATTTTACCGGTGAGTATAGCACAAATTCTTCTTCTGGGACATACTCTTTTACAGCCCCTGGTTGATAACACTCATAACATTCCTAACTCCATATTCTCCTATAAGGCGTTTCCGGCTACCATTCTTATCGGGTCCCATTATGAAAGGTTTTGATGTGAGTGAGAGGACTCATCACCGGTAGAAGACTCATCACAGGTGGAAGCAAAAGCACCGAGAGGCTCTTGCCCCGGCCAGTTTTCAACATAGTTGATCCTCAAGCGCAAGCTTTTTGTGAAGTCACTACATATCTGGAACACCACCTGTGAGGAGGACTCTGGGTTGCACCCGTTATTGCCATCCCTCCATGTTTATGGTTTTCCTTCCCTCTTCAGGTCACTCAGTTTCCTTTTGCGCTTGTCTTGCCTTGCCTTGTGTTGCTGCAGCTTCCTGGCCCTTGTAACAACACTATTCACTGCTAGAACCAGTAAACATAATGTAATCTGTGCTAAAATGTTTGGTTACCAGTTATACCACTTACCATCTCCCCTCTTTCCTACAGCAGTGTAGATCTAGCCATTTCATAACTTCTAGACAAAACAAACCTTGAAGGCATGTGGATGCCAGTTCAGGATTTCTCTCTCACTCACTTCCCTGTTTCGCCTCCGATTCCTGTGTTAGGTGGCAAGTTCCTCTTCAGTAAACAGCATAGACATTCAAGGATGGGAGGAGCTTGACCCTGAAACCACCATTCTCACTCCATATCCAGATTTTGGAGGGACTGCGGTTTGCTCCAGAGTTCCCAGTGTAGTCCAAGGCTCTTGGTCCATAGAGTCACAGCCAGTCTAACTCCTCATTACTCTATTGCCTCTGGTGGTCTCCCTTTCTGACAGGTGCACATCTTAGTGCACAGGTCTCTTGAGACTTTGCATCAGCAGCAGCTGGATCTCAAGTTGACTTAGCCATTTAACTTTTTCAGATCCAAGATCAAGGATGCCTAACAACCTGTCATCCATCTGAGTTCAAGCTCTTTCTTGAGCCTTTGTGCACTAAACTGTGGTCATGGAAAATGGTCTGCCAGTTACACCTTAGCTCTAGCTGCCCATGGTGTATTTCCTGATACTCTCAATGCAGAGGCCGGTGCCTAATGGCAAGACCTTTCTAGCACCGGCCTCCATGACTATTTCTGATTTGCTGGTATCAGTCCAGCGAAACCATCGAGGAGCATGAGACTGCATTGTATCACATTTTCAGCTCTCTCTGTGCTTGAGACAGCGTTTAGGATATCTTATCATCTTTGTGGCTTCAGCCTGATTATGAGTTTCATACCAGGGACAACAAGGACCTGCACCCACTCAACCTCAGTGTGGTCAAGGCCCTTAATACTCTTTCCATAGAGACACACAGTTCCTTACCAGTAAAGTAGAAGATCCATGCATTACTACAAGCCTTGCCTCCCTCACCAAAGTTGGCCTTCACAAGTAAGCACCAGTTCCTCAAGAAGGCCCAGAAGGTCTGGAAAGAGTCATACTGCGAGCCAGATGTTTCGAAGTGCTTGGATTACGAACATCAGGCTCAATTTGACTCTATAAGGCCTCAATCTAAGTCAACCATAGTGAGCCCTGGGGGCAAAACCCTCCAATCTGGATATAGGAGCGCATTTTTGGAGTCCTACTTGATAAGGAAGAACCGACCTGAGTTTCTTACTTAGACAGGCCATTGCCAGTGCCATTATGGTGCACTGTGGGCTACACCTGTGGCATGAGTTTGACTTCCTACCCCTTGACCCATTTTAAGAGGAGTAGAGACCATATTTAACCCAGATAAAGAAGCAGGAGAAACTTCTGATGTCTCAAGACCTCACTGACCAATGACTCGGCTGTCGGGCCATGAAGCAACAGGGATGACTGATGTCTTTGGACCTTTAAACGGAGGCCCAGGAGAACTTGTTTTACTCCCCTCTCCAATGAAGTCCTCCAATAATTTAAGACACTCACGGTCATGGTCAGCTCCTTGCTGGTAAAGACATTACAGGCTATCCGGTCAGTCCAAGCCATCCTTTTGCTCTACGCCTCCGACAACGGCCTCCTTTTCTTCAGGGTCTGCCCGATGGTATAAGAGGAGTTGCTGTGCATGAAAACCAAACCCCGCTCTATTATTAGGAAGTAAAGGGACGGTTCCGCTCTCAGAAAAGAGGTTATAATATTACTTCCATAGTTTCCTTATTAGAAGGGATATAATAAATACTTATGATTTCAACAAAGTACTTTCCCCTTGCCTCGGCCTAAAGTGACTTTAATTAGTGAACTTACCTTTCATGAACCGGTACTACTGCAGAACACGAAGTGTCTCTCTTTTGTGTAGAGAAACCAATGCTATCGAAACAGGGATTCCCCCTTCTTCTTTAAGAAAATCCTTGCTCAGGTGGTGGCCTGTGTGTGGGCAGAGGGGGACTTTGCTGCCCCTCCCTCTAGTGAGTATGCAACATCCTGCTGTGCGCTGACCCTGAAACAAATCTTCAATCAAGATCTAACAACTGGACTACGCAAAGACTTCATTCACACCTGCACAGAGAATTCATTTAGTTAGGAAAAACTGGATGTAGATTTGGAAATACATAACCCGAGGAAAGAGTTATCAGGAAAATATCCTCATAGCAGTCTCTCGATTCAAGAGGCTTCTCGCTCAAAAGCTGTATTGCATCAGGGTGGACCTAAGAAGACACATGCGTGCACTGCAGAACTATGCCTATAGCCTGGGCACGATTTTGAAACCAGCAATTATTTTCACTTATGTTTTTGCTGATAGCCCTTCCAATCTCTCTGGGCTCACATTGCATTATGGGCCCTGTAGTTATATATTTTGCATATATCTGCAATTCCATCTTCCAGACCTCTGAGATTACTTTTTAGACATCCAGTCCTGGTCTACATACCTCTAGTGATAGTCCTGAAATGGAAGTCTCTACTTCTAAACTGTTTACCATGGCTGCAAATCCTATGACAGCTGACACAGAGTTTGGAATGATGACTCACTGTAGGTATATATAGTGCTTTGTGGGATAGGCTCCTGTGGATTGAGATAAATGCAATACATGCAAGTCAGTTCTACAGCATCCGTTTACGCATGTGAACCCTTAATCCCAGGTCTTTTTACAGGGACAAACTCATCCAAGTTTGACTTGCTGAATTTGTCCCTAGAAAATCTATGTGACGTTAGTGCATGTGTAAACACTGTGTGATGCCATTTTGGCAAAACCCCTTGTTTTCACACTCAAAATCGAATTGGGTCCTATGGTTGCTTTTGAGTGCCTGGAGTATTCTCAAAAGCTCTTCAAATATAGAAAGAAGTTGAGAATGAGAGCACACAGATGTAGAATAGTAGACATCTAATTAAGAGTAATTAACCCCTTTGCCATTCCATATAGATGAGATCACCCAGCTCACCTGTTGTGTGGGAGATATTGCAATTCTTGCTAAGTGATTCATAAAAAAATATGGGACATGTGACACCAGCTACCTTAATCGGTTGCATGTGTGTTGTATTTACCTTTTGTTGCTAATTGTTTTATATTAACAAGAATATCTCACAATTTATTGTCAGAGCTTGGCTTACATGAGCTATTTTGATTAAGGAGTTTAAAGGTTTTGTTTTTGTTTTATAGACTGACAGTACTTATAATGATCCCATCACCCAAAGGGATCATTTGACGCTGGTCCTAAATTAATATGGGAACTAATAAAAGGAAGATTTTGAAAAAGAAATAAGGTTTCCTATTCACTTGCATTGAAATGGAACTACTTTTAAGTGGAAGAAAGCTAAAATATGTATGATTAAAATTTGGACATCAGCTACATTAAGCATTGTGTTGGCATGTAGGTTAAATTTGGGTACGCAAATAGACTTCTCTTTAACATTTACTTAAATGGACCATGAGCAACATTTTGAGATAAATGGTTAAATTGTGCTGTCAAGTGTTCCGGTCCCAGACATTAGACCTAAATTAGTAAATGAATAACGGTAGGTGGCCTGATGGTGCCTAGGAATGTAGCTAGTGTAGTGGACCCTGAAAAAGGAGCTTGATTTGTGGGAGAAGACATGGTGAAGCTATTGCCCAGGCCATAGCAGCACTCTGATGCCTGGATTATGGAATGTGCTGGTAACAGTGACTTAGTAGCAGCCTAGTGAACATGAGTCCCATGGACATGACCACCATCAGGACACCGATGCACCACAGGCCAAGGCTCAGGAAGCTGTGAAGCTGAACACATCAGGAAATAAGTCATTAGGGATGATTGGCCTCGTTTAATGTTTGATGAGTTAGCTGACACATGTCTGGGTGGTTCAAGCACCGATTCCACTGGTCATGCAGCAGACTATCTGCCAAATTTAAGGTGGGTTTTTGCTGCTGCCTACATGGCAAGAGTGCTTTTTGGTCAAAATCTAAGAGCAATAGCTGGTCGGTTAGGACCTGCCAGCACTTTTATGATTGTACAAAGACAATCCCTGACACATTAGTAGTTTTCTCTGAGTGTGTAGGTTACATTTAGCATTTTTTCCTGCTTGGTGTCAAGGACTGGAAGCTGAGAAGGTCTGATGAGTCCCCTTTTTGATTGTCTCAGTTATTGGGGTGCCACTTAGTGCAGTAAAGTATAGGTGAAAGGTTTCAAGTGCTCTCTTAAGAGAGTCCCAATTACGAGGAAAAAAACTCAAATAGTAACAAATCATGCCCATAGTTTTGCAGCAATTTAATGAAGATTGAGGTACACACTTGAGAGATTAGTAAGGCATCAAACTCCACCTGACATAAGGGAGCAGGAAAGAGTTATAAAAATCTAGAAGTAGAATCCAAAAGAAAATATAAATGCTAGTCACAAAATAAACCACCATCTTGAAAAGGGTTATTACCCCCAGGTCCTCGTTGTCCTTCTGCCATTTATCACTAATGAGGTGATTCCATCTCACAGGGCAGAAAAAAGGAAGAAGAAGAATGTGGAAAGTAAATGCCCATCACATAAAGCTATAGCCTATATAGGCATTAATTACCCAGCATTCCTCCTGTTCTTTATCTGTCTTATGTGAGACATGAAAGACAAGGAGAAGGCGGGCCTTGCAGGCCTTGATTGGCTGTTGGAGCTGCTCCTTTCCTCTCCTGCAGGGCCAGAGAGGTTCGGTATTGGGCATCTCTCCGCTTATTTGCTGGGCTTATGGCGAATGGTGCGGGAGCAGCCGTGGGAGAGCATAGATATCCCTCTTCCGGGTTCCTGATCGGTACATGCGTGGTGAGCTGGGTGAATACGCATGTGTGATAGACAGCTTTTTCTATTCCTTAGTGGCATAGTGGTGGTTAAGGTAGAGGTCAGGAGCACGGTAGGTCCATATAACAGTTTTTTTTTACATTTCCTCGACTTTCCTGTGTGTTGACTATGGGGAAGTATTCCAGAAAGCAGAAGTATGGGTCTTCGCTCCCCCCACTAAAAGCCGCTCGGTGAGCAAGGACGACCATCTGAGGCTCTTGATTAGGGAGACACTGCTGGAAATAGCCCCAGTTAAGGAGGTGGGAGATGATAGACAGAAGCCTTGCTTCCCTGCCTCCTCTGAGGATAAGGTTGAGGTCCAGGTTGCAGAAATACATTATAAGGATATGTTGCCTAAGTTGGTGGTTCATGTTAAGGACAATGTAGGATTCCAGTATGGGGATCTTAAAAAAACCTCGGCTACTGGACGTTTCAGAGAGTGTCTGAGCTCGATTTTGCAATGCATCCTTTCAATTTAGAAGTTCTCAAATGGGAATGGAATCATCCCGATAAGATTGTAATGCCTCATTTTATGGCCAAATTATAACTGCTAAAGAATATGCAGGCAAATTATTCTGGATGTTATCCCCTTTTGTGGCCAGTTTAGTGGGTAGTACCTTTTTCACAGAGAATGCCATAACAATGAAAGTTTCTCAGAGATCAGCTGATACTCTATTGTCCTCCAAGACAACTGAGATCTATGACCCAGTATCATCTGGTGGTGCCCCGCACGAAAACAGTCTCCTGGGGGACAGACGGTTTACTGTTTCCGCAGCCAGATTATGGAACACTCTTCCATTTTCGATTAAGTTATCCCAATCTCTTCTACAGTTTCATGGAGTGCTAAAGACCTGGTTGTTCAACCAGTGAGCACAGAATAACCCGTATCAGGCATGCTCCGGTTATCTTCACAAGAATCATAAGCTGGGTCTATAGCGCCGAGACGCCCATGGGCATTTGTTCGCGCTATACAAATACCAAAAATAAATAAATAAATAAATGTAAAAGGGTAGACTGCCTTCTGGAAAATGTATTCTGGGGCTCATTTGGCTCTCAGATCACAGGTTGTGGTTCATATGTCTCTCAATTCTTGCTTACTGACATTTAGAAATTGTTTTGGGCCACTGATGATTCTTCAGACTGTTCTTCCCTTTTGGACCAAATTGAACGTCAGGTGGAGGTCATGTTAGATACTGTCTTTGATGTAGTGTGGGTCTATGCTCTTGCTGGAGGAGCCTGTGTAGCAGCAAGATGTAAACTTATCCTGAAGGACTGATGCGATTGCCTTTTCATGGAACTCAGTTGTTTGGGTCAGCACTGGAAGATAGATTTCATAAATTGTTCAAAGAAAATAAACATTCATCTTCACTGAAACAGTCCTTTCTGGAGAAGCAAAATAACCAGAGGAAGTCCTCTTTTCATCAGCCTTCTCAACACCAACAGCAGCATCTGAAGCAGAAGTTTTTCCCCCGGAAAAGTGGGTAGGAGATGGCCAAGTCCCCAACAAAGCATTGATCCTGACTATATTACACCCCTTACAAAGGTTGAAGTTGGAGGACGACTTCAGAATTGTCTTCCAGGTTGGGAGGCATCTACTTCCTATGAATGGATGCTTCAGATCACCAGAGAAGCGTACAGGATAGAGTTTGTGTCTCCCCTAGAAGACTCTGGAGTACGACCGACTCCTTGGCGGGGGAGAGAGGTGATGCATCTGGCCCTGTCTCAAGTCATAACTTCTCTCCTTAAGAAGAATGCCTTCTTACTGGTTCCCGCTGCAGAGAGGTGGAAGAGGTACTGTTTGATTATCTTCCTGGTAGAGAAGTCTTTGGGGGTTTTCGGTTGATTATGGAACTGAAATCTCTCAAAAGGTTTCTTCAATCTCCACCATTCAAAATGGAGATCTTGCAGCGTGTGATGAGCCTGGTGATGAAGAATCATTTCATGTGCACTCTGGACTTACAGGAGGCCTATTATCATATTTCGATATACCTACATGACCATAAGTTCTTGAGGTTCTGTAACATGGGGTGTCATTTTCAGTTCAGGGTGCTTACCTTCAGCCTGAAAACAACCCCCAGAGTTTTCCCAAAGATAGTGGCTTCCTTGATTGCCTCATTCCCTCTACAGGGGATTCAAATATATCCTTATCTAGATGACTGGTTCCATCATGCACCCACTCAGAGTCAGCTGCTTGAGGAATTGGTGGTGATCTGCAGCTCAATTCAACACTAATGCTTTCTTCTGATTGTAGACAAATTCAAGGATCTGACATTTATAAGTGCTGGGTTTCAGACAGACATCAACAAGACCTTCCTCCCAGAGTCTCAGGCACCTCTTCTGAGCAATCTGGCCCTGCAGACATTTAACAGCCATTCACTCATGGTTCGTCGTTGGTTGAAACTCCTGGGACACATTTTGGCAGCAGTTTTTACTGTTCCTTGGGCCCGGTTTCATCCTGGCTGATTCTGTATTCATCTTCAGTCTCTTTGGCGCTGAACCTTAGGGGACTTCGAGGTCCTTGTACCAGTGACTGTGGAGATTTGGTGAGACCTGCGTGGTGGATGGATCGGCACTCCCTCTCGAAGGGGGTGTTCCTCCAGTAGGATCCGCCATTTGCATTAACAACGGATACCAGTACCTTTGGGTGAGGGGGCCATTCTGGAAGGGCAGTCAATCCAAACAAAATGGTCTCTCCTGGAGAGCAGACGTTCATCCAACTGGTGGGAGCTCACCATTGTGTGCAGGCCTGTCATGGGGTTCCAGCATCTATTGAAGGGTCGCACTTTAGTTGTTAGGGTGGACAACATGGTGACTCTGGCACATCTTAATAATCAGGGGGTACCTGCTCACAGTCCCAGAATTTTCTAGCAAGACTGTTTTTTCTTTGGGTGGAAATCCATCTGGTTTCTCTTCTGGCAGTTCACATCAGGGGCGTGGACAATGTGATGACAGACACTCTCAGCAGGTTTTTTTCCTCCTCCCAGGAAATGTCCCTGAATCGGAAGGCTGTCCTCCACACCTACGGTTTGGGAAACTGTTGTTGGATAGGTTTGCTTCCCAGCACAATGCTCAGCTTCACCTGTTTTGCTCCAGGGCACTGCAGGAGGGGGCTTGAGATGGATGCCTTGGCGATTCCCTGGCCATCTTCCCTGCTGTTTGCCTTTCCTTCAAATCCTCTGATCCCCAAATTGTTGTCCCGGTTATTAAGGTAAAGCATGGAGGTGGTAGTCCCATTCTGGCCGAGGTGGTCATGTCCCCACTTCTGAAGTCCATGGTAGTTCAGGGTCCTTGGTTTCTCCCTCAAATCCCCCTCCCCTCTGAGGGTGTCCCATGTTCTTTCTCTCCAGACTCGGCAGCTCTCAGTGTGTAAGTTGAGAGGTTGCATGTTGCATAGAAAGGGTCTCTCCAGACTTTTAGCGATGGCAATCCAGCAGTCTAGACGGCCATCTACCTTGAAGTCCTACAATTACCACTGGGGCAGTTTTCGGATATGGTGTGCTTCCCTGAATCTCTCCTCCTTGACTTGCCCATTGAATCACATTCTGCACTTCATTTGGGAGGAATTTGAAAAGAAGTTGTCTGTGTAAATATTAAGGGCTAAGTGGGCTGCCATTAGAGTCTTTAGGGCTCCTTGGGGCAATCTTTTGTATTCTGTGGATTTAGTGGCTAGACGTTTGAATTTTTTTCCATTTTCAGGCCCTTAGTACGGCTTTGTACCTCTTGTAGGTCTTGCCCTTGCTACTGAGCCCTCTGTTTCCCATCCTTTTGAGCCATGGTTTTGGTGAATATCAGGTTTCTCACTCTGAAGATGGTGTTCCTTGTGGCCATCACTTCAGCTAGAAGGATTGGGGTGTTTCGGGCTCTGTTGGTGAGGGAGCTATTTCTCTCTTTTTATGAGTATTTTTTTCTACAGCTCAATCCCTCTTTTGTTCCCAAGGTTTCTTTTTAAATTCACAAGGAACAAGTGATTATCCTGCCAGCCTTGTATGAGAGAACGGATTCCTTTTGTTTTTCAGTGACTTCTGTTTGATGTTAAGAGGGCCTTTATGATCTATGTGGCTAGGTTAAAGTCCTTTCCTAAAACACATTCCTTGTTTGTGTCTTTTGGTTGCTCTAACAAGGGGTATAGGGCGTCCTTGTTAGCCATTAGTCGGTGGATCAAGCTGTGATTTATTTTATTTTATTTTATTTATTATATTTTGAAGGTTTTATATAGCGTGAGCAAGACCTTTGTGAGTATCAGAGCGCTTTACATGTCATATATTAGAAACAAGTATAAGCATAAGAACATACAATAAGAGGTGAATTAAATATAAGTTGCTCAAAAGTACAAACTAGTTATTACAATATGGTGCTCAATAAGACAGACTAATAATTAGAATACAGTAATAAGTAAGTAATCCTTCTCATATTCTTTGTTGGAGTCTCCTCTTCCTCCTGAAGCTCTTCAAGGTAGTTCTGCTACAGGGGTGTCTGCTTCCTGGGCTGATATCAACAGGGTTTCTATTACTGAAATCTGTGTGCCACTCCAAACAGAATATTTTACATCACAGGACTAATTTTGTGGGGGTGTCCTGCATTCTGTTTTTCCTTGATGCTATGTTACTTTGTTTGGGCGGGTGTTGGGGATGTAAGCCTAGGAGTACTTCAATTTTTCTCTCTGAAAATAATTGGGATGAAGACGATGGAGGTACTATAAGAATAAGGTGTTATTTTGTGGGCTTCTGTATGAATGTTCTAGATATGTCTCTCGCTGCTGTGGGTCTGAGTATGGGTGTTTGAGGTGGGTGTGTTTTTGAATGTGTGCATTGGCGAGTATTGTCGATCACTATGTATGTGGATGTAAGTGCATTAATATTCTACGCCTGTCTATTTGCATTAATGTTTTAGGTTGCTGTATGGATTTGAGCTTTGTGACACATCCTTAGTGGGAGTAGGCACAGGTTTAGATGAATACGCTCCAAACGTCGTGCCAAACCAGGCTGACTAAGTCTATCAGAAAGAGGAACCAATGCTTCGAGTCTCTGGGTTCCCTGGTAGCAGAAACAGGCCAGTATTTATTTTCAAACATGATGGGGAGGTCAAATAAAAAAAAGCGTAATGTAAAACGTAAGAAAGAGAAATAACTAATGTCCCATTACACGTTTGAAAAATATTTCAGTAGTGTTTGGGCACAACAGTTTAAACTCTGTAAACAGCTGAATAGACAAACGTATTTCATTTATATTAAAAATGAATGGGGCATATTTGGGAGAAATATCGGACTGGTGCAGAAATTAATGCACCAGTCGAAAATAGAGGGCTCCTATTGGAGGCATGAGAATGCCTAGTGCTGTGTGAGGCCAATTTGAAGAGCCTGAAAATAAAGTTTTCGGGAGAGGAAGACCTTGGTAAAACCATTGCCAAGAACACCCAGGATATTCCAGCTAAAGTGGCAACAGTTTCAAGTAGACATTGTGCACTCCTGCAGTAAGCTCGGCCTGAGGGCGCTGATGTTTTTTAAACTAACTGTTGGCAAAATGTTTAAAAAAACAATATTTTTCCACAGTTTCACAGCATTTTCGACCAGGAGCCACAAGAGCAATGCCAGGACTAGCACGGGGCAACCCAGGAGTAGTAGTACCAAGTCCTAAATGATACCAATACTTTTTATCAACCACAGAATAAAATACAATTGAGGGGAAAAAGGCAATTATGTTCTAAAAGTACCTTGATGTTTAAAAGCAGCTAGCTGAGGGAAGTTTACAGGTCATTTGTGCTACATTAAGAGGACTACAGTAACAAGAGGATCTCTTTGACAAGGGCAGGGCCTCAACGATCTTTCAACATTAAATACAAATCTGTATTCTGCATATTACACGTTGTGCTTTACAGCAGGCACATTAACCCTCTCTACTGCTTTAGGAGGAGTCAAAATTGTGACAAGGCAAAACACACATCTACCTTTTCATTACTATCAGCCCCCTGAAATTTCCGTGCAAACATCTGCATCAGTTGCTTTTAAATTCCGTAACATATTCAGAAATGCCTTTTGGGCAACAAAGATGCTTGTTATAAAAGTGTTGAGTGCTCACCTTAACGGGTGGGTCACTGAGGGTCAGGTGACACTGTGGCCATGTTATTGCTGTTAGCTGCATGGCGGCCTCAGTCACGTCACTGGTGGTGGCAACGGATGTCAGTGCTGGCTATTCTTTCTCTCTCTCTATGTCTCTGACACAGTGAGGGGCTCCACTCTTGAGGAGGCGAAGGTATGTGAGGGCCTAGGAGGAGTCAACCTACAGGTTTCAAATAGGGCCTTTATCTGTAGTGCTCTATCTTAGAATCAGGGTCCTGCAACAACCACTTGGATGGAATATTATGTAATGTAGTTTCTATAAACCTATATAGGATCTGCGCTTTTAGACAACATATATTGTAGGATTGGAGTCAGACTGATTCTAGACACCCCTACCGGATATGTCAGCCTGTCAACCAACTAGCTCACAATGCCACTAGAAACTCTTACCAAGGAGAGAATGGTTCTTGGCAACTATCGAACATGACCGCCCTGATCCCTCAGAGTCATGGAAACAGTGCCACTTTTCGCTCAATCACTCGTGCTCACTTTGTCTCAGAGAGATACACAGAATAAACGGTGGGGGCATTTCTCAATAAGCATTTATTGAACCAGCGCCATTCTAGTGTAAAATAGGTGTGCTGACACAACCATTAGACAGTAACTGATAGAAATGAAAATAAGCACTAACAGAGTAAAAGGATGGTAGATTTCAACCATCGTGCTAAAACAATGAATACAGGCAAGTATATAAAATACATGACAGTAAAATGTGTACTTCTACGATGCGTCCCTAACTTGATGTACCTGGATGTGCCTAGCATATATGCGGGTGTAAAGCCAAGAATCCCACTAGGATAAGGTAAGACTGAAGTGAGAGACTGTGGGACCCCGTCTTGCTCTCGAGATGGACACCCACCAAGGGGTGTCAGACCACTGCGAGCTGGAGTGTCTGCATGCAGGAGCCTCAGCATCTCTCATCAATATGTCGGCTTGGAAGTCCTTTTCTCTTCTGACTACCTAGCAAGAGTTGGTGTATATATACCCAAGTGTTTACCCCTTGGGGATATACCTCGCTGTGTCATGTCGGACTGGGATGACGGAAGTTATGACCCTTATACATAGTTATTATGCAGGAGATGCTAGGCCTGCTGTCCTGCTGTGATTCCAGGAATCCTCATGCATAATGAATAAGGCTTAAGATTTTCGTAGAAAACCCCATGTCATCTTTGGCTATTACCGTAACTAGGTAAAAGGTCAGTACTAAGAACCGTTATGTAGTGTAATGGTAGGGAGAATATAGGTGAAAGGTTAGGTGACTACCTGAGCCTATATTAGGGTACCTATATGGTACATAACAATGATACATATCAAGAGGAAACAGAGTCATGGACATAGAAAGGAAACCTAGGTACACTTACTGTTCGATTCCAATATGGGCACGGTCTTTGCTGAAATGGATTTCTTTTCAGTGGCTCCCATCTTAAAAGCTGCAGAGCATGTAGAGAAGAGACAGACATAGCACACTGAGCCACAGTACTCCTCAGACTCTTCTTAATGGTTGAGCTGCCATTAGTGTTGATCGTGCACACTTAGTCCTGGCACTTTGATCTACCTCGGAAAAAAAAATTGTTGTCCAAAGATTTTCATTTTTGATTTGATTTGTGTTTTTGTATTATTTTTGTAATTTAACTTGGGTAGACATTGCTAATCTGGGCCACATTTTTCTGGGCGACATTTTTAAAATGGCGGATTTGTTGCAGTGATGATGTATCATTCCAGGAACCAAGAGACCTATATACTTAATGTTGTTGTCAAAAACATAGGTTTTGGGGGTCAAGTAGTCTTATAGAGTCAGCGCCATGAAACCTTGGTCTACGTGCGCTTTACAAATGCGTTATAACATAACATAACATAACATAACATGACATAACATAACATAACATAACAGAAAATAACTCCTCAGATAAACTCTTTCACCATTTTCCAAAATGGTGGCTTTATAATGATGTGTTTTAGCCACCATATTGATAATTATTTAATATTGTTTTTTTTCCTGGTTTTCAGTTGATTAAAAGTCGTAAACATGAGCAAAGCAGGTGTTGGCAGAGGATCTTTACCTCCTGGCAGAGTGCTGCTAACTACAAAATCTGAATACTCTTTCAACAAAGAAAAATGTGTCATATGCCAAACTAATCCAAAAGAAAAGCTAACATCAACTGCAGCTGGACAGTAGAGAGCTTGAGATGCTGCAGAAATACGGCAAGACAAAGTTCACAAAAGATTGAAACTGATGGGGAAGAGGATCACATTTTTTATCATTGTAGCAAGTGCTACAAGTCGAATACAATGGAAAAAACCTGGAATAGATTTGTCAAAAAATAGCAGAAACCAGTGAATCACAAAAAGAATCCGAGTCTTCTGAGAAAGCGACAACAACCAATCCCAATGCCCATCCACTTAGATTATTGATAGCTATCCCTCACCACCTCCAACAACTGATCAGAGAGCAGAGGACTTCAATCTATTATCTGTGGGTTAGCCAGAACAAGGGCCAAAGGGATTTACGAAAGCACAAAGTACAGAGTATGTGGGCCTCAAAGGGCGAACATATTTTTTTCTGCAGCTAGTTTCTTTCAAGATGAAGGTTTCAGCCGAGGAGCAGATCTAAGCAGTGAGGTGAATGTTTTGGTAATGATTTTAATGCCCCCCTCCGAACTGCATGCATGCATACATTAGAAAATATGAATGTACAATGAGCTCCCAGCAGCAATGTAACTGCCAGCCTTCAGTTAAGTTTGCACTCTTTGGAAAAGCAAATTAAGTTTTAACCCCTTCCATGCTCATGACGAGCTCGTCATGCAGTACACTGCTCGTGTGCTCATGACGATCTGAGCTCGTCATGAACAATGGGATTTACAGATCGTCAGCACAGGAGGGGAAAGGTCAAAGCAGCCAAGGTGTTAAAGCCACTCTTGACTGCGGGCCATGGGTTCGCACTCATTGACATCAGAGAAATAATGGTCAACATTGATGAAACTGTATTGATTGATGATAATTAAATTAAGATTTTTCTGGTGAGAATGTACAATGATAGAATGTGTTTTTGTCAGTCTAACAAAAATATTGAGCCACTTATGGTGTTCTTAGCGAATTTGGCATGTGAAGTTCTTGCTTCTAAAAAAAGATCACAGTATGCATTAAAATCAGCAGGAATGATTTTAAGAAATTTCCTGAAAGATTTCGATTTTGGACTTAATTACACATTTTGTGATGCCCCAGAGCCCCGCATCTGCATCAGGTGCTTTTAAATTCGGTAAAATATTCAGAAATGCCTTTTCGGCAACAAAGATGCTTGTTATAAAAGTGTTGAGCGCTCACCTCAATGGGCGAGTCACTGAGGTTCAGGTGACACTGTGGCCATGTTATTGCTGTTAGCTGCATGGTGGCCTCAGTCACATTACTGGCGGTGCAACAGTTGTCAGTGCTGGCTTCTCTTTCTCTCTCTCTAAGTCTCTGATACAGTGAGGGGCTCCTCTCTTGAGGAGGCGGAGGTATGCGAGGGCCTGGGAGGAGTCAACCAACAGTTTTCAAACAAGGCCTTTATTTGTAGTGCTCTATCTTAGAATGAGGGTCCTGCAACAACCACTAGGATGGAAGATGATATCATGTAGTTCCTATAAACCTATATAAGATCTGCGCTTTGGACAACATATATTGTAGGATTGGAGTAACACTGATTCTTGACACCCCTACCGGATATGTCAGCCTGTATACCAGCTAGCTCACAATGCCACTAGAAACTCTTACCAAGGAGAGAATGGTTCTTGGCAACTATCGAACATGACTGCCCTGATCCCTCAGAATCGTGGAAACAGTGCCACTTTTCGCTCAGTCACTTGTGCTCACTTTGTCTCAGAGAGATACACAGAATAAACGATGGGGGCATTGCTCAATAAGCATTTATTGGACCAGCGCCATTCTAGTGTAAAATAGGTGTGCTGACACAACCATTAGACAGTAACAGATTGTATTAATCCAGTCCAGTAAAATGGTGAAAGTAGATTTATTGTACAGAGGAACACAGTACAGCATCTGCTCAGCAGGACAGGTCCAGTAGTAATACAGTCTGGAATCTAGACCCTTTACCCTTAGTAACAGATTGCAGTACAAGGTTTGTAAGGCAACAATAGGCAGAACCTACTTAAAGAGATACATACATAATTGCATGTGAAATACAACACAGATAGAAATGAAAATAAGCACTAACAGAGTAAAAGGATGGTAGATTTCAACCATCGTGCTAAAACAATGAATACAGGGAAGTATATAAAATACATGACAGTAAAATGTGTACTTCTACGATGCGTCCCAACTAGATGTACCTGGATGTGCCTAGCATATATGCGGGTTTAAAGCCAAGAATCCCTCTAGGATAAGGTGAAGACTGAAGTGAGAGACTGTGGGACCCCGTCTTGATCTCCAGATGGACACCCTGCAAGGGGTGTCAGACCACTGCGAGCTGGAGTGTCTGCATGCAGGAGCCTCAGCGTCTCTCATCAATATGTCGGCTTGGAAGTCCTTTTCTCTTCTGACTACCTAGCAAGAGTTGGTGTATATATACCCAAGTGTTTACCCCTTGGGGATATACCTCGCTGTGTCATGTCGGACTGGGATGACTGAAGTTATGACCCTTATACATAGTTATTATGCAGGAGATGCTAGGCCTGCTGTCCTGCTGTGATTCCAGGAATCCTCATGCATAATGAATAAGGCTTAAGATTTTCGTAGAAAACCCCATGTCATCTTTGGCTATTACCGTAACTAGGTAAAAGGTCAGTACTAAGAACCGTTATGTAGTGTAGTGGAAGGGAGAATATAGGTGAAAGGTTAGGTGACTACCTGAGCCTATATTAGGGTACCTATATGGTACATAACAATGATACATATCAAGAGGAAACAGAGTCATGGACATAGAAAGGAAACCTAGAAACACTTACTGTTCGATTCCAATATGGGCACGGTCTTTGCTGAAATGGATTTCTTTTCAGTGGCTCCCATCTTAAAAGCTGCAGAGCATGTAGAGAAGAGACGGACAAAGCACACTGAGCCACAGTACTCCTCAGACTCTTCTTAATGGTTGAGCTGCCATTAGTGTTGATCGTGCACACTTAGTCCTGGCCCTTTGATCTACCTCGAAAAAAAAATCTTTGTCCAAAGATTTTCATTTTTGATTTGATTTGTGTTTTTGTATTATTTTTGTAATTTAACTTGGGTAGACATTGCTAATCTGGGCCACATTTTTCTGGGCGACATTTTTAAAATGGCAGATTTGTTGCAGTGATGATGTATCATTCCAGGAACCAAGAGACCTATATACTTAAGTTTGTTGTCACAAACATAGGTTTTGGGGGTCAAGTAGTCTTATAGAGTCAGCGCCATGAAACCTTGGTCTACGTGCGCTTTACAAATGGGTTATAAC
This sequence comes from Lissotriton vulgaris, assembly GCF_964263255.1. Lineage (NCBI taxonomy): Eukaryota > Metazoa > Chordata > Amphibia > Caudata > Salamandridae > Lissotriton > Lissotriton vulgaris. The sequence goes on from NC_141693.1 coordinate 1,704,759,078, forward strand.
ATAACATAACATAACATAACAGAAAATAACACCTCAGAGCAACTCTTTCACCATTTTCCAAAATGGCGGCTTTATAATGATGTGTTTTAGCCACCATATTGATAATTATTTAATATTATTTTTTTCCTGGTTTTCAGTTGATTAAAAGTCGTAAACATGAGCAAAGCAGGTGTTGGCAGAAGATCTTTACCTCCTGACAGAGTGCTGCTAACTACAAAATCTGAATACTCTTTCAACAAAGAAAAATGTGTCACATGCCAAACTAATCCAAAAGAAAAGCTAACATCAACTGCAGCTGGACAGTAGAGAGCTTGAGATGCTGCAGAAATACGGCAAGACAAAGTTCACAAAAGATTGAAACTGATGGGGGAAGAGGATCACATTTTTTATCATTGTAGCAAGTGCTACAAGTCGAATACAATGGAAAAAACCTGGAATAGATTTGTCAAAAAATAGCAGAAACCAGTGAATCTCAAAAAGAATCCGAGTCTTCTGAGAAAGCGACAACAACCAATCCCAATGCCCATCCACTTAGATTATTGATAGCTATCCCTCACCACCTCCAACAACTGATCAGAAAGCAGAGGACTTCAATCTAGTATCTGTGGGTTAGCCAGAACAAGGGCCAAAGGGATTTACAAAAGTACAAAGTACAGAGTATGTGGGCCTCAAAGGGCAAACATATTTTTTTCTGCAGCTAGTTTCTTTCAAGATGAAGGTTTCAGCCGAGGAGCAGATCTAAACAGTGAGGTGAATGTTTTGGTAATGATTTTAATGCCCCCCTCCCCCTCCGAACTGCATGCATGCATACATTAGAAAATATGAATGTACAATGAGCTCCCAGCAGCAATGTAACTGCCAGCCTTCAGTTAAGTTTGCACTCTTTGGAAAAGCAAATTTAGTTTTAACCCCTTCCATGCTCATGACGAGCTCGTCATGCAGTACACTGCTCGTGTGCTCATGACGATCTGAGCTCGTCATGAACAATAGGATTTACAGATCGTCAGCACAGGAGGGGAAAAGTCAAAGCAGCCAAGGTGTTAAAGCCACTCTTGACTGCGGGCCATGGGTTCACACTCATTGACATCAGAGAAATAATGGTCAACATTGATGAAACTGTATTGATTGATGATAATTAAATTAAGATTTTTCTGGTGAGAATGTACAATGATAGAATGTGTTTTTATCAGTCTAACAAAAATAATGAGCCACTTATGGTGTTCTTAGCGAATTTGGCATGTGAGGTTCTTGCTTCTAAAAAAAGATCACAGTGTGCATTAAAATCAGCAGGAATAATTTTAAGAAATTTCCTGAAAGATTTTGATTTTGGACTTAATTACACATTTTGTAATGCCCCAGAGCCCCGCATCTGCATCAGGTGCTTTTAAATTCGGTAAAATATTCAGAAATGCCTTTTTGGCAACAAAGATGCTTGTTATAAAAGTGTTGAGCGCTCACCTCAATGGGCAGGTCACTGAGGGTCAGATGACACGGTGGCCATGTTATTGCTGTTAGCTGCATGGTGGCCTCAGTCACATCACTGCTGGTGCAACGGTTGTCAGTGCTGGCTTCTCTTTCTCTCTCTCTAAGTCTCTGACACAGTGAGGGGCTCCTCTCTGGAGGGGGCGGAGGTATGTGAGGGCCTGGGAGGAGTCAACCAACAGATTTCAAACAGGGCCTTTATTTGTAGTGCTCTATCTTAGAATTAGGGTCCTGCAAAAACCACTAGGATGGAATATGATATCATGTAGTTCCTATAAACCTATATAAGATCTGCGCTTTGGACAACATATATTGTAGGATTGGAGTAACACTGATTCTTGACACCCCTACCGGATATGTCAGCCTGTATACCAGCTAGCTCACAATGCCACTAGAAACTCTTACCAAGGAGAGAATGGTTCTTGGCAACTATCGAACATGACCGCCCTGATCCCTCAGAATCGTGGAAACAGTGCCACTTTTCGCTCAGTCACCTGTGCTCACTTTGTCTCAGAGAGATACACAGAATAAACGGTGGGGGCATTTCTCAATAAGCATTTATTGAACCAGCGCCATTCTAGTGTAAAATAGGTGTGTTGACACAACCATTAGACAGTAACAGATATAAATGAAAATAAGCACTAACAGAGTAAAAGGATGTTAGATTTCTACCATCGTGCTAAAACAATGAATACAGGCAAGTATATAAAAACAACCAATCCCAATGCCCATCCACTTAGATTATTGATAGCTATCCCTCGCCCACCTCCAACAACTGATCAGAAAGCAGAGGACTTCAATCTATTATCTGTGGGTTAGCCAGAACAAGGGCCAAAGGGATTTACGAAAGTACAAAGTATAGAGTATGTAGGCCTCAAAGGGCAAACATATTTTTATCTGCAGCTAGTTTCTTCCAAGATGAAGGTTTCAGCCCAGGAGCAGATCTAAACAGTGAGGTGAATGTTTTGGTAGTGATTTTAATGCCCCTCTGAACTGCATGCATGCATGCATTAGAAAATATGAATGTACAATGAGCTCCCAGGAGCAATGTAACTGCCAGCCTTCAGTTAAGTTTGCACTCTTTGGAAAAGCAAATTAAGTTTTAAAGCCACTCTTGACTGCGGGCCATGGGTTCACACTCATTGACATCAGAGAAATAATGGTCAACATTGATGAAACTGTATTGATTGATAATAATTAAATTAAGATTTTTCTGGTGAGAATGTACAATGATAGAATTTGTTTTTGTCAGTGTAACAAAAATAATGAGCCACTTATGGTGTTCTTAGCGGATTTGACTTGTGAAGTTCTTGCTGCTAAAAAAGATCACAGTATGCATTAAAATCAGCAGGAATAATTTTAAGGAATTTCCTGAAAGATTTCGATTTTGTACTTAATTACACATTTTGTGATGCCCCAGAGCCCCGCAAATCATGGGATTCAATTAGAATGTTGGATGTCATCTTAACTTTTTTGCATCATTGTTTAATATCAACAAAGCAAAACTGTTAAAAACTATAATTCTTGAGTTCGGAACAGAAGCCGACAACATTGACGATAGCTTTGAAGTTAGAAGCGTCGAAGTGGAAGACAATCCCATGAACCGACAGGCTTATGCTGTGGAAATGTACTGCCTTTTCAAAATCATCTGTTATGGATTAAATCATGGCAAAAAGAAAACTCTGCTACACATGATGACTGTCCACACAATCTATGACAAGTGCAGAGAGCTAATCACTCCAATTAATAGGATTGGTGTATCAACAAGTTACAATGACATTGTATGGAACATGAACTTGTTCACAGCTCATGCTGTAAAATCTTGTGAATCCAACAGCACACCACTCCGAAGTCACTTTACAAGGAAAGGATTTACAATTGCTGCTCATGATCACCATGATTTTGTAGACAGCTCTTCTTTGTCTGTAACATCCACCATACATGATACTGTCATGGTGCTTTTTCAAGACTGTACCAATGAAGTAGCTGCTGGAAAACAAGCTGTGTCAGCTGTAAGCATATACAAACTAAGCTGCAAACCTATAACCCAACTGCCTTGCCAAGTGTTATCTTCTGCTAAATACTCTGTGAGAGGACTTTTGAAAACCGTTTTGCTGAATACTTTGTCAGAGGACTTTCTAAACTGCTAAAGTGAATTAATTGATTCGAAAATTTTAAAATTGCATGTGTGTTAAATAATTGTATTTCGTGTTTTTAAAATCACTAAATTGCACTCAGCAGACCCGTCGCTCACACGCAATCACACCAGCACACACACGCTCGATTCCTGCCGATTTAGGGCAAGGCACCGAGCAGTAGGGAATTAGTGGCGGCCATTTTAGGGCGGGACTGAGCGGTGAGAGCGCTCTAGTCTCGGCGATAAAAGGAAACAGTCCCTTTCCGCGTTAGCGGACGCGTTTCAGCGGACGCGCCTCGTCTTCGCCGGAGTCCAGCCAGAGTCAGCCCGTCTGTGCCCGTCCGGGCCAGGCCAGGACATAGGGCACTATTCTCTGCCCCTCCTATTTCAGGTATGCTAACAGGTGCCCAACTCAGGGCGTTACGCCCCAATAGCCATGATACCTGCTTAACCCTGAACCCGCTACTAGCTGCTGTACAAACATGCCCTGAATGTTCCCTTTCTTTGACTAACTATCAGCCCTATTCTGACACCCCACAAGGTACGGTTTTTACATCTTACCAGCAGAGAGAGAGTTCTAACAATTTCACATTCTGTCGTTCACTACCGCAACACAAATTAGATATTTTTCACCTCTTGATTGAAAAAAACCCCATCGCCATATTTTCAACTGAGACGTGGCTTCATGACGGATCAGGTCCAGATGTTGCTTCCGCCCTCCCCCCGAGCTATGCTATTGCAAGGAGGGATCGGGTAGGCCAAACAGGAGGGGGTATCGCCATTATTTACAGCAGAGATTATGTGTGCAACTTTGAACCTGCAGATATCCCTAACTGCGAAGCGGCATCTTTCAAAATTACCCTCAGTCCAAATTTTACCTTCTCTGGCTTATTGATCTACCGACCGCCAGTAAATAATCTCTCTTGGTCAGATAATTTGGCTAACTTCCTCCTACCCCAACATCTGAAAGCTCAAAACTTCACTGTACTTGGAGACTTGAATCTTCATCTTGAAGATGACAAAAACAAGACCTGCAAAAACTTAATAGACGACTTCATGGTTTTAGACATGACGCTACGAAATAGGGGTCCAACTCACAAAGCTGGACACTTGTTAGACCCTATTATATCAAATATGAAAGAACTCTCATGGCTTAACACCACGCCTGTTCTCTGGTCAGACCATTTCCTATTGAGTTTCGATATTTCACTTAAACCTACTAAATGTCCAGTTACGACCCCTTCAGAATCTTTTAGGAGAAACTGGAAATCCCTAAACTTGGAGGATCTCAACAATGCTTTGAAGAAAGATCACCCATGTTTAGATGGAGATATGGATAGCGTTGCAGAGTCTACACAAACATGGTTAACTGGTGCAGTTGACACTTGCCTGCCCTTAGCCCGTTGCAAAGGAAAAGTACATCGCTCTCCTGCCCCCTGGTTCACAGAAGCTCTTAAGAAAGAAAAATCTACCTGCAAGACTCTAGAGAGGCAGTGGCGAAAAAATTACGAACTTCATCAAAAAGAAGTTTATCGAAAGGCCAGAAATAGCTATCATTCAGCATGCATGAAAGCCAAAGCATGCTATGTCACCACTACTATTAACATGGCCGTAAATAAATCCCAGACTCTCTTTAATACTGTAAAAGAGTTGGCTGGTGAGAATTCTAGAGTGGAACCTACCCCTCTCAATACCCAGCAATGCCAGGACTTGGCTTCTTTTTTCACTGACAAGATTGCGAACATTGTCTCTAATATCAAAAAGGACAGCATGATCACAGACAAGCAAGAAAACACCTCCCAAGTCCCCAGAAGAAACTGTCATCTTGAAGCCTGGCCTCCCATTAAACTGGACACACTGAAGGAACTATTAAAATCGATCAAATCGGGTTCCCCACGTGACCCTATTCCTATCAGTATCATAAATAAGCTAGAGGACGCTGCTTTGACTTCCATAGCAGAGATACTGAATGCCTCCATAGAGCAAGCCACAGTTCCTGCTCTATGGAAACATGCTATGGTCAGCCCTCTACTTAAAAAACCGGGCGCAGACCCTATGATATTGGCCAATTATCGTCCAATTTCATTACTGCCTGCCTTTTCTAACATTTTAGAGAGGCATATCCATAAGGCACTTTCAATCTATGTGGAAAACAACGAGCTCCTTCATTCGTCCCACTCTGGGTTTAGGAGTGGTTATTCCACCGAGACAGCCCTGCTCGGGGTCACAGAAAAGATCAGGGAGCTTATGGATGATGGCCAAACGGTAGTATTGGTCTTGTTGGATCTTAGTGCGGCCTTCGACACCATTTCTCACTCCATACTGCTTGGCAGGCTGGGGGAGAATGGTGTCGAAGGCAAAGCACTGGAGTGGATTAGATCTTACTTATCCCTCCGCACTTTCCAGATCTCCTCTTCGGAGGCATGCTCTGAGGTATTCTACTCTCCCCATGGTGTGCCACAGGGATCGATCCTGAGCCCTTTGTTTTTTAATTTGTACCTACGACCACTGGCCAATCTCGCAGAAAACTTTGGTCTTAGTTTAATGACATATGCAGATGACTCTCAAATCCTGTTTTCACTTTCCAAATCCGACTTGTCTGCTCCATCTGCATTAAAAGTAGGCCTTCAAGAAATATTTAGTTGGATGTCAGCTAACCAACTGAAATTAAATGGGGAGAAAACAGAGGTCCTCCTCTTAGGGAATAGTAAAGATCTCTGGAGTGATCCCCATTGGCCATCGTCATTAGGTAAACTTCCACCTCCAGCCTCTCAGGTTAGAAACCTTGGGGTCATCATAGATGACAGCCTATCTATGACTCAGCAAGCAAACAAAGTGGCAGGTATATGTTTTACCATTCTTAAATGGTTACGCAAAATTGTCTGGATGTTGCCATCTTCCACCCAGAAGACCGTAGTCAATGCCTTAGTGACATCTCGGCTTGATTACGGCAACATCTTGTACCTGGGCTCAAACAAGGCAGTAATAAAACGTCTGCAACTGGTGCAGAACGCTACGGCCAGACTGCTTTGCAGAATCCCTAGATCCGCTAGGATCACCAAACATCTTAGGGACCTGCATTGGCTCAGGGTTGAAAACCGAATTCGTTTCAAAACCCTGAATTACCTATTTAAAATCAAAGCTGGCACTGCCCCCAAATACCTACAGGACCTTGCTAAGCCCTACCTCCCAAATCGCAGTCTTCGTTCATGCACAGCTGCGAACTTTGTGGTACCGAGGTTCAAACGGGCCAGAATAGGCGGGAGATCCTTTTCCTACCTGGGCCCAACGCTGTGGAACTCACTGCCCATTCATATACGCAAGGAGGAAAGCTATATGAATTTCAGAAAAAGCATAAAAACTTGGCTGTTCGACAAATAAGTGCTTTGACTGTTCTCTCTCCAGTTGTAATTTTGTGTCTTGCTGGTCCGGCGCCGGGAAACCCTTTGTGGGTAGCTGTGCGCCTTACAAGTGTTATAAAATAAATAAAATAAATAAAAATAAATGTGTGCAAAATCACTACAAGCCATAAAACTGAAACAGACAATCCAAAGATCACAGAAAAGTTCCAAGGGAATTGTTTGTCTAACATGTAAAATTAAATATGTTGCTCAGTGGCAGCTAGTTTACCATGAAGTCCTTTCTATTTGTAATGTTTTCAGAGAGATGACAATTTTAAAATTAATGGACCATCGTGAGACTGTTCGTCACCACGAACCTGTAGGAAAGAGAGGTGATCGTTTAAATAAACATGTAGACATCCTTTTTCATTTCATGGAACAGCAAAGAAACCCCTTTAAAATGACTGAGTCTGTGCGACTACTCAACTTTATGACCAAACAATATGTGGATAACGATATAAAAACATGTCTACTAGATGTCCTGGAACATGGTTCAAAACTATACACAGAACTGACGCAGGAGAGATTTGTATTGAAAGAGAAAAAGCTGTTTGACATAACCGGTAAAGGTAAATTTCTACACTTTAATTGCCATAGTTAGAGTTTCATCCAACCAGCCACTACAAAACAGGTTACAAGAAAATAACTTTCGCAAGCACATAGAGAGATGGAATGTAGCAAAAGAAAGGGTTAATTTATCAAGGACATTCTGTTGCTTGATTTTTTTTCCAACAAACACATTATTTGATGTTTCAACCAAACCAGTGAAGTTCAAACTCTCACAAGAACTCAAAAAAACTTTCACCAGAAGAATTTAAATTTGGAAAGGTGTACTCATTGAAAACTGCTGTTGTTTGGACTATGTCACAATTGCGAATGGTCATGATTTTATTCATGCAAAACTTCGGAGAGGTACGTCAGACTGTTCTACAGATATCAAAGTCAGTGTGCACCTTGCAGGAACTGCACATTGTCTTTGATAATTATTTTAAACTATCTGTCAAAGAATGTGAGAGAATCAGACGAATACCTACAAGTGGAGCAATTGCCCTTGCCTGCATCAAAAATTCAGCACCTATACCTGATCAGCTTGATAAATTCAGTTCTTCAACATCGAACAAGATGAACTTGGAGATGTTAACTCGCCAAAACATTGCTGATGCTTCAGTGAACACTGAATTTCCAAATATTGCAAGTGGAATGATTGTCAATGAGGAGCTGGGGCCTGCAGAGATATATTGGAAAGACATGGGCCATAATGTTCAAGAACTTAACAGCAAATTGGAGGAAGCTGACCTTCGTGTTGTGCCATATGTTGAGTGGGCTGTTTGAAATAGTTCCAATCAAGTCATGGTACTGTCAAAGGACACTGATGTTTGCTACTTAGATTTGTTGCAATGTTCATAAGTCTAGGATTGTCAGAGTTATGCATATGTTATGGAACAGGCGAGAAAAAACATTTAATCCCACTTCATATTCTGTACAACAAACTTGACTCAGAGATGCCCTGTGTTCTTATCAATGCTCATATTCTTACGGGTGATGACACTATGAGTAAAATTGGAACAAAGCTTGGACCTTTAACTGCTGAACCTATAAAGTTTCTAAAAGGAATTGCTGAGACAGAAGAAAAATGTGACTTTAAAGACATTGAAATGTAGCTTGTGCGTGTATGGAAAATGAGCTCTAACTTTAACACATTTGGTGATCCTTGGTACAGTGGGTTCAGTCCTGCTAAGTCACTTTCCACCAACGTCATATTCTGTACATGGACACATTTAAAGAGTATTCTACTTGATCACAAGATATGTAAATACTTTGCATCATGCATATGTAGAGAAAGATCTGTGTGATTTTGGTTGGGAAGATATTGATGGGCTGCTAAAACCTATAAAATGTATGAAGCCTCTAACTACAAAACTTACATGCACTTGAAAATCCTGTGCTACAAAAGATGTCCCTGTCGATATGCCCTTCTCAAATGTTCGACATTCTGTAAATGTACCACGAGCGATTGCCAAAACAAATAAATAAAGTGAACTATAAAAATGTGTCTAAAACAGGATTGATAAACATTATTTTTTATATATTCAGATCATAAACATTGTTTGGTGCATACATAAACGATTTCAAAAACATTATTCTTTGTTTCATTTCTATATATGTCTCTTCTTCCTCTATTATAGCCGCCATTTTGGAAAATGAAGGAAGGGTTGCTCTGAGGAGTATTTTCTGTCTCTATAACACTACTTGACCCCAAAGACCTATGTTCTGACACTAAAATTAAGTATATAGATCTCATTTTCCTGATTATATTCATCACTGCAACACATCCCCCATTCTTAAAAAATGTCTATTTATTTATTTATTTATTTATTTTTGACACTTATAAAGCGCTACTTATACCCTTGGGCGTCAAGGCGCTGAAAACCATTATTGAAGAAAGTGGGAAAAAAGAGAATGAACCGGATTGACAGTTGAGCATAGGTTAATGAGAGAAAAGCCAGGTTTTCAGGAGTTTACGAAACTGAAACAGCGTAGCACTTCGTCTGATGTTGAGAGGCAAGGTGTTCCAAAGTCTGGGGGCCGCCACCAGAAAGCGACGGTCTCCCCAGGACACTGTTTTGGTGCGTGGGACAGGCAGTTGATTAAGAGTGGCTGAACGTAAAGCTCTTGTAGGTTTGTAGAGTTGAAGTTTGTCTCTTAAAAAATGTGGTCCTCGATTATTAACTGATTTGAAAACTATACAGAGGGCCTTGAAGTGGATCCTTTTTTGTACAGTCAGCCAGTGAAGGTCTTTTATGTTTTGGGCAATAGGTTCGAACTTTGTTTTGCCGGTAATGAGACGGGCTGCTGCATTTTGTATAGTTTGTAGTTTTGTGGTGACTCGAGATTGCGCATTGAGAAATAAACCGTTACAATAATCCAGGGATGAGAGGACAAGAGCAGAAACCAGTGTCTTAATCGCAGATTCGGGAAGAAAAGGACGTATTTTGCGAATCATTTTTAGTTTTAGGTGCGCAGTGGATGCTGTCTTATTGGCGTGATCCATGAAATTCAGTCCATCATCGAAGATAACCCCCAAATTCCTGACCTTCGAGGTCGGTGTGGGAGGGGTACCAAAGGTCTCTGGCCACCAACTGGTGGACCAGGCTGGGGACAATGGACCGAAAATGAGCACCTCAGTTTTCTCTGAGTTTAGCTTTAAGCAGTTTGTTGCCATCCAGTCTCCTATATCTAGGAGCCCTTTCTTAAATTTTTCAGCTACTTGCTCTCCGTCACCCTTGATCGCCAACACTAGTTGGGTGTCGTCGGCGTACGAGGTAAGGCTCATCCCATGAGCTTTGATGGTCTTAGCTAGGTCCGACACATAGATGTTAAAGAGTGTCGGACTAAGGGATGAGACTTGAGGAACACCACAGGGGGCGGAGAGTTGTGCTGATTGAAAGGGTCCTAGGATGACCGCCTGCGTTCTATTAGCAAGGAAGGAGGCTATTAAGTTTTTGGCAGTATGACAGATGCCAAATCCTTGGACACGGTCGACCAAGATGTTGTGGTCGACCGTGTCGAAAGCCGCTGATAGGTCTAGCAGAACCAATATGGCAGTGCCACCTTGGTCCCTAATATCCCTGATGTCATCAGCGGCTTTGATCAGGGCTGTCTCGGTCCCGTGATATTTTCGGAACCCAAACTGCGTATCGTCCAGAAGCTGGTGAACTTCAATGAACTCAGAGATCTGGGTGTTCATGATCTTTTCGATGGTCTTTGCAATGAACGGTAAACTGGCAATTGGTCGGTAATTTTTCAGCTCATTTTTATCGAGCGAAGGTTTTTTTAACAGAGGCTTTAGTAGCGTGTTTTTGAGCGAATTAGGGTATTGGCCTGACCGCAGTATCAAATTGCAGACCTGTGTGAGTGCCGGTAAGATAACTTCTAAAACTGGTCTGAGGACAGATAGGGGGCAGGGGTCGAGGGGTGAGCCTGATTTAATGGTCAGAAGTGTGTTTTTTATTTGCTCCTGGGTAACTGGTTGAAAGCACGGAAAGACATTAGCTAAGGAGGAAGTGACGGATGATGTGGAGACCGGAAGTGATTTGGAAGAAAATGCTTGGTAAATGTCATCTACTTTAGTGTAGAAAAAAGATGCAAGAGCGTCACACATAGATTGTGACGGGGGAGGCGTGAGATCCGGGGAGGTACCTGATAAAGCTTTGGTAATGGAGAATAGTTGTTTACTAGAATTCCTGGCCTGCTCGATTTGGTCAGTATAATATTCTCTTTTAGCTTGTGCTATCATATTTTTATATAGGGCAACAGCTTCCCTATAGGCAGACTTACTGACAGCATCATAGTCTTTCCTCCAGGTTCTCTCCTTGCTGCGGTTTATCTGTTTTTGTGTCCTAAGTTTGTCGTTATACCAAGGACCGGAGGGTTTAGCTCGATTGCTAGAGTGTTCCTTGGAAGGAGCTGATTGGTGGGATGCCTAACCAATCCAGTCATATAATTGCTGGAGAGCTATATTGGGGTCGGCAACAAACTCTGGACAGGTTTGTATGAGTGTGAGCTTAAAATTTTCTAGATTTATATTTTTCCAGTCTTTAAACGGTAGTTTAGGAACCGATTGGGAATTATTATTACAATCATTGCGAGTAGCAATGTTCGCAAAGATTGCAAAGTGATCTGTCCACTGCATGGGCAAAATGTTAGTGATTTGGAGTCCTTCTAAATTGGAAAAAATGGGGTCCAGAATGTGGCCTGCTTGGTGTGTGGAGGACATAACAAGCTGTTTTAACCCTAGATTGCCTAGGTCAGTGGTGAGGGCAACGGAGTCAGCTAGGTGATCAAGATCTAAGTGAAAATTCAGGTCACCAAGAACTGTGAAACTGGTTTCTGTAGCTACAGATTCCATTATAGTGTTTAAGCTGGACAGAAAAGTAGTTTTTGATCCCGGGGGCCGATATATTAACATACCCTTAAAGTTGAATAAAGGGGAGATGTTAATAGAAAATTGCATGGCCTCACAGGCGGTGGAAGGAATGAAGGTTGTTTTAACAGGGTATGTGTCTCTGGCGATTATGGCCAGCCCACCCCCTCTTTGTTTGGGCCTGTCTTGACAGTAGGCCTTAAATCCGGGTGGCACAGCGATGACCAGATCTGGCTGTGAGGATTCATCTGTCCACGTTTCCGTGATGAACAAAATGTCGAGAGAATAGTCAGTAATAAGATCAAATATTTCCTGCCTGTGCTTACCAAGAGAGCGCGCATTGATAAGAGCTATAGAAGTAGTAGCACCTGCATCATAGTTAGTTGGAGTGCCAATGGTTTGATGGGGAGGAAGAAGGGGGATGGAGTAGAGGCAATGAGGACAAGCGATGGTCGTGTCTTTATGAATATCTGAGGGGTTAATTTTTAGACATTTGGACGTGTCGAGTGGACATGAGGCAAGTAAGTCATGTCTGGAGTAAGTTATGATACTTGCCGATAAATTTTTGGCAGGATTTGTGGCCCTGGGCCCGGTCCCGGCGCGGACGGGCGCGGACGGGCGCAGACGGGCTTGCCTCTGGCGCGCCTCTGGCGCGCCGCCGGCGCGCCCGCTGCGCCCGCCCGCTGCGCGGACGGAAAGTACCTTTGATTTTGTACATGAAAGGGGCGGGAAGGGAGAGAGCGTTCGATCGACTGGAGCGCAGCCCTTCCCTGCTCAAGATGGCGGGTGTCACGAGTGGTCACGTGACCGCGACCGAAAGGGCAGCGCTGATGTAAATAAGCTGCAGTCGCGCAATGCAGCGCTCAATGATTTTCCAGAAGGTGATGTAAGTGTTTAGCCGCCAATCATGTATTTAAAAATACATGTGTAAGGTTATAGCCCAGTGAGCAGACAGTAACCACAACAATTGAAAAGTACGCTATTTAAAAAACTGCAACAGGGATAGAAAAGAGATCCCCCGGCTTCCGCCTCAGGGGAGAGCAAGTTAAAAATAAGGTTTACCGAGGTTAAGGCAAGACGCTCCTTAAATACATACAAGGGGCGGGAGCGCTCGATCGACTGGAGCGCAGCCCTTCCCTGCTCAAGATGGCGGGTGTCACGAGTGGTCACGTGACCGCGACCGAAACGGCAGCGCTGATGTAAATAAGCTGCAGTCGCGCAATGCAGCGCGCAATGATTTTCCAGAAGGTGATGTAAGTGTTTAGCCGCCAATCATGTATTTAAAAATACATGTGTAAGGTTATAGCCCAGTGAGCAGACAGTAACCACAACAATTGAAAAGTACGCTATTTAAAAAACTGCAACAGGGATAGAAAAGAGATCCCCCGGCTTCCGCCTCAGGGGAGAGCAAGTTAAAAATAAGGTTCGGTCCAGCAGTGTCTGCACAAACTAAATTACTTCTCTAATGATCCAAAAACACAAATCAAAAATGAAAATCTCTGGACAACAATTTTCTTACTGCAGTATATCAGGGGCCAGGATTACACTGAATCGGATTTCTCAAACTTTTACATGCAACTCCTCGAAACTGGGAGCTCATTTTTGAAGGGGGCATATAACAGCATATACTTGCCATGTACCAGCGTTCAAAGTCCATTAGAAAAAGTATGGACACTGTGAAGCTGTATGCAATGGTGGTGGGATTGAGTGAGTGTGGGGGCGGGGTCCAAGGTGCGGCCAAAAAAACTAAATATTATGTAACTTTGTTTGGTCTTTCACCATTAGGTAACAAATAAAAAAGGCACAGTTTAAATGGAAAAAAAATAAGTTAAGAAGTGCAAAATGCAGTATTGTACTTTATGAAACCTTTATTAGTTAATGCACTGCATAGATCTGTTTGTAATCAAAGCGCTTCAGAATGGAATCCTGGTTGGAGCAGTGTAGCATAGTGACTTGTGTATGCTTAGTGTTAAGAGGTCTCAGTTTGTAACAGAAAGCACTATGCCCATTTAACTCATTATTTTAAACTTGCATTACACAAAAAATAACATACAGTGCTTCAAAATGCACAAAAAGGTTTAAAAAGTGCTTCCAAAATATAGATTTTAGTTATACCCAGTCTGTATATAGTGCATTTTTTATACCTGTCCTTGAAAAGCACACACTTCACAGCACAGCTGGTAACTTTCTTGCAATACCAGTCAAAAATAATAAATCTGTGTCATCAGGAAGCTTCAAGTAATTCCATCAATTAAAGCCAATACAGGCTTCTGAAAGACATTTACATTTGCAAATTGACCAGTTGCACACGTTCACACTTCTTTTAAACAAGCAGATACCCCTGCAAGAAGGTTTGTAGTTGTCTGGCCCACGGTGGGTTTCACAGCAGAGGAGACTCCCTGTTTTTCATTGCAGCTGAAGCATTTCACTCAAAGAATTAACCGTTCCAGGATGAGTATCTTTTCACAACAAGTTCTTGATCTGCTTTTTATAAATTAAAAAAAGTATGGGCATGTGGTGCTTCTCCGTTCCCTCCCACTTCGACCACCGCCATGCACACTGTGGCCTGTATCCATGAACTGGCGCTGGCAGCAGGGTAAGTGGTACTGCGAGGCCAGCTGGGTGGTTAGCATGTACACCCCCAGCCAATCATCAAATGGCAGTCATGCGCCCCCCAGTAGAGATCCATCAGCAGTCGGCACCTTGGTACCACTGCTGAGCTGCACCAACCTGGCAGCTTCCACAGCACTGTGTTTCCAGAAGTCCCAGGCATGTGCGTTTCGCAGACATGCACCAGGGTTGGATTGGGATTAAAAATCGTCCCGGGCACTCTAAAAGTGGCCCATATTTGCTTATTGCCTTTCCGCAAAACACTGCTTTGGCAAAGTTTTATAAAATGAAGAGGGTGAGGGGACTCTGACAGAGGAATTTTTTTTAAACTTTACTTAGAAAAAAAAATGCATGGATTAGTTCACACTGGTGAAACACACCTGAAAACAAGGAAGACCACTTCTGCCTGAGACCCCATGCCCCGCTCAATAAGCATACATTAATGAGCCGGCCTTGCAAGAGAAAGGGAGTGACACCTCTGTCCATTGATAAAAGGGAGGTAATGGATGCCCATTCGCCTCCAGAAAGGCCACTTGGGCACCCACTGGGCCTCTGGCGGCATCCGAACTACACAGACACGCCAAATCAGTCCCAGAGGCTGCCCAAAAAAGCAGCCCACAGCTGGAACCTGGATACCGGTACCTCGCCCATTGCCCAAGTGCCCGCCTTACCAATCCGACACTAATGTGCACCCCGGCTTTTCCGAAGATTCATGCAATTCAATGCATTGGCTCCACTGCGCAGCAAAACATACTTTTGTCAGCGCTTGAAAGGTGAAGTTCTGCGTAGGTCCTGTGGGGGAATCTGCACCTAGTCAGGTGCGTGGCTGCAGGGTTTTTTAAACCTGCTACCCACCAATCCTTTGTTTTGTGTTTTTTAATGATCTTTTCCTTACTCATATCTTTGTTTTAACATTCTCGGGTTGCAGGCAGTGTTTATGATCACCAGTGGACCCTTCTAAATTAAAATCAGTGTAGTATTTTAGCAGAACATATAGTTTATCGAGCGGCATCGACTACCCTTAAATCTCCTCATTTGCCAGAGGCTTTGCTGTTGGCGCCTTTCTTTACCTCGTCCTTCTCTCTGGGTAGCAAGTAGAAGCTGTTTTGTAGCAGGAGATGATTTTTCATCCAAATTCCTTGTTCTTGTATGTGTCTGTATGCCTCTGTTCCTTTCCTGCAGGGAGGTAGATGTTTCTTCTCTCTCTTCTCTTCTTTTTTAGAATCTACTGTGCTTAGCTCAGGACTCCATTCTTTGCTGCTTATAATTGTGTATATTTATAAAAGATGGAAGCTCAATGAAACGTCTGCTCCTTGCTAACTCGAAAATCGACTCAATTTAAACACTACGTGCACATCTGTTGGCGTCGCCCCTGGCTAGTTTTGTCAGTGTACTGGGTGCTGGACGCAAAGATTGGGAAACGCTGGACTATAGTCTTAAGGGAGGGACAGATTCTTTCCTCAGTCTTCTTGTTCTTTTTTTCTGTCCTGCAAGGTGGAGTCACCCCATTAGTGATGAATTGGACAAGGACAATAGAACCAGGAGTAATGAAGATTACTGATATGTAATTAGAATTTATAAGATTTGCCTATGCTCCTTTCCTGGAACATCTGGGGCCGTGTTACAGAAGGTGCCCCCGGGGTGCAACAGGTGTTTCCGCGTTGCTGGGGCACTTTGGTATAATAGAAGGGGGTGCAGGCGCTTGTGCGTCCCCTTCTATAATACTGATAGCTCTGGCGCACTTAATGCTGCAGTCCCAACATCACCCTTTATTTTCTGCGCTCTATGCAGCTGCACCATCATCTGAGTGACCACAAGTCAAGACAAGAATGAAACAAAGGCAATTAAATTTAATCTGAATCGATGGACCCACAAGAGCCCCAGGAGACAATTCAGTCTGTGGTGTGTATTACAAAAGTAATCAATGCTGTTATGTATGGAGAAACATTATAGTCCATTGAAGCTTGCATGTTTGTAATAGATACTTCATACACTAAATGACTTCTTTCGTTAAGTGTGACTCCAGAACACTTACTGTGGCAAAGATGCCAAACTGCAGGCTTAGTGTGGCATCCAACAACGTCCATTAATGCATAGTCTCTGGCAAGCTCTTGGCACTGGCTTGGGACTGATAGTGGCAGTAACACCAGGATTTGTAAGAAGTGTCACCCCACCCACCCTTAATAAAAACAAATCCATGATGAGAAGTAACTGAAATTGTAATTCTTCTGTAATCTATTCTAATCTAACAGTAGTGCAGTAAAATGTATTTTTTTCCAAAATTCTTCATGAAATGTATCTTACATTTCTTTTTTACTGTAGCAAGAGTTCCTACCTTATATATATATATTTTCAGTCCTCCTGCAACTGCAACTTTCTCACGAGCTGAAGATAGCCATGTATTTAGACTAGTGCTGAACAATCGAAATGCAGCAAAGCATTGTGGGAAATAGTCTAATTAAGCCAGCAATGTGGGGGAAGTGAAACGGTGCTTGACATCTGCATGGCTCGGCGGCACGCGCTCCTTATGGGAGGAGAGGTTAAATATAGTGATGGCTCCCAGCTCCTCCTCATCTGCGCATCCAAGCGAGCGTTGCTAATTATTCGCTTTGCAAATTCACGGATTGCGTTAACAGATTGGGAATCAGCACATCCTCATCTGTCGCAGGGCGGGACCATGCCCACGCCCTCTTACCCGTTTATGATGACATAAAGGCGCCCTTACACGCTTCATTTTCCTACAGCAGCTGTCAGTCTGTGATTCCTCCCCCGGGTCTTGATCGCTGTTAACAGAGGTACACTTTAGTCAGGATTTGCAATGTCTGCTTCCTCAAAGGGATGGTGGATTCAATGTATTTTGGCGCCATAAGTGAGATTCATCTTCAGCAACACACCTAGCTCGCGTTTTTTCTACCTTTGCAAAGCAGGGTCTCCTCTCTACCCTCTAAATGCTGAGTAAAGCGAAAAGAATAATTAATTGTGTATGTCTATTGGTGCTGTTGACAAGAATGAAACAAAGGCAATTGCATTTAATCTGAATTGATAGACCCACAAGAGGCCCAGGAGACAATTCAGTCTGTGGTGTGTATTACAAAAGTAATCAATGTTGCTATGTATGGGGAAACATTATAGTCCATTGAAGCTTGCATGTTTGTAATAGATGCTACTTAAACTGAATCACTTCTTTCCTTAAAATGTGGCACTTAAAGAAAACAAGACACAGATAGGCAAATTGCTTCGCTCAGAGTCACACAGTTTGGTTAACTGTGTGAAGCTCGGATTTCAGCTCATGTTTTCTGGCTTCCATGATCTGCAGTTTAGAGTTGGACAAAAGCTCTTCTAGGGCGCAATGTACTAATGCCAGTGCGACCCTTGACCCTACCAGGTAGGTCGCTCCCTATCCGCACAGCACCGCCTGTGTCTCCTTGCCCCAGCTGCCACTGCTGAGGAAGTTCGAGGCCCTCCACCACCTGCAGGCTACCACCTACGCCTCATCCCTGGTGGCCAGTGGTAGGCCATAGGTATGTTTGTTTATCCTCCGCTGTATTGCTTTTATTGCATTGACTGTATTTTCATTGTTGTGTCTGTGACTGCTGTTGCCTGTCTTCCCCCTGCTGCCTGTATGTGGTCTGTGCCCCGTTTTCTTCCATCTGTTCTCCTCGCTGTCCCCGTGCTTTCTCTGCCCGGTCTTTCCTTCAGTACTCCTCGCTGTCACTGTGTCCCTGGCCAGTTTTCCCTTCTGTTCCCCTCGCTGCCCCCCGTGCCACTCTGCCAGTTCTGTCTTCTGTTCTTAGCTGCCCCTGTATTTCTGTATTCTGTATTTTGCCTCTGTGCCACTCGTTTTTCCGGTATTTCTGTGCCCTTTTTGCCTTCTGTGCCACTTGTTTTTCCCTCGTTTTTGTGCCCCTTTTGCCTTCTGTTCTACTCGTTTGTTGTGCCCTTCTTCCTTCTGTGCCACTCGTTTTTCCCTCTTTTTGTGCCCCTTTTGCCTTCTGTTCCACTCGTTTTTTGTGCCCTTCTGCCCTCTGTTCCACTCGGTTTTTTGTGCTCTTCTGACCTCTGTGCCACTCATTTTTCCCTGGTTTTTGTGCCCTTCAGCCTTCTGTTCCCGTCGTTTTTTGTGATCCTCTGCCCTCTCTGCCACTTGTTTTTCCCTCGTTTCTGTGCCCCTTTTTCCTTCTGTTACCTTTGTTGTCCCTCACTGCCCTCGCCACTGCGGCCCCGCCCCCCTGACTGCCCACTGCCAATTCGCTGACCCCGCCTCCCAGCTTCTCCTCCCTCCCACCTCCCCAGCCACTGGTGCGCCGAAAGCCTGGACCTGGCCCAGCGGCAGAACCCCTGACCCCCGCACCCGCCACGACGACCGCCGCTACTATGACGCCAGCACTCTGCACGCTCTCAACTCCGGACGGAGCCACACCTGCTTCAAGGCCGCGTCGAAATGCACACACAGCTCCTTCACCTGCCGGAACTGCAGCTACACCAGCCTCAGAGCCGACAAACAACCCGCCAAGGAAGACCCCAACCACCTTCGATGCATACTACTGAACACCCGCTCCGTACGCAAGCATGCCGTCGAGCTCTGGGACCTGCTCGACACAACATCCCCGGACGTCACCTTCCTGACAGAGACCTGGTTTAACGACTCCTCTGCACCCAATATCGCCATAGCCATCCCAGACGGCTACAAGATCACCCGCAGAGACTGCACCAACGGAGTCGGAGGAGGAATCGCCATCGTCCACAAGAACAGCATCAGGGTCTCGACTAGCACCGACGACGCGTTCAGCAACGCCAAACACATGCATTTCCAGATCCACACAGACCCTAACTCCACCCTCAGAGGCACCCTCGTCTACCGACCCCTCGGACCCTGCCCCCAGTTCAGTGACTCTATCGCCGACTTGATCAACACCCACGCCCTGACCTCCACCGACTACATCCTCCTCGGAGACCTGAACTTTCACCTTGAGAACAACAACGACAACAACTCCACAACCCTGATTGACAACCTCGCCAACCTCTGACTGAAGCAACTCGTCACAAAACCCACCCACTCCGCCGGCCACACGCTCAACCCCGTCTTCTCCTCAAGCCTGCACGTCTCAGTCAGCCACACCACCGAACTCCTCTGGACCGACCACCACTGGATCCACTTCGCCTTCTACAAACCCACCACACACCACTGCACCCAACAGATCCCCCGCTGCTTCTGGAGCAAACTCACTAAAAACCAACTACACGCAAACCTTGCTCTCAACCCACCCACGAACCCTCCAACACCGACCATGCTGCCCACAGCCTCAGACGCTGGATCGAAGACTGCTCCAACACCCTCGCCCCGCTGAAGAAACCCCCCCCCCCACAGTGACACCCGCATGAGGGCCAGCTGGTTCACCCCAGAACTACTAGCCTCCAAGCAAGCCTGCCAGAAACTAGAGAAGAAATGGCACAGTGAACAAACTCCGGACAGCCACGTAGCACACAAGGACGGCATCCGCAACCACCACCACCTCATCAGGGCGGCCTAGAGGACCTCCTTCAAAGACTGCCTCAACAACAATGCACACAATAGCAAAGAGCTCTTCAACATCGTGAAGGAACTCTCCAACCCCAGCTCCAACACCAATGACATCCTGCCGTCGCAAGCCCTGTGCGACTCCCTCGCCACCTTCTTCCACAGCAAGATACTAGACATCCACGACAGCTTCAACACACAGACAGCCCCAACTGACAGCAACACAACAGACCCTCCGCACACCATCTACCATGACCCCCTGCTAGCCTGGGCCAGCGTGAGCCTCGATAACACCATCAAGACCATGCGCACAATCCACTCCGGCTCTCCCTCAGACCCATTCCTGCAACAGAGCAAGCAGCTCCATCGCACCCCACCTGCGCAACGTCATCAATCTCTCCCTTGAGACTGCAACCTTCCCAGAGATCTGGAAACACGCCGAGATCAACGCCCTACTCAAAAAACCTAAGGCAGACCCAAGAGACCCCAAGAACTTCCAGCCCATCTCTCTGCTCCCCCTTCCCGGTCAAGGTTATCGAGAAAAACGTCAACAGACAGCTAACCCGATACCTTGAAGAAAACAGAATCCTGGACCCTTCCCAGTCAGGGCTCCGCAGCAACCACAGCACCGAGACTGCCCTCATTGCCACCACCGACGACATCAGGACCCTGCTGAACAACAGCGAGACCGCAACACTCATCCTCCTAGACCTCTCTGCCGCCTTCGACACCGTCTGCCACCACACACTACAGGCACGCTTCCACGCCGCAGGGATCCGAGACAAGGCTCTGGATTGGACCACCTCCTTCCTCTCCGGCAGAACCCAGATCGTCCGCCTCCCCCATTCCGTTCCAAAGCCTCCAAGATCATCTGCGTGGTACCCCAAGGATCCTCCCTCAGCCCGACGCTGTTCAACATTTACATGGCCCCACTTGCACACGTAGCCCGACAGCATGACCTCAACATAATCTCCTAAACTGACCACACTCAGCTGATCCTCTCCCTCACCAAGGACGGAGCACTACTTAACTTCAATAGGAAATATCGTCAATGACACCATGCCTCAGACACTGAAAAGAGTATCCGAGAAACCTAAAAATCCTTGGTTCAGTGAGTCACTAAATGAGGACAGGCGTAAATTGAGAATGGCCGAAAGGAAATGGAGGCAACATCCCTCCTCTCCCGAGCTCATAGCCCTCAGGAATACCAGAAGCCAGTATAACAAGAAGATAATTAAATCCAAAAAAGATTTTATAAAAGCTGAACTTGACAATGCCTCAAACAGACCCCGGAAACTCTTTGAGATCCTAAAACAACAATCGAACAAGCTAGCTAAAACAGTTCACGAGAATCCAAAAACTCCCTTAAGTTGTGAGGAATTCTCTACATTTTTCATGGAAAAAACGAAAATGCTTGAAGTGGAACTCACAACGGCCGCAATCAACATCTCGACCCCTACCTCACCTACAGAAGAGGCCAATGAGCCAGCAGAGAGTCCCCAAACAAAAAATAAGGCAAAATGGGACACATTCGAACTGTATGACCAAGATAAGATCACCAAAACGCTAATGGGAATCAGACCGAACAACCACTATCAGGACCCTCTACCGGCAAAGTGCGTTAGAGTAATTAGCCATACCCTAGTCCCGATCTGGACTGACATAATAAATGCCTCACTTACCCAAGGGACCCTGCCCGACTGCCTAAAAACAGGCCAGGTTGTGCCCATCATCAAAAAACCGACAGCGGATGCAACTGACCCGAACAACTATCGACCAGTGACCAACATACCTTTATTGGCCAAAACTATTGAGAAATGCGTACAAGTCCAACTGAGTCAACACATTGCTAAGTTCTCACTACTAGACGATTGCCAATCTGGATTTAGAGCTGGGCATAGTACTGAAACTGCGATCCTGCACATTGTGGATGACGCCCTACAAGCCCTAGACAGAAATCAAGCATGCCTACTGATTCTCCTAGACCTGTCATCTGCATTTGACACGGTAAATCATGAAATGTTGATGACCAGGCTACAAGAAAGGATGGGCTTGTCGGGAAATGTACTGAATTGGTTTAGATCTTTCCTGCAAAATAGGACCCAACGTTTCCTGGTCAATCAAGCGACCTCTTCCCCTTGTCCTACTGCCGTCGGGGTCCCACAAGGTTCAACACTATCCCCAGATCTATTCAACCTATATGTTGAACCTCTTACGGAGATCCTTCGGGGATCACAGATACCCTATCACATGTATGCAGATGACACGCAAATATACATAAAGATCGCCTCCCGAGATGACATTGACCTAATGAACAAGACACTAAAGAGAGCTCTACAGTGGTTAACTACGAACCATTTGAAACTAAATGCCCATAAAACTGAATTCCTGTTAATCTCACCGACAAAGAACCGTCCCGAGGTACAGGAACTGACGAAACTGGTGACAGCACTGAACTGCACCCCGACCCTAGTTAAGTCGGCTAAATCACTTGGAATTACCTTGGATGAGAACCTTGACATGAAAGACCACATAAACTCAATGGCCAAGGGTGCCCGCTTCCATCTGAACTATCTAAGAAAATTGAAACCATACATCTCAAAGACGGACCTAAAACTAGCTGTACAATCCCTAGTTATTTCAAGGATTGAATACGGTTGCACTACGTTAGCGGGTCTACCGAAATCATCCATAGCACCGCTAAAAGCCTGTCTCAATGCAGCGGCAAGACTGATCACGGGATCGAGGAAATTCGACCACATATCCCCTCACCTGAAGACGCTAAACTGGCTACCCTATGAAGCCAGAATTCAAATGAAGATTGCTTGTATTACCCACAGAGCTGTTCACTACAACATGCCGAGATACCTCGCCAAGAAAATTAAGCTATCAGGAAGCAACAGACTAACGAGAAGCGCTAAAGAACTGCTACTGAGGCCAGCCTTCTTCCGTAAGAAAAAGACCTACAACCGAGCGTTCTCAGGAGCCGCCCCCAGAGTCTGGAATTCACTACCTCCCAACATCAGGAAGATTAAAAACTTGGTATCATTCAAACGCGAACTGAAGAACTACATGATGAGCAAATACCTCTCTTAGGGAAGAATAATGGTTACTGATGAGAATATCTTCACCAAAGAGAGACAGCCTCGACTGGAACTTCCTGAAGATCAACTATCTGCTATCAGATTGATTCCATGTTATACATTGGACACACACGTTACTACTAACTTAAATCACAGGGATCTGATATCCATAACTCGCAGACAATACGATGTACCCTCTACCTCACTTTGTTTTATTGCCTAGGATCCCGGATACATGGCAATACTTTTTACTCCTTAATGCTATTTACACATGATATTTGCACTGCTATGCTATACAACCCTACCTCACTCACCCCCTAATACTAATTGGATAGGCCGAATAACTCTTACTTATAATCCCCCTTATAGCTGATCGCCTTAGACCTTATACCCATGTATATCTGTTGTTACTATTGCCTCCATAATTGTCTGTAACCTATCCTTACATGTGAAGCGCTCTGATACCCACGGGTCTTGTCCGCGCTATACAAAACTCTATAAATAAATAAAATAAAATAAAAATCACCGCCAAAGCCATCCTCCACGAAGGAATGAAGGCTGTCACCGACTGAATGAAGACCAGCCGTCTGAATCTGAACTCGGACAAGACGAAGGTCCCCATCCTCGGCTCCAACCCTTCAGCCTGGGATGACTCCTAGTGGCCGACGGCACTGGGGGCAGCCCCGATACCCCCTGATCCGCACGCAACCTGGGAATCATCCTCAACTCAATGACCAAGCAATTCAACGCCTTCTCCTCCTCCTGCTTCAACACCCTCCGCATGCTCCGCAAGATCTACAGATGGATCCCGACAGATATAAGAAAGACAGTAACCCAGGCCCTTGTCAGCAGCAGACTCAACTACAGAAACACCCTCTACAAGGGAGCCCCGATCAAGCTCATCAAACGACTACAATGCACCTAAAACGCCTCGGCATGACTGATCCTAGATGTAGTATGCCACATCACCTCCCACCTGGGAAACCTGCACTGGCTCCCCGTCAACAAGAGGATATCCTTCAAGCTCCTCACCCACACACATAAGGCACTCCACAAGACCGGCCCAGCCTACCTTAATAGTCGGCTCCCCTTCTACATCCCCAACCGCCATCTACGCTCCGCTTACCTCTCACTCGCCACCGTCCTGCGCATCCGAAGTACAACCACCAGTGGGAGATCCTTCTCCCACCTCGCCGCCAAGACATGGAACTCCCTCCCACTGAGCCTAGGACAGACCCAAGACCTGCTGATCTTCAGGAGGATACTCAAGACCTGGCTGTTCGATCAGTAATGCCCCCCAGCGCCTTGAGACCCTCGCGGGTATGAAGTGCACTTTACAAATGACTGATTGATTAAGTGCTTAACTTGAGTCGGTGGTTGCCCATTGGTACTCTTTTGTGGGAACAGTGACTTATAATCAGGGCCACTGATATTATAAAATTGTGCGACAGTGGCAGTTTTTGCATTATTAAAGATTTGCCAATGTTTCCACATAATCCATCATCTGCCGCATAATCTGCAGATTTTAACAAAAAAATATTTTGCTTCTAGCTCAAACGGTTCATAGTTTCAAAGAATGCGAAGACACAAGTTGCTGCATAGTGCAAGGACCTTCGCAGAGCTAGGCTGGTCACCTTTCTGCTGCTTATTGATATATTTAAGTATTAAATTGGTTCTAATGTAATGTACCTAAGACCCAGATATTGTTACTAAGTTCAAAATGATAAAAAACATGGGGTATTAAAAATGTTCTGCATTACACTGCATAATTGACCTTTTCTTGCCACATAATTTACTTGGCCCTGAGGCATAATTTGGCCCTCTCCTGCCGCATAATTTTAATGGTCCTGCTTATAATGAATCATCTGACTTTGGCCAAGAACATAAGAGAGAAAGGTAGCAAAGGGGGAATGAAGGAAGAAGAGAAAGACGAAAGACAGTGACAAAGGGAGGAAGAAGGGATGAAAAAATCTTGTAGAGTGAAGTAAAGAAGAAGGAAGAGTACGTTAATTGAGTAAAGAGGCATGAGGTGAAATCAAGATTAGACAGCCTTGGTATTCATATGGCAGCTTGACCAGCGGGCTTCATAATAATTTGGGCCCAGGCACTTATTCATTTACATATTAATCACTGCCTAATCCAAACGTCACACCAACTGGTTAGCCAACAGCAATTGAATTTGTGATGCGAACTATGTATTAATATTGTGCATCACAAAATGGCCATTTGTAGAGGGTTACAAAATGACCTGCCTGAATGTAGCAAATCCACCTTTTCAGCATGGCATGCTACATCCCATATTTTTTGCCTTTTTTCTGGACCCTATCTTGAGTGATGTTACTCATCAGCAGTGCATTGCGGGCGCGCGAGTTATAGTTAACTATAACGGGGGAATTTCAATGGTTTTGTATGAGTGAAATGTCCAGCTAACTATAACATGTGTGAAACCTATGGTTTTTTAGTGAATTTCTAAGGTTTTTTAAATGCAAATTTTTAACTATAACATGTGTGAAACCTATGGTTTTTTCAGTGAATTTCTAAGGTTTTTTAAATGCTAATTTTTAACTATAACGTGTGTGAAACCTATGGTTTTTTCAGTGAATTTCTAAGGTTTTTTAAATGCTAATTTTTAACTATAACGTGTGTGAAACCTATGTTTTTTTCAGTGAATTTCAAAGGTTTTTTAAATGCTAATTTTTACCTATAACGTGTGTGATACCTAAGGTTTTGTAAATGCTAATTTTTAAATGTATTAATTGTTATATTTTTTTTTATACTGATTTACTACATTATTTTTAATTATTCATTTTTAGATATTGTATTTTTTGAATTACAATACATATTTTTTTATATAAATTGAAAAATAAATGTTTTTTTAAAAAATTGAAATTTTTATTTTTTTATATTTTTTTAAATTTATATATATTTTATATAGCAGGCAATGATAGCCTATGGAAAGAAATCCAAGTTACAGTAACTACGATTAGAATTACTTTTCAGGATCAATAGTGGGCTGAAAGATGCAGCACTGAGGTCTCTCCTGATAACAGGTGAGTAAATCAGGATTCGTAGTTCGGCTGATTTTTGAGGAATTTTTTAAAGTTCCAAAATTCCACACTTAGAAAAATTTTCAATTGAAACTAGTCAATGTTAGCCTACGAAAGGAAATTCAAGTTACTGTAAATATGGTTACAATTACTTTTCAGGATCAGTAGTGGGCTGAAAGATGTTAATGTTAATGTTAGGAATTTAGTAAAGCGCAACAGCTGTCCCAGCAAAGAGGCGTCCCGGCGCTGCTAGATCAGAGAAAATCAGATACTCAAGGACAGTCAGGCAAAAGCAGAAGCCTATGGAAGTGAGAAAAAGATGGTCTTAATGGCTTTCCGAAAAGCCAACAAATTCTCCATTCCACGGATGTGGACCGGCAGAGAGTTCCATAATTTGGCCGCTAACAACCGGAAGGATGCAGCAGTGAGATCTCTCCTGAGAACAGGTGAGTAAATCGGAATTCGTAGTTCGGCTAATTTTTGAGGAATTTTTTAAAGTTCCAAAACTCCACACTTAGAAAATGTTTCAATTGAAACCAGTCAATGTTAACCTATGGAAGGAAATTCAAGTTACGGTAAGTATGGTTACAATTACTTTTCAGGATCAGTAGTGGGCTGAAAGATGCAGCACTGACATCTCTCGTGATCACAGCTGAGTAAATCGGAATTCGTACTTCGGCTGATTTTAGAGGAATATTTCGCTCAATAGTGAAGGAAGGGGTTGGGGCCTGAGGAGACTTGTGTGCAAACACGCCCTGTGGCGCGTTTTAGGTTGGGGAATATATTCCTCTTCAATCCTGAGGTCATCTGTGAGCCAACTATCCCATCATGCACCTCCAGTTTGCGCTAGGGAGCTGCGTTGCAGAGGTGTTCAGAGGGCACGCCCCCTTTTTACAACACTCTGCAACGCAGCTCCGTGGCACTTACTAGAGGTACCCTTTGGACTAGTTGGCCCCTAGGGGACCTCTGGATTGAAGAGGATATATTCCCCAAGCTAAAACGCGCCACAGGGCATGTTTGCACACGTCACCTCAAGGCCTGTCCCCTACCTTCACAACTGTCGAAACATGCTCCGTAACGCGTTCTAAGTTGGGGGATTAAGTCCCCTTGCATACTGGGGTTCCCTGGGGGCCAACTACCACACCAGAAACCTCCAGAATGCGCCAGGGGGCTGTGTTACAGAGAGGTGTAAAAAGGGGCGTGGCCTCAATACACCTCTCTGCAACGCAGCCCTCTGGTGCTTTTTCAGAGGGGGAACTAATTCCCCTTGCATACTGGGGGTCCACGGGGGCCAACTAGCTTACCAGGAACCTCCAGTGTGCGCCAGTGAGCTACGTTACAGAGAGGTGTAAAAAGGGGCGTGGCCTCATTACACCTCTCTGCAACGCATCCCCCTGGCGCGTTTTCAGAGGGGGAACTAATTCCCCTTGCATACTGGGGGTCCCTGGGGGCCAACTAGCCCACCAGGAACCTCCAGTGTGCGCCAAGGGGCTGCGTTGCAGAGAGGTGTAATGAGGCCACGCCCCTTTTTAAACCTCTCTGCAACGCCGCCCCCTGGCGCGTTTGCAGAGGGGGAAGTAATTCCCCTCGCATACTGGGGGTCCCTGGGAGCCAACTAGCCCACCAGCAACGTCCAATATGCTCCAGGGGGCTCCATTGCAGAGAGGTATAAAAAGGGGCGTGGCCTCTTTACACGTCTCTGCAAGGGAGCCCCCTGGCCCATACTGGGGGCTCCTGGTGGGCAAGTGGGCAAGTTGTGAGGGAATATACTTCCCCCTCTACAAACGTGCTACCTGTGCGCTCGCAGCCCTGTCCTTATGAAACCCTCGGTTCTGCACCAACACCCACCAACAGCACGACACCGCGTAGCGGGACCCGCGAAGCGGGTCCGGCAAGGAGCTGCGGTTTACAGTGCTGAGAGCGGCAAGATGATTCAGGAGACGCAGACCGGGTTCAACAGCGTCAGAGTGTCACATCCAGGAAACAGCAGCCAGGAAAAGCAATCCACGATAGATCCGTGTCCAAGAGCTTTTGATAAGAGGAAGTGGGCGTGTCCAACAGGGAGAGCGTCACCAGGTGTTTGCAGTCAGGTGATTAGCAGGGACTCTTGGGAGATGTAGTCCTGCTACCTGTGCGCTCGCAGCCCTGTCCTTATGAAACCCTCGGTTCTGCTCCAACACCCACCAACAGCACGACACCGCGTAGCGGGACCCGCAAAGCGGGTCTGGCAAGGAGCTGCGGTTTACAGTGCTGAGAGCGGCAAGATGATTCAGGAGACGCAGACCGGGTTCAACAGCGTCAGAGTGTCACATCCAGGAAACAGCAGCCAGGAAAAGCAATCCTGCCGGCCAGTAGTATATTGTTTTGTAGGATTTTGTTTTGATAGCATTCCTTATCTGTGACAGGCCTGTGAAAAGCTCCGATTCACAGTGCACTGCTGATGCACTTAAGAGTGCGCGTTCAGTAGTGTGTGAACTCGAGTTTCCCTACTTTATTTTTCCTTGCAATATTATATAGCGCAAACTCGACAACATGGCATGAGCACAATTTACATTACAGAAGAACACATTCATTTGTGCTAAGCACGGGGAGACAAAGCAATTTGCCTGGAATCACATGATGTTGAGCTGATGCCGAGATTCGAACGTAGCTCCCCAGCTCTAAAGTTCGCAATTCTAGAACTTTGGGCGGGCCGCGGGAGGTGTGTCTAAAAGTGGATGTCGGTGCTGGCCATCATTGAGAGAGACCTGTGCATTTTTCAAATGGGTGGTGGAAAAAATATGAGCATGTTGCTGGAGATGTGGGCCGCCGTGCCACCAATGTACTTACCAGGGGAGGGTAAACACCCATTATTCCGCAACTTTCTTTCAGCATACCATCACTCCGCATACTTTCATTAAGAAAGTACCATAACTCCGCAATGCCATTATATCGCATGGCATTACATTTTATATGCTTTTACCACGCATACATTTACAACGAAATTCGTTGTAAATGCATGGATGGTAAAAGCATGTTTTTTTAATGTTTGGATAAGGTAAGTATGGGTATAGGGGTATATGTTTTGGGGTACTGAGGTATTTGTTTTGGGGTGTTTGGGTATTTTAAGGTTTCAGATATAGTTTTGGGTTATGGGGTACAGGGATAGTTTTAGGGGTTAGGGATAGGTATGGGTTTTGGGGTACAGGGGTATTTTTAGGGTTCAGGGCTAGATTTGGGTTTTGGGGTATAGGGGTATTTTTAGGGTTCAAGGGTAGGTTTGGGTTTTGGGGGACAGGGTATTTTAAGGGTTCAGGGCTGGGTTTGGGTTTTGGGGTACAGGGGTATTTTTAGGGTTCAGGGCTAGGTTTGGGTATTGGGGTACAGGGGTATTTTAGGGTTCAGGGGTAGGTTTGGGTTTTGGGGTATGGGGTTATTTTTAGGGTTCAATGCTAGGTTTGGGTTTGGGGTACAGGGGTATTTTTAGGGTTCATGGGTAGGTTTGGGTTTTGGGGTACAGGGGTATTTTAAGGGTTCAGGGCTAGGTTTTGGTTTTGGGGTACAGGGGCATTTTAGGGTTCAGGGCTAGGTTTGGGTTTTGGGGTACAGGGGTATTTTTAGTCTTTAGGGATAGGTTTGGGTTTTGGGGTACAGGGTATATTTATAGGGTTAAGATGGGTTAGTGTTTAACCCCTTTGATGCGGCGCAGATATCCCTCCCCAGTGCTGCGCTGTCCATTGGAACTAGTGCTGAATGGACGTCCAATGGTCGTGCGCAGCACTGGGGAGGTAGTGCATGCGACGACCGTTGGACGTTCGCAGCACTGAAGGGGTTAAGGGTGTTGGGGTATTTTAAGGAGTAAGAGTGGGTTATGTTTATGGGGTGCAGGGGTATTAAAGGGAGAAGGGTGGAATTAGTTTTTAGGGTGTAAAGGGTAATACAATAAAATAATAAATTAAAAGAATAAATGTTTTAATTCAATTTAAAAAATGTGTGTATATATATATATATATATATATATATATATAAATACACATATATACAAACATATATTTGATGGTTTAATAATGTACTTTTACAATGTATATCACTTTACCACACATGCATTTGCGTTATAATGGCATGCGTGATAAAGTCATGTGCGTTGTAAAAGTTTTAGAAATTATGTCTTTGTGGAGTAATAGTCTGCGTTATAAAAATTGCGGAGTGATGGTATGCGGGATGTTGGTTTGCGGAATATCATTGCATATTACCGGGGGAGGGATAGTCCCTTTCTTGCTATTTCCGTGGAGGCAGGCCTTGTGTCCGGATGTGCGTGGCGCGAGGCCTGTGCACAACAGAAGTGGAAAATCTCCCGTGTGCGCTTCAGGCGTCACCGGAAGTTAAGGCGAGATTACATTTCCTGCACAATGGCCCCTGTTTGCGCTCCTTCCGGCCCTTGGAAATAGCGCCATGACTGACCTCCATACAGCGAATCAGGTGCACGTCACTGGGAGCGCGGGGCAAGCTCACCCGGAGCTGGAATGTACAGAACCTGGGAAGAAAAAACAATGAAATATTGGGCACAATGCTTGCTTTTTTTCCCCGTAATCCCGCGCCCCGCATACGCCCACGCCCCCAGCACAGGCCCACAGCACACGATATGAGACATGGCATGAAGGGCCGAACGTAACACATGCCCCCAGCGTTTGTCACACCCCAGCACATGCCCACAGCACAAAGCAGACACGCCCATGAGGGACTATATTGCTGGCACGGTCCTTTTACCTTTTAAATGTATATGGTGGGCGTCTGCATAGCCTATGTCCTTCTGCTGCAACTGCCCTTTCCAGCGCTGTATTGGGTGTTGTGATTGGTGCTGTGGTTCCTGAGATTACCTGCCTCAAAGGTTTGGGCTCTCTCTTTATTATATTAGTATAGATACTGGAGGGGGGCTGCAGCCCCCCTCCTATGCCCCCTTTAGGCCCCGGGGCCTTACTTTTAGTTTTTTTTTGAGGGAGGGGGGCCGCATGGCCCCCCCTCCTGGTCCACTTCTGGCACCAGGGACCCAATCCCCCGGGGCCTGGCCCTCCTCGTTGGGGGCCGTGGGGGGGTCCCCAAGCCCCCCATGGTCCCTGCCGGCTCCCCGCATCCTGCGGGAGCCGGCATTGCTTTTCTGTATGGGGAGTAGCTAACATGCTGCTCCCCGTACAGAAAAGCAATCAGCTTTGATTTTTGAAAGAGAGAGCAGGTTTCCTGCTCTCTCTTTCAAAAATCAAAGCAGTTTGCTGTGGTAGGGCGGGAGCCACGAGGCTCCCGTCCTACCACAGCAAACAGCAGTGTCCCGGGGGTAGGCACCCCGGGACACTGCAGGAGCTGGCCCTGGGGGTTGGCGGTCCCCAGGGCCATCGAGGGCTCCACGAGGGGGGGCGCGCGTCCCCCCTCCCAATATCAACAAAGCCCTGGGGGGGGTGGTGGTCCCCGGGGCTGGGGGGTCTGTCACAGACCCCCCTATTTGCATATTAGTGCCCCGGGGAGGTGGCGATCCCCGGGCGTGTGGGGTGGCTTGAGCCCCCTCACACAGGTTTTTTATTAAAAATAAAGCCCCGGGGGTGGCGGTCCCCGGGGCTGCGGGGGCCATGAGCCCCCACATACTTTTGCACAAAGCCCCGAGGGTCGGCGGTCCCCAGGTCTCGGGGGCCTTCGAGGCCCCCCATCATTACTGTCTTTGCCCCGGGGGTGATGGTCCACGGGGCTTGGGTGGCCTTAGAGGACCCCCATCATTACTGTGCTTGCCCCGGGGGGTGGCGGTCCCCGGGCCAGCGTGGGGGGGATTGACCCGCCACACTTTTTAACTATGCCCCCCGGGATTTGGTCCTCAAGGGGGCTAATTTTACCAAGGGGTGCGCATATGTACGCGTAGCCCGCGATTTAAAAAAAAAACCTTGGGGGGTTTTGTGGGACCCCCTGAGCAGGCCTAGGGGGTCAGGGTGTGTCTACCCTGCCCCCTTTGGTTGTTTTGCACATTTGTTTTCAGCTTTCTTGTGCCTCGCTTTTACTGAGGCACAAGATGACTGCCAACACTTCCTGGTTTGGAGTGTTGACAAACACTTGACATCCAATTAGCATGCAGCTTGTGCTCGGGAAGGTGCGCGGACAGTGCGCGCACCGTAACACCACCAATATATAGTTATGATTTTACTTTTGATTTTCTCAGGAACTACTGAACGGATTTACACCATTCAACAAAAAGGCCCATCTACGAACAGAACTCTACCTTTTTGCCAAATTTGGTGTAATTCCATTCAGCAGTTCGGGCTGTTGCCCTGGCTAAAGGTCCTATGGAAAATTGCATGGGGAAAACACCTTTTGGGACCCCCCTTTTTTCTCGGCCCCCGCTACACGAATCACCCCCAAACTTTCAAGGAAGGAGCAGGCCATTTTCTTGGAGAGATTCGCAAAGATTCGTCCACCGGCGCCAAAGTTATTCCCAATAGAATGTTGCGGATTTCCTATGGAAACTAGGTTTTAACTATAACTACCTACTAGCGACCGCCAGTAGGTAATATATATATATATATGCTTCAAAAGCTCCCCTCCACCACAACTTCACCACGGACTTGTAAGTAAGACGAGGTAGACCCAATTTAGTGCTGATTTTAGTTTATTTTGCGAGTGCCACCAGCCATCATGACGCGTTTCGGCATATCCTTGCCTTGATCACATGACAACAATGTCGTGAGGCACACCCCTATTTAAAGTGACTGTGCATAGTTAAACATAGAAGAAATACTTAACATTCTTCCTGGTATCTCTGTTCATTATTATTTAAAAACATGACAAATGTTGTATGCTAGTAAAATACAGATAAAATGCCATTAAAATATACGTAAAATACATTTGCAATTCCGTTATGTTTGCTTAAATGCCGTTGCGAATAAACTCAATAATGACTGTATAATACATTATATCATTATATCCAATTAACTGTAATATACTTTTCAATTGTGAAAGATGTGTTTCTACACGACTAGCATATGTATTCTTAAACAATGAGTAGTTTTATGGCATAATTGCATGTGCCTATGAACAGAATTTTTTCCAGGATACTTGTATATGTCTAAATATTCATTTACTAAGTGTGTCCCCGGAATCCTCTTATTTAAAATACCGTAGTGTATATTTTGAAAAAAGTGCATAAGTGAAGTGTGAAGTGTCACCTATGTGACCCCATATCTTTCTATAGAGATTTTTATCAATTGTTACG
The DNA here is from genome assembly GCF_964263255.1 of Lissotriton vulgaris. Lineage (NCBI taxonomy): Eukaryota > Metazoa > Chordata > Amphibia > Caudata > Salamandridae > Lissotriton > Lissotriton vulgaris. The sequence continues at coordinate 1,704,792,505 of NC_141693.1, forward strand.
AACTTTTCAACAACTCCAAATTTGATATCCAAACATCTATTTAAGGGACAGTTAGTTAGGGGGCTCCTTTGATGTTGGCTTTATGACCTTTCTTACCATGAATGATTCCCACAATAAATTACACCATTATTAAATCTTGACAAGGCAATAATTCATTCATTCATAAATATGTTAAAATCATCATAAATACCCTCATAAAAAACCATCTTAAAATTCCATCTTAAAAAGGTTTGTTTGTAAAAAAACGTAATTATACATTTGTAGATAAAACTTTATAATGTATAAAAGTGCCATCTTGTTGTATGTAAAAGTTCTATTTCATGATTATACTTGATGAAAATAGCAGCCTATTATTAGGAACAGGTATTGTTAGTTATGGATGGCGTATAGTAATTATTCTCTCTTGTATGGCCGCTAGTTCAGTGTGCTATGTCTTTGTTTTCATAAATAGTGGGCCTAGTTTGGAACACTTAATCCAAGTAAATGTATAGGTCCTCACCCATATTTAATCCATTTGGTTGCTTGGTGTCTAATATTAATATGTAGTGAGTTTCTAACCGTCTTAGTAAGGCCTCCCTGTCCCCTATATAAATTCTCTGACTTGACTTGACTTGACTTGTATTGGGACAGTGTCTATGAGAAAGTACCTCAGATCCTTTGGTTTAACCCGTGAATTTCATGGAAGTGTCGTGCTACTGGGTAACTTGGGTGATTGTTGTTGATTGCCCTGATGTGTTGTAGCACTCTTTTGTGGCCTGGTAATTTGGTACTTCCTACGTACTGTAGATTACAACTGCACTGTAGGACATAAACCACATATTCACTTCTGCCAGTAAGATGATATTTTATTGTCTGGGGTTTTGAACCAAACGCTGTCATGTAGGTGGTTTTATTGACACCATGTGTGCAGGCTTTGCAACTCAGACATTTATAAAATCCCTTTTGGGTCAATGACCATCCCGTATTGTCTTTGTATTCCGGGCTACTTTTTACTAGGATATCTGCCATGGATGTGGCCTTCCTGTATGTTATTGCCGGATGTTGGGGGAGACTTGTGCCTATCACCGGGTCATCCTTTATTATGTGCCAATTGCGTTGTATGATTTTACGCAATTCCCTGTGCTGTCGACTGTAGGTGACTATGAGTCTGGGAGTATCATCTGATGTCTTTATGTTTCCATTCTCATTGTCTTGGATGTTATCTGCAGCCTTAAGTAGGTCTGCCCTTGACTGCAATCTTGATTTTCTGATAGCTGTGTTAATGATTTTGGCACTATAACCACGATCTAAAAACCGGATCTTACTTTCTTGTTGATGTTTATATAGTTCCCCCTCATCACTGCATATTCTGCGCAGCCTCAGCATCTCCCCGTAGGGGATGCTGTGTATAAGGTGTATCGGATGTGCACTTGTTGCATGCAGCAACGTGTTGCCAGCAGTTTCTTTTCTATACAAAGTTGTGTTAATACGTGCTTTGTCTATGTTCACTTGTACGTCAAGGAAGGATACCTGATGACTACTAATATGGGACGTGAATTTAAGGTTTACATCATTTTCATTGATGCATTTTATGAAAACTTCCGCTTCTTCCAATGTACCTTTCCAAACGTTTATCAAGTCATCAATGTATCCTAGCCAGGATACTATTTTGTCCCTGCATGTGTTGTGGTATTGCCTTCTGAGGACCAGCTCCTCCCACCATCCCATAAAGAGACAGGCGTAACTCGGGGAGAAGCTGGCCCCCATGGCTACTCCCTGTACCTGACGAAACATTTGCTTGTTAAAAAGAAAGAAATTATGCTTTAAACAAAAAATTAACATGTCCATAAGCATTTTGTTGTGTTGAGTGTATTCAATGGGCCTTTTTGCGAGGAAGTATTCTACAGCCCTTAACCCATCTGGATTCTTAATACATGTATATAGTGATGAGACATCAAGAGTTATTAAGTGGTAAACCTTCTTGCCACTCAACTTTTCCAATTTTTAATAAATAGTCTCCCGTGTCTCTCACGTATGATTCTAGTCCTTGCACATGTTCCTGCAGGAAGAAGTCTATGTATTTAGACAAGTTCTCCAGGGGGCCGTCACATGCTGCAATAATTGGTCTGCCTGGGGGCTTATCCTTGTCCTTATGTACCTTCGGTACAAAATAAATGACTGGCGTCTTAGGGTGTTCTTTTTTTAAAAACTTGAATTCTTCCATGTTTAACAACCCCAGGCTTTTCCATGCCAATAATTTACTACATAGGTCGTCCTGCATGTGTTTGTAATTGATGGGAGAGCTATGGTGATAACATTGAATGTCGTTCAACTGACTGTTGGCTTCTATTAGATATTGTGGGAGAGGCCACGGGACAATGTTCCCTCCCTTGTCCGAATTTCTTATTACCACCTTGTTTTCCTTTTTTAATTTGTTCATCAATAGCCCATATTTTATTTAATCACTCAATTGCTTCCTCTTGGTCATTTGAATTTTTGTGTTTAGTCTCTTGACTTGGGTTACCACGACATCATTGAATACATCAATAGAATCCTTCATCATCACCGGTACAAATTTAGATTTTTTCTTGAAGGGTGTTTCCGTTTTTTTATTTTCTATACCCCTTACCTCTTGGGTGTTTAGGATAGGAAATATTGGCGGAAAATCTCCTCCTTGTTGTGACTCTGTGTCTAGTTCTTCTCCCATAGTTGGTTTAATTGTGTTTGCTGTTTCGTCGCCTCCCTCTGACCCACTTTCCGTAAAGACACTGGATCCTGATATGGATGATGTGTCAGGCTCAGGTTCAGGCTCCTCCGTGGGTTGTGGGGTTCTTTTGGCATTCTGACTGCTTGGTTTGGCAGCGTTTTTTCTCATAGTATCAAACTTTCTAGAGAACGTAAATATTCTTCCATTTTCATAGTCCTCTTTGTCTCTTCTAAATTTGTATGTTTTACGTGTTTTTATTTTTTATTCCTCTTTCTGTAATCTCTGTTCCATTTCTTCATCAAGTTTTACTTTCAGAGTTTGTGGGTCATTAAGAGCTTGGATCTCACTACGCATGCTTTCAATTTTGGGAAGAATGTCTTCGAGATCAATATCTGCATGGTTTACCAATAGCTCCACCAGTCTCCTTAAATTAAAAAAAATATATATATATTGTCGAGGGTGCTGGGGGGTTTGGAAATAAAATAACTTAAAGAACTACGACACTGGAGTGCTGGCCGTTTTTTCTTGGAACCGATTTCTGGGAACGTGCAACGATATATATATATATATATATATATATATATATATATATATATATATATATATATATATATATATATATATATATATATATATATATATATATATATATTTTTACCAAAAAATCGCCGCACTCGCCTTGGTTTTCAGTTTGCAGTTTTATTATTCAAAACGTGACAAAACACCTACGCGTTTCGAACCGTAGTTCGTGTTCACGGTAGCCAATTTGTGTAGTCCCTTCATTGTTTTAGTACAATTATGCCTATAGGGCACGCCCCTGAGTTTTGGGGCATGCTGGGACATGTAGTTCTACTTAGTTTAAGCCAACACAATTTACAGTGTAAGTCATGGGGATTCGCTGTATTGGGGCGAGTTTAGCGCTACAACATTTCAAAGCGGGCCCTCTGTTAGCCAGGGCAATTACGCTTTGTGACGCACATGATGACACGTGCGTGTTGAGTCGGCCACCCGATTGAAAGGGGGCTGGCTACCATGATGTGTAGCTTGTATGGAGATACTCCATATTAAATAAAGGGCTGAGTGCCCTACGTCCCCAATGTTAGCGTCCACCCATGACTGTCTTGTGAGAAATTAATTTGGCAAAATTAGATGATCAAACAAATGCTTAACAAATAACATAATGCAACTCTGCTATAGTGTCAGTGATGAGTCTAAATAAACACACATATTACGTATTATAGGAAAGTGGAGAAGTAAGAGTCCCGACTTAGCTAATCATAAGGATCATTAGTAATATCCCTCATATGTGTACATAAAGTTCCTCATCGCCATTGAGGCCTCCAGGTTGTTTGGTCTTGAACCTCATGATCAACTTTGATTCTAGTCTTCTCAGTTGTTGAATGCGGTTGCCACCTCTTTCATTTGGTGCGATCATGGCTAAACCAAAATATCTCACATCCTGCCATGTTCTATTGTCATGATGAGCAAGATGTTTCGCGATGGCATATGAGTTGTCATGATTCTGGATTGCACGGATGTGTTGTAAAATCCGTATTTTCAGGGAACAAGTGGTGCTACCAATGTAGGATTTTCCACAAAAACATTGGATCATGTACACTACGAAGGAAGAGTCACAGTTGATATTGCCTTTAATTATAAAGCTCTTATTACTTGCATCTTTGAGGCTTTTCATATTTCGGCCTATTTTGCATGCTTTGCAATTTGGGCATTTATTGAAGCCTTGTTTTCTCATTTCCAACCATGATGGTACTTTTTTGTATTCAAAGTGACTTTGGGTCAGTTCATCTGCTAGATTGCGTGCCCTTCTATAGGAAACCAATGGGTAGTCTCCTATCGTTGTCCCAATATCCGGGTCTTTCTTAAGTACTGGCCAGTACTTTTTCATTGCATTTTGAATTTTGTAACTTTCTTTACTGAATGTCATTATCATCCTTGGTTGGTTAGATCTGTCATATTCAGCTTGTTGCGAGGGCATGGGATGTTCCTTAGGTATCAATGTTTCTGCTCTGGTTTTGCTTCTTGCTCTTATTTCACAATTTCTTAAGTCCGCCTGTTTGTACCCTCTTTGTCTGAAGCGTTCTTTTGTTTCTTTGAACTTTAATTCCATCTCTTTTTCTTCCGAACAATTTCTTTTCATCCGTAAAAGTTCTCCGTACGGAATGCTTTTCACAAGTTTTTGAGGGTGGAAGCTTAATCCGTGCAGGATGCTGTTTGTGGCTGTTTCTTTCCTGTGAACAGTTGTTTGAATTTTGTTTCCTGCAATGTATACTTTGGTGTCAAGAAATACAATTTCTTTGGAGTTGATGGTATACGTGAACTTCAGTCCCTCTGAATTCTGGTTGAGGATATTAAAGAAGGTGACAAATTCATTTTCGCTGCCCTTCCACAGGAGGAACAAATCATCTATGAACCGTAGCCAGAGTGCTACTTTGGCCATATGGTGTTCGTTTTCTTCCCTCCAAGCTACGCATTTCTCCCACCACCCCATGGTGAGATTAGCGTAGCTTGGAGAAAAGGAAACTCCCATTGCTGTTCCGCAGCATTGTTGATAGATGGTTTTATTGAATATGAAGATGTTGTTGTGTAAGCAAAGGCTTATCATTTCTGTAATCATTTTTGAATGTTCTCTTTGGGAGATCGGTTGCTGGTCCAGAAAGTATTTCATTGCTGTGAGACCAATGTTGTGGTCTATTGACGTGTAAAGTGAGACCACATCGATCGTCACCAATAGGTAGTCCGGTTGCCATTCGGTTTCCATTAGCGTGCGAATAAAATCGCCAGTATCCTTTATGTGTGAGCTGAGAGTAGGTACTATCGGAGCAATGAAAAAATCTACGTAGCTAGACACGTTCTCATACAGGCCTCCACAACTGGAAATTATTGGCCTCCCAGGAGGATTATTCAGAGTCTTGTGTACTTTTGGTAAAAAGTAAATTGTCGGGAGGATCGGATTGTCAACCATCAAATATTTCTTTTCACTGTCTGTGATGAGGCCCTTTGAGAACCAGCCATCCAGCTTAGTTTGTAGTTCAAGTTTCATGTCTTCAGTTGGATTTTTCTTGAGTACTGTGTAATTCTTTTTGTTAGTTAATTGACGCATGGCTTCTTCTACATAATTTACTTTATCCAGGATCACTATATTCCCGCCCTTGTCCGCAGGTTTTATTTCAATTTGGACATTATTTTTGAGACTTGAAATGGCTTGGCGTTCTCCAATCGTTAGGTTTTCTTTCCTATTTTTGTTGACGTTTTTCGGCATTTCTTCTATCTCATTGGTCACTAGTTCGTGAAAAATGTCAATTTTATTGCCGGGATATAGGATCGGGCAAAATTTGGATTTTGGTTTGAAGGTCGTGGGTTGTCTTGCGTTGGTTCGAATGTTCATTTCATCCAGTACTTGTGTGTCAGAGATGTTTGTTTGTTCCATTTCATTCGCCAGTTCATAAGCTACTCTTAGATATGGGATTTCTGAGATTGAGTATTCAGTATTTGTGACACTCTGTTCTCTGTCTTGTGGCACAGTAGGTATACTAGTGTTCCGTTTGGAAAATAATTTTTTCAACTTTAATTTTCTTGTGTATTTATATAAGTCTATTTTGGTTTCTGTTAAATCATGATGAGTCTCTGGACAGAAGGAAAGCCCCTTGTTTAGTAATTTCGTTTCTGAAATTGTTGGATTGTACTTAGAAAGATTTATTACTAAGTTGGGGGTCTGGTTGCATTGTGATTCTATTTCCTCCTGTTTGTTCGGGCTCTGAGGTTGTAACGGCTTCCATCCACGTTTGCCGCGTCTGGTTTTGCGCTGGCGTTTCCTGGGGCTTGAGTTTTTCTTCCTCTTGGTCGATTCTGGTACTGCCCTCTGCCTCTGGTATTGCCTTGAGGAGTTTGCTGCACATGATAGAGCAGCTGAATTTCGTCTAAAAAAGACATTTTGCGTAGACCTGGGCGTCTTTGTTCGCCTTCACTCCAATCAGATTCCGAGCCGCTTGTTTGTTCGCCTGGGGTTGGTATTCCTGTTGCCCATTGCTGTTTGTAAATGTCATATTTCCTAGCAAATGTTAGGATTGTGCCATATTTGTAGTCATCCTTGTCACGGCGGAATTTACGTTCTTTGCGGTTTTGTACATCCTCTTCATGATTGTCTAAATTCTTTTCCATTTCGCTCCTTAGTTTTTTGATCGTGCCACTTTCTTCGTTCAGAGCCGTTATTTTCGATTCTATATCTTCAATTCTTTTATGTAGGTCCTCAACTTCGATTCTTGCATATTTTATAATTATGAGCATCATGTTTTTTGAGCAGCTCATGTTGTTGTTGCCCCATTCTTCGAGCATTTCGGGTTTTGTGTCAGGGTGGTTTGGCAAGGTGAAGATACGCAAACCCCTGGGTACCATTTTCAGTTCAACATATTTTTCTAGTGTTAGAATTTCCCATTCTCTGGAGATCTCTTTTCTCATCAGTTTTTCCAGTTGGGAGAATAGCACTTTGCAATTGGTTGTGACCGGTTGCGGTACTATCACTGTTTCGTCTCTGTTTTCTGGAGTTACATCAGTTTGAAAAATGCTTTCTGCCTTTGTGACTCTTTTGACTCTTCTGTCCTCCATTGTTATTCTCGTTTCCACTGTCACTTTAAGTCGAGTTGCAAATATATATTTGATTCGCAAGATAGTCTCTTTCCTTGCAACAAATTACCTCCCCATTGCTCAATAGCTTGCTTTAATTTTTCTTAAAGGTTGTTTTTTTTAGATTTAATCCAAGGGCAAATTTTGATGAGATGGCTTTGGTGCACAGGGAGCAGAAACGCTGGGTCAGTTTGTCAGAATTCTCACCTGTGCTGCTCTGCTGCATGCAGTACTTTAAGGTTGATGATTCTTTTTGATAATTTTAAATTGGAGTTATGTTCCCATAGTCATCAATATGTTTAATTTGAGGTCCTTTTCTACTCCTCATTTTAGTTTCCTGAACAATCAAGTCCAACTTAACAGAGCACCACTTGAGCACCACCTCAGCATCATTCAGCACCACCTCCGCACAAGCACACAACCAACTCAACATCACCCAGCACCACCTCAGCACAGAACCACTTCAACATCAGCACAGCACCATCTCAGCATCAGCACAGCACCGCCTCCACATCAGTGCACCACCACCAGCGTTGCCCTAAGTCATTAGCAACCCAGCACCACTTCAGCATCAGTGCAGAACCACCTCAGCATCAGTGCAGCACCACCTCAGCATCAGCGCAGCATCAACTCAGCATCACTCAGCACAACAGAGCACAAGCTCAGCACCACCACCTCAGTATGACTCAACACCACCATAGCATCACTCAGTGCCACCTGAACACCACTGCAGCACCAGCACAGCACCACCTGAGCACCAGTGCAGCACCAACTCAACACCAGCACAGCACCATCTCAGCATCAGCACAGCACCACCTATGCATCAGTGCACCACCACAAGCGCAGCCCCACCTCAGCACCAGTGAAGCCCCTCCTAATGAGCAACTCAGCACCACTTCAGCATCAGCGTAGCACCACCTCAGCATCAACACAGCACCAGCTCAGCATCACCTGAGCATCATATCAGCACCACCTGAGCACCAGTGCAGCACCACCACCTCCGTATGACTCAGCATCGCCACAGCATCACGCAGCACCATCTTAGCATCATCCAGCACAGCACCAATTAAGCACCATGACAGCATCAGCGCAGCACTACCTCAGCAACAGTGGATCAGTGCAACACCACCCCAGCACCACCTCTGCACTAGAGCAGCACCACCTCACTGCCAGCACACCACTACCTCAACTTCTGTGCAGTACCAACACAGCATCACTCTGCACAGCACCACATGAGCACTATGGCAGCATCAGCAGAGTACCAGTGCATCAGTGCAACACACTCAGTACCACTGCAGCACCACCTTAGCATCAGTGAAGCACCACCTTAGCATCTGTCAGCATCACTCAGCACCACTTGACCATCACTTAGCAGCACCTGAGCACCACCACAACACCAGCACAGCACCACTTCAGCATTACTCGGCCCCAGTGCAGCACCAGCACAGCACCACCTCAGTAACAGTGCAGCACCACCTCAGCACCAGTGTAGCACATATCACTACCAGTGCAGCACTACCTCAGCATCAGTGCAGCAGCACCACCTCAGCTTCAATGTAGCACCAGCACAGCATCACTCAGCACCACCACAGCATCACTCAGCACCATCTCCTCAACATCACTCAACACCACCACAGCATCAGCACAGCCCCACCTCTAAATCATTGCACCACCACCAGCTCAGCACCAACTCAGATCCAGCGCAGCCCCACCTAAGCATCAGATCAGTACCACCTCAGCACCAGCACAGCACCACCTCAGCAGCAACTCAACACCTCTTCAGTTTTAGCTCAGCATAACCTCAGCACCAGTGTAGTAGCGACTCGCATCACTCAGCACCACTTAAGCACCAGTGTAGCATCTACGCAGCAGCATCCCAGCATCACTCAACACCACCTGAGCACCACCTCAGCAGAAGCACACTATCACAGCACCACCTAAATATCAGCACCAGTGATGCACCACCTCAGCACAGGGCAGCATCACCTCAGCACCAGCGCAACACCAACTCATAATAACTCAGTACCATCTAAGTACCAGCCTGGCAACATCTGAGCATCACTAAAGCATCACTCAGCACCACATGAGCACCAGCTCCGTAAACCACACCACCTCCTCAGTATCATTTAAAACCACCTCAGCACCAGTGCAGCACCACCTCAGCATCAGCAGAGCACCTTCTCAGCATCAGCACAACACCACCTATTCATCTGGGCACCACCACCAGTGCAGCGCCAATTCAGCATCACTCAGCACCACCACAGCATCACTCAGCACCAACTCAGCACCATCTCCTCAACATCATTAAACACCACCACAGCATCAGCACAGCCCCACCTCTACATCATTGCACCACCACCAGAGCAGCACCAACTCGGATCCAGCGCAGCCAGAACCAAAGCATCAGCGCAGTACCACCTCAGAACCAGCACAGCACCACCTCAGCAGCAACTCAACACCTCTTCAGCATTAGCGCAGCATTAGCTCAGCATAACCTCAGCACTAGCATAGCACCAACTCAGAATCACTCAGCACCTCTTAAGCACCAGCGTAACATCAACGCAGCACCATCTCAGACTCACTCAACACCACCTGAGCACCACCTCAGCAGAAGCACACCATCACAGCACCACCTAAATATCAGCACCAGTGAAGCACCACCTCAGCACAGGGCAGCATCACCTCAGCACCAGTGCAGCATCTATTTATCAGTGCGGGACCAGCATAGCACCACAGAAGCACCAGTAAAGCATCCCCTCAGCACCAGTGCAGCACCAACTCATCATCACTCAGCACCACCTAAGCACCAGTCTGGCAACACCTGAGCACCACCAAACCATCACTCAGCACCATGTGAGCACAAGCTCCGCACAAACACACCACAAAGCACAACCTCAGTATCACCTAGCACCACCTCTGCACCAGTGCAGCACCACCTCAGCATCAGCGCAGCACCACCTCAGCATCAGCGCAGCACCATCTCAGCATCAGCACACCACATATTCATCAGTGCACCAGCACCAGTGCAGCACCAACTCAGCGCCAGCATAGCACACCTAAGCACCCGCGCAGCACCACCTCAAAATCAGTGCATCACCACCAGCACAGCCCCACCTCAGCAGCAGCACAGCCCCACCTCGTTAGCAACTCAGCACCATTTCAGCATCTGTGCAGCATCAGTGCAGCATCACCTCAGCACAGAATCACTCAACACCACCTTAGCACCAGCTCAGCATCAGCGCAACACCACACCTTAGCATGAATTTGCACCACCACTGCTTCACTTAGCTCCACTTGAGCACCACTCAGCACAGCACCACCGCAGCATCACCTCAGCACAGCACCAACACAGCATCTCTCAGCACCACCTGTCCACCATCTCAGCACTACCACCTGAGCATGACTCAGCACCACCACAGCATCCCTCAGCACCACCTCAGCGTCACTCAGGACCAGAACAGCACCACCTGAGCACCATCACATCAGCGTAGCACCACCTCAGCACAAATGGATCAGTGCAACACAACCTCAACACCAACTCTGCACCTGTGCAGCATCACCTCACTAGGAGCGCACCACTACCTCAGCCTCACTGCAGCACCACCACTTCAGCACCAGTACAGCATCACTCAGTGCCACCACAGAAACACTCAGCCCCAGCACAGCACCACATTAGCACCACCTCAGTATCAGCACAGCACCATACATCAATGAAACGCCGCTTTTGCACCAACTCAGCATCACCTGAGCATCAGCACCACTGTAGCACCACTAAAGCACCTGCGAATCACCACAACACACTGCACAGCACCACCCCACCCTGGCATCACTATGCCCCAGTGCAGCATCACCTCAGCACCAGCGCAGCACCACCTCTGCACCAGCGCAGCCCCACCTCTGCACCAGTGCAGCACCCCCCCTGCACCAGTGCAGCACCACCTCATTACCAGCGCAGCACTATCTCAGCATCAAAACAGCACCACCACCTCAGCATCAGTACAGCATTACTCAGCATCACTCAGCACCATCTCAGCACAAGTGCATCTACTCAGCATCACTCAACACTACTGCAGCGCCACCTCAGCATCAATGCAGTATCACCTCCTTATCAGTGCATCACCACCAGTGTAGCACTAGCACAGTCCCACCACAGTATCAGCACCGTACCACCTCAGCACCAGCACAGTACCACCTCAGCACCAGTGTAGCACCACCTCAGCATTAGCACAGCACCACCTCAGCACCAGTGCATCATCACCTCAGCACAAGAGCAGCGCCAACTCAGCATCACTCAGTACCACCTAAGCACCAGCACAGCATCACCTGAGCACCACCAGAGTATCACTCAGCACCACCTCATCATCACTCAGGACCACCAGCACAGTCCCACCACACCAGCATCACCTCAACAACACTCAGTACCACCACAGCACTTCCTCAGCATCAGCACAACACCACCTCAGCATCAGTGCAGTACCACCTCAGTATCAGTGCAGTACCACCTCAGCATCAGCACAGCACCACCACAGCACATCCTCAGCATCCGCACAGCACCACCTCTTTATTAGTGAACCACCACCAGTGCAGCACCAACTCAGCATAAGTGCAGCACCACCTCAACATAAATGCAGCACCACCTCAATATCAGCACAGGACCATCTCACCATCAGCACAGCACCACCCCCACATCAGTGCACCACCACCAACACAGCCCCACCTCCTCATCACTCAGGACCACCTGAACACCAGCGCAGCAGCACCACCTCAGCATGACTCAGTATCACCTCAGCACTAATGGATCAGTGCAGCACCAGCACAGCACCACATCTGCACAAGTGCAGCACCACCTCACTATTAGCACACCACTACCTCAGCATTAGTGCAGCACCAGCTCAGCATCACTAAGCTTCCACCACAGAATCACTCCGCACCACCTGAGCACTAGTGCAGTACCACTGCAGCATCAGTGCAACACCCCTCAGCACAGTGCATCAATGCAACGCCAGCTCAACACCACCTCAGTACCAGCACAGCACCACCTCGGCATCAGAGTCACTCTGCACCACCCCTGCAGCACCACTGCAGCACCAGCACAGCACTTCCTCAGTGTCACTCAGCACCAGTGTAGCACCAGCGCAGCACTACCTCAGCACCACCCCAGCACCTCCTCAGCATCGGCACAGCACCACCTCTTCATAAGTGCACCACCACCAGTGCAGCACCAACTCAGCATAAGCGTAGCACCACCTCAACATCAGTGCACCAACACAGCCCCACCTCAGCATCACTCAGCACCACCTGACCACCAGCGCTTCACTACCACCTCAGCATGACTCAGCATCACCTCAGCACTAGTGGATCAGAGCAGCACCAGCACAGTACCACATCGGCACAAGTGCAGCACCACCTCACTATCAGCACACCACTACCTCAGCATCAGTCCAGAACCACCACCTCAGCATCAGTGCAGCACCAGCTCAGCATCACTCAGCTGCCACCACAGAATTACTCAGCACCACCTGAGCACCAGCACAGCACCATTTGAGCACCACTGCAGTGCAACACCATCTCAGCACATGTTTGTGCATCAATGCAACGGCACCTCAACACCACCTCAGTATCAACACAGCACCACCTCAGCACCAGTCAGCGTCACTCTGCACCACTCCTGCAGCACCACTGCAGCACCACCTGAGCATCACTCAGCAGCCGCTGAGCACCACGAAACCAACACAGCACCACCTCAGTGTCACTCAGCCCCAGTGTTGCACCAGCGCAGCACCACCTCAGCACCATTGCAACACCGCACCAGCACAGCACCACCTCAGCACCAGTACAGCACCACCTCTGCATCAGCACAGCATCACTCAGCGCCACCACAGAATCACTCAGCACCACCGCAGCACCTCATCTGCATCACTCAACACCACCACAGCACCCCCACAGCACCATCTCAGCCTAGCACCACCTCATCAGTGAACCCCACCAGCTGAGCACCAACTCAGCACCAGCACAGCACCAACCAAGCATCACCGAAGTATCACTCAACCAGCAGCAAAAAGCAGCCCACACACTGATCTTATAGACCAGCCCATTGGAAACTGCTGTATTCTCCTTTAGGCAAGTTCTATCTTGTCTTGATTGCAAGCAGTCCCAAACGAAAAAAAGCCACAAAGCTGCAATTAAAATGCCATTGTGTCAGCAAAGTAAATACATCAAATAGCTCACAGTGACTCTCTTACAAGGTGCATATCTTGTTGCATCAAAATTTTAACAAAAGCATTGGAAAAGCCAATAGGTTTCTCCTATGCAGGAGCTATTGGCTTTTCCAATGTATTTAAGCCATTTTGTACACCAGCGTCGCTGCGTTTCAGATGGAGAGCTATTGCCAGAAGACGAAAAGTGTTTGTTTGGCTGTGACTGGAGACCAGTAGTCCAGTGGCAACTGGGCTTTTGCTGAACCAAATAGGACTTTGAGGGACATCAGCTTTTGGACCAAAGTCACCCCACATGGACTATGGACTCAGGAGCCGCCCTAGGAAGACACTTTTTGACCGCACATCACCTTCAGCATCCATGAGTGTCTTAAGCATCCTGTATCCCTTGCATCAGGACCACTCCATGAAAGTCAATGGCAAGTGGCCATTAACGCTGGAACTGAACTGGAGATTGCTTTTCTTTCAAAGGTACCTGTTCCTTCAGATCTTGTTGCTCCCTCGGTCTGGCTCCCAGCCAGAATTGGTCACCCAAAGTAACCTAAAATGACTGCATCAACTTTGATGTAACTTTTTACTGAAAACTTTTTTTTGTCAAATTTGTTGAATTTTCCAAATCTTGTTGGTGTTTAAGTGAAAAGTCTTGATTTATTGTTTGCTTGAAAATCTATATCTCCAAAACCTTTTAGTAGATCTTTTTACTTTTGGTGTCTATAAATTCATAAAAATATAATATATTTTTTATAAAATAGTATCAGATTTCTTGAGAGTTGTTTTAGTTTCTTTTTCAATTGTTTTGGTGCTGTTTAAATGCTTTACACTTGTTCCTTTGTTAAAGTCGGACTGCTCGAAGCCACAGCTACGCAAGGTTGAGCTAAGCTTTAACAAACAAAGCCTGACTGCTCCTAAAAAGGCCTAGAAGTCTATTCCTCTGTGAGGTCTCATAACCACACCATATAATACACCCCATTTCCTCACAAAAATATATTATCATTTGTTGAAGTGTGGCTTATATTACATCACTGACACTTGTATAGTGCACATCCTGCCACTGATACCACCTTGCAACACTATTGAAGGTTCAATACGAGTAGTTAGGAGGAAGAGGCCTTGTTGAACTGCATATGTTATGTTTTGCTGGTTTGTATAACGCACTAATCACAAGAGAGGGTATCCACGAGTTTTGCATACGACCATATGCAGCCCAATAAAATAGTAAGGTTGAAATATTAGGAGCATTTAAGTGTTGGTTAGTAGAACAAAGTCCCATTGAAAAGACAACCATTGGCAAAGCTAATAGAGCTCTGCTCCAAAAAAACAAGATGTTGGCTTTGGCAGTGCTTGTTTTCCAATTGCATGCTTGGGTATGTGTCCAGATGAATGCACACACATAGCAGGCAATCCTGGAATGAGTTTCCTGAAGAATTCTTAGATTGCAGCAGAAGTGCACGAAAATGTCTTGATGTATGCATACATACATGTGTCATGACAGGTACATGGGTCTGACCACAACCGGTTATTTTGAATTTACTGATCTGGCAAGTTTGGACGGCCATGATAGACTAGTAAATGAAAATATTAAAAAATGATAAAACCAACTTGTGCAAAATGAGAGAAAAGTAAGAGGGCAGTGCTTTCCATCTCTCGGGCCATAACAAAACTAAACATTCAGTGGGGTGGAGCGGGGGACACTTGCGGACCATAAGGACTGGAGTCAGGATATAGGAGCGTGAGCATCAGGGGAAGTGAGAAATTAAAGAGTGCACGCCCTGGGGAAATTGGGGGCAGAGGAATAGAAAAAGAAAACATGTGCAGCCTCCATCACAAAAAGTAAAAAAGCATTGGTAAAGACAACAGGTCTGTCGTATTTATAAGTTAAAGTGATTTTTCTTTGATGAGTTTTGCATTTGAATTTGAGAATGATTCAAGATGGCTGGATCTGCATGGACGAATGGTTCGGTACATGAATGGATGATTTTATGGGGAAATGTCTGTATGGATGAAGACAGGTTACATCAATCTTTCAGGCTGATGCCTAATGCACCAAATGCTTTATGTCAAGAATTACTCACATTATGCATGTTCAAACATTTCCCTTCACTAGGTAATCCACAGAGGAAGTTCAGAATTCTACTATCACTCATTAATCTGAAATGCATTTTCAGTTTTGCAGCATTACTCAAGAACCAGTAGTGCCTGCCTAAATTTGCACCAACACTAAGAAATTCTAGTTGCATGCTCAAGCGTGCCTCAACGCTTGCTAATGCTCGCTGCAGGGCCAGACGTGCATCATCAGTAAATGGCACTTATTGATTGTTTCCATTTGCATTATCATTCGGTAACAGTGATGAGTTGCACCATCAGTCAGCGGTAACCCTCTGTGCATGTTCAGATGTGCACCAACACTGGCTAATTGTAAATTCATCTTTAGGTTTACGTCATCACTCAGTACTCCTTAATGCTGGTTCGCCCGATCGCTCAATAATCCTTAGCTCAAGCTTGATTTTGTGTAAGCATTTAATAATGCTTTATGCTCAGAATTGTGTCATCGCTCAGAGATTTTGAGTGCATGCTCAGATTTGCCTCATCGCTCGGAACTCCTAACTGTATCCCGGATTTGCCCCCTCTCCCCACTATCTCCCAATGGTCCAGAGACATGCTGTACTGTAATATTCAAACAGGAGCATATAGCGAGCTACTCCCACCACGAAACAGCCCTAAGAACGTCTGGAGCTTATACACTACATACATTGTGACTCGAGCTCGCGAGAATTCCTCCCCACTTACCGACACAGAAGGGCCACAACAGCCAAGACGGAATACCCTAACATAGGACGGTATACTAACTACGATGTGTCCTTGATCCCCAAAAGATTGTGCTCCTTGTGATTTTGGCAGGTGATTGTATCTAAATGTTAATATGAGTGCCCCTATTGGATTGCAGAACTCTGTGTCATATTATGTAAACAACTCCAAGCTTGTAAGATGTGTCAAAGTCGCCAATTTTCTTTTTATTTGATATGTCAATTGATTTGTTCCTTTGTTGTAATGTTTTTGAAAAAAACGGAAAATAAAATCATAAAACAAAAACAAAAAAAATGTATCTCGGATTTGGACAGTCAATAAGCAACCCTTAGTGCACAT
This sequence comes from Lissotriton vulgaris, assembly GCF_964263255.1. Lineage (NCBI taxonomy): Eukaryota > Metazoa > Chordata > Amphibia > Caudata > Salamandridae > Lissotriton > Lissotriton vulgaris. The sequence continues at coordinate 1,704,809,191 of NC_141693.1, forward strand.
TCACATTTTCCCAAGGCTGTCACAAGTAGCTCTTTGCCCCAAGCCACGCACATTGGACATTGCCTTGTGTCAGAACATGTACTTATAATAATGAAACTAGCAGGCCTGACCTATTCTTGGTGATGCAGTTAATACAAAATGCCACTTAGGGGCACTAAATCCTCAGGAAAACACTGCATCTTGGATGGAAAACCAATAAGGGCCCGCACAATTGTTGGCCCCTGTCCCCATCTAAACTTCTGACATGCCTGATTTCCCTCTTACACATGTTCACCCTAAATACATCCTTAGATATAAACCACCATTCAGTAATTCTTTAAGCATCTTTAAATTTGCCCCATCACTCTTTAACTCAAAATGTATGTTTAGGTTTTCAGCATCACCACTTCATCCCTCATCCATGCTCCCCACTACATGCCGGGCAAGCGATATTGGCCATATTCTATTCGTACAGAGAAAACAGTTTTACTATAGTCAAAACATTCACAAAGCAAACATTAGTGAAAGAAGATACCTGGTAGAAGAAGGGAAGCAGTATGGAATATATTAGTAATTAGTGAGATTTACACACAAACACTGGCAGCTCCTATTCTTGAAAAAGCCAACCTTCCATCCATAGCTAAGAAGTTGCCTAAAGTATGCTGTGCAGAGACATAAAGTGACACAGCCAAACTGCGGTCCTGGCGGGAGATAGTAACAAAGTAGGGAACTGGTTTCTGCAACAAGTAGCTCGTGTGCTACTGGTAGCTCCGCACTTACCCATAAGTAGCTCTCCTCTGTGCAGCCGAGACTGCTATCTTAGAGGATTTAGCTTGGGTGCACTAGACTACGAATATCACAATTTAAAAGCGTATATTTGAGATATAAATGTGTGTTTTTAGAACCTGTATGCTGATGTCTGAAGAAAAATAGTTGGGATTTGAAAAATATATTTACAGTTAATTGACAAATCATGTGGCGCTAGGGAGACATTACTATTTTTATTACATTGGTGCTGGGGCATTATAGCTTTGGCAGATATGTATTCCCATCGTAGAGGGATTCTAAAATGACACCACCTTCTTTACATTACCACTGACACCGTGCCTGATGAGCTGAGGTGATCACTGCTAGTATTCTTGTATATGCAGTGCTTCATTTGAGCCAGTGGTTTCCGGTGCTCTGCACCAGCCCAATATTGTCAATACCATCACTTATGACAGTCTGCCACATGTTGGTGCTGTCTATCTAATTTAGAGATGTGGAGAACAGTTGTTTGTTCATTTAATATACATTAAACATTACCAATACCTGCCACCCAAGACAATGTTATAACTTTGGGGGCCTGGAATACACTGAATTGTCACACTTGTAAGAGTGGGATGGTTAGTAATTGTGTTTGTTGTGTCATTGTGAGCGCTGGCAGAGGCAATGGGTGGTGCAATCTGCTGTGACCTACCAACGAGGGCCCTAGAACTTATTTATTTCTTTTTACAAATTAAGCACTGTATATGGCAGTCACTAATGTAATATTATCTGGTCTTTATTACACCACTATTAATAACAGTAGCTCGTGATCATTTTTATTGGCCTTAGGTATCTTTAATTGCAGAAAAGTTTGGAGACCCCTGGTCTAGAACTACATCTTCCTGGGCATCGGTGGTGCACAGGAACTGCAGACCAGACATGAAAAATACAGACAAGCAGGATTCTGCTTTAGAAACCAAAGATAAATGCTTAGGGAGAGTCATAAAGTGTAGTTTTCACTTACACTGAATAGCATTCTTCTGCCTTGGGCTCGTGGCACGTGGGCGTAAAGCTCCACTGCCCGCTCCCTCCCTCCCCATCCCATCATTTTGCTTTAATTGAGGTCTGTTTGAGCAGGAAGCTGCACAACTAGAACACAGGAGCCAAATATTTAGTTGCTGCAAATTGGCAGCGCAGATCAATGCCTGGATAGCTTGTCAAGCGCTCTGGAGGCGCCTTCTCCCACCTTCGACTCGGCGGAACAGGATGACAACATTCCGCGGCAATTCACAGCAATCTCAATTTCCCCCTGACCTCTCCAGCGAGGCGTCTGAGCGGAAGCACGTTCTTCATCAGGCTCGACCAATACATCTGCCGGGCCACTGCGCGCGCTGCCAGAGAGGGGCGTTCGGTGGCGCGCGGGTCCAGCCGCATTAGAACATTAAAAGAGAAATACCCCGGACAGAGTGTGGAATTAAGAGGGAGCGAGCAGGAAAATGTATTACATTGGTGTCCCAAAGGGAAACTCTTCCACCTAGAAAGTAACAGGCCATAATTACAAATTGTGAAAGGACAGCCAGTGGAACACCTATTTCTATGCATTCAACAACTAAACGAATACCGTCGTCGGTAAGTTTTACCGCTGGAAGAAGAGAAAACCAGCACACCAAAAATCGGAATATCGGAGGCAGCTTTAGTGCAACTGCAATACAACACACTCCTGCTTAGTGATCACACATAACCAAAGCTTCACGCTATGGAAGTTTGTTATGGGCCTCACCCATATTTTAATTCCATCTCACAGCTAATCTTATTTGGGTGGTCACTTATGTCAGTTGTGGGCAGTATTTTTTGTCTCATACTGATTCCAGTGATAATGAAGTTACAAATAGTAGTAATCCCTTTACGACTCATGGCAAATTTAACCTTGCAGTACCCTGGCAAGTTGATCTTACAATTGGGCAGTGTTCTACTTCTGTAATGGGCAGTATTTAGCAGTGGTACAAGCCAGTTACTGCTAGTTGTACTCCTGCTGCCTTCCTCCTTCTCTTAAAGGGTTTCTTTCTGCTGGCTTCAAGTTCCTGTTTAGCTCCAGGACTCGGTTAATGATGCTATGCAAGGCACTGAGATAAGCATTGAGTAATATTTTTTTTATCATTATTCCGCTGAGCCACAAGTTACATACCACGAGGCAAGTGATGACATAAACCAAGCAGTAAGGATGAAGCGGGAGTCCACCCGTCTTCTGTCTTTTTGATTCTTGCTTCAACAAATACATTCCTTTGTTTAGGTGGTGTCCTGTTTTCCATTGTTTCTTTCCCTCCATCCATTTTATGGGGGTCTGAGGGATTCTTTTCTATTTTTCCTTTGCTTTATTTTCCTTTGTTTTATTTTACTGGGGATATTTTTATAGCTACATTTTACATTTAAGAAAGCACAGATGGTCGTTTACATAAGGGTTGTATAGTCAGCTTTTACTCATTTTTTGTACTTTTCCTTGGTACCTTTAGCCAATTTACCACCTTTTGAAAGACGCTGTTTAAAATACTAGCCTTTACGATGATCAAACAGCGGACCTGATTTAGAGTTTGGCGGGCTCGTTACTCTGTCACAAATGTGAAGGATATCCCGTTCGCGTGTTACAAGTAGTAAAGGATACAATGCACTTGTAATAAGGTGGATGGGATCTCCACCGGTAACACGCCCGCCGAGCTTCGCGTCAGGCCTAGAGTTAGTGCCTCGTTGTCCCCATCATTCTAAAGAAAGCATAAGGCGTTTCCACTGTGCTGGTCCCTTCAAGGAAAATATTTGATCATCTTTGTTGTCAACGCTGCTGCAGAAATACATCCACTGAATGAGGAAAGAAGTGAAAGAGCAATCTAGGTTGGCAATCGGAGCAGAAACTAGTCTTTAAAATGTCCCTATTACACAGAATTTGGAGTCACCAAAATATTTAATTTTGTCAAACACAGACAGCAAACCACCTTTTTGGTGCTTTACCTGGGAACAGATTGACTAATTTTAAGGCTAATTTTGTAGGTATTCTTTGAGCATGATTTTTTTTCTTGTACATTATGGAAAGAGTTTTATTCATAGTGGTTTTGAAAACCGTGGTCCTACAAGCTTGAGCTGTAATGGAACATTTTGAGTTTTTACAGTTTATTTAAAATTTCTATAAAAAATATTGCCACATGACAGCGGACCTGAACAGCAAAGAGGAAAGAGACCTACTAGAGTTAATGCTCACAGCGGCCCTAAATATAATCCTAACAGACTGGAAGAACACGGCCATAGCCAACTTTAAAACGTGGATAAACTGGGTCATTTTTTTCAGAGGAGCAGACAACATAATGGGGAAATACTCAAAGGAACATAACTCAAAAGAAGAGATGTGGGAGCTCCTAGATACACAGCTGACAAGAGCCCAACCAAGGTCACACAACTAAGCCTCCCCCCCTTCTTTTTCTTCTTTTTCTTCCTTTCCCCTCTCTCTTCGGGAGGGAGCACATAAAAGCGAAGCGTACCACATTTGTACTGTATATAAGAATGCCAAATGTATATTCTACTTTTTTTTTTCTTTTTTATATTTTAATAAAAAAGTTTTAAATAAAAAATAAAAAAATAAAAAATATTGCCATGGTACTTATATGGGGATTTAGGAACATGCCCCTGGTTAAACACTTAGGGCCTGATGTGCAAGCTATTTTGCAATTGCAGACCCTACGATTCACAAAATCACAAAAGTTTGCGACCATAAAATGACATTTTGGTATGTTTGAAACTCATTTTATGGTTTTATCTACTCATACCGAATTTGAACCCCATTTAGAAAGTTGTGTGAAAGGGATGCGGCTTCCAATCCTAATAGCAATTATAGCATGTATTTATCAATGGTTTTCAACCATTGATCAGTTACTTACACCTCAAAAGAGTTAGTAACTGAGTGATTTGCAAAATGGAAGGTGTCGCCCTGTTAATGCCTGCTCCACCAAAGTTTTCCCACAGGGAAAACTTTATTTTAAAGCAGTTCTGATGCCTTTGAAGAACACAGGCTGATTTAAAAAAAAACGTTTCTGGTTTAGAATTACAAACACAAGGATGGTGGTCTGCTGTTCCTTGCAGACCACCAGAATTGTGCTTGTGGCCAGTCAAAGGCGGTTGAAATTGTGGCCTGCCCAATTAATATTCATTAGGCAGGCTGATCTGCGACTTGCGATTTTGTGTTGCAATCTTTTAGCACACATGGCGCATCGCAGTATTAAAGACTGGTCACACATGTTGGCCTTCTGATGCTTCTGGCTCGTAATATGTAAACTGATAGAAATAAATTATTGTTTGAATATCAGAAACATTGACATCCTCATGTAATGTTCAATGTTCAATGTTCAAGCTGAGTGGATGCACAGCGATTGGTAGGCTCACTTTCTAACCTTCATTAATCTGTTTGATACAATCTGATTCTCTGTATGATTTTGATGTGTCTTTTATCATTTTAAGCTTACCTGTTTGATGCACTGATTTTTTAGAAACTTTAATTTCCTTGCTGAACCAATTATTTACTCCGGTCCCACTTTGACCTTGGGGGGATTCCGCGTATGTTGTATAGCGCATTTCATGGGTCATCCCTGCGCGAGGTGTCCTTTTTGATGGTGCTGCGCTCTTTTAACATTTAACATTCAGGAGTACGCGCTATAGCCTCCACGATACGGCCCTCCATAAAATGCCAGATGTGCACTGTGGATTCGCTGATGGCACGCCAAAGCCAAGCCTGTCTGCGCCCGTGTGAGTCCGTCGGTGCCAGGGGCCACAACCCCAGGTTCTTTTATGTTGGGGAGACAAGTCTACTCTGAGCAAGAACTGCTGATGTTGCGACCAGGTGCCTCTTCCCAACTTTAGAACCATTCGGATTGGGGAGGGTCCTCTTGACTGTCATCACTGTGTGTATAGCCTCACTTCTTCTATTAAGCACAATGTGCATAACACAAAGATTCAAAGCAAAGCGAAAGGATTTGGCCATCACTTATCTGAGGATCTCCACAAATGAACACTTCAAGGCTCAGGGCCAGTTCACACAGAGTTTGTATTTTACAATATTAACTGCCATTCCCTCCCCAAACACCAAGCTCATATCTTGGAATTTTTAATGGATAGGCAACCAGAAGCTGTCTTTTTAACAGAGACTTGGCTCCGTGAGGGTTCTGCCCCTGATGTAGTAGCTGCCCTACTGCCCAACTATACTATTATTAGGAAAGATAGGCAACATAAGATAGGTGGGGGCGTGGCAATTATCTACAAAACCATATTTGAGTGCAAGACAGAAGATTTCACAGCTCCGGACTGTGAAGCCTTACTCTTCAGACTCTCTCTTACTTCCACCTTTACTCTCTCTGGCTTATTGTTGTACCATCCCTGTGGTCCAGTGGGAAAATTGTGTCTCTCTTTTCCAGATTTTAGCAGCCCCTTAGATTCTGAAGGCTGCAAACTTTACAATTCTGGGTGATCTTAACCTTCATTTAGATGACCCTAAATGTACCAAAAGCAACACACTTCTGGCAGATTTGGGCGGTTATGAATTTGAGATTGTGGAACTCTAAACTCTAACCCCACCCATGTAGCCGGACATCTGCTGGATCCTATTTTTTCAAATTTGTCTGACCTGATCAGCCTCCCTCCCCTCGCTCTACCCTGGTCTGATAATTTCGCAGAACCCTTTATGCTGAAAGTGGTGTCCTCCCTCCCGCTGCCCTGCTCCGGCGTCGGACCGGAAAACTGGAAGTTAGGTTAAGCTGAATGTTCCAACATTTAATAAGATCCTGTAAGATAGCAGACCTGATCTTAAACAAATCTATATAAGAGATCAAGAGCTCATCCAAAACTGGCTTATGGAAGCAGTAGAAACATGCCTCCCTCTTTCAATCAAACACTCGAGTAGACGCTTGCTCCCGGCACTCTGGTTCACAGATAGGCTAAAATGTGAAAACACTCAATGCAAAACTTTGGAAAGGTGCTAGAGGAAACACTACATTGAAGAAACTAAAATTGCATATAAAAGGCCTTAAGTGAATATCATAGTCTTTGTAAAGCCGCCCCCACAGGGTTTTACTCCCAAATGATCTTACAGGCTGAAAACTGTGCCAAAACTCTCTTCAAAGTAGTAAAGGAACTATCGGACACTGCTGACACTGGGAAATCGTCAACTTCATCTGCCCTCTCCCACAGTCAATGTGAAGAACTTGCTCTTTTCTTTATTGACAAAGTCGAAAACATATGTTCCCTGCTGCTAAGCAAAACCTCACAGGATGCCTTGCCAGAGGCAGTGGACTCATCGAACATTAGACAAAATCCCAATGCAACCCACACCACTGTAGGTAGTCGGATCCTCCCTTAAACTGGATGTCTTGGCCCCCCTGGCTTTACCTCCTTCAATCGCTTTCTCCAAAACATCAAATCAGGTTCCCCCTTAATCCCTTACCCCAACATTTGTTGTGGAAGCTGGATCCTTTCATACTATCGATGGTAATAGAGCTTTTAAATGCCTTTTTGAAGGAGGTTCTAGTTTCCCAAAGATGGAAACATGCCATGGTCCTCCCCCTCTTAAAGAAATCAAATTCCAAATCCTCCAGTCTGTCCAACTTCCGCCCTATCTCGCTGCTCCCCATTTTCTCAAAAATTCTGGAGAAGCAAGTTAATGGACAGGTGACCTCCTTTGTTGAAACCCAGAACTTTCTTCATATCTTTCAATCTGGTTTCAGAGCTGGTTTCTCTACTGAATCCACTCTTCTGGGGGTGACAGAAATGTTTTTTTGTTTTGTAAATTTTTTTTATTAAACACTGCATCAAAGGATACTGATAACATTCATCATGCACATACATTTACATCTCAACAGTTGTTTTTGTTGCAATGGATGAATTACACGACTTCACTTTTGCTTCTCTCTCACTGCACATGAGCCGAATTACTTTAGGAAGCAGTGCCTTTAGGATTAAATCATGATCTTAATCATAAAAAACAATAGAACAAGAACTACAATTGAAAAAAGTAAATGTCCCCTTCTCTACCCCCCTTCCGTGGCAGCGACTGGCAATTATCACTATTTCCTGATAAGGGCAATCTGGCAAATTACATGAGACTGGTTAGAAATTCGTGTGATTGTTGTGTGAGAGGGCACTTATATTGTTGCTGCATTATATGGCGATGGGGGATCCGAGTGGATGATGAACTATGTGCAGGTTAATTCTCACTGTAGGTTGTTGCTGCAGACACTTCAGTTAACATTTGGCCCCCATCTAATAGATAACTCTCTGCATTCTCGCCTGTTCTTATTGCTCTAAGACAACACTCTTCAGTCACACCCCACTCACGCAGATCATACCTCTATCTATCCTACGTAGGGGGGCAGGGCATACCAAGTGGATTGCTATCCTTCTTTTTGCAAGGACCAGCCCCAAAAACGCAAATTTATATCTTATCTTAGTCCCCTTCTTGGGTATCGGGAGTACGCCCAGGATACATTGTTTTATGGAGGTTTCAATTCGCATCGCTGTTATCGTGCGAAGAGATTGCACGACTCGATTCCAGTAGTGCAGTAGCTACAAGCACCTCAATGTCACATGTAGGAATGTTATAAAACAAGAAGGACCCGGTCACTGTTTTGTTCTGCCTGTACTTTATTTTACGCAGAATCACACCCTAAAGTAATCAATCCTTGGATGTTTTTACTTGATTTTTAAAAATAGTTACAAATTTCAACACTTTTTTTGAGGAAATTTTTAACAATGTCTGAGGTTTGTTCGTTGCCGTGCACAGAACATATATTTACATATACTATAACATTATTTACAATACCACAAAAAATTATGAATGAGTACGTTTCACTATTATACAATACATTTATCACAAACAAGTTTTTCTGACTTCAAAGTTGTACCCTACTAAATGATTATGCCAGGTTTGTGGATAGAAATTTCGTATTTGGTATAAACCTGGTCACGCAAAGGCTTTAAACCTAATGTACATTTTTTTTCTTTGTTTGTTACAAATGTCAAACAACCCTCTTGTAAGTGACATTATATGTGAAGGTCCCATATTAAAGTATGTCCTCCCCTTACTTCAATACAGGTACCCAACTAATAAGCCCTGAAGAAAAGTCCGATAAATGAATCACGGACTTGGAAACGCGTCGGCTTTGGGACATTCGTAAAAACGAATGTTTTTTTCCGCAAAAGGCTTGTCGAACATTTCCATGAGTGTAATGGCATAAAAAAACGTACATTAGGTTTAAAGCCTTTGCGTGACCAGGTTTATACCAAATACGAAATTTCTATTCACAAACCTGGCATAATCATTTAGTAGGGTACAACTTTGAAGTCAGAAAAACTTGTTTGTGATAAATGTATTGTATAATAGTGAAATGTACTCATTCATAATTTTTTGTGGTATTGTAAATAATGTTATAGTATATGTAAATATATGTTCTGTGCACGGCAACGAACAAACCTCAGACATTGTTAAAAATTTCCTCAAAAAAAGTGTTGAAATTTGTAACTATTTGAAAAAATCAAGTAAAAACATCCAAGGATTAATTACCTTAGGGTGTGATTCTGCGTAAAATAAAGTACAGGCAGAACAAAACAGTGACCGGGTCCTTCTTGTTTTATAGCATTATACGTTGTCCTACCCGGCCACAGTGAAGGACACAACCCCAATCTTTGTCACATATGTAGGAATGTGGCAGGGTCCATGCTGCATCACAGGCAGGAGGAGGACCACCCTGGGGTGAACCGTGCTCGGCATTGTGGGGTCAGATATGTAGGGTGTAAATAATGAAACCAAGTAAGCTTAAACCGCACGTTACTTGTTGCATCAGATACCTGTGCCAGCGCCCTCTTCCACTCGCAATACGTCTGCGGGATAGATAGGTCATCATCCCATTTTGCTCTAATTATGGTGAGGTTGAACCCCCGATCCTCCTTTAATGCTTTGTGAAACGCGAGATGAGACTCCTGCTGGAGCATGGGTCCAGCATCCTCATCAGCGTACAGGACTCCCTCGGCATGTCCGTGAATGTGGTCCACATCTCGCGCACAGTAAGTGATATTTTAGCATATTGCAGAAAGTGCCCGGATGTCAGCTGGAACCAGTCCTGTGCCTCTTTAAAAGTCATAAACGTTCCATTCTGGTATGGATCACCCGCTGACTCACATCCCCCCTTGTACCACCTCGAAATGTCCATGGTCCCCTGAATATTTTGGAATCCCCTCAGCCACCAGGGGGTAGTGCGCTAGCATACGCAGTCCTTCGGAGAGCCAGTACCACTGACTGTTTCCAAACTTCCGTAACCTGTCCAATTATGTGCGGGCAATCTTTAGGAACCCTTGAACCCATCATTAGGAACCGCTGTAGGTGTGTTCCCTCATTCCATTTCCCCAGCAAGTCCGTCTCGATCGTACGTTCCCCCATACACCATTGCGCTGCGTACTGCAATAATCCAGCTATGTAATATAGACTGAGGTCTGGCAATCCTAGGCTACTCATATCCATGTCCAGTTTGGCCTTGCTCCATCTACCAGCCCATACTAGGGAGACCAAGAGACCATTCAGGGTGTGAAACGTGGACATTTTACAAAAGGAGTTCTTCAGCACATAGAGACAATGGCGCAAGAGCACCATTTTTGATATTGCCACTCCCCCCATAACCAACAAGCAGTAACCTGTTCCAGAATTTTATCTATGCCCACAGTCCTGTGAGCACATTCGCCATGTTAAGTTCAAACTGGGACTCCGGTTGATGGGCAATCTGTATACCAAGGTAACGGAATCGATCACACCTCCAATCCATGCCAACCACAGGAAGATCTTGAGGTGTCCCCACCAAGGCTACAAGCGGGAACAGTATTGTTTTTCACGCCAACAGGAGCCTACCTTGCTGACGCCTGATGCTTTTGGACCTCAGTCTTTTGCCGTCTCCTCGGCTGGGGACCCTTGCTGCTGTCTCTTTGCCCTGTTGCCGTCCCACCCCGCCCCAGGCAATGCAAACCATCAGGCGCAGCCGCAGAGTGGGGGGAATTGAGCACTACATTTCCCAGGAGCACTCACCTTGGCCACCACCCTAAACGCGACCGGAGGCCCTTGAAAAAGGCGCTGCATCTCCCGCCTCGCGGGTTGCTTTTCACGCCAACAGGAGCCTACCTTGCTGACGCCTGATGCTTTTGGACCTCTGTCTTTTGCCGTCTCCTCGGCTGGGGACCCTTGCTGCTGTCTCTTTGCCCTGTTGCCGTTCCCCCCCGCCGCATACCATCAGGCGCAGCCACAGAGTGGGGGGAATTGAGCACTACATTTCCAAGGAGCACTCACCTTGGCCACGCCCCTAAACGCGACCGGAGGCGCTTGAAAAAGGCGCTGCATCTCCCGCCTCGTGGGACGCGCGCGGGCGGCGCCGGGCTAAGCCCGGGACAAGGGCGGAACCGTCCAAGGCCGTCACAGGCCGGAGGTGGCCGGGCTGGGCCACCCCCCTAACCTGCAAGGCAAGAGTGGTGTAAAGGACTTGGACTTAATTAACACCATTCTGTTTAAGTAATACCTAGACGGCCCCTTATGTAGTGGGATTTTCCCTATAGAGGATTTGGAAATAAGAGAAAGATACTAGCTTCCAACAAGACCATGTCGGCAGGGAATGGGAGAAAAGCCTCACAAATTCAAATAGGAGGCAGTGTGGTAGGGACTTTGGATAATTTCATCACACGAGCATCAGTGGTACTAGAGCGAGAGATCGTACTTGCGGAAAAACGACTCTCTTTGGACCCCTCGGGCTCCAAACGATCGTCGCTCGGCAATATCCAAAATGCTATTTCACTTGTAAAACTTATTTCAGCTAGAAGCAGTGGGATTAGCTCGCGAAGCCCTAGTCTAGGCCAGGGTAGCTATAGTGCTCTCTCCTCCTCAGTTACTTCCACAGATAGTTCAGTATCTCCCGAAGTCACCTCACCAAATGCTGACAACACGGCATGGCTGGATGTGCCGAGAAATGTTCAGGTATTAGAAAACCCCAAGACAAAAGTAGGGAAAAGGAAGAGGGCTGGGGAGAACCAAACAGGGAGCAACCAAAAATCCCAAGAATGTTCATTAAACCGCCAAAAGCACCCCATAGAACTGGCAAACCGCCAGCCAATAGTCCCTTGGCCAAACAACCTCTCCAATCAACAAACTTAGTGAGTGGGGATCAAAATGGGATAGTACGAGACATACAATATGCTAATGACCCAGGGTGTCTCCTTACCCAGATTGAGCAGTTGTTAAAGTCACTCGTTCTACCCTTGATAGAAAGGATGAGGGTTATAAACCAAAGCCTGGAGAAAATTCAGCGGGACACAGCAGAGAACACTCTGTCACTGAAAAAGCTTTGTGACAGTGCTGGGAAGGGGGATGCAATGAATGTACGGACCAAGTCCAACGGGGTCTCACCAGCACCCACTGTCCAGGCAGCAACAGCTTGCAATATAGGACACCCTTACAGCACTCAGGGCCCTAAGGAAGGGAGGTCCAGCGAGCAGAGGGTGGCTGGTAAGCCAAATAGTACAGAAGGCTCCAACAAGCCTGTAAACACTGTCACATCTTGTTCAATCAGACCCGGGAGTAAGATTGAAAAGAGCATTATCGATCTATCACCACAGGCGACGCCTCTGGTGGTAGTCCTAGCCAATGTACCACCTCTAGTTGTGGGCCAGAAAGAGGACTATAACCAGTTAAAAAACAAGGTCACCCACTGGTTAGTCAATAATACCAGGGAAGGGAAGGGGGTAGGACAAAATGTGATCGAGGCCCGACGAGTCTCATGGGTGGGTAAGTCTAAAAAAACAAACAATGGTGACTGTATTGTGGTCAATTTTAATTCTAGGTTTGTAGCAGAGAGAATCCTTGGGGATGTTGAATACTGGGGGGGAACCTTAGCTCGGGTATTGAGATTCTGCCCCTGGGTTTTTTCAATAGGGTTGACCAAAAAGAGTATCGTAAAAGCTGGAATAAGGGGCAAATTTGTAGGCTACCCCTAACCAGGAACACCAGGGTTGGGCTTTCCCACGATTGAGTACCCAAAGGGCACCAATGGGGGTTGGGCTGGAGGATTATCTGCAACTTGGTGTATCTAATCAATATGCTATTTTATCTGGCTTAAATGATTGCGATTGACGCACCAAGACTAGTAACTCTGAAGCTCCTCTGATAGGCTCCGAGGAAGGAATATCCCCGACCCTGGTAGCATTTGGTGGTCTAGGGGTTAAGCCTCCAGGGAAAATTAGGAATCTGGATAATGGTTTATCCCTACTGAATATGGGGGCCTGTAATGATACTGTTGTGAGGGATCTTAGGGCAAACGAGGAGGTCCCTAGTACTATTATCATTTTAGAAGGGGGTCCTTCTCCGATCAATTCTGCCATTGATCTAGGAAAGATCCCAGACAGGGTGAAGGAAATAAATCGACCACCCAATTCAGATTTTGTAGGATCAAGTCAAGTGATCAATGGCATGGAAAGAAAGTTCTTGTCATGAAATATTGCTGGGCTCTGCCCTAGACTGCAATCGCCAGAGTGGCTTTCCTTTGTAAAGGGGTTTGATGTCTGTCTCTTTCAAGAGCCTTGGGCATGTGAGCCCCTGTTCCTCCAAGGTTTTTAAAAATTTTGTATACCTGCAACCAAGGGCAAAAGGGGTCGACCAAAGGGGGGCCTAACTGTATGGGTACGCCAGGATCTCTTCGAGAGAGTCACAGAGTTCCCACTAAGATTAAGGACATCCAGTTGATTAGGCTCTCAGTTAGTTCTCTTGGTATATTGGACATCTATAATGTATATGTTCGAGGGACGGGGGGACTTAAATCCCAGGCTTTAGTGGCTTTGGACTCCTTGATAGGGTCACAATCAAGTATGAATAATATAATTATTGCTGGGGATTTAAATATGACCTATGAGCCCTTAATAAGCGGTGATTGGCACGCGGGCGATGAAGAAGATGCACAGTGGGGAATTACCAACCTAGATTTAAAACCAATCTGTAGGTGGTCACAAAATATTATCCAAATGAATGGAATCTGCTGTGAGAGGGGGCTCAGAGCTTTGAATGGAAGAACCAAGAGTGACGTGGAAGGGGCGAATACTTTTGATAATGGTCGCTCGAGAAGCAGGATAGACTATGTTATTTGTAGTCTGCCTATTTGGCACCACATTGAAGATATGAAGGTGGTGACAAGGCAGGAGAGTGATCACAATCCCCTATGTATCACGCATAGTCTGTGGGGGGGAGCGAAAGGTGGTGAACACAGGGTGGTGAAGCCTTTACTTGAGACTGTCCCGACAAATGACATGAGGCGGGTAAATTGGGGGCGAGAAAAAATGCAAGAGAGTGTTTTGATAAATATTAATGAGGAACTGGTCAAAACCATTGCTGTTATGGCTGGTAGGGAGTAGAGGTTGACATGCAGCAAATCACTAGACTCCATGAGATATTTTTTGAAAATATAAAGGGTCATTTTATTAAGGAAGTACCAAAGTCGTCAGGCAATAAGAGGCATCCATCAAGAGCGGGGTGGTACAATAAATCCTGCAGAGTGGCGAGAGTAGCCCTAGGTGTTGCACTAAAGAACAGAGATCTCAAGGCTGTTAGGCAAGCGAGGCAGAATTATAAGAAAATTATTCTCCGGGCTAAGAAAGACTGGGATGAACTGCACTGGCAGGCCCTGAAATCAGCCAGTGCTTTAAAAGACTCAAAACTATTTTGGAGTATTGTCAAGTGGGGGATGGATGGGGGACCGGAACCTACCGTCAACTATGTATCACAGGCAAGTTGGGTTGAACTTTTTGGTTCACAATATACATGTAGCTGGTAAGATAGGAACAGGGAACCCATAATTGTAGTGTTCAGTATAGATCCACCCTTTACTATTGGCGATGTGAAACGGGCACTGAAAGCTGTTTCACGGGGAAAAGCACCAGGGCCTGATGGGGTTCCAGCGGACGTCTTTTTGCAAAACGAAATGCCCTGGGATCTGTACATTTTGAGGTTGGCCAATGCTATAGCACAGGGTGCTCCGGTACCGAGGTCTTGGCAAGGGGCAGTAATAATCCCTATATATGAGAAGGGGAACAGAACGCAGGCTGAGAACTACAGGCCCATTAGCCTTATTGATACAATACAAAAGATTATTGGGAACTTGACCCTAGATAAAATCCCAGGTTGGGTAGAAAAAGAAAGTATCCTGTCTCCATTCCAGGCCGGTTTTAGAAAATCCACTAGTGCCATAGATCAGATCTTCCGGTTTACCCTACTACACTGGAAACTGTTTTGCTAGGGAAAGGTAGTATTTATACTGCTTTTATTGATTTGCGAGCAGCATTTGATTTAGTGCCCCGAGCCAACTTGTGGAATATATTGAAAAAGTTAGGTATGCCACTTGATATCCTGACACTGGTCATTAGATAATCAAAGTCAAAAGGCTATCCCTGGACTGGTTTAAGAACGATAACACGCACTAAGCTCTATTTTCTTCGTATACCATTCACTCAGGACATCACATTGATATATTACTTTAGTTACCAATCAACTAAAATGTAACGTTCACAGTCTTTTATTAAAAATTCAAAGTTTCTCAAAAGCGAGACACAAAGGTTTACAATTTTCAACTGGTCATTAGACTACATGAGATGAATCATGCAAAAATACAATGGGGGGTATGGGCAAGTTACGCCAGAATTTCCCGTAGAGCGAAGGGTACGTCAGGGATGTGCTATGGCCCCACACTCTTTTCATTATATATTAACGGGATAGTTGAGCGTATGCTGTTAGAATCTGTAGATGCCCCCACTATGGCTGGAAAGAAAACCCTGATTTTTTTATTTGCAGATGATACTCTTATTGTATCAAAAACTCCCAGTGGATTACAACGGGGGCTAAGGATATTCGAGGATTTTTGCACTGACCACGGGTTGGAGGAAAACGTGGCAAAAACGAAACTCATGGCATTCAAGCCTCTTAAAAGCCACAAAGGGGATTTCTTTATGAATGGGTCAAAAGTTGAAATGGTGTCAGATTTTGTGTACTTGGGCATACACATCGCCAAGGGCATTAAGTGGGAGAAACATGTCCACATGGCGGCTCTGAAACGTCGCCAAAATGCAGGGGCAGTATTGATTGAGCACAAAAAATCTATGACTAAGCCAATCCGGCCAGCCCTCCAAGTCTATGAGGCAAAGGCCTTGAGTTCTGCATTTTATGGTGCCGAGATATGGGGTATAACAATCTGGCGGCCCTAACCCTCACTGAGAATAAATTTCTCCGGAATCTTACCCATCTACCCAAAAGTACACCAATGAAACCCATACGATATGATCTAGGTAGAAAAGCTGTAGTAGACATGGCTAGATTGCGCCCCATACTATATTGGCGACGGTTGTGGGTAACACCTGATCTGGCCCACTACGCCCAGGGTTTTCTGGATGTAATCATGAATAACCACTTCCACAAGATCGCATGGCTAAAAGACCTCTCTAAAAACCTAATGGGAATGAAAGGGTTGTGGGAGAACCCCGATATAGTCCCATTCCCATCGAAGGTCGCTTTAAATTTTTTTTATTGGGAAATGGTTGAATATCGTAACTGGAACATTGCTGACCCTTCCTCTATGGAGGGTCGTTTTTTAGATTGTAAAGTTTCCCCCAAGTTAGAGACATACTGGGATGGGATTACAAACCCTGGGGACAGAAAGCTTTATTTCCAATTACGAGCAGGATCACTCCCAATAAGATCATTAACTGGAAGGTGGATCCCTGTCAGCTCGTTTCTCTGTCCGGCCTGTATGACGGACAAAGAGACCATTGCCCATTTTCTCTTCGTGTGCACAGTTTATAGCACCCTGAGACGGGTGTGGCTAAAAGCTGTCTGTAGACTGCTTGGCACGCGAGATAGTGCAGTGGCCCTAAGACTACTCCGCACAAGCACTTTACCTGTCATTTCATATGCAGTGGCAAAATATCTTGGATGGGCTTGGGTTATCAGGAAAAAATGTCTGGCATGATTGAGTAGATTCCCCGTTGTCTTTTAGCGACCCTTTTTTCTCTTTTAAAATGATTTGTTTTTATTAATCATGTATTTGATGTAGCTTATATACTATTTTAAATTAAATGATTCTTGACTATGTTTTAAACTATTATAGTGTTAGATCTGTTTTAAGTGATTCTTTTAAGTGCATGTCTTAATTAGTATTTTTAGGTCTCGCTATTCGATGCGCATGCGCATCGAGCTTGCAAGCATATAGGGCTTTAACCAGAGTTAAACTAACTGGGCGATTTGGTGCTGTGCCCGTGGCTTGTAGGTCAATGCGCATTGACCTAAAATGCGCGTGCACATCATCAAATCGCCAGTCAATCGCCAGCAGCACTCCTCCCCTGCTGCTTCACACCCTCATGCCGCTCTCCCCGCTCCGCCCCCTCCCCTGCCCGCCGTGTCGCATTTCTCCTCCCCCCTCCCCACAGCAATGCCCTCCGCCGGCCGTACATTCACTTAGACGGACGCAGGCCGTTCAGAATTGGTTAACCTTGTAGATACCCTTGATACCTTACGGGACAAACACAACTAATATAATTAATTTAAACCCATAGCTGTTTTAACGACCAGGCGAAAATAAAGTGAGAAATACACGTGTTGGCTCTTCTGAAATGCAAATAGCAGTACAATTCAATACACATATTTTGCCTTCCCTAGAGGCATCGGGCCATTTACCTATGGACCACGTGTGCAAAGGACCACAATTTACAAACATCCAAGCAGGCGGCCCCTGCCAGGAGGCAAACCCTCTCCACGTGCACGAGAAGCCCTGAGAATCAGGAGCTCAGATAGTGCACACATAGGCCGCAGAGGCCGGCTGCCAGCTCCCAGACTCCTAGCGTACATTTATAAGCGCTGTAATGCAACCCTTCTCACACATTGTTCTTTGATTGATGGCAGCAGACACAGCCGGCACCCGGCATTAATTGGATACTTTGAACTACTTTACGCTGGCACTCGCTTTCCCTCAGTGAAAGTGTCCTGGCTCTACAAAAAGAAACCGGCTTTGTGGAGCTTTGGGTATATTTATCACCTGATAATTCCTACCCTCTGGGGGCTAGACGGCGGAGGTTCCGGGCGTTACCATTACTAAAATCGCCAGTTTAGAAACCGCTTAGCGGGCAGCGTCCCCTCTGGGCATACATGGAATGTGCCGGTCCAGCTGTGGAAGAAATCACACACATCCTGCTTAAAACTGGCGCAAGGACACCCCGTCCAGCAACAGAGAACGACTGGGGAGCCAATCAACGTCCGGAACCGAGCGGAAGCTTCTCGGCGGCTTCCTGTGGAAGATTTGCAACGATGACAGGAGGAGCAATTAATAATTGTACAGCTAAATGACAAGAGCAACAATCCCACTGCGCGCTTGGAAGTTAGTTTCACAGCTCGGTAGACTCAGTTCGATTACATATTCTGCTCACCTGGAGCCCAACAAATGCTCCAAAATAAATATTAGAAACTCTCCTAATGCGTAAATAGCGATGATGTGTCCACCCACCTTCCTGTTTTGCTGAAAGCTTCCATGAATCATTCCATAACTAGAGGGATCAGAGGGGGTCAGCATTAATAAATAAATGAATGTAATTACCTTTAAGTAACACGCCTTGGCTGAACTTGTGCGTCCTCCCTTGTGGCCATCTGACAACCAGGGTCACATGAAGGGCGCAGCCAAGTGTCCAGATATTCGCCCTACAATCAACCCTTGCAACAGATGCTATGTAGTGTAACAAATAAACAAGCGACACTCCAGATGGGCAGCTGTACAATTTTTTTTAATCAATACAACTGCATTTAATTAGACACTATTCCAAACACGTAACACAGAGGAACACAATCAGTTTTTTTTAGTCGCAGTGACTTCTGAGCACATATATATTTTTAGGGCTCGCCTGCTGTGAGCATGCACCACACCCACCACCACATCCACCACCTCATCCACCACCTCATCCACCACCTCATGCACCACCGCATCCACCACCACCACATCCACCACCACCACACACATCCACCACCTACGTCCACCACCACATCCATCCACCACCACATCCATCCACCACCACATCCATCCACCACCACATCCATCCACACCCACATCCATCCACACCCACCAACACCACATCCACCACCACATCCAACACATCCACCACCACCGCATCCACCACCAACACCGCATCCACCACATCCACTACCACCGCATTCACCACCACCACCACATCCACCACCACATCCACATCCACCACATCCACCACCACCACATCCACCACCTCCACATCCACCACCACCACCACATCCACCACCTCCACATCCACCACCTTCACATCCACCACCTCCACATCCACCTTACCACATCCACCACCACATCCACCACATCCACTACCTCCACATCCACCACCTCCACATCCACCACCACCTCCACATCCACCACCACCTCCACATCCACCACCACCACCACATCCACCACCACCTCCACATCCACCACCACCACAACCACATCCACCACCTCCACATCCACCACCTCCACATCCGCCACTTCCACATCCACCACCTCCACATCCACCACCTCCACATCCACCACCTCCACATCCACCACCACCACCTCCACCACCACCACCTCCACATCCACCACCTCCACATCCACCACCTCCACATCCACCACCTCCACATCCACCACCACCTTCACATCCACCACCACCTCCACATCCACCACCAACTCCACATCCACCTCCACATCCACCACCACCTCCACATCCACCACCACCTCCACATCCACCACCACCTCCACCACCTCCACCACCACCACCACATCCACCACCACCACCACATCCACCACCACCTCCACATCCACCACCTCCACATCCACCACCTCCACATCCACCACCACCACATCCACCACCTCCACATCCACCACCTCCACCACATCCACCACCTCCACCACATCCACCACCACCACATCCACCACCATCCCCACCACATCCACCACCATCCCCACCACATCCACAATCACCACCACCACCAACACATCCACCACCACCACATCCCCCAGATCCACCATCACCACATCTATATGTGTGTGTGTGGCTCTGTGTGTGTGTAGGTGCAAATGCAATGTTCTTGGATTTTCGTCACAATAAAATACACTGAACATAATCTTCACAAAAGTTATTTACAAACGTTTAAGCTATTGCCATTATAAATTACAATAACTTTTATTTAAGTATTAATTATTTACAAAATTGAAAGCCATTGTTATTTGTAATATCAATACATCTAAGTCACGTAAATACAACACACATTGCATTACAAATGCTATAGGTGTCCCATTTGCGAAAGTTCAAACTATTGACATTGTAACTGACAAAGCTATTAATTTTGCTATTTTTAAAACCAACACAAATAAAAAAAAGTGTCATTTACAATACCAATCGCTCAAACTTTCCTAATGCGAGACCTATTGCATTTCCAATGCTTGTTTAACTGAAGTGGTTTTGTATTTCCAAATGTAATTTCTGATAATCATGCTTTTATGAGTTTTTTACCTCGAATAAAGCTACTTTGAATTGAATTGTATTGTTTTCTGGTAGTTGATTCGGAGGCCGGAAGACGACCTAATTGAGTCTAATATTTCCCAAGCCGTCGGGATCGACCCTTGCGGTTCCTTGACATAGCAAAGTGCATCGTCCCCATACATGGAGACCACATGCATACGACCGTCCATCGCTATACCCCATGGTTCCATATCTCTTGCCAATCGCACTGCCAGGGTTCCATGGCCAGAGCGAAAAGCAGTGGGGATAATGGGCACCCCTGTCTAGTACCCCTTTCTATCTTTATCATTTTCGATACCTGTCCCCCGTTCCGTACTCTGGCCCTCGGTTGATAGTATAGTAATTTGTCCCAGGCTTTGTATTCGCTGCCAAACCCCATTCTCCTTAGCACTTCCCAAAGATAGTCCCACCACAGTGTATCAAAGGCTTTTTCAATATTCAGAGCGACAACTGCCGCCCTGAGGTCACTGTCTGCCACCGAGTGTAGGATGTGTGATATTCGCTGTAGGTTCATATGCATTCCCCTCCCTGGTATAAAACTGCACTGGTCCTCATGGACCAACACATTCACTACTCTTCTTAGTCTTATGGCCAAGACTTTCGCCAATAGTTTAGCCTCTACTCACAATATGGACAGGGGTCTATATGCAGCCGGATCCTCAAGGTCTCTATCAGTCTTGGGGAGCATGACAATCTGCACCGCGGGCATGGATGGGGGAAGATATCCAGCTTGTTTGGCTTAATGCAGGATGTCTATGACAGAAATGTTAAGACATCATTGAGATGAAGGTGAAACTGCTGTACTCATCCTATTGGATCTTAGTGCCGCTTTCGATACGGTGTCCCAGCATGTCCTGCTGAGAGCCCTACAGTCACTGGGCCTGGACAGAATGGCCATCAAATGGTTTTGCTCCTTTCTCAAGGACCTGACCTTCCAAGTCTCTTCCACAAAGGCACGTTCCAACTCCAACGCCTTTCCCCATGGAGTCACACAGGGCTCAGTGTTGAGTGCACTGGTATTTAATATATATGTCCGCCCTCTAGCGGAGGTGGTCCAAAGTGCAAGACTGTCTCTCTTCTCCTATGCTGACGACACACAGATTGTGTTTCCCTCTCTTTGTAATAAGGACACAAGCCCTCAGACCTTAATTTGGGACTTCAGCAATGTAGCTGTCCGGATGCAGAGCAATCTGCTCAACTTCAATGGAGATAAGACAGAAGTTATGATCTTAGGCAAAAGACATGATCAGAGTGGGCCTCAGCACTGGCCCCAAGAATTGGGAGCTCTGCCCGTGAATAGCATTAGGAATCTGAGGTTCATTGTGGATGAATCTCTGTCAATGAAATAACAACTAACCAAGGTGTCATCTACCTGCTTTGCAGTCCTGAAATGGTTAAAGAAGATTTTTTGGCTGATTCCTGGGAATATCTACTAGCTATGAATCCTATAGCCAATCGGTGTAAAGCTTCTCCATTACACCCTTTGAGTGGCCCCATTAGCTGCTCATGTGATATGTTTGCGCTCCCTACTCCTCTGTCCCGTCCACCCCCTTCTGCCACATCTCCCCAATGTCGGCTGAAAATTTTGCAGCTCAATGTGAGGTCATTAGTTAAACATCATGCTGAAATCTATGACCTCATTACTGATGAAACTCCGGATATATTCTTTTTGATGGAGACATAGCTTAATGGGGATATGGTAGCTGAGTGATTTTTAAATCCTGCTACTCCTGTCTCTTCACTAAGGAAATAGTAGAGGGGTGCGAATGTGCACGTTTCAGCATTACTGTGGGCACTCACTTGACCCTTTCAGGGATCCTGGTGTACAGGCCACCAGGGCAAGCCACCAGTTTTAAAAATGCACTTTTGGAGGTGGTAGGCATTCTTGCCATGGGGACTGCCAACTTTAGTATTTTCGGCGACTTGAATCTGCCTTTCGATCTTGTGCAAGACAAGACCATCTGTAGCTTGCTTGCAGATTTAGCTGCATTTCAGCTTAACCAACTGGTCGCTAGTCCCACTCATATGGGGGGCCATCTGTTAGACCCTATTTTTTCGAACATTGAATCTGCAACCGTGGCGATTCCTACTCCCGTGGGCTGGTCTAACCATCTGTTGGTAGAAAATGACCTTACCTATATCAGAGCCATTATGCAAGGCTGCTCAGCGACCTGTTTATAAATGGCTTTGGTGGAAATTGAGACTAGAGGACTTTCATGCACTCCTTAGGGCTGACCCTTTGGGTATTTTTAATAATGTGGAGTCAAGATATGAGGTGTTTTGTGCCTGGATCATACGGGCGCTGGACTCCCTCATTCTGGAGGGCTAGTTTAAGGGTCGCCTACAGGATTCTAGTCCTTGATACAATGATGCTTTGACTTTACTGAGGAAGCCCTGTAAAAGAACAGAGCGCGATTGGAGGAAGGGCTATGATCCTGGGAAAAAAGCACACTATTTTGCCACACCTAAATCATACCATAGAGCCGTCTGTAAAACTCGGGCGGCCTATTATGCCAATGAGATCAAGCTTAGCTCTAACCCTGCTAAATGCATTTTTAAAATTCTAAAAGATCTTAGAGCCAGGAAAAACTCGGCTCCTATAATCATTTCTGAACTCCATTGTGAACAACTGGCCTCCTTTTTTGTGGAGAAAGAGTGTGCTATTTTTAGATCCTTTCCTTCTACGACCTCTTCCCTTGGTCAAACTCCTTCAAGACTGGGGCCGAGTTCCAGTCTTACGGTCATTCCTGAGATTTCTTATGAGGAGCTTATTAGGCTGAGCGCGAAAATTAAATCCAGCTCTCCTGCTGACCCTCTAAAGCCTGATCAGTTTAGGGAATCCTTTCCGCTTTTTCCGGCTCCTCTTCGTCAGATAATTAATTCCTCCTTTTCATCAGCCATGGTGCCGGCACAGTGGAAAGAGGCATGGGTGTCCCCCATTCTTAAAAATCCAGCACTGGACTCGGCTAAACCTGAGAACTTCAAGCCGATTTTTTCTTCTTTCCTGGGTGGCGAAGGTTGCGGAGGCACATGTTAACATCACACTAACCAATTTTTTGCATTCCAATAACATTCTGAATGCATCGCAACACAGCTTCCATTCCAGCCGTAGTACAGAGACTGCTCACCTGGCCATGACTGAACACCTGCGGACCAGTCTTGATTCTGGTCAAACGGCGGCACTGATCCTGCTGGATCTTAGTGCCGCCTGCAACACGGTCTCGCATGGTGTTCTGCTTCAATGTCTGGAGGAGGCAGGTACTACTGGCCTGGCTCCTGAATGGTTTAGATCTTTTTTGACCCGAAGATCTTTCCGTGTCTCTACTCCGCCATTTCTATCACAGGTCCGTTCCATTGAGCAGGGGGTTCATCAGGGCTCGGCTCTGAGTCCCACATTATTTAACCTATATTGTAGAGCCTTAGTGTAAAGGATGTAATCTTTTGGGAATTGTTTCAGCTAACCACCTTTTCCATTCTGGGTTGGTATCAAGCGCCAAGATGCTCCTTGGAGTGATAGAATGCGCTATAGAAAAACTTCTTTACAGAACATTACATTACATGTTCAGCCACTAGCGGCGTTCGCCAGGCAGTTGGACCTCTCGATGGTCTCATATGCAGCTAGTGGTTGCACTGGCTGAAGGTTCCACGCTGAATGCCTCTAGGTTCAGAAGCGGCCTGACGGCCGTAGCTGTATGATTGACTATTAATTATTTGCAACTAAATGCGAGTTGTTAGTCGGAAAGAATGCAAGCCTGTGGGGTGAGCACTGGTGGCCGAATGCTCTAGGCAAGGCTCCGGAACCTAAGGAGGAGGTTAAGAACTTGGGGGTGTAGATGGATTCTTCTCTTAGTTTCCGTATCCACACAAAAAAATTGCAGGTACTTGCTTCGGCCTTTTGCGAGGTCTTTAACCTCTTCTAATGTTTTTCGATCCTTCAACTCGTCAGCTGATAGTCCAGTCGACTATTCTCTCTCGTCTGGACTATGCTAGCTCCTTGTTATTAGGGGCTAATCAAGCTGAGATTATCCGGATGTAGCGCATCCAAAACGCGGCGGCCAGAGCCTTGTTGGGGCTCTCTCGTTTTTTTCCAATCGCCGATACCATCCGGAAACTTCACTGGCTCCCTATGGCAGAGCAGATTCAATTTAATACTTTATGTCTTTCTTTTAAGATTCTGAAACTTGCTACGCCTAACCTGCTCGGCAATCGCTGACCTCATAAGTTCCACCTCGCGCATTGCGTTCTTTATGGCAGCATTTGGTCACTGTTCCCTGGGTGAAGACTTGTCAAGTGGGAGGACGCTCCTTCCTTTATTTGGCGGCCAAATTATGGGACTCCTTGCCGGTCCATATACGTGGATTGGAGGGTCTGTTAGATTTTAGGAAAGCTATCAAAACCCACCTCTTTCCTTTAAAATAGTTTTCTGGCCTTTGTTTTGTTAGAGCTTCCCATTGTAGTAACCAGGTTAGTTTCTTTGCTGTTGAAAGCGCTGGGACGCCCCTTTGCTGGGGCAGCTGTGCGCTATATTAGCTCTAATAACATAACATAACATTTCCCTCCTAGCTCAAAGAACTGTGATCCAGGCTGTTGTAATTTCAAAACTGGATTATGGTAACACCCTGTATCTGGGAGCTGATAAATCGACCCTTCAGAGGCTGCAGTTGGTGCATAACGCAGCAGCAAGGCTTCTTTATTGCCTACCTACGTCTGTCTCAGGGAATCTACGTGACTTCCACTGGCTGACAGTGTCGAATCGTGTCAAGTTTAAAGCTCTGTGCTATATGTTTAAAATCAAAACAGGATCGGCCCCTAAATACTTGAAGGATCTGGTTCAGCTTTACCATCCATCCCGCCCTTTGCGTTCCGCTCAACAGATCCGGGTTGTGGTTCCTAAAATCAGATTGGCCTGAATGAGAGGCCGGCCTTTTTCTTATCTTGGGCCAACTTTAAGGAATTCCCTACCAACCTTCTTGCTTTCTGTAAGGGTTTAAAGACCTGGCTGTTTTAATCAAGCTCTTCATGTTTTCCCTCTTTCTCTACCTACCCTTACCTGCAGGCGGGAAACCACTTGGGGTAGCTGTGTGCCCTACAAATTCTGGAACAATAATAATAATGTAAACATCCTGCAACGTATGGAGGAATGGTGTTGTGCAGTCGTGGCTTCTCCTGCAAAGCAGTAGTGGGTCAGGGAGGAGTGGAAGGAGATGAGGAGAAAAATAATAAAAAAAGATCACCTACCTGCAGGCCGGCTGGCCGTCTGCCGCCTCGCCGTCTTCTTCCAGGCTTCTGTTCAAACAGGAAGCAGGGAAGGCTCACCTAAGCCAATCACAATGCTGCAATGCAGCATTGTGATTGGTCTGAGTGCTGTGGTTCGGTGCTCAGATGGTTAATGGGAGCCTGGGCATGTTCTCCACCCAGGCTGCAATGCAGCCTGAGTGGAGAACATGCAAAGTGCGCATGAATGTTTGGCTGGCCCCAGAGGGCTCGCCAAACATTCATGGACACTTAGGAGGGTGCCACAACTACTCCCCCCCGGCGCCACCTAGCCTCGCCCCACAAAACTGCCTCATCCCAGAAAAATTAAGTGATAATGACGTTGTGTTATTATCCTTTTATTTTTATTTTTTGCCATGCTGAAAGGCAGTGGGGTGATACTCCTCCGTCTTAGCGGAGGAGCCACTCATGGTGTTTTAAAACTCGAAAAAGCATATTATGTACAAGTTACCACTAACTGGGCTGTCAAAATTTCCTGCTAAGTTTGCAAATTATACCACTGTGCAAGTGCCAGAAGACATTGTGGTAATACAGTTTGTATGCAGAACCTGCATGCCTCTTTCCATCGACACCAAAGAAAAGTGAGGTGACATCCTACGCCACCGCGCATTTCCCCTTCAAACTCTGCCTGGCAAGCTATGGAGTCCTACCACCTCTCAACCTATATCTAGTGAGCCCAGGGTGAGACCATGCGCAAATCAGGTTCTACTGGTTGAGCCCTGGGAGAGACCACTTGCATCTTCAGCCACTGATTCAGCAGCACTCTGAAGCCATGAGACCTTCTTCCCAGCATGCTGAGGGACAGGGCCCCCTCGTCACTTGCACCTAGTTCAGTTTATGTAGTGCTTCATACCCCCTAAACGATATGGTATCTTTCTTGAAGAATGGCGGGAAGGGCCAGGATTGTAGTGATCTATAATTTTATCCTCATCTGTTCTGCAAACAATGTCCGAGAATGTCTGGTAAAACTCTACTGGGAGCCCATCTAAGCCAGGTGTCTTATTGCGGTTGAGAGATCGAATCGCTATTCTAATTTCCTGTTGTGTGACGGGGCCGTCGACTTTCCTCTGCACCTCTCGAGACAGGGTCAGGAAGGGTAAGTCCTGCAGAAACTCTGCGATTCCACCCGGATCCTCTGCGGGAATAGGAGCATATAATGTTTGCAAATGGTCATGCAAGGTCTTATTAATCTCTGACTACATGGACACTATGACACCCGACCTGGTCCGGATCTGCGTTATCACCGGGGGGGGTCAGCAGCATCGTGGACCAGGCGAGCTAGCAGGGCGCCCAACCTGTCCTCTTCAGCTTGTTGACTGCGTAGGTATTCTCTGTGGTCTATGGTCCTCAATGTTTCTAAGAGTTCCGCATGGTCTATATTCCCAGCTTGTAGTTCCCCTTTCCTGCCCGGGTCTAGGCTTGCGTCCCTCTCTAACGTCTTCAGGCGGCTTTCTGCCTCAAAGATCCTCTTATGAATTTCCTGTCGTGCTCCCACCAGCTGTCCAATGGCAGCACTGCGTATTACAGCCTTCATGGCATCCCAAACTATCAGATTGGACATCGCGGTGTCCCAGTTCACTCTAAAATAAGTATCCAAGGTATCAGAGAGGGATGCGCGGAAGGGGGCATCCTCCAGCAGCATCAGATTAAGTCTCAGGTGGGCACCAGAGATGGCACCCTACCCCAGAGAAGTTCAAGTGTCAGTGGTCTGTGGTCGGAGAAGGTTTTCCCCAAATATTCTGATTGGCCGGTCTTAGGCAGCAGAGAGCTAGAGCACAGAAACCTGTCAATGCACGTGTGTAAGTCGTGTACTGGGGAATAATAAGAGTACTCTTGATGGGTCGGGTTTAGTGCGCGCCAGGCATCCGCTAGCCCCCATCCCGCAGTCCATGTCTGAAATGTCTCAGCCAGTTTGGTGATCCCTGCCATCTGAAGAGGTGGGTGTGACCTATCCAAGCCTACGTCCAGCACCATGTTCCAATCCCCCCCCAGGACCCAGGGGATGTTCACCCAGTCAGACAATGCCCGCCCCACCTTAGTAAGGAATTCACCCTGGTCGAAGTGCGGGGCGTAAATACAGCCAAGGACCAGTAGTGTGCCGTCCAATGTGCCTTTCACTAGGATATACCTCCCCTGGTCGTCCACTTTTCTTTCTACTTCAATAAAGGGTGTCCCATGACGCACCCAAATAGTCCCCCCATGGAAAAAGCGGAGTAAGAAGTAGAGTATATAGTGCCCCTCCACCTCTTTCTCAGTGTGTGTATTTCAGATACCGTTAAGTGGGATTCCTGCAGGAATGTGATCTGTGTATGGTGTCGTAATAAAAAAGCATGGATCCTATGCCTCTTTTGTATGGCCCCGAGCCCACGCACATTCCAGGTAGCCAGTTTATATTTCCCAATGGTATCATCCAAAGCCGTTTCCAGAGTGTGTTCTAAGTTTTACCGTTTCAATACCTGACGCATAATGTGAAAACTAGCCAGGAGACGTATCCCTCCCCACCCAAAAACAAAACGAACTTGGAGCAGCCGAAGAACATCACTGAGCCTAACAAAAGAATTCTCAACAAAACGAACCAAGTATTGGTGCATACGCCTTTGGGGGGAGGGGGGGCAAGCACTGTCTTATGCATCGAAGCTGTCCATCTCAGCCGGCTCAACGGTTTGCCAGCCCAGGGGTATCAGTAACAGGACATTATCTACAGTCTTCTTCTGGGGGACCCCAGCAATGGAACGATAGAAACTAGCGGGGCCCCGTCATTCAGGCGGGCCCACCCATCACAACTATTCCAGCCGCCGTCCCCCAACCCGATCCCATGTGATAGTCACTATTAACAACCATATATTATAAAAAGGATATCAAAGGGTCTCAGGGGAGCCATCCAGCCCTCGTAGAATTGGATCTCCTTTCAATTGTCCAGCATGTCGTCCACTGCCCTAGGTGTCACAGTTGGGAATGAAACCACACTGTTCTCCGAGTCCGAGTGGAGCGTGCTGTCGTCTGTGTCCGTGTTGATCTTCTCCCGATCTTCTCTGAAGTTGCCCACCAAAGCAACGGCCTCCTACTGATCGTCTTTTTGCTGCTCCCGCGATGGTCTGCGTTGTCCGGATCTCTGCCCCAGGCCAAGGGAATCTCCATCAGTGCGTCCCGAGTCGCTCCGAGAGCGGCCCTCAGACGTGTCCTGAGTGGCCTCCTGGCTACCCTCTATGCCCATCACCTCTAGCCACTCCTCCACATCAGTGGGGCTCATAAAGAAGTGTGTCTTTTTGTCGTACACTACTTTAAGTCGGGCCGGAAACAGTAACGCATAACGCAGTTTAATCTTTTGGAGTCTTTTCTTGACCTCTAGGTAGGAAGAACGTTGTTTTTGTACCACATTGGTGTAGTCCGGGTACAGAGAAACGCGGCGGTTCTCGAATTCTATAAGAGACTTCTCCCTCGCCTTTTGCAAGAGGATATCCCTGTCCTGGTAATTAAGTATCCGGACAATCAGGGGGCGTGGCTGGCGTCCCGGTTTGGGCCTTCCAGTGGGGATGCGATGCGCTCTTTCCACACAGAAGAGTGGCAATAGGTCCTCTGTGGTGACGTGGTCACGGAACCATTGTTCCATGAAGTCCGCCGCGTGGGGCCCCTTGCAGCGTTCCGGAAGGCCAATCACGCGTATGTTATTGCGTTGATTACGACCTTCTGCATCCTCCACGCGAGTCATCAAGGAGGCAACCTTTTGTTACAGTTGCTGGATGGAATTAGAGTTAGCCGCCACCGTCGGGGTCAGATCCGCTATCGCCACTCCCTGGTCCTTGACCTTGTCAGCCGATTTTGAATGATCTGCTTTAAGCAAGGAGAGGTTGGTTGTAAGGGCTCCCAATTGTGACTCCATTGCCGATCTGGAGTCCCTGATCTCCTTTAGAATCAAGTCCAGTTTGTCCACGTTGCTCCCTTCTGTGGGGTGCAGCTCCGCTGCTCCCAATAAGGCGTCGCCTGCATCAGTGACCTGATTGTGCTGCGTCGCAGATGGGCCATCCCGGCACTCCAATACCCTCGCCCCGTTCCGGACCATTGTCAGGGCAGTACAAGGCACCCTGCATCCCGCTCGGGCAAGCTGCCCGGAGCCGGTCTTATGATCAGGGGTACTCCGTGTGAGCAGCGCCTCCACGCACCACTCTACAACCCCTTCTAGTATCAGCGCGCAGTGTGTCCAGCAGAGACCTTCCCCTGCACTGGTAAACAGCTGACTTGACCTCTGTCTGAAGCTCTTCCTGTATACTAAGTCTTTAGAATCCCTGAATGGTACCTGCTGCTGGACAGAGGCTGAACATTTCAGGTGTCATTCACAAGGGGACAAATAATACATTATCTTTGCCCCCTGCAATGTGATTGAGGTTGTAAAATGACCTCATTGTGCTGTAGAGACCACCTCCCCTTGCCTACAATGTCTGGGTTTTCGAAAGTCTAAAAACAAAACTGTGAGCAACGCAAGAGCTAGTTGGTCTTGGTGTAAATTGGCGGCTGAGGAAAACTTTGGCTAGGTTTGCTAGTGTATGGAATGTACCTATGGCTCTTCATGATCTGGAGTCATTAGCATCAGAGTGGAATGAGTCTGTGAAGAGGAGTAATGAATGATTTACTTCCACATTGATGCAATTGAGGCTTACAGTATGAGGAATGAATGTAGTTAGAATTTATATTACTCTGAGTAGGCTCGGCTTGCTTGCTGCCTACAACTAAGACAGTATAAACTTTGCCTCATCCCGGCCATGGTTTCTTTTTAGGTCAAGCCTGTGGAGCGCATGCGCTGCGAGGCATGCTGTATTGAGGTAGGGACTTGAAGCTCCACCCATGGCCCGCCCATCTTTTCAATTAGCTCCTGTTACCGTGCTTACAAAATGGTTGCTTTTCATTCCTGAACAGGCTTGTTAGTCTCTCCTTGGTACTGACTTGTCTGCATTTGTAACCTCCCACAACGACCGGACGTTTTACTTGTCCTGTTGTACGGCCTGCTTTATCTTGGCTGTGAGCACTGTTTTGTTAAATGATTTGCCCCTATTCCACACACTTCGTAGCAGCATGCCGCCGCTTTAATTTTAATTACTAATTGCGGTCCGCTTTGCCTATAGCGGCTGCATTTCTTTCCTTATTTATTTTAGCTGTTTTAAGTATAGTGGCTATTTATTTATTTAATGTTTTTTTGTATTTGACCATCGCCCACGTGGTGCTTTCACATTAATGGAGGCTATGCCCCTTTCTTTAGACAGTCTGCGTCTAAAGAAACATGTGCGGCTTCTATTAAAGTGAAAGCGCAACATGGGGTGCTTTTATGAAAAAAAACATTTGTTTGTCAACTTGACACACATGCTTTTTTTTGTCAAAGCCCCCTTGCCGCAGTTTCACTTTAATGTCGGCCATATGCCCCTTTCTTTAGACCTGGCTTGTCTAAAGAAAGGGTTGCAGCCTCCATTAGCGTAAAAGCGCAGCATGGGGCTTTTTGACACAAAAAATATTTGCAATGCAATGGGTCTCACATTTGCCAGAGTTTGAGCTACTGGCATTGTAAATGCCAGTAGCTCAAACTCTCATAAATTCGAGACCTATTGCATTGCAAATGCTTGTTAGCAGTGTGATCGGCCAAGCAGCCAATTCAGCAAGAAGTTTGTTAATAAAGTAATCCTAGTAGTATTGTGACTGCTATGATCCCTCTGTTGCAGGAACTATGATACAGAGAGGCTACACTGTGGAAATGTACAGCTAATCCACAACAGTATTAGGCCTTACTCCTGCTGTGCCATCTTTTCAGACACCTGGCAGTATGTGAAGCAGGTGGATATGCTCAGGGAGGCAGAACTGGAGTCTAACCTGCTGCTCACATCTCATGTCATCCATGAGGGCCATGGCCCTGATTGTAGTGCCAGCTATGGCAAAGTTGTTTCATTTCTCATTTTCTCTCCTGGCCTTTCCTCAGTATTGGAAGGAGTGGGTTGCTAAGCCTCTGTTCAAGACTCTTCTCTGTAGCTACCTTCTATAGTTGAAGTTGGAGCAAAGCTTCATGGCCTTTGGCAATTTATTATTTTGGATAAGCATAATTTATTAATCGTAAAACGGATGAGATTCCACCCGGAGGGGGACCTGAAACCTCCCTTGTGACAATCAGGATGATCGGGGGAAGGGCCTTGGTTGTGGATGATCTCATGGCCTTATCCTTCTTCACCTACCCACTGCTTTTTATACAGTGGAATATACCTTCTTTGGCCACAGTGTGGCAGCAGTCAGCCAAACTGGGATAAGCTTCCATGGTCCCCTCCTTTCTCCAGGGAGCAGTTAATCCCTCTTGCACTTCCTTCCCGTTGGTTTATTTATTTAATGTATTTGTATATAGCGTAGACTTTACCCAAAGGTGTCAGAGCAGTGTACAATAGAACCAGTTATGTTAATGAGAGAAATGTTACAAAATAGAATGTTACAAAAATAAACAGGAGTTAAGAAGAGGTAGGGTAAAACCACAGAAGGCAGGAACACAATATCAAACACAGCAAGCAAGGTTGAGGAATGTCCAAGAAAATATTACAAACTTAAAGTGATGAACGAACTTCCTAGAGGGGTCTGAGAATGAAGGTATGCTGGGGGTCGCGTAACTAGTCTAAGGACCTGGATGTTCTTAGCAAGGTCCCTCAGATATCCTCCATCTCCCCATTGTAGTTATGGTTCAAATTGGTATTAATTGCGTTTTTTGTAGTTCCAGCATCTCTCCCCTACATCCAGTTGGCTGTGAGGGGCTGAAGAATCACAGCTTGCGGAGCCAGGAAGAAAAGGGGATAAGGTGTGGGCGAAAAGGGGGCCCGAAATTAAGAGAAACGATGGCAGGAGTGAGGGGTAAAGGGTATGTCCAGGGGTTCCAGTAGCCTAACATCAATGTTGAATCAGCTCCGAAGTTCACAGTATACTGGACTGTGCGCCCGGGAATGCCAGACTATTAGCAGTGCATTCTGCAGGTCCTGGCCTCCTGTAAGTCAGAGTATTCGTAAAAACCGGGGGCAGGTCGGCTCTCAAACTTTTTGAGCCAGGAATTGAACACAGTAGTCCTACATTTTGTCGAATTGTGGTAATTTATGATCTAGAGAGGATGTGAGTTTATCCATCCCAACAAGGTCCAACAGCTGGTTCGGCATGGTGTCATTCCCCCCATTTATCTGTGAGGGACTGCTTCACAACTCACAGTTCCATAGCAATAACTTTCCCTTGGTGTGACCATAATGGGTAGGTTAATGCATTAAGGAGCCCCAAGAAGATATAGCTGGGGATGGAGGGGATTTCCGTGTTAAAAATGTTGTTTTTGTCTTTTAGGACTTCCTCTCAATATTGTTTGAGTTTGGCGAAGCACCATAGAAGGTGGGTCAGGATACCTGAGTGGCCGTAGTGGCACCAGTAGCCAACAGAGCTGCCTCTTTTCTTCTTTGCCAGTCTAGGTGGGGTGTAATACCAGTAGTGAGTTACCTTCAACATTGCCTCTTTCCCTGAGGCACTAAAAGGGGCTGTGCGCGTCCTGTAGGATGTCTGACCATGTTTTAGTTGTGAATTAGGGGTCAAGTTCTATTTACAACCTCTTCTGTGTGGGTGACTTCTCAGTAGTGGAGGCTTTATAAAGGAAGAGTTAGACGTCTGAGAGGAGACTCTTGTCATCTTTCTTGGTAATAAACCACTTTTCAAAGGCAGTGAGCTGCCTACTGTGGAAAATGTATTTTTTATCTTGAAACTCGCGCAACCATTTTGTACTCTGTGGAAAAGTATGTCTTTTATCTTGCAATTCACTCCGCCATTTTGCGCTTCACCCACCCTTCATCACTGACATTCTCTCTGTATCATAAATGCTCTGTGGCTTCACATCTTGATACACCTCACCTCTGCACTACCCTGTTTCTGACCTGACCTGACCTACCACCACCTGCTTGAACTCATGCTGAACCAGTCGAGCAGAACTATCCGTGCCCTTGTTTGCCACAATCTAACTGAACTCTTGCTAACCCCAGTTGAACAGGACTGTTCGCCCGCGCTTACTGTCCTCACCCTGCCCTTCGCCCTGCAGGGGCCCAACAGTGACCATCTGCTAACTTATCAGATTGACCTCTGCTTGTATAATTATGGTGTTCATTGTTTTACTGTAAACGTCTCCTTTTGTATAATTATGGTGTTCATCGTTTACTGTACACATCCCCACTTTTGCATAATCATGGTGTTCTTTATTTACTGTACACGCGGGGGTGAGGATGAAGGGTATATAAGATGTGGAACCAAAGTGCTTGGCAAATTGCCTCCTCAAACAAGCTGCGGGTGTCTGTTGCCGATGCCCTCTCTCCATCTCACGAGATTGTAATAAATATCCTTTCTGTCGGCGCTCCAGTGTTGGTCTCAGTTTGTATCTCAGACCCGTGGACGAAGGGTGGACCCTGCACATTTGGGTGGTCTTTCAAAGAGATCGCCAAATCCACAATTGGTGCCCAATGCAGGGCCCATCAGTGATGCGGCTGCCCGGTCGAGGGGTCCCAACGAAGTTTGACCGGATGGTAGTGAGGTATACCTACGCAAAGAGACCCTTGTCTTCACAGCCACCACCTGACCTTCACTGCATCTGAGGAGTGGTGCCGGTCCTAACTGGGGCCCGATAGACTTGGATGAGCTTTGCATTAAAGAAACCGCCTGAAGAACGAGACAAAGGATTCTGGTAGGATCGCCGGTTGGCAATACCTTTTGCTTGTTTGGTTTTGGTTATCTGGCTTTTGTTCACCCATTTGCAAAAAGTGAATGTAAACGGGTAATGTGGACTTTTTGTCCGGCTTTAGAGACTTGTAGAGACGTTTTGGTAAGATAACATAAAAAAGCATACCTGTATTTAGTAAATTTGCACGATGGTGTTGTTGCTGCACATCTCGATCAAAGGTATTGGAAGAAAGTCAGCTGGCTTCCCCGGAGGGTACCCCGAATAAAGAAATATACATAAAGTACGGTATTTCTCCCATAATGTACAGCACATTATGGAACAAATACACGTCACAGGATAGGGATAATACCTGGCCAAAATATGGCTCTTTTGACCCTCAGAAAATAGAGACAGTAGAAACCCAACAGCATAGGCGCAGATCTAGACAATCCATGTTTGATTCCTTGGGGTTATGGAAGAAGGACATTTTAGA
Source organism: Lissotriton vulgaris (assembly GCF_964263255.1). Taxonomy (NCBI): domain Eukaryota; kingdom Metazoa; phylum Chordata; class Amphibia; order Caudata; family Salamandridae; genus Lissotriton; species Lissotriton vulgaris. Next base: position 1,704,844,005 of record NC_141693.1, read on the forward strand.
AAGGGAGAGGAGAGCTCAGGCCCGATCCCTGAAGGCTGTATGGAAATCAGAGAAACAAAAAAAAGAAAAGGGGGCTTCAAATGTTGCCTGTCTAGATAGAGAACACCGGCTAAATGCCTCTGGTCATTATCGTATGCGTTATATCCCCTTAGCACAGTTAGACTCCCATGAGCACGAATTACTCCTACATCCCCCCGCCACCACCATATCACGTACCTCCCCCTCTGCTTGCCGCTGACGGACAACAACTCCCCGACGCTAACGGACATCAACCTCCCGGGCCAGGCTTGCAACCCGACCCTACTGCTCCATCCCCATCTCTCTCTGGTCCCGAACCGGGTTGATTGCAGATTGACACGTTTAAGTGCGGAGAGACGGACGCCCCCACATTCACTTGGTGAGGTTGCTCTAAATGCATGCTTGTGCAATAAATTGAATCGGAGACACTTGTCTTTTTGGGAGATTAGAGACTGGTATTATTAGTTTTCTCATTTATTGAGGGTCTCCAATTTTAGGGGACAATGAGTAAACAAATGAAATACATTTCTCATTGTTATGTTGTTTTGGAAGTCCGTATTTGGACAAATTGCTCCACTCCCCACCTCAAATTGGAGGATGTAGGTGAAATTTGGAGTGAATGTTTGGAATAGGTTTTCTTTGCTATAAAATATACAAAGGACAATGAAGATTTGAGTGGCTGCTCGACGGCTCCTTAGATTTAAACAAAAATACAGTATTTACGTTTTTTTACGGAAAAAGAAGGTAGATAAATGGGAAAGCTTTCGAAAATGGGAAGAACATGCACCACTTTAGCAGGGCTTTAAAAGAAAAAAAAGAAAAAAGTCTATCACAACGTCGAGCAAGATTTAATATGGACGAGCTATTCTAGGGATTACCATAGCGAGGTGACAACGGGTGTTCTGCTTACTCATCAAACTGAATAAGAAATAACAATGCTTTTAAATATTGTTATCTTGCAATATTTGCTCAGCTTTCAGAAACAGAGGTCAAAAGTCAGTTTGTTTTCTGTGACTGAAATTAAAGGATTTTGTAAAGTGAACTGTGTTACGATTGCACTGTGCAAAACATGTGAAATGAAAGGCTGTAAGATGCCAGGTTTCTTTCTTTTTCTCTAGCACAGCACTGAAATAGCTAATAAGTGAACGGTTCAAACATTTCAAATATGCTTCACCAATTATGAAGACAGATTTTTGTAAATCGGTATTGAGAGAAACAAAAATATATAAATTATTATAGAATCAGAACAAATTAGAATGGTTTGTTTGGTGATGTGCAACTTTTAGGTATTCTTGCTGAATGCTGATTTCCAAACATTGTTTGTGCACTGTGCATCTTCATCAGTAAAACTAGAATTTAGTGGTAAGCCTTCAGTGGCCATTTCAATGGAGAATATCCTATCTGTAATTACAATGCACTCCTACAGTATGCTTTGTTTTACTAATATATTTGTGAGAGAAGAGTTTTAAATGATTACTATTCCTGCCCAGATGACAATGCTATTACTAAGTCAACCACCACAAGGTCCAGCTAGTCAACATCCTGACGCACTCCTTGCCCAGGATGCACAAAACATTGTGTCTAACAGGGATATGTGCAAATGCTAGCTTATTCAATTGGACCCTTTGTTTCAGTGAAGGTGCATTCCGCTCCAGGTTCATAGCCTGTTCGAACAAGCTTTCTGGGGACCAGGGCACTCAGGGGTCACTGTGCTCCAATTGCATCAACCCGGAGTGTTCCCTACTCGCTTTGACTCTTAGGATAGCAAGACAGGACAGTCCAAGCCGTACTCAAAGAGGTGAGGTGCAGTTAGACATTCAGAATACAGCGCAAACTGTACTACCACCTGATTAACTCAATGTCCAGTCAGTGTTTTACTTTTTATGAAAGAAAAGCACTTTATTACACCCAAGAGTATTATATTACACATAAAATTAGGACAAACAGTGAAAACCAGATGCCTCTACAACCCTCTGGGCCAGAGTTCTGACCCGAGACAGTATTATAGTGCCTAGATGCTAAGCACTATAAAAACACAGTTAACATGAAAAAGTACAATTAGCATTGTATTTTACAGACCATGTTGCACAGGGTTGTTCTCATTAGATATATTCTTATTATGAAAGTTATTTAAAATTGAACAAAGAAAATCCTGATAGAGTGTTATTACAACAGGTTTTTGTAGGGGAGACAGAAATTAATGGGAAATATGCAGAAGAGGAGGAGGACAATCGAACAGGGGCTGGTCAACCTTCACTGGATCCGGCGCAGCAACGTAGTGGAAGATTAGGCCAAAATGAGTGTGCCTACTGCTTACAGGAAGGGTCATTGAAAGGATGAATGCCCTATTTACAGTGTCAAACAACGGTGGCGAGAGGAAGGGGTAATTCATTTACAAGAAGTACAAGCAGAAGTGGTGCAATCACACTTCTCAGACTAAGACTTCGATGTAGAAATTAAGGTAGCAGAGTTGAAAACAGATGCAGAAAAGGAGAGGGCAGATTTTGATGAAAGAGCAGAACAGATTAAGATGAAGCCGATCAGATGGAGGTAGAGTTAGCTAGGACAAGGACAGATTAGATGAAGGCTTTGTATTACATTTTGACTTTTTATTGAAAACACCAAGCTCTATGTATTAACAAACAGCTTTTGCCAAGGCGTATTTGCATGGCCTTAGATTCTATGAGAGAATCTAAGAATCAAAATATGGTAGCAAAGATTTCCACACTAATAAGCATACAAACAGACTGAAGCTTTTACAATGATGACTACTGACATTTGATTATAATACTTTTGAATACCCACCATAGGGCAGCCCAGGATTGGCAGAATAAGGTTCATGATACCAGTTAGTAAAGCTGGCCCCTCTGTTACTGTACCACTGGGGGTGGCGGGGGGGGGCATGAGTTCCTGGTGCATACCGGTGCTACTTGTATCTCTCTAGTTCATCTCCCTCTCCTATGTCTCCCCTCTCAGGTAAATTTCATACATCTGAGGGATTTTCTGGCATCCCTGTTCAAAGCACTATTTTGTATATCTATCTAAAAGAAATAATGTGTATGTATATTAATGTTTTTATTTCTAGATCCTTCAGAGTTGAAGAAAATATTGTTATAACAAATTATATTGTAAGGTGAAATGTGTTAAAATGCATTCTAAATGTAGTGCATTCACCAAGGACCTCAAAGTATGGATAATGTGTAGTAAGAATAAATGTATGTATTGAGGTTTAGTAATGAGAATAGGAGTATATGTAAATACAGAAGGACAGTGTGCATCGAATAACTATGCTTCATATTATACTGTTTTGGGATACAGTGAGTATAGATTTAATATGTCTTTCAGTATACAGGTGCACTCTTTATAGGTGCTTGCAATTTTATTACAAGGAATAAAGGATTGGCACAGTTTGACAACTACGAGTATTTTGATTCCCAGAGGTGTTACTATGACAGAGATTTTCATTTGTATTTGCTGTTGGGACAAGCTATAGTACAATGTTTTAATCCTTCTTTTGCTTTTGGAGATAATGGATTGCTTTTTAAGCCAACAAATACAGCACGCACCATTAATAGCACAACTATTGCAAGGCCTGTTGCTACCAAAGTTTCAATTGTAAAATGTGCTGCACCCGTCTCCTCCGAGGACTATGTATCATGGTTGTGAGTACACAATGATTCAGGTTGCTTCTATTACACATGATATAAAGATAAAAGATGATGGTATGTACTATGACCCTAACTATATTATTGAAAGGGCTGAATGGAAGAAAAGGAAAACGGGAACAGGGGAGGATGTATGTAAACAGAAAAGAAAAATGGATGGGCCAAACCAGAAAGATATGTTTACCAATGATAATGCTTGCTTCCATGGCCCGACTTTTTCATGGTTCATCACTTGTAGGACGTGATGGAATGATTAGACTGTTTTCACAAATGTTGTTACGAAGTTTAAACTGGAAAGGATACTTCCACTGCCCCAGGCAACTTCTCTTCCCCACATTAAATGGACTTCCTCAGCATGGCCCTTACTCAAACTACAAGTAGGTGTTGGTTAATGTGTGCATGTTCAGCACATGAACTGAAGCACACCGATCCAAGAACTGCAATGTACAAACGATTGCCAAATGCCTCCTGAAAGAATTCATACTGCGCTTTAAAGTACCTATGCTTTTTTGGTTCTGACAGTGGACTGGCGTTCATCTCACATGTGATTGAGGGGTTCGCTAGTGGCTAGGAGCTACACAGAAACTACATGTGTTCCACTGAAGCTACCATGTGAGAATGGTATCTCAAGCTCATCCTGAAGAGTTGCACGTGCTCCACACAGCAGAGAAAGGAAGAATGTGTGTAAGCAGACTCCAAGCATACATCAACTAAGAACGTCTGGAAACATCCCCTCCCCAACCACTCAGTCTACAAGTTGTGACAACGAGACATCTTTACCTTCTTCATCGCTTTGTTTTCTTCATATTGAGAGTACCTAAGTAATACAAGTGCTAGTAACCTCTCAAATGACATAAAGACAGGCACCAACGGTTACTTTTTCTGTTTACAGGTATGACCTCTAAGGCTCTGCATTATTCCTCAGGAAACTTTTGAAAAGAATAAAAATACAGTAGAAAATAAGACAGTCTTCCAATTAGTCACACTAGCCACATGTACCAATGATTGCAACGGTAAACAGACATAATATTGAATCAAAAATATAGAATGGACATAATATCGAAGTCAAAATATAGAATGGATAAAATATCGAATGGACAGAATATAGTGGTGAAAAATATCGAATTGAAGGCAAGTAATGTAATATCGCTTTTTAGAATATAGAAAGTCAAAATATCAAAGTATATAATATAGGTATTGAAATATATCTAATTTTTAATAATATCGAATTTTTTAAAGTTTTTTTATGTTATTTAATTTTTGCGTAATTTAATTCTGTAGCGGGTCGTGGGTTTATAGGGGAATAGGGTGGGAAGTAATTTAATTGTAATTAAGTAAATCACTTGTATTTATTTATTGGTATTGATTCTTAATTTATTGTTAATTAATTGTTAATTGGTAATTAATTTGTATTAATAGGTAATTAATTTTAACAACGAATATTCATTTGTATTTTTAATTGATTAATTATTACATAATATTAAATTGGTAATTTGTTTTCATTCATTTTTTCTTGGTATTGATATTTAATACATTTTTATTAATATATTAAATCTTTACTTTCCCTACTGTTGCACTCTCTGGAGTGGGAATAGTAACTTTTTACCCCTACGCTATCCAACGCTTTCCCTACTGTTGCACTCTTTGGAGTGGGAATAGTAATGTTTACCCCTATGCTATCCAACGCTTTCCCTACTGTTGCACTCTCTGGAGTGGGAATAGTAATTTTTACCGCTACGCTATCCAACTCTTTCCCTACTGTTGCACTCTCTGGAGTGGGAATAGTAATTTTTACCCTCCCGCTATTCAACGCTTTCCCTACTGTTGCACTCTCTGGAGTGGGAATAGTAATCTTTACCCCCCACCCCCCGCTATCCAACGCTTTCCCTACTGTTGCACTCGCTGGAGTGGGAATAGTAAATTTTACCCCTACGCTATCTAACGCTTTCTCTACTGTTGCACTCTCTGGAGTGGGAATAGTAATTTTTACCCCTACGCTATCTAACGCTTTCCCTACTGTTGCACTCACTGGAGTGGGAATAGTAATTTTTACCCTCCCGCTATCCAACGCTTTCTCTACTGTTGCACTCACTGGAGTGGTAATAGTCATTTTTACCCCTACGCTATCCAACACTTTCCCTACTGTTGCACTCACTGGAGTGGGAATAGTAATTTTTACCCCTATGCTATCCAACGTTTACCCTAGTGTTGCACTCACTGGAGTGGTAATAGTCAATTTTACCCTCCCGCTATCTTACAATAAAAATATTTAATATTTTTTATTACAACATCATCTCCTATGCTGATGACACCCAGCTCCTCCTCTCCCTCACCAAGGACCCACACACCGCCAAAACCAACCTCCACGAGGGAATGAAGGCCGTCGCCGATTGGATGAGGAGCAGCCGTCTGAAGCTGAACTCGGACAAGACGGAGGTCCTCATCCTCGGACCCACCCCCTCAGCCTGGGACGACTCCTGGTGGCCGACCACACTGGGAACCGCACCAACACCCACCGACCATGCACGCAATCTAGTATTCATCCTCGACTCCTCCCTCTCCATGTCTAAGCAGGTCAACACCATCTCCTCCTCCTGCTACAACACCCTCTGCATGCTCCGCAGGATCTACAAGTGGATCCCGACCGCAACAAGAAGAACGGTGACACAGGCCCTCGTCAGCAGCAGACTGGACTACAGCAACGCACTCTACGCAGGAATCCCAGCCAAACACCTACAATGACTACAACGCATCCAAAACGCTTCCGCCCGACTGATCGTCAACGTCCCCCGCCGCAGCCACCTCACCCTCCATCTGAGAGACCTACACTGGTTCCCCATTGACAAGAGGATTATCTTCAAGCTTCTCACCCACGGACACAAAGCTCTCCACAACGCCGGACCAGCCTACCTGAACAGCAGACTCAGCTTCCACACCCCCACCCGCCAGCTCAGCTCCGCCAGCCTCGCCCTTGCCGCTGTCCCCCGCATCCAACGAACGACCTCCGGCACCAGATCCCTCTCCTACCTCACAGTCAAGACCTGGAACACCCTCCCTACCCACATACGGCAGACCCAAGACCTACTTGCCTTCAGAAGACTCCTCAAGACCTGGCTCTTCTAACAGTAGCAGCACCCCCTCTCCCCTCAGCTCCTTGGGACCCTCACGGGTAAGCAGCGTGCTTTACAAGTACTCTGATTGATTGATTGATTAATATTATGTTAATATATATGTATATGTGTTAAAGAATAAAATTGTATGTTTTTTTAACTTAAATTAATTATTTAATAATTTTAAGGTTATGTAAGTATTTTTAAATATGTTTTAGTTAATTATTTTTATTATTTTCAAATTACTTTTAAGATATTTTTAAAAATCGATATTTTGACTAACTATATTGTTTTTAACAATATTTTTCATTCAATATTTTTGTACTTACCTGTTTGTAGATAGGACTTCGATATTTTTGTATTCGATATTTTGTCATCGATATTTTAGGTATTCTAGATTTGTGTAATCAATATTTTGTCAGTGATCCGATTGGAACAATACCTCAAGACTTTCTGCTTCGCTTCTGTCAACAGGAGGGACTGTAGAAAATGTATTTTTTATCTTGACACTCACTCAGCCATTTTGTACACTATGGAAAAGTATGTCTGTTATCTTGCCATTCGCTCCTCCATTTTGCGCTTCACCCACCCTTCATCACTGACCTTCTCTCTGTATCACAAATGCTCGGTGGCTTCACATCTTGATTCACCTCATCTCTTCACTGCCCTTCGCCCTGCAGGGGCCCAATAGTGATCATCTGCTAGCTTATCAAATTGACCTCTTTACTGTATACGCGGGCATGGGGATGACGGGTATATAAGACGTGGAACCAATGTGCTTGGCAGATTGCCTCCTCACACAAGCTGCGGGTGTCTGTTGTCGATGCTCTCTCTCCATATCATGAGATTGTAATAAATATCCTTTCTCTTGGCGCTCCAGTGTTGGTCTCAGTTTGTATCCCAGACCGGTGGATGAAGGGTTCACCCTGCACCTTTGGGTGGTCTTCGAATGAGACCCCCAAATCCACACTACTAGCATGCAGTCGAATCAAAGGTTCCAGTGTTTAAGCGTAATATAATGCCATTGATTTTCAGTCGGTACACCATATTCTGATTACAAGCATGGGAAATCCCTGTGGCCTGTGTGGTCAAAAAGATTGCTCAGTCTCTAGCAATTGGCTCCTGTCAGCTACAGAAGCCACACCCGACAGGTATGATGGGATGTCAGGGTTACCAATAATGGGCACAAGGGGTGAGATGAGCTTAGTGATGGCCAACCTATCCCATACCTCAACCTTCGCCCTCACCACTGGTGAGATGTAGACTCCTGACTGCCTCTGTTTTTAGAGAGCCAATGTATCTTCTAAATATGGACCTCAGCTATACTTTGATAAAGGAAGCACCAGTGTTTCTCCATCTGGGTTCTGTTTCATTGAAATAAATATCACACCTGGCCGCTAGATAGTAATAGTAGAGATGGGGTACTGCCAAGCCACCCTCTGAAGTGGGCAGGTAGGCCCTCTTTTGTGCCAAACACGTTATTTTGCCGTCCAAAATAAAGGCCTCATTTAGATTTTGTAATTTATCTAGGAGGAGTGAAGGCTGACTAAAAGGAAGAGCCTGCATGACATATAGGAATTTAGGAAGCAAACTCATTTTCACCGCTTCCAACATGCCCACCCGTGAGAGGCCCCACACTTTCCAAGAATAGGTATTGATGCGTGCCATACACAGGATATCTTAGTAGTTGCTTGGTACTTATTGCCCTAAGAATGGCAAGAATCTCAGGCCCAAATGAGGTACCCAATAGGCTTCCCACAGGATCGGGTAGAGTAGTTCAAGTTGCAGCTTATCTGCCTAGGGAATGGTAAGATTACGAGCCTGCGATTTCTGTATATTGACCTTAAAACCAGAGACTCTGCCAAAGACCTCCAGCTCCTGTAAGAGAGTAGGGGCTGAGTGAGTGCCCCCAGGCATACAGCGTTAGCTTAGGTTCACGGTGGCATGTGGTTATGCCTTTTATCTTGGGGTTGGTCCGTGTACACTCAGCCAGGGGTTCCATATAGAGGGCAAACAGGAGTGTGGAATCTGGCATCTCTGGAGGGTGCCTCTAGCCACCGCAGACCTCTGTGATGGGAGTCCGTTGAATCTTATGTGGGCAATGCGGTTTGCATAGCTGCAATATATCCATGACCGGAAACAGGGTCTTAGGCCTACCCCTTCCAGATTGTGCTGCAGGAAGAGCCAATTCCCCATAGTATTTTTATATGTGTGATTTCACCTAAGATTAGTCAGTCTTATGGGCTTTCGGTAGTCTGCCATGAGGATGACCTGCACTGATTCTGGTCCTTGGCAGGCCTCTGCCTCAGCTTTTCCACATTGTTCTGGCATGCTTTAATGCCACTCTTGAATGATCTGTAATTTTCTCCTGTTAAATGCCACCATGTCTGAGGCTTTAATTTAGGCTAGAATCTGCTCTGAACTTCCACACTTGGCCTGGTTGGAATTTCCCCTTTCCATCTGTTGCCCCTAGAATATAGAACTTCAGCCTTGATTTAGATAAAGATCTGGCTCTAAAAGACCAAGTGAGTGCTGCAGTTTTCTCTTGCGTTTAGCGGGTAAGACTAATGAGAAAACGGGCTATGCACTTGGGACCAGGGTTTCTTCCAGGTTTGACTAAGCAAATGTATACTATGTTGATCTCCGTGCTGATACTGTGCATAAACTTCTGGTGGTCCATACCATGGCCATAAACCCGGTCCATAATCTGTGCACATTTAATACCGTAGGGGGCTACAATGCCTCTCAGTTAGTCGGCGGATTCAATTTAAGGTCATATGTTATGCCTTCTGTTATCTTGGCCATGCCTGATTTCAGGCCAGTCTTCATAATTGTGCTCCTTCTTGTGCCCTGTGTTCTCAAGTGTCAGTTGGTTCTGGCCATTAATTTCTGGAACAAGTTCCCTATCCACATTTGGCAAATCTTCAATCATAAGTCCTTTCGCTCAGTGCTGAAGTCTTTCTTGTTCTTCCAGTTTACTTTTTACATTCATTTCATTTTTCTCTTCCTTGGAGCTGCCCTAGGGCCAAGGTGCCTTTGGTGAATGTTTTTACTGTACAAATGATACAATCACACACTCTGATGATGTGCCGAAGCACATGCGCAGACGGGTAGCACACTACTCCATGGGAGTGCTATGTAGGAAGAATTTGTGTTTGTCTTGCGAGTTATAGGGGTAGTGTATGATATTGTGCATGAGGACCAGAGCTGTGCTCTTTTTTTGTATGTTTGACAGTGTACATCTGCTTTGAGAGAAATAACTCTTTAGCAACATAGGTGTGTGAATAAGATGTGTGTTTATGTGTTGTTGAAAGTGTTATGATGTTGTGTGTAGGGCCTGACTGGCCATAGCGGGCACCAGGTGTTTCCGCAGTGGGCTGCCAGGGTGGGAGCCAGTTTTTGACCTCTGGGGAGCCGGTTTTAGCGGCCCTTTGTAACAAAAGCAGCTGCAGTGTTTTCCACATTCATCCCCCACTCCGCCAACCCCTCCTCACCCCCTGGCAGCCAGTTGGACTCAATTGCCAGGGCCGGTTTGCATTCCCAGTCCAGCCCTGGTTGTGAGTGTGTGAATGCCAGACCTCTCAGGCCATGTTGTTGAAAGTGTGTAGCTGTGCCGTGTCAAGAACTTGATGCAGAGAAGATCTGTTGAGTTCCCTTCCTCACTTGCTCTAAGAAAGAGCAACTCCTCTCAGTAGCCACAGTGCAATACTGCATGAATGAATATATGTTTAAGATGTCAAGTATCTCCTGAAAAGCGTTCCGGTTATGACACATTGTCCTCTTGTAATTGCTTCTCTATGCTTTAAACAGGAACTGACATCACAGGAAAAGATTATTGCGTATCTTGGTGTGGGAACCTCAAACACCCTGTAATTGGGTGGGCTCCATTCTTGGAAAGGGATGCTTCAAAGGTTTATTTCCATACTTCTCCAGAAACTGATGGCGTTTGTTCGACAAGGAAGATGAAGAACAAGTTTACCATACGTCATGCCGTGCTGGATTCTAAAGTTACGTTGTCACCCTTCGTGCAAATCGGGACTTGCCGGAAACCCGTCTGAATCACCTCTAGTACCAGGACAAATCAGGAGACTAAGGCACCCAGCCATAGGCAGAACGCATTGTCTGAAAGTGCGCTGATGGAGCGTGTGTTTCTTCTTGCACTGAGCTACAATGGCCTGTGCTAATGTCTTGGTACTGGCCTCAGCACATATATCAATACAGATGTAACATGCCTACAAATGGGTGTAGGAAAGAGTGTGGCAGTACGTTTACTAATGCATGTATGATGTATCTACTTTCTGTGGAGAAGCCTGATTTAGATTTCGGGGGACTTGTTACTTTGTCACAACGGTGAGGGATATCTGATTTATATTTCGGCAGACGGGCTATCGGTGACGGATATCTGATTCATATTTCTGCGGATGGGATATCCGTCACCATTGTGATGGAGTCATCATTGTGATGGCGTAACCCATCCGCAGAAATCTAAATAAGGCCCTAAGTAATCTTAGTACACAAGATACACACTATTTCTCTTGCACTGGTTACACAAACGTGAAGAACAAATACTTTTCTATTAAGTTCAGGCAGTGTACACACACTAGGGTTTCATGATTTCACACTTTTGGCGTTGTTTACACCTGCCCGATCATTCACATTCCTTTTTATTCAAATTGGCTTGTAGAAAACTAAATATGCATACATTAGACAGCTAGGAGGTCTTTTAGAATTCCAGAATAACTAGGCGCACTACCTGGGTGGCCGCAAGGTAATAGTTTCAAAAGGTGGTCAGTATAGGCAATGAGGCGAGCGGTAATCCCTCACAACCGCTCTAAGATGGACCAGAACGGTCCACACAATTAGAAAAGACAACAATGCCCCTGCGCTATACACATTAAATTATTTCTTGATAGTACTGATATCAGTTAGTAAGGAAAAATGGTGGAAGTTATTAAGACAAATCTAAACCGGCGCCGGGAACCAAAAGAGGGAGAACTGTACCAACTAGGTGCAACCGCCTCGTGGACTTAACTGCGTATCCGCCCAACCAGGAACTTTTTTCTCCTCCCGGTTTTTCACTTGACTTGTGAATAATCGAGATTCGTCAGATCCCGCACAGCCTGAGTGTGTACGTTTGGAAATCAGAATTCAGGATTCCACGCAACGCCCCTACTGGGTGTTTCTCACACATATTTTCACCTATAACTTACGAGGCCCGGAAGATTCGCAGTTTGTTCCCTGCTATAAAACACGTGTTGGCTTGTGAAATGGAACAATAAACAGAAGTGACTACACCAAGAACAGATTGTTTCTCAACTCATATATTTTCACTTATGTATAATCATTCTCGAAGTTTGACCTATAGTTTAGATTTGTCTCAATAACTTCCACCATTTTTCCTTACTAACTGATATCAGTACTATCAAGAAATAATTTAATGTGTATAGCGCAGGGGCATTGTTGTCTTTTCTAAATATGCATACATGGGACGATCAAATCAAGTTCAGGTGTGTTATAAGAAGATTAGATAATGTAACAACCGTAGAGCAATTACATTTAAAGCAATGCACCTGTTTATACCTACACAAAAATTTGTATTCCTTTTTATTCAAGTGAGTCTTAAGCAGAGTATACATGCTCATGAAGAGCAGATGCAACCAGTTCAGGTGGGTGTAAACAGATTCAAATGAGTAGCATTGACATTGAGAATTCACTTGCCTTTATTTCATGTAAGCCTTAAGCAAATTACATACCCATGCATGAAAGGATCACAACATTTCAGTGTGGGGCAGATCAGGTATTGTAATAATGGTAGTAGATCAGTTACATTTCAATGATCCTATATAGCCTGTGGAGCATAAAGAAGTGATTCTTCCTAAGCATGGCAGGCCAAGTGGATATGAAGGATGTTCCTAAATGCTTGCCTTTTAGTTTGGGGCAGTAGAATGTTGACAAGCGGCCCATCCACACTTGCACCACTTGACTCATCTTTTCCACAGCTGCCTCTAGTAGAAAGGTATACCATCTAGCCCCTTCCTTTCTTGTACTAATTAGAAGTGTGTGTAAATCCATTCTGAAACCTATCAGCACCCGATAATTCGGTCATAACTTGTATTGAAGATGTCTACAAGCTATTCTGTAAATATTTGAATGTACTCAAGCATCCCTAAGTCTCTGCCAACAAGTGCTCACACGACCTGGCCATTCGGTAGAACATTTCCCTATCAATTGATTTCAAATGTTCAAAGTTGAGAAGGCAACTGATCTTTTAAATATTCTCGGATCCCAGGGGAATCCCAAATTATCTGCCACTTTCCAAAATATGAAATTCCCATTTTCTACTCTATTTCATAGCAACATTTGTATGCTTTAGTTAAAACCTTTTACAAACCTTCCTATACTACTTTGGGATGATACTCCATAATTTTAAGAAGCAGGACACAAATCCATCCCTCAGGGAGTGCTGCCAAAGATCTAAAATTCCTCGAGCCCTCAAATATAACTGCACATCTGGTAGTGCCAAGCCCCCATTCCTCAAAGAATGGCAAAGATTTTGTCCATAACAACCCACATCTCCTTAGATGCCCACACAAACTAACTAACGTTATTGAAGTTTTAGTCATGCATTTATTGTCAACAACCAATTGGAGTGTAGCAAATAGAAAATTATATGTTGGTGTGATCAACATATTTAGGATGTTCATCCTGCCAATCATAGTAAGAGGTAAGTACTGTCAATTCTTTAATACAATATTGACTTTGTTGGTAACCCTGTACAAATTATATGACATTAACTTTAGAAAGTCTGTGTTAATCTGCAGTCTCAAATATCTTAACTCTGTTTGAAGTTGAGTTGATGTAAGGTTGGGATTCAATACAACAGCATCAAACTTAAGTGTGTTAACAGAGTAACCAGAACTCATGCTGGACTCGCTTATACTCAGAAGATAGCTCTTTGTGTATTCCATCTAAATATGATGAGGACTTCACCATAAATTGCTGTTTTAATACTATACCCATTACAATAAATTGCTATACTATTTTTTGAGCCTCAATTGTTACACCAGTGGCTCAACAAAAAGAATAAAATGTGCTGGCAAAAAAGGTCACCCCTATATATTACTTCATTTGATATTAAATCCGGATGTGAGAGAACCATTAACAGATGCTTCGTAAATAAACTATAGAGCAGTCAACATTTAGGCTTAAAACCTGTGACATTTATATGTCCAATAAACGTGATCAAAGGTTAGCAATAGAAACCATGTATATCTTCGCCTAGTCAATGAAACCAGTTGAAGTAACTCACTAAGATGTATCCCAGGGATAAACGCCATCTGATCCTCATGCACCGGACAGATCCCTGACATAATATCGATGCTTCCAGTATCCAAACCCCAAAAGTAATGGAAAATGAAGACCAGAAGCAAAAATAATACATCTTTATTCTATAACAATAAGTAATTATTCATTCTATTCATAATACTTATTAAAAACATCAATTTTTTATTATATTTTTAAACACAAAAAATACATCACATAAACTATTTCTACTACAAACAAATACATTTTAAACAAAGGATTTCACACTAAAATTTTAAAAATTCTATTATCGATTTCAAATCTTTATTTCGATCATAAAAGATCATAAAAGATATGCACAAAATAGAATAATCATTAAAATGCATATAAAAACCCAATAAAAACAGTATATGAATATACTTAATACAATACAAGTCTGAAAAATGGGTTAGCCCAAATACAAGGGAAGTAGAAGAGGTGTTCACAGTGTTGTGGTGCCCTTGATTATTCGAGCACGTGCCAGCCACATTGCAGTCAGAAATGTTGCCATAGCAAACACTGTTGGCGGAGATAGATCCGACTTTAGTACTCTATAGGCCGGAGCATATGTTCTGAAGCCCAGGTTTTTTAAATGAGGGACCAACCAATGTCTCCTAATTCTGGTATAGGCTCCACAGAACAGGACCACATGCAAGTCATTCTCCGATTTGTAAGCACATGCCGGGCCGATCCACCTGCCCAAGCCTTTGTGAAGGACCTTAGAGGGAGAGACCCATACCTCCATTGCAGAAAGATCTTCCTTGTAAGCACCGGTGTCATGCCATCCAAGGCACATTCATGGCTGTACGAGTCTTTGATTTTAATGAAGGATCTGTTAAGGACCCCTCCCGAGTGGTATCCAGTGTTTTTTGAAGCATGTGATTGTAGAACAGAGTAGACAGTGCTTTTCTGGGCATCCTCGTGCACGCACTTTCGGGATCCGACCATAAGTCAGGCACTCCAAGAGTCTCACACATTCTCCTTATATACTTTAGCCAAGGAATTTTGGTGGCATTGGGTAACATGAGAAATTCCTGCAGCTCCAATCTGTAGTTGGCAAGATCTTGGCTGCTCCAGAGGCGGCGCCAGTAGATCAGAGGTTTGAGACCCAGTTCTTCTGTACTAGGTCTCAAAGCCAGGTCTAGTCTCAATGGGAGAAGTGGAGTACTTGGGGGGAGGGCAACCAGTTGTCTAATAAATTTGTTTTCTATACTTTGGATGGTGTGTGTCGAGGTGTGGCCCCACAGCTCACCTCCATAGATGATTCCCCCACGAGCCTGGGCTTTATAGATCTGAATGGCAGGTGCCAGCGGGCAGACTGGGGATTTACTAGCGATTCTTGTGATACCTCCCGCCCTCTGCAATAGTTTCATGCTAGCTTTTGTTATGTGGGCCGACCATGTTAAATTCTGGTTTAGGGTTATCCCAAGGTATTCTATTGTATGTACCCTTTCCAAACATGCTGTGCCCAGGCGGGGGTTTGGGCGATTGTTGACCTTTGGGTTGGGAATCATGAATTTAGTCTTTGCAGGGTTGATTTCGAGCCCCCTTTCGTTGCAAAAACCTAGAAATCCATCCAGCACCCGCTGTAGCCCCATTGGTGATTTGGACAGCAGCAGGGTGTCATCCGCAAACATGATTGCGGGCACCCTGCTGCCGTTCAATTTTGGTGCATCGATGTTACTAATCCTCCTCAGGTGTTCTATCACCCCGTTCACGAAGAGGCAAAACAGGGTCGGGGCTAGCACACAAACCTGCCTCACCCCTCTGCGAACGGGCAACCTGTCAGTCAGCTTGCCACCTTTCCCGCACCTAACTCGTGCATAATTATCTTTGTGGAGTCTGATCAGGATTTCAAGGATGTCTCCCGGGACGCCCAACTCGGCCATTACCTCCCACAGTTTTGCCCTTGGAACCAGATCGAATGCGGCACGAAAGTCACACTCCAACAAAAATAATTTTTAAAAAGTGTTAAACACTAAAGGGGTGAGTGGAGTGGAGTTCCCACTCTAATATAAACCAATTTGGGGAAGGTGTAGGACACTAAAACAGTGACATTTGTCAAGCTAATCTAATTTGGGGAAGGTGTTGGACAATAAAAAGGTGATAATTACGATTCCTATTCCAATCTAAACAATTTTGGGGAAGGTGTTGAATACTAAAGGGGTGGCATTAACTATTCCTACTCCAATCTAAAGAAATCTGGGGAAGGGTTTGGAAACTAAAAAGCACATTTACTATTCCCACTCCAATCTAAACAATTTGGGGAATGTGTTGGACACTAAAGGATTGACATTCACTATTCACGCTCCAACCTGTACCAATTTGGAGAAAGTGTTGGACACTAAAGGGGTGACATGTACTAGTCCCACTCAAATCTAAACCAATGTGGTGAAGGTGTTGGGCACTTAACTGGTGTCATTTACTATTCCCATTCCAATCTAAGCCAATTTGGGGAAGGTGTTGAGCACTAAAGAAGTAAAATGTACTATTTGTACTCCAATCTAAAAAATGTTTGCAAAGTGCTAAACACTAAAAATATTATATGCACAATCAATACTCCATACTCACAAAATGTTTCCTCTATAAAATAAGCTAAAATTTACTTATAAAACAAACAAAAACTAAAAACTTATAAATTTGTAATTTAACATTAGCATATAAAAGAATGTTATCACTATTAATAATTAATATTTTTTTTAAATATTTACTACCATTCCAAAACTTTGAAACATAAAATAAAAAATGTAATCATAATCCAAAACTATCATAAAATTTACAATCATTTTTTTTTACATTTACATTATAAATTTCAACATTAAAAAATACTTACAATTATTGTCATTTTGATAATATTTTTGCAAATTATAAAATTCAATAAAAAAATATATTTTACTTGATTACATTTACTTGTATTATATTATTTTTTGGAGTTCTTTGTAATATAAAAATGCATTTTAATAGTTATAGTAAAATATATATTTTTAATTTAATATAATTATTACATATTCTAATTCATTGTAAATTATTATTTGTGAAACAATGTCATGTGGCAAAATACATTTTAACATTTTACAATATTAATTTGCATATCAAGTAGATATTTAACATTAAATTCTCAATAGCATATCCACTTTAAAAAATCTCCCCACACTTATCCCCTAAAAACCCACTTGACACTTAAAACGATATTTTTATCTTCAATTTTCTTGCTGACAATATTTATGACATCCCGATATAAATCTTGTCTATGATTCTTCCTCTCTAGCCGCACAAATGTTGTCTATTCTGACGTTGTCAGGGCGCTACTCATGGAAGTATATCCAACTCAGAGTAACACTCTCCTTAATATCCCTCAGAATCAAAGTATACACAAGGTCAAGTTGCTCAACTCCAATTATGCTCCCTAGTTTCTCCACAAACAAGGCGTCCACATATTCTGCCTACATCCTAAATCAAGTCTCCATTACCAGTAAGAAGTCCCGATCCTTCTTGTGGTGTCACGTATTGGAGCTGCAAAGGTTGTATTTGTCAAACCAATTTGGTTACAGCAGTCTATTTTTCAAATTTGTAATCCAGCATTTCATAGCACTATATTATTTTATTCAATCAATGATATTTAGATTTATGGTAAACTACCCCAAACCAAGACTTTAAGAATCTCATACAACATGCACTAGGACTTTCCCTAGTTTCAACACAAATACTCCACTTTACACTTCACTTCTCCTACCAATGGTGGTTTATGAATCAATTTTCTGACTAGTGTCCACCGGTGAGTTCCAGGAACTGCCATTGGCATCTCCAAGCCCAATCTCACCCCCAAATGTGATGGGGAGATGCTCTGCCCCCTCAACCCATTATTTCCCTATCTGATCTACTGGAAAGTATTCTAAGTGGGGGAAGTGGCCATATTCATTATACAAATTAATTTACCCATGCTGTTGAGATATAAGATTGTTACCATTTGTTTTTTATTTGCACATTTTTCTGGCTGTGCCCTGCTTCATATCAACACATGAGCCTCATTACAATGCCGGTTGAACGAGCGTCTGACTGACATAATTTTTGGATCAGGAGCGCCTGAAAAGTATGCGGCAATCTTGAATTCCAAACATAACATAACTTAGTATGAGCTCATGTTCACCCCCAAGGAGATCTTCTGGCGCTATTGGCAAATACACACCGGGGTTTCTTGTTACTCAACTCAATGATATTAATTTTATCGATTTTGAAGGATGAAACCCTAAGTGGTAGTAACCCTTTTTTGGGGAGTTTTATATAGTGGGAACTCGACCCGAAGGTTGATACCTTTGCATGAGCACCAGATGCATTACAGATGGGCACATTCATTTTTGTTAGGCACGAAGAGATTAAGTGATTTGCCCGGAATCACAAGATACTGAGCATCCCTGCCGAGATTCGAGCCCCGTTCCCTAGCTTCAAGGTCAGCCACTCTGACCATTAGGCCCTCTATGGGCTCTGCACTCTCACAACTGCATGGCTGCACCTGAAGAAAAGGCTCTCCTTCAAAGCCATGTGCTTTTGCTGTAGGGTCCTAAAGGATAAAAAGGCCTCATTACTTGCATCAGTTCTTAAGCCTTATTCTCCGACTAGGAATTTAAGATCTGCTGGGGCCTCATTTACACGCATCCCCACTGTAAAGAGAGTTCGCATCGGGGGCTGCGCCACTAGTTTCTTAGCAGCTAAGTTGTTGAACTCCCTTCCTCTTCAAATTAGAAAGGAAATAACCGGAAGCTATCTTTCTGCATAAATATAAAAACCTGGCTGTTCAGGTAGGCCTGAATTTTGATGTTTGTCTGGATATGTAGGACTTCGGTAGAAGTAACCATGAGCTTTATAAATCACTTTATTATTATTATTATTATTATCATTATAATCATTATTATTACTATAGAATTGCCCCCTTGGGAATTATGTTGAGGTGAGTCATAGGAGCAGACAGTAATCCATGGGATCACTACATTTTCCTCAATGTCTTCCCAAATGGAAAATATTTTTTTAAAGAAGCTGCACCAGTTCCGTTACGGAATGCGGGCTACTTAAAAAGAAATGTTTACCCTTTGGGAATGCAAATGGTGCACAGTGTGCACCCACTATTTGGGATCTGTATATACATATATCTGCCTCTTTGTATAAAAGATAACATAGGTTTGACATTAACCTTTGTTTGAATTAAATTTGTTTGTGGTTTTCATTTTGTGTTGCGCCTGGGACCTCATCTGTAGAAGCACAGTGCAAAATTTAGATTATACAAAACAAGTCTTTTGGATTCAAGTCCAACTTTTCTATTTGGGTTTCTCAATGAATTGTCCATTTCAGAAGAATTCTTCCTTGAGAAGAGGTTATTGTGTTTCCAGCATTTAAACCCAGAGCGTACTGTTTGGGCAAAGTCTGGACTGTCAGTGTAATAGGAGAGATGTACGCAGTGATTTCATTTGATCTAACTGCCTGGGGCCCAGAAGCTAGTTGTCGATGGGGAGGGGACTCCAAGCCCCAAGTCTCACTGCGGCAGGAAAGATGCCAACGTCAGCACTTGCGCCGGGGGGGGTGCCTATTATACCCATGCCGAGCTCCCGCTGCGTTAGACCAGAAACTGCTTGTTGGTGGGGGCGGACTCCCAGTCCCGAGTTCACTGCAGCAGAAAAGCTGTCAACATCAGCACTTGCATCGGGGTCGCCTATTTACCCGTACTGGGCTTTCGCTGTGCAGGACTTGCCTGGGCAAAGACCAGGACAAGAGAGGGCCTGTCTGTGCCCATCAGCGGCAGGAAGAGGCGGGATGGGCCACCCCATTTGGCTCATATTCCGCTGTGCAGCAAATTAGAGGTTACCTGCCCGGTGTAATACACTAGCCAGGTCAAGGACAAGGTACTTTCTTTCTGTGAACTATTTTTTTGTGACTATCACGTTTGACTTTTTGCCTGGATATCCAATGGTGATTTTAATTTGGAACTATTGTGCTGGTTTATAGCTTGTTAAGGGGCTAAATGGTGCTTTAGGGTGTTTCGATCATGGGAGAAAAGAAAAGACCCTCTACCAAACCTCCGCCCCACTTTGCTTCTTCGCGTTTATCTACCATAGAAGGCTATCTCCATCGAGCAGTGGGGGTTCTATCCAAAGAAATAGAACTGGTTGAAAGGATGCCCTCGTTGGACAGGGATGTGCCCCTTGCACCATCTCATAGATCACCCACGTGCTCCAGTTTGGAGGGGCCCATTAATGACGGGACAGTTGGGGGATTACGAGGAAGATCATGGAGGGGCTATTCCTGGTATGGATAGATCTATCATTTCCACCTCACCGGTTATCAGCCCGATGTGGAGGCAAAAACTGAAGGCTTGTGTATCCACCCAGCCTCCTGTTGAGACTCTGCCTGCGGCTCGACCCGTTTGTAATTTATCTGGATTAGAGGGAGATCCTTCGCTTATTCCCTTAAGAATGTTTTGATCAGGGACCTCAAGACACTGCTAAACAATAAGTTGGATCCAATCCTCCCATTGAAGACAGGGTGTAATAGTTATTCTCTTTGATGATTAAGGGGAGGGTGTCCTGTGTCAACCTATTACCTCGGAGTCGCAGGTCCCATCCCAGTTGTATCAAAGCCAGGGGACATGGGGGAAACAGTTATATAGTTGCTCCCACCCACCCTTTGGGCGTTGAAGGGGAAGGTCTGCGTCGAGTTTCCTATCAACCTCCTGGAGAGTGCCAAACTTGCCCCCAGAAGTAACTCCTTATGCCATGGTCCTGGGGAATGTCCCCCCGCTCCAGCACTGCAAATTAAGGCATCACTGTCTCGAGGCGGGTTACACAAATGACAATTAAAATCACTGACAAAGACAAATTGAGATTGGCCAGCACACAATCCAGATAAGAGACTCTCAGGGGTCTGAGCTACTCTACTTACTATTATAAAAGTTGATTAAAACCATTGGAAAATGGGCGTAGTAGTAGTAGTAGTATAGCTTTATTTCGATACGGCACATATCATAAAAGCAGTACAAAAAGTAAAATCATTACAAAGGTGCATAATATAAAATACCGTAGAGAATCATAATAGACATTAATACATAAAATACACATTTAAGCTATCCTTACATATATTTGCACTAGTGGCTAAAAACAGGTCAAAGAGAATAGGACATTATTGAATCAATAGCTTTCTTGCAGATCTTATACGCCATGCCCAACCAAGAAATTTTGCCATGCAGCATGCAAAGAATGGGCGGGCATCAGAGCGCAATATACGTAGGGCTTCTAGATGTGATCTTGTTCCCAGACTTCTGCACAAGGGCTTTAACCATTTCGATCTAGGAGCTGCATAAACACTGCACTCAAACAGAAGGTGGGCGTCAGATTCAACCCTTGAGTCGCAAAATGGACAAAATGGGACCGTTTGAAAGGGAGGATTCCAGGAGGAAGTAAACAATCCTAAGGGGAGAACACCCACCCTAAATTTGAAGTAGAGTGATCTGTCTCCAGAGCTGTGGATTAGGTCCAAATAAGGTTCCCTGAAGGGGAGATCTTTAACTAGTAAAAATTGGGCAACAGATTTGCAAAGATTGGAGTTGCGCATTCTGTTATTTTTTACCCATAGCCAGTAGGCATTCTTTAGAAGCAGCTTGGGTGGTGCTGTTTTGTTGGCCCAAGCATCTCCCAATCCCAGCTCATAGAGCAATCGTTTTACCTCCCTAAACCAGGGTATCTTATTACAACCTGGGAGAGACAACAGATCTTTCAGGGCGTCAGCGTAACTACACAATTCTGGGACATTCCATACCCGGGACCAAAGTAGCAGGGGGCGCAGTTTTGCTTGCTCACAAATTGGGCGAGTGCCTGCATCCAACAAGAGGGGGATTGTAGGAGTGCTGTGGGGTAGCCTCATCAGATCTTTATGGAAGTTGTTTTCCATCTTTGCCAATGTATCGACTCTCTGCGTACCCCACAGTTCGGCGCCATATAAAGCTGCGCTTACGACCCTTGCTCTGTAGATATCTAGCACTGCCCCGATTGGTTTCAATGAGGAGGCTCGTTGCTCCTTGAGCAAAACACCCGTGACCCTTTTGTGCGTCAGAAACACCTTTTGATGGTGTGCCTTCCAACTCATTGAGTCACACAAGCGAATTCCCAAGTAGTCAAATTCTTTGACTCTCTCCAGGGGGGTGGAGTCTAAAACAGGTGGGGCGACGGATTTCTTGGGGGGATTAAGGACAAGGAATTTGGTCTTGCTTATATTTATAGCTAAACCCCTGCTATCACAGAAGGATTTAAAGCTAGAAAGCAATTTCTGGATGCCAGCTGGAGATTTCGAGATCAGGAGGGTGTCATCCGCAAACAGGAGCGTTGGGATCTTTCTGCCCGCCAGGGTAGGCGCATCCGCAGGGTGTTGCAGCAGATGCTCCACCACTCCGTTGACATATAGAGAAAACAGAGTGGGGGCAAGCACACACCCCTGGCGGACGCCCCTGTCTACTGGGATGCGAGATGTTTTTTCTCCCTGGACACCCCACCTGATCTGGGCGAAATTGCCTTCATGAAATTTTTTAAGCAAGAACAACAGGTAGTTAGGTAGTCCTAGACCATCGAGGACATTCCATAGCAGTTCCCGTGGGACTAGGTCGAAGGCCGTTCTCAAGTCTATAAAGACTAGATATAACGTACCCCCTCCCAGCACCACCACCTTCCAATATATCATCAGAAGGCGGAATGTTTGCTCGATGGTGCCTGTCCCTGTTCTAAAACCTGCCTGAAAATCAGACAGGATCTTTTCCTCGTCGGCCCATTGGAGGATCCTACCCAGAACAACTTTCCCCGCAACCTTCTAGGTTGAGTCCAGCAAGCTAATAGGGCGGTAGTTTGCTGGGTCGTCCCGGCTGCCTTTCTTAAAAATAGGCACAACTTCTGCGCCCCTCCAAGAGTCAGGAAAGGATCCCCCTAGCAGAGCCTCATTTAAGAGTAAAGCAATTAATCTGCTCCATACTACCGGGTAGGATTTAAGTAAGTCCCCTGGGATACCATCAGGGCCTCGAGCCTTGTTGGGGACAATGCTCCTAATAGCCCCTTCAACTTCCTGACTGGTAAAAGGGAAGTCTATAGGAAGAGAGTTAGCTATTGTAATGGCCAAAGATCCCGGGCATGGAGGAGACAAGTCCAGTGCAACAGAATAAAGCTTGGAGAAGTGGGCAAACCAAGCATCACCCGGAATGTTGCAGGTTATTTGTTGGTCAATGGGCTTGTTCCTTGCTCTTAGGAGATCCCAAAACCGTTTGGAATCCTTCAAGGAACTAGCTTCAGTTAGGTCACACCAGAAATGGTAATCATGAGCCTCCTTTGCCTCAACCACTGTTTTTTTGTAAGATTTCCTCGCGGAACTAATGGTGACCTTGTCCCTACTCTTTACTGCAGCAATAAGCTCCCCCTTAGCAATACGACATTTAGGAGAGTACCAATTGTCTCTAGCATTGGAATCACTTTTGGAACCCACCCTGGGTTTGGTATATTGAATAGTAAACAATTTACTCAGTGATACTATAGTCTCTATAAAAAGTGGTAAGACTTTAGTACTGGCTGGGCTTATGGCGTCAAGCCGAGGCTCCACCACTGACAAGATGGACCCGGCTTGCGCCATCCTTGCCTCATCAGCTTTAACTTTTGCCCACTTCAAACGTCTACCACAATTGGACGGAACAATTTCATGGGATGACTTCCAAGTGGGTGCTTGCTTGTACTTCTTGCTTTGCCAATTTGGAGAGAGGGTTAAGCAAAGGGGGTTGTGGTCGCTATCGCAAGATGCTACAACCTCCATATCCAAGTGGAATGGCCAAAGATTATAATTCAGGATAATAAAATCGATTCTGGAGGAGTGACCCGGTCTATTGTAGGTGTGAGCTCCCATAAGGTCCGATTTTGAGCGGCCATTCGCTGATCTCAAATTATGCTCCAAGCAGAGTGCATTGATATCTAACGCACTTTGTGTCCATTTGGGAATCGGATCCAGCGACAAGGTCGGGATACCCCTTCTTGCATCTTCTTCGAAAGAATTCAAAATATCCTCCTTTGCCAGCGGTTCGAAACAACAGTTGAAGTCGCCCGCAAGGAGAATATAAGAGTCAATCTTGCAAGCAGCTAGGTCGTTGCTAAGACCTGTCTGAGGTAGGCTTGATGTCCCGCTCCTGGCGCCCCTCAGATATAGGTTGAAGACCTCTAACATCTTGCCCCCCTCGCAATGTATTGAGATCCTCTGCAAGTCGGGAGAATGAGTGGACCTATCACTCACTTTTAAACCCAAAGCAATTCTAACCCATATTAAAAGGCCTCCAGATGGACGACCCTTTGAACCCCTTTGTTGGAGAGCTGGGACAAAATAGGTGGTAAATCCTACTCTATGTTTTGGGTCCAAGGTCCAGGTTTCTTGCAAAATGCAAATGTCAAATTGCTCTATGAACACATTCCATTCGGGATTGTCAAAGTTCCGATTTAGCCCTGCCATTTCCAGCTTACAATCTTTAACGGAGGTACAGCTGTGATAGGTTGACTGGGGGAGTAAGCAAATGCAGTAGAAGTTGGCACAGCCGCTGGGGGTAACCTGTCGAGGGGCTCATCTTGGGAAATTTTGTAGGAGGTTGTAAGGACCATAATTCCCTCAGACTGACTTCCTACAAATGAAGGTGTGGCCTGTACAGGGGCATTTGGTAGGATATGCAAGGATTCCGACTGTGCATTCCTACCTTGTGGACTAGAGGCTCCCAATACAGTCAGCTCGGCTTGATCTGCACTACTCTTAGCTATCAAACCCCCCTCAAAAATAGAGCTGTGTAGTGTTTGAACTAGGCCAAAAGGATGTACAGTTGCTGAGGGTTCGATGCCTGCACAATGGGACCCGGGACGCCCATGGGCTGGGAAAGATGGTACATTGCCCGCTGTGTGGGAACCTGGGTGCCTAGGGAGTCAATCTACTTCCTCCAAACCCCCGAATCTATTTGAGATTGGGAAACCATTCCAATGTGAAAAAGGATCCACTTGATGGTTAAAATGGTTTCTCCTTGGTTGTTGATGGACTAGTGACCAATTGTCCATCTGATTGTGGATCGGTTGTGGGGGATAGAAGAAGGACAAGGGTTTTGGAATGACAGAGGACCCTTCACTACAAGGCCACGAGCATATGTGCTGTGCTGTGTGCGGGTCATCGAAAGTTACAACTATGCAATCCCCCGCATTTGTTTTCCTAGTTGGGCCCACCCAGGAAGTTCTGCGCACCATCAGCACTTTACTTCTACGGCCATTGGGGATAGGTCTATTGACATTGAGCCAATGCATTATTTTATTTTTCAAGGACCAATGATCCTCATATTGGCCATTGCTGATCTGTGGAACCCCCATCAACACAACTACAAAATCATTTGCTTCCGGGGGAAGGTCAATATAGCCCCCTCTAAAATTGTTCTTAACCTGGAAGTCCCGGGTAGGTGGTATAGCTACCTTGTCAGGCTGGAGTTTTGAAGATAGCCCAGCTTTAGAATTGACAGGTAGGTGGGTTGGGGTCCGCTTCGGGGCCTTAGGGATTGTAACAGGAGGTATTTGATCCACCTTCACAGTCCTCGGTTTAGGAACCGGTCGTACAATCGTGGGTATAGTGGGCTGATTTTGGTGTGTTTGCACTATGGGAGCTGGAGAGATAGCATCGGCTACAGGGAGGCCCTGATTCTCAAGACTTCTCAAACCGAGAGTGGCCAGAGCAATAATGCTCTTTTCCATCTCAAGTAGATTATTTTCGATTCGTGAAAGTCTGAGATCTAAGGGGGAAAGGAGCTTTTTAAGGGATTCCCATACCAGATCTATGAATTCCCTGTCATTATTACCCAAACCATCTATCTGTGGACCTTCAGTCACTGGGGTGGAAGCAGGTAATTGCTCAGTGGTTGTCCCCACCCCAACTCCCTCCAGTGGTGGCTGCTCCCCAAACGGCCGAGCAACTTTGGTGGTAGGTGTTGGGCCATTCGTCGGTGTCAGGTGTTGTGGCACCGCAATTTTCGCCTTTTTCCGTGAATAGGCGGAACGAGAGCGAGCCTTCCGGTTTAATTTGGTGGCACTAGGGGCACTAGGGGCATTAAAGACCAATGGGGGGGGAAGGGTAGGAACAGCATTCTGGGCGCAAGAGGTGACGGGGGCGCTCACTTCCAGTAACTTGGGTTGTGAGGTGTGGTGTGGGGAAGGGATGAGTTGAGGAGGAGTCTGGTGTACCTCTGCCTGGGAAATTATACAGTGGGGGATGGGAGGACGCTCTGGAGTGACCGCCACAGCTATAGAGCCCAAGGAGGATTTTTTGGAAGTAGCAATGACTTCAGACAGTCTTCTGGCCGCTGCCAACTCGAGAGATACCCGAGTCTGAAGCTTGGATATTTCCCGGTCAATGGCGAAGTTAGTGCGGGTAATGAAGTCATCCATTGGACCACTAATTGGGTGACCACCTTTGGAGGCCTTACTCCTGGTTATTCTTGTGCACATATCTTAAGTAAGGGGCAAGGCCAAACAACAAAATATATATAAGAAAGGGAGGGCGTGGATCGAACTTTGCGGACCTCTGTGGTAGGAAGTAGCGGGCGAAAGAGAGCAGGCCAGTCCAGTCCGCTCAGTCCTCGAACGGCCTCAAACGGCCCGCTCTTTGCCCGGTCTTCGCCCGGTCGCTCCCGCGCGCGCTCCCGCGCAGCGAGGGACAGCTGTATCTATAGGTCCTTGGGCCAATGGGCAGAGACGTTCGAGGTGGGGCGGGGCGGTCAGGGAGAGCGGGGCCAGGTGACTCGGCCTCTCACACACCGGGACTCCTGGGAGTGTGAGTCCCGGGTTTTGCGCTCGCAGCCCTGCCGCTTTTCACAACCCCACAGCAGCGTCCACAAGACGGGAGAATCCGAAGCGGGACCCGCGGAGAGGGTACCGCGAGGCGTTGGTCAAGGACAGAAAAGCCTCCAGCAATCAGCAGGACAGAAGAGCCTCCAGTAATCAGCAGCGCCGTCCAGGTCAGGCAAACAGTGTCCCACAGTAGAGATGGTCCTTCCCTCTTTTCAGCTGTTCGAGGTGGGGCGGGGCGGTCAGGGAGAGCGGGGCCAGGTGACTCGGCCTCTCACACACCGGGAGTCCCGGGTTTTGCGCTCGCAGCCCTGCCGCTTTTCACAACCCCACAGCAGCGTCCACAAGACGGGAGAATCCGAAGCGGGACCCGCGGAGCGGGTACCGCGAGGCGTTGGTCAAGGACAGAAAAGCCTCCAGCAATCAGCAGGACAGAAGAGCCTCCAGTAATCAGCAGCGCCGTCCAGGTCAGGCAAACAGTGTCCCACAGTAGAGATGGTCCTTCCCTCTTTTCAGCTGTTCGAGGTGGGGCGGGGCGGTCAGGGAGAGCGGGGCCAGGTGACTCGGCCTCTCACACACCGGGACTCCTGGGAGTGTGAGTCCCGGGTTTTGCGCTCGCAGCCCTGCCGCTTTTCACAACCCCACAGCAGCGTCCACAAGACGGGAGAATCCGAAGCGGGACCCGCGGAGCGGGTACCGCGAGGCGTTGGTCAAGGACAGAAAAGCCTCCAGCAATCAGCAGGACAGAAGAGCCTCCAGTAATCAGCAGCGCCGTCCAGGTCAGGCAAACAGTGTCCCACAGTAGAGATGGTCCTTCCCTCTTTTCAGCTGTTCGAGGTGGGGCGGGGCGGTCAGGGAGAGCGGGGCCAGGTGACTCGGCCTCTCACACACCGGGACTCCTGGGAGTGTGAGTCCCGGGTTTTGTGCTCGCAGCCCTGCCGCTTTTCACAACCCCACAGCAGCGTCCACAAGACGGGAGAATCCGAAGCGGGACCCGCGGAGCGGGTACCGCGAGGCGCTGGTCAAGGACAGAAAAGCCTCCAGCAATCAGCAGGACAGAAGAGCCTCCAGTAATCAGCAGCGCCGTCCAGGTCAGGCAAACAGTGTCCCACAGTAGAGATGGTCCTTCCCTCTTTTCAGCTGTTCGAGGTGGGGCGGGGCGGTCAGGGAGAGCGGGGCCAGGTGACTCGGCCTCTCACACACCGGGACTCCTGGGAGTGTGAGTCCCGGGTTTTGCGCTCGCAGCCCTGCCGCTTTTCACAACCCCACAGCAGCGTCCACAAGACGGGAGAATCCGAAGCGGGACCCGCGGAGCGGGTACCGCGAGGCGTTGGTCAAGGACAGAAAAGCCTCCAGCAATCAGCAGGACAGAAGAGCCTCCAGTAATCAGCAGCGCCGTCCAGGTCAGGCAAACAGTGTCCCACAGTAGAGATGGTCCTTCCCTCTTTTCAGCTGTTCGAGGTGGGGCGGGGCGGTCAGGGAGAGCGGGGCCAGGTGACTCGGCCTCTCACACACCGGGACTCCTGGGAGTGTGAGTCCCGGGTTTTGCGCTCGCAGCCCTGCCGCTTTTCACAACCCCACAGCAGCGTCCACAAGACGGGAGAATCCGAAGTGGGACCCGCGGAGCGGGTACCGCGAGGCGTTGGTCAAGGACAGAAAAGCCTCCAGCAATCAGCAGGACAGAAGAGCCTCCAGTAATCAGCAGCGCCGTCCAGGTCAGGCAAACAGTGTCCCCTTGGAAAATGGGCGTAGCTTGCGCGCCGGCTAGAGAGGACGCCTTTCCCGTGAGCAGGACTCTACCGTAGATGCAGTGAGAGCGTATTTCTCCTTTTCCTGAACGCTTGTGTCGGCTCCAAGGTCAGTGGAAGGCTCCGTGCCCCTGATGTTGTGGTTCCCGGAGGATTTCGTCCCGTGTGGAGACTTTTATGTGCAGTGGTAATTTTTTCCTTTTCCCGTTTTGGCCGCTGAGCCCGTGTCGCGGTTTTCATTACCGCTCTGTCTCCCCGGCTGCATATTCTGCAATTATATGGCTCATTGACATTCTTCCTTCTACTAATGGCGCTTTCCTGCTGGTGCTTGCAGTTTTCTGCCTTTCATTCATTTTCTGGCCTAAATAATGTTCATTCTGTCAGAACAGGAAGAGGTGCCGCCATTTTTGAATATGCTGATTTTTGATTGACTGTTTTCTTCATTCCCTCCTATGTCTACAACAATATCTTAGCATTTGATGTTTTGGCTCTGCTACTCACTGCCCTACATGAACTGCTCCTTGCTACTACATACTGTGGAGATGAATTCTCTTTTCTTCAAATACTAATGCGATTTTCCCGTCGCGTTACCTCATAGCCCAGTGCCAACCTGTCTTATCTGCTGTGTTTTGTATTTCTTCAACTTCTACCGTCCAGCTTGTCCATTGTAACCGCTCCCTTTCCTATTTGCTATACTCTGAGGGAGAACCTGTTGCAAATACTGTCAAGTTTTACTCTGCGCAGTGCTCGTCATTCCTCTCTACACCTCACCTAGCTTTTCGACTCCAGTTAACGCTATTATCATGGCCAATGACTCCAAACTATCTCAAACTGGTACCAAACTAAAACGGCCTAAGAATGATCCACCCTCCCCTATTAAGTCCTCCTCCAATCCTGTTCTAGACTTCATCCTTGAGGAGGTTCGTGGCCTTCATCCGTTCATGGTCGCTACTAATGAAAGGCTTAAACAAATTGAAGACCGCTGGGTCCTTATGGAGGGCAAAGTTTTAAACTTGGAGCAAAGGGTTAGTGACATTCAGGATGCTTCGACTAAAATTTCACCATTGGAGCAAGAAATCCATAAACTCAAGTTGCACACTGAGGATTTGGAAAATCGTAATCGCAGAAACAACCTACGCGTTTATGGTATTCCAGAAAATTTGGAAGGTCCTGATATGGTGTCTTTCATGCAAATTTTTTTACAGGAACTTTTGGATCTCCAACCTGCGTCACACCCTCTTAATATTCAAAGGGCTCACCGGCTCGGTCGTATTAACTCTAACTCTAACAAACCTCATCGTGGCATTATCTTGCTCTTTCTAGAATTCACAGAATTAATGTCTGTTCTGAAAGCTGCCAGGCTTAAGCGACGTCTCCAGTGGTCAGGTCACGATATCTTTATCTCACAGGACCTCTCAACTGCGACAAATGCCTGAAGAAAAGAATTCTTGAATCTACGACCCCTTATGCGTCAACTCAACATACAATATGGTATCCTACACCCGTGCTTTTGCAAGATCACTCATAATGGTCAGACCAGCTCATTTGATGATCCTCAAGAACTTCATGCCTTTCTACAGAGTATCTCTCCCTCAATGATGGACACTGCTATCTAAATATTACGTACTGCTACTTTTCATACTACTCTTCTCTGTCGCTCTTGTTCTTTTCAAGGTGATTCCTTTCCTCCTTCTTTGGCCTTTCCTTGATTATTTTATCTAGTCTTTATCCATATTCTACTGTTTTCGCTCTTACACTCTTTCCTTTATCCCTATTTATGTCCTTTTTCTTGGTAGCTCGTGGGGATTTGTCCCCTATCTGGTGTATCCTTGCACCTGATGTTTTTGTTGTTCTTTGCTTCTCAGATCAGGCTTCTTTGCCTTGCTCTGTTTACTTGTTTCTCTTTCTTCTTTGTTCTCTTTTTTACCTCCCCTTTTCTTTGTTTTCTTTTTCTCTTCTTCATGGGTTTGTTTTCCTCTTCTCCAATGTTCTACATTTTTCTTTCCCTTTGCAGTCTCTTTCTCGAGTATTCTTCTTCATAGTGTATTTCGTTTTTTTAACCAAATATTACATTTGTGTTTTCAGTATTTTGAAAGCTCTCTTTACCTGTATTTTAAGTCTTTATTGTTTCCATTTCTGTAGTGATTCCCTTACCATGTGCCCTCTCCACGTGTCGCCCATCACCCCTCTCCTCCATGGTGTGTAACTTTGTCTTGTGGAATGTCGGAGGTTTTGGTCACCCCGTCAAGCGTCAAAAGGTATTGTCTCATTTATCCAAAATTGGTTCTCAAGTTGTTTTCCTTCAAGAAACGCATTGTTCTGAAGTTGAATCACTCAAGTTGAAAAGACAATGGGTGGGTCAGGTTGTATTCTCTCCTGCTCTTTGTAAAAAAGGGGGAGTTGCTATTTTATTTCACAAAGCTTTGAATGTTCAAACTATTTCCTCTCAGCATGATGATGAGGGGCGTTGGGCAATGGCTAAGGTTGTTATTCATAATAAGACACTGGTTCTGCTAAATATTTATGGTCCAGTACGTCCTGACCCTAAGTTCTGGAATACTATTAAAGCCCTGATTTCTTCCATTGATTGCCCCGACTTTGTGATTGCAGGTGATTTTAACCAATGGTTAGACCCTTTCGCTGATAGATTGTCCTCCAGTAAATTTCAACCTGACAAATCTCATAAGAGCTTCCAATCTGCCATTGCCTCACGTCCTTTGTATGATTCTTGGAAAATGTGCAACCCTGATGTGTTGGAATATA
Source organism: Lissotriton vulgaris (assembly GCF_964263255.1). Classification (NCBI taxonomy): domain Eukaryota; kingdom Metazoa; phylum Chordata; class Amphibia; order Caudata; family Salamandridae; genus Lissotriton; species Lissotriton vulgaris. Next base: position 1,704,875,513 of record NC_141693.1, read on the forward strand.
CCTTTTTCTCTTCTGTTCACCACACCCGTTCTAGAATTGATTACATTTTGGTAAGTAAATCTTTACTCCCCTCCATTCAAAAATCTGAAATAGGCTCCATTTTAATTTCTGACCATGCCCTTGTTTCTCCCTCACTTGACCTTTCCCTTATCTCCTCTAAATTTAGTTGTTGGAAATTTAACGCCTTTCTTTTATCTGACTCAGTTTTTTTGAAGGAAAGTGCGGAATTTTTCAATGAATTTTTTACTTTTAATGATCCCTCTGATACCTCCATTCCGAACAATTGGGATGCTTTTAAAGCTGCGTTCCGAGCATTTACCATATCCTATGTTGCTAAGAAAAAGAAACTCAATAGGAAACAATATGATGACCAACTTCATAAAATCAAACACCTTGAACATTTGTACTTCTCCTCTAAATCCCCCTCCTCCCTTCAAGATTTAATCTTAGCCAAAACAGAACTCAATAAGATTATTACCAATGATGCATGTAACACCCTCCTTAAAATTAAATCCAAGTTCCATGGTGGCCATAATAAAGCGGGGAAAATGTTAGCTAACTATTTGAAAATTAAATCAGCCGACGCGTTTTGTCCCGGATGGGACTTCTTCAGGGCAAGAAGGAATGTAGCAACTCCTTGGCGGTGAGAGTAGTCTTGTAGTATACTGGTTTTGAAAAAAGCCAACAGTTTGCGGTCCGTTTCGCAGTCTCAATGCACAAAGTGTATAAATCTTGTCTTACGTTCTGGAGCAAGTTTTGGAGTTGGTTCACTCTAAAGATATCTGAGCAAACATCTTCTCTAAGAAATTCCTTCTTGCCCTGAAGAAGTCCCATCCGGGCCGAAACGCGCCGGCTGTTCGTTTTTCTACTATTGACAAATAAATCATTCAAACCAATCAGACTTCTGGACATCACTATCTGTGTTCTTGTGTTAATTGTATTATATTAGCACATATTTAATTTATGGTGCACCTGTGCTTTTTTTTCATTACATGTTCATAAGTTCTGGCTAGAACTGTCATTGTGATGGTGGGTGTTCAATCGGTGTGCACATAATCCCCAGTTTCTAAATAAGGGGTAAATTATAGTAATGGCAATTTATGTATCAGGTGCATTTCTATGAAGGTTCCGCCATCTGCTATGTACTAGTATTTCCTAAACACTATTTGTTCTAAATTTTTATGAAAAAACAAGCATCCCCGAATGGCTCTGCATAAGCTGGTTCGCCCTAAATCTGAAGGTGGAGTTCGCTTTTCCAATTTTAAAATGTATCACTCCGCCTTTCTTATAAAACAATCCTTTTCTTTGGCCTATGACTTTAATGATACCCCAGTTCCTACCTGGGTTCTTCTAGAACGCTCTCTCCTGAAAGACTTTTCCTTCCAACATATTGTTTTTATGTCAAAATGTTAATTTTTAACCAAATCCCTATCTTAAAATACTCCCAAACAGTGTTACACAATGTTTTCTCTTCTAATTTATCCTCTTTGCAATGTTTTTTTATTATCTGTGGTTTGGTATAACAAATTTCTTAGATATAAAGGCAAATCATTTTATTTTAAGCACTGGAAAGAAAAGAATATTCTATTAGTACATCAATTTTTTGATAATGACTCTATCATTACGTTTCCCAAATTGCAAATTTTATTTCACTTACCTTCATCTTATGTTTCTGAATATACCATTATTACATCTGCCATTCAGTTACACTTAGATACCCTTTCTTTGCCTGCTGTATTACCATCTTTTGTTCCTACCTCTTCACTCTATCCCTTATTCTCCACTCAACAACCTAAGGCTAAGGTACAGATCGTACTAAATCAATTGTTGAGATTGCATTGGAAAATGACCTTGCTGTTTCTTTCTCTGTTCTGTTGTGGGATCGAATATGGTCCAAATTGTTTAAAGTATCTCCTGCTGCTCGCATTACCCAATCTTTACTGTTCATCTATCATAGAGTCCTCATAAGTTTTGTTCATAAGTTTTCCCCGACATCTTCTCCACTATGTTGGTCCTGTTCTAAAGACACTGGAACACTGAAACAATTACTTTACGAATGTCTCCCTGTTTTATCCTTTTGAAAGAAAGTTTGGAAGATATGTATGCGAGTTTTTAGTTGTTCTGCCCAGTTATCTTTACAGACTATTTTCCTGGGATCGTTGTCATCCGACATTGTTATTATTTCTTCTTCTGCAAGATTATTGGACTTGTTTATTTCTCTTGCATTTAAAGTTATTTTATTATGTTGGAAAGATAATTCAAAATATTCTGTTACCACCTGGTGGAATTTTATCTGCGATGAACAAAGGATTGCTATCGCTTCTTCCTCTTCTGTCCCCCTAAAAATCAAATCCGATCTCCTTTGGCTCCCCTTTACCACTTATCTTTCCTCCAACTCTCTTCCTTAAATGACTCTCAGTTTTCCCACTTACTCTTCTCTTTCTCTTTCTCTTTCTTTCTTCTCCCTTCCCCTCTTTTCCCCTTTTTCTTTCTTTTCTTTCTTTCTTCTCTCTTCCTTTCTATTCCGCACGTATCTCCCTTTTTCCTTTTTCTTTCTATATCTATCCATTTTATTATTTGTCATTACTAAGTACAATTGTTTCAGTAATCCCTATTCTTATTCTTATTTTTTTCCACTTATTATGACCTATGTATTGTATTTAATCTAAAATGGCAATAAAAAAATTCTTAAACAAAAAAAAAACCATTGGAAAACATCCAGGCAGTAAAATAAGTACTCCCTGCGTTGTGCACACGTGCCAACTGAGGGCCGAAATGTGACCACTCAATTAAATTCTGAAAAACATAATTAAGCCCCTCTTCACCCTTCCTGCCATTGAGGGTACACCAGGTTTGAAATAAATCCTGTATCCCTCAAGGAAGAAGTGGTTAACAGTTTCACAAGTTTCTTGGAGACAAATTATGTGAAAGGATTTACAAACTGCACCCACCTATTATCAATGAACTTTGAGGAAAGACCCGCAATATCCCAAGACAGCAATGCAATGCCCTTAGGGTGCAGAGGTAGAACTACTAGAGAAACACTGAGGGCCCTACAAGGCTGGGAAGAATAACCAGAGTCCAGTCATTTGCAGGACTCCATATCACTCAAGGGGAGAAATCTGTTGGTGGTGGGCACAAGGGGGGACAACCTAATTACAAGATGGTCATTAACTGGACAGGACCGCCTACCAGAGTGATGAAAATCTAGTGTGTGAGCTAAGCTACCCAGTCTGTAATGGAAATCCAGAGGCAGGGTGACTATCTCTGGTGTACCTGATGCCAATCGAGGGGCAACAGCAAGCAGGTCACCAGCTAGCCAGAGGTCATTAAAGTTACCTTCCACACAGTCTCCCACCCAAGGTTTCCTATTCTTGCCAATCCAGCATATTCTTTGTGCCATGATGGTAGAATCCCCTCCCTCCTATGAGAGGGATTTGAGATAAGCTAGTGCCTTACCTTGTTCTTAAGTTCCTGATATGATCCCCAATAGTGCTGGAGTAGGGGGGTGGGGGGACATTCCCCAGGACCATGATATAAGGAGTTGCTTCCAGCAGGTCCTAAATGCAGCTGAACAGGAGGGGCTGTTACCCTCTTAGTCCACTGCCATGATTCTTCCCATTTTTAAGAAGGGGGAAAAATAGAACCCACAATGTTATCAACCAATTTCTTTACTGGATGCAACCATTAATGTATTGGGGTAGGTGATTTTAAATAGGTTGTGCTTTTGGGCAGAAAAAAAATAATTTTAACGATGTTGAATATGGCTTTAAGATGGGGAGCTCGACCTTAGACCAATCCGTCCACTGGTCAGGTGTCTTGCTTCTCCTTTTGCCAGAATGTCCACCAATTTCAAGTCTTTCTGTGCCTCCTACTCTGATCTGGAGCTCAGCAAATTTGAGGAGTTGTTTCACTTTCGCAAGAACCTAATTGATTGAGGCCTGTTATTGTAAGCGAAGGAAAGGCAAATTGCAAATCCTCCTCTAGAACAAATGTTCTCTTTCCTCAAGGGTTGGTAGTTTCTTCAAAATCTCATCTGTTAGACAAAGTGGATGCTGATATGTCTTGGAACAGTAGAATGTTGTTCCCGTTAAGTGGAAGATAATAAGACAGCCATGCGGCTTTCATCATATATTGCATGATCTTGAAAACATGTATCCTTCTGAGAGCATCTGTTATGATTTCTTTGCACAATTAAACTGCCAAAAAGAACCTTTGTGTGCACTCTAGAACACTGCTGTTCTTCTGGGGCTTTTAGACTATGACCAGATGGGGTTTTTAAATCCTGTGTTAGATACCTTAACTCTGATTCTCCTAATTCTTATGTTATTCCGACATTTGCAAATATCTTCCTTTTGTATTTTTCCAGGGAGCTTCTGTGTTGTTTTTTCTAGGTAGTAATCTTTTCTGCTAATTCTTCATGTTTTATTAACCAGTCTAAGGAGGACTGAAAGCAGTTGGTATAGGTTTTTGCTTCCTGCATTGAATGATCCCATGGTTCAGTAATATTCAGCTGAAGAAATTATTTTTTTTTATTCTTGCACTAAGAATTAAATGTCCTTTCTTGTTGACAAGGCTTATAAGCACTCTCAAATAACACAGCGCTTTTTGGGTATTTCTTTACAAGATGGTATATCCATTTCTTTGCTTTTGTAAGTTTTTTGGTGCTTTATTTTTTGTTAGTAGAAATTCTTTTCTGATTAGTGCATAAATGTTCAGGCTTTGTGCCTGGAGAATTCTCTCCATTTGGTTTCTATTATCTGCAAGAATGTGGCTGCAGGAGAAGAATTTTACCACCTTTTTTACCTCTACGTTTGTGTGAGGTCCACCAGTGGTGTAACAAAGGCCCCCACACCCCCACAGTGCAGGGTAGCCCCGAGCTCTAGGGGCTCCCCTCAGCATAGTATCCTGGTATAGGAGCCTCTGGCTGACTCCTGAGGGGGCATATAAGGAATACAATGGTTCAAGGGTGGCCTAAATAGGTCCAAAGCAAGAACATTTACTTAGACTAGATACTAAATCAATTTGGGAGCAGAACATGTAGGGCAACATGTGTATATATTGGTATTTCAGAAATACGCTCAGGTGCTCACATAAGTGACAGGGTGCCCTACCTGTCAGGCTTTGAATTTACTGGGCTAAGCTCCCAAGAAATGGAGGGGGTGCAACTCTTGGGGTGAAGTAGTGTTATCAACCACACTCTCAAGTATAATAAAATTAATATTTACTTGAATCCCGCTACTATACGGAACCATGCACACAGACAGTCTTATTAAGGATTTTGGATTTCAATTCAATCGTACCCTCATTGTGGGGCACCTGCTACTACATAGTATACACTATTGGAGATAATTCCACCCTTTTGAATAGTAAGGAAATTGGATTATTGTACCATTGGCCATTGTTTGGTTGTTTGATCCGGAACCACTTTCAAATAAATAGGGTATGATATCCCTTATGTTGCAAACCAAGCCCTGATGAAGTTCTGTCACTGGAACGAAACGCATTGGCTGAAGGCCATTTTAAGATTTTGGATTACAATAAATAAGACAATTGGACTCATTTGGATGTTTGGGACTTTTTCCCTGGTGTACCTTCGTTTTCGTAAAAATGTAGTTTTCTGGAAGTCAGAAGAGCCTAACTGTGGCAGGCTCTGGAAGAGATTGCACAGAATACTAATCTTCTCAAAACTGGGTTTGAGGTGCTGAGCCTTGGTCAGCCGCCGTTTGGTTTACGTTTGTGTTTATAATAAAATAAATACTCTGGTTCATCCCTAGGAATATATATTTTTGTAGAACCTTCAAAAGTATGTTGGGTGAACCGTGGCCGCTGCAATCAATTCCATTGATTGGGTTATTGCTTCTTGGAGTTTACAATGTTGCGCCCACCTGCCTGCCCCCAAAAAGACACCTGCTTGATCTTTCTGTTGGCTGATCTGTAAAATATGGCTGAAACTATTGCGGGTTGTTGACTAGCTGTAGGTTCTCCGTGGCATTATGAGGCTTTGCAAATAACACTTCTGACACCACTTATGATCCTGTTTGTGATATGAGGACACGTATATGCTCTTGACTTTATTTACATATGAAACAATGGTTCACCACTCAATACTTGTCGTTGAGTTCTGTTCACCTTTTCTAAGTGCAATACAGTGTTCAATTGCATAGCATCCTTTACTTTCCAGTCCAGGTTTTTCTCCACCCAGTCTGTAATATTATGGTGCATGGTCTCCTAGTCCACAACAGGTTTTCCTCTCACTAGTCTGGGATATTCAGGTGCAGTCTCTGATATAGGTTGTACTTTGCCCAGTCTCTGATACTCAAGTACCCAGCCTTTGTGAGCAGCCTTTCCTTCATGCCGTTTGTGAAATTATGGTGCCTAGTCTCTAGTATATTCAAATTTAGGGTGTCCTGCGCCCAGCCTCTGATAGTCAGATGAGCAGGTTTATAGTATTCCAGTCCAAGTGAAGTTCAGGGGCACAATCTCTGTGATCTCCTTGCTTTGGCGCAGTTTATGTAGAGGGAATCTCTTTGGTTATTTTAGGCGCACGCCACGACCGAACCACCGCCCCCCACCAGCACCCTCCGCACGTGGACCCCGATCAGCACCGAAGACACCGTCCGCACGATGAACTCCATCCACTCCGGGTCTCCGACCGACCCCTGCCCTCACCACGTCTTCAACAAGGCCGACGCTGTCATCGCACCCCACCTGCGGGACATCATCAACACCTCATTCGACACCGCTACCTTCCCGGAGAGCTGGAAGCACGCCAAACTCAGCGCTCTACTAAAGAAGCCATCAGCTGACCCCACCGACCTCAAGAACTACCGCCCCATCTCGCTGCTCCCGTTTCCTGCAAAAGTCATCGAGAAGACCGTCAACAAGCAGCTGGCCGCCTTCCTCGAGACGAACGGATCCCTCGACCTCTCGCAGTCTGGCTTCCGGGCCAACCACAGCACCGAGACCGCCCTGATCGCAGCCACCGATGACATCCGAGCTCTGCTCGACAACGGAGAAACAGCGGCCCTCATCCTCCTAGACCTCTCCGCGGATTTCGACACTGTCTGCCACCGTACCTTAGTGCAGCGCCTCAGCAACGTCGGAATCCAGGAGAAGGCACTAGAGTGGATCATCTCCTTCCTCGCCGGAAGGACACAGAGAGTCCGCCTCCCCCCGTTCAGATCAGAAGTCACCGAAGTCATCTGCGGCGTTCCTCAAGGCCCCTCGCTCAGCCCAACCCTCTTCAACGTCTACATGAGCCCCCTCGCAGCCATCGCACGCCAACACTACTTCAACATCATCTCCTACGCCGACGACACCCAGCTGATCCTCTCCCTCACCAACGACCCCGCCACCGCCAGAGCCAACCTACACGAAGGGATGACAGACGTAGCCAAGTGGATGATGAACAGCCGCCTGAAACTGAACTCGGACAAGACGGAAGTCCTCATCCTGGGATCTTCACCCTATGCCTGGGACGACATCTGGTTGCCCCCCGCCCTGGGCAGCGCACCCAAACCAACAGACCACGCACGCAACCTGGCCGTCATCCTGGACTCCTCCCTCTCCATGACCAGACAAATCAACGCCGTCTCCTCGTCGTGCTTCAACATCCTGCGCTTGCTACGTAAGATCTTCCGGTGGATCCCCACCGAGACCAGGAAGACGGTCACCCAGGCCCTCGTCACCAGCCGTCTGGACTACAGCAACTCCCTCTACGCCGTTACCACCGCCAAACTCCAGAAGAGACTCCAGCGGATCCAGATCGCCTCAGCACGACTCATCCTGGACATCCCCCGTCGCAGCCACATCTCCGGACACCTGAGAGACCTGCACTGGCTCCCGGTCAACAAGAGAATCACCTTCTGTCTCCTCACCCACGCACACAAAGCTCTACACAACCAAGGGCCAGGATACCTCAACAGCCGCCTCAACTTCTACGCTCCCACACTCCAGCTTCGATCGACCGGCCACGCCCTCGCCGCCGTCCCCCGCTTCCAAAGAGCCACCAGAGGGGGAAGGTCCTTCTCATACCTGGCCGCCAAGACTTGGAACTCCCTCCTGACCCACCTCCGCCTGACCCAGGACCACCTCGCCTTCAGGAAGAAGCTCAAGACCTGGCTGTTCGAGCAGTAGCGGACCCCCCCTCCCCTAGCGCCTTGAGACCCTCTGGGTGAGTAGTGCGCTATATAAATGTTTTGATTGATTGATTGAGGCATACACACTGCCATTATTTCCCCAGGAAAAAGATACGGGTACACTCAGGACGCTTCCTGCCACATCCAGAGCATATGATTTTACCTGGTTAGCAATCACCCCTGTTTCTCTTCCTCCGTCCCCACTTGCTAGAAAAGGATTTGGGTGCAGTCGGGACGTTTATTCCACATCCAGAGTGTCTCATGGACTGCCAGCGAAGCCTGATGTATGTACCTAGAGACCACTGACAACACCCTCCTCCTCTCCCTGTGCTTTGGTTATCGCAGCATGCTACTCAACCTTGTCCTCTGATATCACCCTCTGATAGGCCATGAGAAGGACGATCACGCCCTCTAAACAGATTTCACCATCTGGAAAGAAAGGAACGTGAAAAAGTGAGCTATGTGCTGTTTTCCATGGTGTTAGTCGCGGCATCAAACATTAAACAAGCTTACTTTAATACGGAGTTTCAATCGAAGGATGTAAATTAAAACAATGTTTTATTTGTGAATTCCAGACAGTGTGGAGTTAATTTAGCGGGTGATACATAAGATACAGCAGATTTGCAGTTTATATACACCGCACCCTAGTGATAAAATATAAGGTAAGAATAGAAGTGTTGGCATAAATTATGTAAATACAGCGATATAAGTGTATCATGGAGTGGCAGGTTCTGGTAGAATTATTGTATTTATTTTTTCAATAGATTAAGACGGACGCTATTTCATGTATCTGATATCTGATTCACTGTATGGTTTGAGTGATGATACACCCTACAAGAGGTAGGAATATGACTAAGAGTATTGTGACTACTGTACAAATACTTATGTATGGTCTGACCTTGCCTTGCCCATTGAGTTATAGCAGAAGTCCATTGTTGCGTTTGTCTCATTATTAGGAATCTGATACTAGCAGTCTTGAGGTAACTGCGTCCAAGGACGTAGCTTTTTTTGCTTTATTCACATGGGTTGAATACATTTAAATACACTGTGGTCTCAGTAGGAAGCATTAAGAGGATGGTCACAGACACAGAGTGCAAGTCATGATTTGAAGATTTGAAGTATACTATACAAATGTAATTGATTATTATATATATGGATGGATGAGAATATAATATGAATAGTGAAGAAAATGTGTATATTTTGTATTACAACAATGCATATGTCTTATACATGTGTCACGGATGTGATAAATAGTATGCGCACAAGGTTGTTGGTATTGTGGGCTCTTTGACAGTAATTATAAACGCCTGGGATTGTGATTGTAAAAGCACATTTTGTATTGTTTCCAGCCCTGAGGAAGCCGATTGGTTACCTAACCACGGTGAAACGCGTTGGCAAAAGGGATTGAGTGGATGAAATAAAACGAAACAAAAGATCTTCAAGAGCCTAATTGATTATTGCGATGTTCTTATATGAAGAACATTGGATTGTGATAATTGGTGTGCTCCTAATTCTGTATGAACATTGTTCAATCCTAGGATCTCCTGATTGGTAGGCTGACTCTCCCTGTAACACTCTTGTCCTACCCACGGCCAGCGCAGATGGAGGTAAGTGTACAGGACAGCACCAGGTGTGTCCATGTGTCCAACCTCAGGTAACAGCATATCCATTCTAGCATAGATCCGAGCTCGACGCCAGGGTCCCGCGTAATCGACCGTCAAAACCCATCCAACAACTTCCCATGCTGGACCACCTCTGACAGCCTCCTCGGCTATGCCACCCCCACACACTGACTCGAGTCTGTGATTGTTTATGACAGGTCGTTTGTTCCATAATACTTCCAGGACAGTAATCTTTGCACATTTTCACGCTTCACTGGTATACGTTTGAACTGACTGCAGGTCTATTGGGTGCTGACCTATAGTGAGCGCTTCTTTGACTCGTAACTTCTTGCTGTAGCACCTGACGGTGCAGCAAGCGCAGGGAAGCACAAAAACACAGAAGATGTAAGAGTGGTTCAGAGATACAGTAAAATACGAGAAATATAGTTTTATAAATCCAAGGGAGATGAAAAGACTGACAAAAGAAGATAGAAAATAAAGAACATAAAACAGGAATAAGAAACTTAGAAGCCTTTAAACATATTTAGGACGAGGAGAGAGAATGCTGGGGTTGCCTTTAATTGGTAGGTTGGTTCTATTATGTAACATGCCGCAGTCTTGTATAATGAATGTAAGTGTATGTGATATGTAATAGCCGTTAGAACTTTGAGATTCGTGTATTGTGAACAATAAATAACTGAGGAATCAAGTCAAACGGAACCGGACCTTAAAATTCCACAAATGCAGAGAAGCAGATAGAACGTGGGAAAAAATGGCTCTCAAATTGCCAAGGAGAGATTAGATAAAGGTAAAGATACAGAAAGAACGAAGGAAAGAAGGTTGGTAGGAAACAATGAGTAAGAAAAAATGAAAAAGAGTGAGAGCAACAGAGAAAGAGAGAAGTAAAGAGAGGAGTTAAAATATAAAGAGGAAAGTAAGATAAAAGGTCAAATGAGAACACGGTAAGGATAGATTTTCGAGGTGAGCAGCTGCAGACTGAATAGGCTTAGAGAGACAATAGGCCAGAGGTACAGAGAGAGAGAGAGTGAGACCTATTTCACTATAGGAGATTCAACCATCAAAGAATAGGAAAATTGTAAGTCAATGTCAAATGCAGTTCGCATAAGTTCTACTTTCAAAACTTGCTTGCTTGAAAGATCTATTTTAAAAGCAGGTCAGGAGGTGTAATATACTTAGATATTTACTGTCGGACGGGTTGTGTGATGCCAATTAAGTTGTCTTCTTGCAGCTGATTTTCCAAGCTGTGCCTTGACATCCACAGCAGCAGTTTCTTCCTTGTCCACACCGGGATGCTTCGGCTTATTATTCTGACAAATGTAGATGATGTCACGGGGCCGTCAACATAATGCAGCATCACTGCCTGCCCCCCTTGAAGCTCTAGAGGTCAACCTGGGAGAAGCTTAAAGGTTTTGCATCTTTATTTATGTATATATATTCACTGAAAAAACCATAGGTTTCAGGCATGTTATAGTTAGGAATTAGCATTTAAAAAACCTTAGAAATTCAATGAAAAAACCATAGGTTTCAGGGGCGTTATAGTTAGCTGGACATTTCACTCATACAAAACCATTGAAATTCCCCCGTTATAGTTAGTTCAGCTAACTATAACTCGCGCGCCCGCAATCCACTGCTGATGATGTCACATATTACATCACTCATGACATCACTCATGACATCTCAAATGACATCACTGATGACATCATCCAGTGAATGTGTGTCTTTCTGAAAAATAAATATTTTTTATATATGTATGCCTAAAGGTAGATTGAAGAATAAATGGGTAAATAAGTGTCTAAATGGATGTTTCTTTTTGTAAAATTGATTGTATAACTGACTTATTAAGTGTATCCTAATGAATTCATGTATTAGCGAATAATGTTTAAATATTTAAATATCTGTATCAGTGTCTCACTTTGTGTATAAGTGGCTGCATGGGTTGGTGAGTAGCTACATGAGTGTGTATATGGGTTATTATTTGGTTTTTGAGTATCAGTATGAGTGTCTGTATGGTTCGGTGGGGTATATTACTTAGCGCATAGATGCATGAATGAGTGACTCACTGTTTGTATGTGTTTTGAAGACAGCATGTGTGCAGGACTGTATGGGTGGATGAGTGTGTGTATGGGTGTGTTGGTGAGTGAATGACTGTCTCAGTAGTGTCTTTATGAGTAAGTACATATGTTTTAGACTAGTATATGTGAGTATTGATGTATATAAGTGAGTATACATGAGAGATTGGAAGAGTTCCTGTATAAATAAGTACGTGTTTCTATAAGTGATTGTTTAAGAGAGTAAGTATATGTACTTTTCTGTAGAAGTAAGTGTAGTGGTCTGTGTATATTGCTGTATATGCAAGTAAATGGATGTTTGATAGTTTATTTGCATGTGTGAGTATGTGTGTGAGTAACTCTATGTATGAGTGTAGGTGTGTAACAGGATATTTAGGTATATGAGTACATATGATGAGTGAGTACATGTATGAGTGACTATATAGAACTGTTGGTGAATGAGTGGATGTGTATGTAGATTTTGGAATTACTGAATAGGTTGTTCTAACTGGTATTGCTATCTCCATTCTTTTGAAAATTGTTGTTTCTATTTTTCATTTTTTGTATCAAAGGTTATATTAGGGTGAGAGGAGGTCTGACACTCTTTCACAAGGATGATGTCATCAGTGATGTAATTTGAGATGAGTGATGTCACTGACCATGTCATGAGTGATGTAATATGTGACGTCATCAGCAGTGGATTGCGGGTGCGCAAGTTATAGTTAGCTAAACTAATTCTAACGGGGGAATTTCAATGGTTTTGTATGAGTGAAATGTCCAGCTAACTATAACGCCCCTGAAACCTATGGTTTTTTCAGTGAATTTCCAAAGTTTTTTAAATGCTAATTCTAACTATAGCGTGCCTGAAACCTATGGTTTTTCAGTGAATTTCAAAGGTTTTTTAAATTCTAATTCCTAACTATAACTTGTCTGAAACCTATGGTTTTTTAGGTGAATTTAAAAAAGTTTTTAAAATGTGAATTCCTAACTATAACATGTCTGAAACCTATGTTTTTTTCAGTGAATTTCAAAGGTTTTGTAAGTGACAATTTTTAAATGTATTAATTGTTATTTTTATTTTTTTATATTGATTTTCTACATTTTTTATACAATTTATTTTTATATATATATATTTTTTTAAATTACATCATAATTACATTATACATTACATTACAAAATATACTTTCTCAGAAGGAATTACTTTACTTTAAATACTTTGCAAATAGGCAATAGTCTTCTAAGTACAGTAGTTACAGTTGTTGTAATGCGCAACACAATTTCAGACACAATGCAACATTGTGGTCAATGTGAATTTCTAGTTAAATGCAATTAGTTACTTTTTGGATTACTTTTCTAACCACAGGACTGGATCCTTGATTCAGTCCTGGGACATCTCCTGTAAACAGTTGGGTAAAAGCGTTTTGGTTCCAGTAGTGATTTTTAAGGAATATTATTGTATTTTAAAAGGTGGCAGAAACTTTTTCACATAGACTCACCAATGTTATCCTATAGAAGGAAATTCACTTACTAGGTAAGTAGTGTTAACGTTACTTTTTCTTACTCAGTGGAGGCTCCTGGATCCAGCACGGGTGCATCTCCTGTAAACAGTTGAAAGAATGTGTTTAAGTCAAACATGCAATTTTTAAAGAATATTTTTAGTTTGTGAAAATAGACACTTGGAAACTTTTCTGGTGAAAACCAGACAATAGATTCCTATGGAAGAAAATACAAGTTACTGGTGAATATGGTTAGAATTACTTTTCAGGATCAGTACTGGGCTCAAAGAAGCAGCACTGAGGTCATTCCAGATAACAGGTGAGTAAATCGGAATTCGTAGTTCGGCTGATTTTAGAGGAATATTTGTACGTTTCAAAAATCAACACTAAAAACTTTTCTGCTGAAAACCTCACAATGGATTCCTATGGAAGGAAATACAAGTTACTTTAAGTACGCTTAGAATTACTTTTCAGGGCCAGTGCTAGGCTAAAAGATGCCGCACTGGGTTCTCTCCTGATAACAGGTGAGTAAATCGGAATTCGTAGTTCGGCTGATTTTAGAGGAGTATTTGTACAATGGTGAAGGAAGGGGGCGGGGCCTGAGGTGAAATATGTGCAAACACGCCCTCTGGCACGTTTTAAGTTGCAGGATTAAGTGCGATTGAATCCCGAGGTCCCCTGGGTGCCAACTAGCCCACCAGGTACCTCTAGTATGAGCCAGGGCGCTGCGTTGCAGCTCTGTGGCACTTACTAGAGGTACCTGGTGGGCTAGCTGGCCCCCAGGGACCCTCAGCATTGACAAGGAATTAATTCCCCACAGGGCGTGTTTGCACACATGTGAATTCAGGCCCCCGGCCCCTCCCTTCCCCACTGTGCAAACGCCCCCGTGGCGTGTTTTAAGTTGGGGGATTAAGTCCCCTTGAATACTGAGGGTCCCTGGGGTGCAACTAGCCCACAAGCTACCTCCAGTAAGCGCCACAGAGCTGCGTTGCAGAGCGATGTAAAAAGGGGCATGGCCTGAGAACACCTCTCTGCAATGGAGCTCCCAGGGGCATACTGGAGGTACCTGGTGGGCTAGTTGGCCCCCCGGGACCCCCAGTATTCCAGGGGAATCCGTTACTCCTCTGCAAATGCGCCAGGGGGTGCGTTTGCAGAGTGGTGCAATGAGGGGCCTTGACCTCCGGACGCAATCCCGTTTTTTTTGTTTTTTTTAAGTAGGGGGGATGTGTAGCCACCCTTCTTTTTCTAATTTTTTTTAGCCCTGGGGACCCCATCCCCCAGGGCCTGCCCCCAATTTTTAATTTATAAAAAAAACAATCGGGAAGGGGCTGGGTAGCCCCCCCCTCCCAAGCCCATAATTAGCCTCGGGGACCACATCCCCCGGGGCATGACCCATTTTTTAAAATGATTATTTTGGAGGGGAGCTACCTTACCCCCCTCCTATGGCCAGCTGAGGCCCCGGGGACCCCATCCCCCGGGCCGTTTTTTTAAATGTTTTCTTTTGGGAGGGGGGCCTCATGGCCCCCCACCTGGGCCACTTGTAGCCCCGGGGACCCCATCCCCCGGGGCTGGCCCACTCCGTTGGGACCGTGGTGGGGTCCCCAACCCCCCCTATGCTCCACATATGGAAAAGCAATCTGCTTTCCTATTTGGAAGAGAAAACAGGTTTCCTGATCTCTCTTCCAAATAGCAAAGCAGTTTGCAATGGCAGGTTGGGATCCGCGAGGCTCCCGCCCTCCCATTGAAAACGGCAGTGTCTCTGGGTTGGGCGCCCCGGGACACTGCAGGAGCCGGCCCTGGGGGGTGGTGGTCCCCAGGGCCCTCGAGAGCTCCAGGAGGGGGGCCACGCTGCCCCCTCCCATCATTTGAGAAGCCCCGGGGGCTGGTGGTCCCTGGGGCTTGGGGGTCCATAACGGACCCCCAAATTAAAAATGTAGTGCCTCGGGGAGGTGGCGCTCCCAGGGGTGTGTGTTTTTTTTATTTAAAAAAAGCCTCGGGATGGCGGTCCCCGGGGCTGTGGGGGGCCCGTGAGTCCCCCTGCATACATTAAATTAGAGCCCCGGGGGTGGCAGTCCCTGGGGCTGCAGGGGGCCTGTGAGCCCCCGCATACATTAAACTGGAGCTCTGGGGGGTGGTGGTCCCCGGGGCTGGGGTGCCTCAGAGCCCCCCCAGATAAAGTGGCAGTTCCCGGGGCTATGGGGGGCCCCGTGAGCCTCCCGCATACATTAACTAAGAGCCCTGGGGGTGGTGGTCCCCGGGGCAGTGTGGGGGGGATTGGGACCCCCAACACTTTTTTTAAAATTAATGACCCCTGGATTTGGCCCCCCGGGGGCAAGTTACCCTATTTATCACGAGAGACCGTGTTTCTCTTTTTTTTCCTATCGCTAGGATACGCGGATCCTACGCGCATCCTGCGATTTAAAAAAATAAATATGTTTTTGGGCCCTGAGGTTCCTTGTGGGACCCCCTGACCAGGCCTACGGGGTCAGGGTGTGTCTACCCTACCCCCTTTTTGCGTTTTGCGCCTTTATTCTTTTTTCTTGTGCCTCGGTTCTACCGAAAAACAAGATGGCTGCCAACACTTCCTGATTTGGAGTGTTGACTGACAGTTGAAAGCCAATTAGCATGCAGCTCGTGCTTGTAAAACTACACCTATGATCCTCGGAGGATACGCGTACCCTACTTCGTCCATAGATATATCTATGATTTTACTTTTGACTTTCTCCGGAACTACTGCACAAATTTACACCATTTAAAAAAAAGCGTGATCTGTGAACCAAACTAAGCCTTTTTGCCAAATTTGGTGTAATTCCGTTCAGCAGTTCGGGCTGTAGCCGCGGCTAAAGGTCCCTATGGAAAATTGCATGGGGAAAACACGTTTTGGGACCCCCATTTTTTCTCGACCCCCGCATGATGAAGCACCCCAAAACTTTCAGGATAGGAGCAGAGCGGACCGCCCCATCTTTTTGGAGAATTTCACGAAGATTCGTCGACCGGCGCCAATGTTATTCCAAATAGAATGTTGCGGATTTCCTATGAAAATTAGGTCCTTACTATAACTACCTACTGGCGGCCCCCAGTAGGTAATACAAATATAGGTATATATATATATATATATATATGTATATATATATATATATATCAGTACTCCATCCACCAATAATCCAATAGCACACAACGGATTAGGATAGACACGCGGACCCAAAGTTTCTTCGTGCCTATTTATTTAGTATTTCTGCCCTGCATCCCATGCCCCCATGACGCGTTTCGGTCCGACCTGGACCTTGATCACATGAAGCGTTACTCATGGACAGGCGCCAAATTTATATATATATATATATATACAGAAACCAGTCGTCAATAATTCATCCAAAAAGACGACAGCGGACCCAGAAGTTTGAAGGTGCTTAAGATTTTATTGTGCTCTTCCCCGCACCTTCGCCATGACGCGTTTTGAGCCCAAACGGCCCTTGATCACATGACACGCTATGGAGGGTTCTCGGGATTTTTAAAGTGACAGTGTAAATGCTACTTTGAGCGTCATCATAGACATAAAAGCAATACTTTCATAGTAATCGCCTCGAAAATCGGAACAAAATGTCATTCTACAATTACAACAGCCTATTTACAGATGATAGAAAGTTATTTTCATATGTAAAATGTGGTCTTTAAAACGCAGAGAATTAATTCTAAAATAGAATTAAAAACAAGCTAAGACCCGGCTGATCACTATTAATATATGAGCTGCTAGGCTGTTGTTGTGCATACCTGTAAAATACAGCTTGATTAGGCAACAAGTAATATGCCAAGTCATGTGCACAGCCTATCCAATATTCGGAAATAACCAGCAATTTTCAACATTTGGACCTGATATCAGCCCTAAATGGGTAGTCATAAGATGACGCTCTCAATGACATGCAAAGTGTGCAAACATTGTTATAGTGCAACCCAAGCTTGTGCAAATAAAGTGAATACTGTGCAAATAATGCAATATTAAGTTAAGAATTAACCAATATTTACATAAACGAAAAAAGACATACATGTTAAAATTAGTTAAATTCATGATTAAAAATATTGAACAATCATCAGCAACAGACCTTTATATTACAAAAATCAGAGTACATATATACCCGGTGTTGGACACGTCTGCTTCTGAGAGTCCCCTCACCACTATAATTTCTTTTGTTCCCCTGTACCTCCCAAAATTTATCACTTTTTATTTGTCTACCAGGACCTTTTTGTGTGTTGTTTCATGGGGCTAGGTGTTCCTTGACACCCAGTTGCTCACAAGGTTTCTGGCACCTATGTACAAGGCGCCTGGCGAAACCTGTGGCCATTAAAACTGAGGTTGGCAACCTGTGTGTGTTTAACCTTAAAATGGTGGACACATATTTTCCTCATGAGAGTGACTCCCATTGGAGCCTCCTTGAACCCTGACCTTCTGAGGTTTTGGCGCGCTTTCCTGACAGGAATTCTTAAGATTTCTTCAGGTACACAAAATGGCCGCTCCAGAGCCCCAGTACGGTGGCTGTGAGTGACCATAAGACACCTTAGAATGTGTCAACCCATTGGCACAGCCAAGTAAGGTTCCAGAACCGTCTGGCTGGTACCAGTACCTCAGGGCTCTGTCTATATAAAGTCCAGAACCTGGCGGCCATTTTATTGAAGAGAGAGGGGAGTTGATTAGACTACTACACCTAGATGCTGATAGCTGCTGAAGAGGTGTGACCCCTATTCCTGACTTGACACCAGAGAAGACACCTGCCCTGCTTACCCTTGAGGTGGCTGAGAGTACAGGCAGTAGTGTGGCAAGGGTTAATATTGTGGATACTGACTGGCGTTCCAGTCAGGCGTAGTTTTGAACCCTTGCACCTACAGCGCCTGCCCAGCTAGTGCATCTGTGCCCCAGAAGATTGTGGCCGAGTTGGTGTGCCTCCCCGCCCCCCCCCCCCACCACCCACCCGGTGGCGTCAGACTGAGGAAGAAGTCGGGTCGCTAGGCGTGTGCCCGATCGCCGTGACCGCGACCTCATCCTGTGCCCCCTTCACGTGTAGCGCCAAGCGCGGGGGACTCGGACGTCTCCGAGCCCCACCGGCGTTGCACGCTTCCTGGTTGGTGCCCAAAGTGAGAAGGTGAGGTGGTGCGCCGGGGCGGGGAGAGGCCGGCCTTTACTGGGCGGGATCTGCGTCCCTGCCCTTTCCGAGACCTGGGAAACTGTTGCCGTGGGCGGGACCAGCCCTGTGTGAGGAAGTTGGAGGGAGGTCCCGGGAGCCCGTGAGTTCCCTGATGCTGGCGTAGGAGAATACTGTGCCCGACTGAATCGCTAATCGATCCAGCCATTGTGAGGAAATCTGATCCCCCTGTTGGTGCGCCGCGGTAAAGTGGAACTGTGCCCGACATTGAGTTAAGTGAGCGCTGAAGGCAAGAACCCCTGTGTGCAGCCGTTCGTCCGTCCAGCGACGTTGAATTGAGCCGCCTAGGAGCCCGCAGTAGCACTGCAGGCTCGAGTCAACCCCTCACCGACAGCGGACATCCTTCCCCGGTAGCCGCGTAGGGCCGAATGACGGACTTACTGGGTTTCCTTGTCTTTCCAGTCATACGCGCATAGCTCCCGAGTGAACTAAAAGGAGTCCCCGCTCACCGTGTGACCGCAGGCAGACCTCAGAACTCCACAAGTACTGTAAACAACTGTTTACTAAAAGAGTGTTATTTACCAGAGTTAACTGTATGACTTTCTCTAATTGGTGGCAGCGTTATTAAATTGGAAATGTGGCTTGGAAGACTAAATGAACTAGAAAGTAATGCGCTATGTACAAGTGGTATTTAATTCATGTAATGGTGACAGTTGAGCCTGTTATTTAATCTATTTATTGAACAGAGCTATTCTCAATATTCATGCAATTCCAGTATTCCTGAATTCCTATGTATTGTATTTATTCCCTGTATTTATTCTTAACCTAAATCCCAGAGTTTGGTGAAAAGTGAAATGTAACTGTGCTTTCCAATTGATCCCTATTCACAAGCAGAGAACTTTTACATAAAGGAATCGTATTTTTCTACAGCAGTGGTGTGGTGTCCTTCTTTTTAGTGTAACTGTGCAGGGGGTTATTATTGGGTCCAAGCCGGCTTAGCACTACAGCCTTCACTGCCTTGACACTTGAGCCAAGCTACCCCCCTTTGTGCTGGGCTTGCCCATCGCAGGTCCAACACCCGGGCATCATATGTATTTTGTATTGCACCATCCTAAAGACATGTATAGAAATCCTCGCTAGCATTAAGACCTGTAGGATGTTTACTGTCCAGGTTCAAAATGTAGTATGTCTCAAGTTTGTGTAGGATCCCCTCTCTATTGCCCCCCCTCCTGAGGGGCATGACTGCATCAATTACATAAAACTTAAAAAGTTTCAAATCTCTTTTATGGCACTCATTAGAATGTCTGGCGACTGGGTATGCTTCATCGCAATTAGTTATTGCCCTCATATGCTGAAACACCCTTTTGTGCACAGGGAGCTTGGTACTCCCCACATATCTCAGGGCACAAGGGAACTCTAGTATATATATGGCATACTCCGTTCTACAAGTAAGGTATTTGGAAATTGGTATGCTTTTATCTGAAAAAGGTGTGGATTACGAAGTCAAGTTAACCCCTTGCTTACATGCCTTACAGGAAGAGCATTTAAAAAATCCTGTGCGTGAGCTTAGCCAGTTTGTCTTAGCCAAGACATCTGGACTACTGCTCACTAAGCTGTTTTCCATAGACGCTGCTTTCCTGTAAGTAAGTAATAGTGGGAGATGGGTTAGAACCCATTTTGAGACTAGGGTCATTCTGTATTAGCGCCCAATGTTTACCCATGATGTTACGTATTGCATGATGTTGTTTGCTAAATGTTACAATCAGTCTGACTGGTTCAGACTCAGGCATGGGGTTTGTTACTTTCCTCATGCTCTTTGTAATGAGCGCCTCCTCTCTTGTTAAAGCCTCAGTTCTAATCATCGCTGCTTTGATCACTTTATCCGAGTACCCTCTAGCTAGGAAGCGTAAGCGACAAGCTTCCTGAGCCTCCTTCACATCCTGCTGTCTACTGCAAATTCGCTTAATGCGTAGCATCTCCCCATAGGGGATGCTGTGGATTAGATGTTTCGGATGGTGGCTAGAGGCATGCAACATAGTGTTGCCTGCAGTGGCTTTGCGATGTAGCTTGGTTTGGAAGATGTTATTGTCAATATACACCTCTACGTCCAAGAAGTTCACTGAGGTAGTGCTCAAATGTGAGGTGAACTGTAGATTCAGGGAATTGTTGTTAAGTTCCTTTATAAAAGAAACGGCCAGACTTTCCTCCCCCTTCCAGATAATAAACAAGTCGTCTATATATCTGTATAGGCAAACTACTTGGTCACGTAGTGTCTCAGCATATTAGACCCAGAGAACCTGCCTCTCCCATAGTCCCATATGCAGACAAGCGTAACTAGGAGAGAAGTTGGATCCCATCGCCACCCCTCTTGTTTGCTGGAAACACATCTGTAGGAACATGAAAAAGTTATTCTGTAAAGATATTTCAATCATGCTCAACAGCATCTTGTTGTGTGAGTAACAATGTAGTGGTCTCCTATCAAGAAAATGTTGGACAGCTTTTAGACCGTCAAGATGATTAATGCTCGTATAGAGCGAAGTCACGTCAAGCGTGATGAGTATAAAATCATCTTGCCATAGTGTGCCCCTTAATTTTCGTAGAAAGTCCTCCGTGTCCTGTACATAGGATGGTAGTTGGGTCACATGCTCTTGTAAGAAAAAATCGATGTATTTGGATGTGTTTTCCAGGAGGCTATTGCAAGCTGAAATAATAGGCCTGCCCGGTGGTTGCAGTGAAAACTTGTGTATCTTAGGTATAAAATATATACAGGGAATGACCGGATTGTCATTTTTTTAGAAATTTTAATTCGTCTCCAATGAGTAGCCTTAAGCCCTTCCAAGCCACTAATTTAGAATAAAAGTTGTTCCAGGATGACATGACAATGGGCAAATCTACCCTCTTGTAACACTTATTATCATTAAGATGGCGCCAAGCTTCTTCCAAGTACATATCCCTAGGCCACACAACAATATTCCCGCCTTTGTCTGATTCGCGAATAATTACAGATTTTTCATTTTGCAATTTTTTGATCAAATCATGGTACATTTTGTCTTGCTTTGAGAATTTCAACTTACAACGTGATATTTTGTGATGCAACTTTTTAATATCTACAATAACTAATTCATGGTCAATATTATCTTTAATCATTAATGGGCAAAAGGTAGACTTTGCTCTGAAATTAGTCAATGGAGTTCCTGTTCCAGAGCCCATCACATCGATGTCGTCCGGCATCATTTGTGTGCTTTCCCCTTGTATCCCCACCAAGTCCATTCGTAATTGCATATCTCCAGCTGTTAAAAGGTGCGTACTGTTGGCCTGGATGGTATCACCTCCTAATACATTTTCTTTGTTTTGTTTAGCTGAAAAGAATTTCTTCAATTTTAATTTACAAATGTACTGAAAAATGTCAACCCTAGTCTCGGCATAGCGGAAATTACTTTCTGGACTAAAAGATAATCCCAAAGACAAGATTTGAGTTTCCGCAGCGTTCAATTCAATTGCAGACGAATTGATTACCGAGTTATTGCCAGTTGCAGTATCTATTGGGGCATCACTTTGCGTCTCCAATTGTTGTTTTTGCTGTTCTTTTTGGCCCTTCCTCGCCCTATTGCGTTTCCTCCGTTGGTGGCGTTTGAAATTTTTGGGGCGCCTGGTTTCAATTGCCTGGGCCGTAGCGTGTCCAAGCAGTCCCGCCTCATACAATCCATCTCCTGGGCCAGGGAGTACCGCTGAAACCCCAAATCCCTACTGGATCCTGCTTGTTCATTATCAGAACCGCTATCAGGTACTGAACTGAAATCTGACAAGGATGTTGTTGAGCTCACATTCAAAGGGGGATTACCGGCTATTGCATTGCTGGGAGGTATTGTCACAGACTTTGTGATGCTTCTCTTTACTGCCTCATAGCGCTTGGCAAATGTAAAGACTTGCCCCCTCTCATAGTCTTGTTTATCGCATTGGAATTTAAACGCTTTTCTTTTTCTGATTATCTCCTCCTCTTTTGCTATTCGCGCCAGCATATCCTCCCTCATCTTTTTGTTGGCGGCATTTTGCTCACAGTTGACTAACTCCAACTCCAATGCAGTTTTTTGCTGTTCGTATGCTACGCGATCAATTTCTGCGTATTTAACCAAAATCGCCATTAAATTCATTGATGATTGTAAATTACAGTGACCCCATTCAGTTAGTAAATCAGGGTTTGGTGCTTCATATGTGGGGGCCAGCATGATTGGAAGCCCCCTTGGTACTCTCCCCACCTCCAAATAGCGAGAAGGGGAACGGTGCTCCCACCATTTAGCTTGTTCACCTTTTTTTAATTTCTCCAATTTCTTGATGTTATCACAATAGGTCGCGCTTGCCACATCTATTGTGGACACTGGTTGATGATTAAACGTCGCCCCAGAGGGCTCATCACTGAACATGTCAGTGGCTGCCTCTTCCCGACTCCGTAGCGAGCCGGCGGCCATGGTGTATGTAAGAAAAATTGTTTGTTTGCACAGAGCAACTTGATTAGACAAAATGGCCAAGTTGGCTTACCAGCACACTCCTTCTCCGAACTTATTGAAAACCACCGACTCATACACGGCTGGCCTGCTTCCGTCGGGTCATCCGACTCCGCATACAGCTGCCACTCCGTAGTCGGTGTAATGTAAATTGTTCACGTGCCAGAACGAAGAAAAATCCCGTACAGGAGCGTAGAAACTGCTTCCGGAAAGGAAACGCGGCTTGAGGATCTTTCTATCCGATGTGAAGGAGGGGTTCCGCTAAACCGAGAACGCCACTCGGTAACTTATGCAGCAACCAGTCGTCAATAATTCATCCAAAAAGACGACAGCGGACCCAGAAGTTTTAAGGTGCTTAAGATTTTATTGTGCTCTTCCCCGCACCTCCGCCATGACACGTTTCGAGCCCAAACGGCCCTTGATCACATGACACGCTATGGAGGGTTCTCGGGATTTTTAAAGTGACAGTGCAAATGCTACTTTGAGCGTCATCATGGACATAAAAGCAATACTTTCATAGTAATCGCCTCGAAAATCGGAACTAACTGTCATTATACAATTACAACAGCCTATTTACAGATGATGAAAGTTATTTTCATATGTAAAATGTGGTCTTTAAAACACAGAGAAATAATTCTAAAATAGAATTAAAAACAAGCTAAGACCCGCCTGATCACTATTAATATATGATCTGCTAGGCTGTTGTTGTGCATATATATATATATATGTATTTGTGTATATATATATATATATATATATATATATATATATATATATATATATATATATATATATATATGTG
This sequence comes from Lissotriton vulgaris, assembly GCF_964263255.1. NCBI lineage: Eukaryota > Metazoa > Chordata > Amphibia > Caudata > Salamandridae > Lissotriton > Lissotriton vulgaris. Next base: position 1,704,899,256 of record NC_141693.1, read on the forward strand.
TGTGTATATATATATATATATATTCACTGAAAAACCCATAGGTTTCAGGGACGTTATAGTTAGTTGGAGATTCCACTCACACAAAACCATAGAAATTCGGCCGTTATAGTTAAGGTTTTTTAAATGCTAATTTCTAACTATAACGTGCCTGAAACCTATGGTTTTTTCACTGAATTTCAAAGTTTTTTGAAATGCTAATTTCTAACTATGCGTACAAAGGTAGGACATGTGAAGAAAGAGGAAGAAAAGCACAGAAAGAAGCAAGGCAAATGCAGAAAGAGGCAATGGAAGTCCAGAAGGATGAAAAAAGTGCAGGAAGAAGAAGAGATGTGCAGAAAGAATCAACAGAGGAGCAGAAAAAATCCTTGTTGCAAAATCATCCTGTGCCCACAACTTTTTTAGACGGGTACTGGTGGTAACTGACTCTGGCTAACCAGGCCCTAGAGCCAGTGCTATGCTAAAAAACACTTAGAATTCAGTGAAAACACCTACATACACTAGGGAACACTATGTGTTGTGGTACCCCTGGTATTAGCATGACCTCCTCTGTAAGGCCTTAGTACATAATAGGGCAGGAGGATTAAAACGACCTTGAAGTCAGAGGTGTAGAAATATGCTACTTTAACTAGTAGTTGCGTTTGCAGAGTTGTCGAGAAAGGGTGCTGGGCGTCCAACCAATGCTCAGAAATTTCGCTCGTAGGACTTACAGAAGGTACCAGCAGGGATTCTTGGCCCCCAAACTCCCTAGGGACTAAATTAGACTTCATCCCCCATCCAGTAGTCTGCCACGAGGCACGTTTGCAGAGTGGTACAGAAAGGGGGCCATGGCCTCCGAAGACGATTTTGCAATCCCACTGTGTGGGACTTACTGGAGGTAACAAGAGGGGTAGTTAGCCCCCAAGGACATCCTTGGGGGCCAACTTCCCAAGCTATTACCTCAGTCAGACCCACACAGCAGCATTGGTAAGTACTCGTACTAGGGCACACCCACTTTGCCCACCACTCTACAAACACGCTCCTTGGCACGCTCTTGGATGGAGTTTGAAGTCCCCTTCACTGCTGGGGGTCATTTAGGGGCCAACTAGCCTACTTTTACCTCCAGTAAGCCCCACGTAGTGGGATTGGTGAGAGGTAGACAAAGGCCATGCCCCCTTTCTCCACCACTCTAGAAACAGGCCCACTGGTGTGTTGTAAGATGGGGTATTAAGTCCTCTTGAATCCTGAGGGTCCCTGGGGTCCAATTAGCCCACTAGGTAACTCCAGTAAGCGCAATAGAGCTGCATTGCAGAGAGGTGTAAAATGGAGCGTGGACTGGCCCACCTCTCTGCAACGCAGCACAGTGGCGCTTACTGGAGGAACCTGGTGAGCTAGTTGGCCCCGCAGGGACCAATTTTTTGGGCCCTGGGGACCCCATCCCCCAGGGCCTGAGCCTTTTAAAAAAATATATATATATGAACGGGGAGGAGGCAGCGTGGGCCCCCCTCCCGTAGCCGATTCCGGCCCCCATCCCCAGGGCATGGCCATATATATATTTGTTTATTATGGCGGGGGCTGCGTGCCCCCCCTCCTGAGACCTCTATTGGCCCGAGGACCCCATCCCAGGGCCGGCCTTTATTTTTGGGGGACCCCTTCCCCCAGGCCGTATCCATTGGGGACCATGGGGGGAGCCTCAATACCCCCACGGTCCCGCCGGCTCCATGTGTCCAGTCAAAAAAGGTGCCCCTTATGGAAGAGCCACATTAGGTAGAGTATATTCAAATAATTTTATTCACAGGGGCTGCATGCAGGTTTTGACACAGATGTCATCGTAGATAAACTGCCAGACACATTTTGAGTCTTCCTGACTCTTAATTATTAGCAACCGCATGTAGAGCAGGACTGGCAATGTGCAGCTCAATATAAGTTCACTTGGACTGCCCCAGTGAGCGTGGCCACTTCTCTGGCCTTGTGGTTTTCGTAGTGCACAAAATGTATACCCCAGTGAGTCCGTCCTGAAAAACATGAAATCAAAGTTCACTTTAAAACCCCAGTGGGATGATGTACAGTCTTGTTAAAAACATGCTGCATTCTTAATCCTCCGTCTTTCTGGTTTTCGTAGTGCACAAAATTTATACTTACCTCAGGAACGCTGCGCTTGCAGCAGGGCTTCTTCCGCTACTAAAATATAACTATGTTAACGAATGCAGCACACATGTAATCAGTGGACAATAACAAATTCCAATATGGCCGCTTATTTTGACACAGAGGAAGCACAATAAACTTCCTGAACTGGCTGAACTGGCTCTCCCTCTTCGGAAGCTTCTGTTCATTTTCTCGCTACGCAGTGAAATGGAGGGGGCCATTTGGGCTGAGTGATTGGCGCCTGGTTGGACCGTCATTGTGTTGTCCCCGTGCGAGGCGCTGAACTGGACGTTGCTACCCTGTCCCTGCGTCCTGGCCCTGCCTGTCTGGGAGCTGCTCTAATAAACGACACCTAGACATGCGGGTTCCGTGGGCAGGGAACTGGCATCTCATCCTCTCTCGTCATGCCCTTGAGTATCGGCGACGTCCTGGAAGCTTTGGCTGATCTGCGAGCTGCTTTGTGTTACGATACCCGTGACCTGGAGCACCGACCGGACGATGTTGTGCCCCTACTCTCCTCGGCTGACCGGGCGGGCGGCTGTGCACGGAGCAAATCGCCGAGCCCAGGGCTCGGCAGTCATGTGCAGCCTCTTCGGATACACGTAGGGAAGTTAACTGTGAGTGAGCTTAACATCGCCGCTGCTCTGACTGTTGCAACTATGGAGGACACCGTGCTTTCTATACTTGTACGTAAACCAGAAGTTCGCCGTCGGACGCCAGGTCTACCAACACCAGCGGGTACTGTTGACAAGATTGCTCCGTTTACCTTGGACATGTTACCTGGGATTGAGTTGCCTAATCTCGGCGGACTGTTACTGTGTGCCTGCCCGTACTGTACTCTTGTGGATCACGCTGTCCTGCTTTGGATGGCAATTCCTGGACGTTGCCCTTTCTCGAGGTGGTCATGCCGGCTGCTATTCCTGCTCTACGGGGCTACGCCGGTACTGCACCTTGCTGGCGCACTGGAACGTAGGGGTCAGGGTTGAGTCTGCCTTTTTCTTGCCTTAATACCGGTAATTACATTCCTGGGACTGTGATGGACTGACGGGGAAGCTGGACGTTGGGTATGGTTTGCTTAGGGGTCGGGGAAGTGGTAGCCGGTTACACTCCTGTTGGTTATTTTGGTTATTTCGGGTTGGCCCTCCTCCGGTGATAAATGTTTCCTTTTTCTTTTCTTTCCTCTCCTCTTCTTCATTTCGGTTACTCTTTTTTGGGTGACAGGCACACTGCTAGGGGGGGGGGGGGGTAGGCCGTAGCCTCTGCATGCGTGTAGGGTGGGGGGTTGGGGGGGGGGTATTATTTTGTCCTGCTTTGTTTCTATGGGCCTTGGTTTTTTCTTATTTCTGTGCTCCTTTTTCTTCTCCTTTTTCCTGGGTCAATGGCGTTGGTCGTAAGGGGGTGGGTAGCGATTGGCACGCAACGTATCCTGAGACTGTCTATCCTATTGTATTGTTTTGGTGCCGCCATTTTGATGTTGTTTTCTTGCTCGCTGGATTGCTCGCTACGCGTAACCCACTTCAGTCCGGGGGATATGTCTGGTCATTGATCCTATCTAGTCTCTTTAGTTATTATCCTTCATATACAAAACCTTTAAAAATGAACCTTCACTTCTCCTCATCAGTAGTGCGTATTTCTTCCAGTGTAATTTCAACCTACTGTGCTCTGTTTGACAAACTACTGTGGTTGTAATGTGTATGGATATACTTAACTCATTGTCGAGGCCGGCCGGATGGTTGTAGGCCCGTATTTGTTCTCATGATATCGTGCAATAAAGGTTTTCAAAAATTAAAAAAAAAAAAAAAAAACTTCCTGAACTGGCAATTGCGTTGAGTCCTGAGAGGGCATTATTTTGAGACGCAAAGTGGATTTATATATGTGTGTGTGTGTATATATATATATATATATATGTATATATATATATATATATATATATATATATATATATATATATATATATATATATATATGTATATATATATATGTCTATATATATATATATATATATATATATATATATATATATATATATATATATATATATATATATATATATATATATATATATATATATATATATATATATATATATATATATATATATATATATATATATATATATATATATATATATACATATATATATCCTTTTCCTGTTTGCCCCTTCTGGAACTGAGGGACCCATGGGAGGTGGTGTGCATGCCGGCAGAGCGTACCGCCTAGAAATTCACTACAAAGTTAGGTAGGCGCACTCTCAGGATGCAGCAAAAGTAGTCACAATTATGCAGAAAGATGTTTATTTCACACAACATATTTTGACTGCCCAGCAGCCTTGGTCACATGTGCTTACATCACCATAAGGGTGTCCTTAAGAATGCATGATAGAAATAAAGAAAGGGACACATGAGAGTACAATGTGTCGGCCATATTGGAACGTGGTTGTTCACAGTCAACTAGATTGGTACATTGTAAATTGTAAATTGTTGTGTCTTGTAAAGCGCACTGCTACCCGGAGGCCTCGTAGCGCTATAGACCGCTGGGGAACCCGTCCTGGCTTTCCCTGTGAGATAGTCCCTCCTGGGGGTCTCCAAGGTGAAACCAGGCATCCCCGGCGTTTGTGTGGGGCCGTTGTGGAGATGAGGCAAGCTAATGCCCAGAGTTGCCGAGTGTGCTCCCTGGTCGGAGTAGGCACCGATGCAAGAATTATCAGTCCGCTGATCCTGGTCCAAGACCCTGCCGCGTCGGGAATCGAACCCTGGTCCCGGGCCGTTCTCTGCACTCGGGTCTGCCGCCTCTAACCAGTGAGCCACACCTCTCCACCTCTCTACATGCCATGCAGAAGATAAATCATGCCTAATAGCAAATGAACAAAGCCAATAGCAAACAAAGACAATAAAGACAGTTGGCAAAAAGTTAAATAAATTGATCATAGCAAGAGAGAGTACACAGTTCCCCAGTGGAAAGGGAGGATGAACCAACATGGGTGGAGGCACAAAGGAGGGGGATCCTTCTTGTCGGAACTAGAGTTCTCACACACCCAGCAATGCTCTACTCTATGCTTGCAAAAAAACGATCGTATGGATGTCATACAATCTTTATACTTTGAAGACACGACTGCGGGTCCCGTTACTTATAATACGATAATGCTTTTTTAGGTCCTACGAAGCTTACGTCCCGAGCATTGACGGACGCAAGTACTTCATTGACTAAGGTGAGAGTGGTCTTTCAGGCTTACTCTTTTTAAGTACCCACCATCCTAGTTTACACTATTGACAGCTGCCGCCTTTATGGCCCACAGATTACCTTGATCCTGTGAGATCAGTTGGGACCACCTTGTGTTTACCTTTACCGCTTGAGTTAAGATCCATGGTGATTACGTGAACTCCAAAAGGCAAGCTTATTTTTTACGCTTCTTGGGGTGATCTTATATTGCTGGAATTTATTTACTCACTTTAAGAAGACTAAGAACAGAACTTTCCATTCACTTTCTTTAATGAGCACCTATTTTATTTTAGAGTGCAAATCCTAAGTTTCTGGATGCAGTAGACTTACTGCATTTGTTGTGTTATAGATTACTGTGGATTGGATCGACATTGGGAAGACATCTTTATTGACAGAATTGATTCTCCCCTGACGAAGGGTTCCAATTTTGAACCCGAAATGCATTGGGATTTTTAAAGTCAGTGACGTTGTTTCAGATTTACATGTTTATGTACAATGTTATGTTACTCAATTAACTAAATAATGAAATATTTGTAAGAGCGATACATATAATGTTTGTAGCCATAAATTTATGTTCTTTTGCAAAATGATGATTTGAAATTTGATAAAACCGTTTTGCCCTTGAGCATTTTTGATTACTTATGTTTTAATTAAATTGAATAGCTTTATTTGAGACATTCTTGTCCAATAGCTGTGCACTCCCTTGACTGTGGGCATTCCACAGTCTATTTTTGCATTCTACTCTATGCTCGAGCATAGAGTAGAGCATTGCTCCCCTGGACCATTGAGCCAGCGAGCAGCCTCTCTTTCATTTTTTAAGCAAGGTGGATTACCACCATATTAAAATTTCCTTGTGGACTATCCAACCTATTTTAATACACCACTCATTTACATCTACACTCACACTTAGGGCCCGCACACCCCGGGACCATATGGCAGGAACAGAAGATCTCCGCTAAAGAGCCCCTTTATGTGTGTCCGTCGGGTATTGCACCGCCGACCCGACGAGGTGCGAGTCCATATGATGAAGCATGACACCTAGCTTGCTGGGTGTGTGAGGACTCTTGTTCCAACAAAGAGGATCCCCCTTCTTTGTGCCTCCACCTACGTTGGTTCGAAATCCCTTTCCACTGGGGAACTGCGTACTCTCTCTTGTTCTTTCGTGTAGGCATAGTGCCATAAAAGTGCCATGTTCATCAATCAATTCCCATTAATGTGAATAGGTCTAGTTAGTATGGCAATGTTCAGAATATGGAAAGATTTACTGAAAATTGAGTGACATGGGTACTGGACGAATGTCCTGACTCAAGTCAACCGTAAGTGCTTAATGCATTGTGTTCCACTGAAATGTCAACTGAAAAGAAAAATGATATCATGCATGATTCTTGTCTGTGATGGAATCCTAGAAGTGAAGATGAAGAAAAGGGTAGGGAGACCCGTGCAGGGGAGTTTGTAGTGATGGACCCCTTCCTTTCCTCCTGCAAAGAAGAAAACAAAAGAAAAAATTAACATCTAAGTGCAAAGTTAAAACACTTGAAATACGTCAATACATACAAACTGTAAAAGGTTCATTCTCATTGCAGACACAGGAATTTTTTAAAAAAATGTCAGGTATAGGGGTGATGAGATCATTCCTCTTTGAGGTGAACTGCAAGGTCCTCATCCTGGTAAAGCCCTCCCAGGATTTTAGTTTGGAAGTCAACTGTGTATTTGTACTCCATTTTCCTAAGCTTCACCCTCCCCTGTGATCATTGGTTATCTGCTCAATGGCACAAACCGCAAGATGGGATGGGTCTGAAAAACGCTTATCTTGGAAGTGTTGGGCTACCAGATACTTAGGATCCCTGTTCTTAATGGCCCTCATATGTTCTTAGATTTTCTTCTTGGCCATCAAGGTGGTACTATCTATGTACCAAAGCGTACGAGGACACTCAATAATGTAGATTACAAAATTGGTACTGCATTTGAGAAATTGTGGGATAACCTTTGTGGTAGGTCGTCGTCTCATTTCCTTGCGCATCAGACTGTCCTTGCATGCCTTACAGTGGCCGAAGAGGAAAAAACCCTGTAGATTATGTATGTTGCCACCACTGACCGTCGTAATGTCATTGCGGACTAACATGTCCCTGAGGCTGCACCCCATCCTGTAGATAAAACTGGGTCTATCATCCATGTAGTTGCCTAATATGTCAGGTAGATCCTAGTGCCATCATCAGAATGTTCGGTCTCAGTGTTGGTCCTGTCCGCTAGCGTCTCCTGTCTGTTAATGCCATCAGCTCTTTCACTGGCCCTCTTGAGGACCCAGTGTGGGTAACCTTTTTCCCTGAATCTTTTCAACAAGATATCTCTTTCAGGTTGATAATCTGTCTCAGTGTTGCAGTCCCGTTTGGCTCTTAGTAACTCCCCGTAGGGAATGTTCAACTTTAGAGTCTCGGGATGACTGCTGAGTGCATGCAGTAAACTGTTAGCAACTGTGCTTTTGCAGAAAAGCTCAGTGTGGATGGTTTGCTGCCTGATGTCTATCTTGATGTCAAGATATTCAACTGTGGTGCTGCTGATCTTGCCTGTGAGCTGAATGTTGCGATTGTTTATTTAGCTTCTTAATGAAATCAATCACCAGTTGTTCAGAGCCGCTCCAAATGAAGAAGAGGTCATCAATGTATCTGAACCATACCACAACATGCTCCAGGTCTAGTGCAGACTCTGGGTTGTGGTGCAAATCCTCTTCCGACTGACCCATGAACAGGTTGGCAAAGCTCAGCGCAAAGCACAAGCCCATGGCAGTTCCCGTAGTCTGTCTGTAGATAACACCATTGAACAGGAATATATTATTTTTGAGACAATGCGCTATCATCCCCAGAATCATGATGGTATGTTCCCTGTACCTGATCAGTCTCCTGCATAAGATATGGTGACATGCTTCGAGTCCTTGTTCATGGTCTATAATGGTGTACAGTGAAGTAACATTAAGGGTTATCAACAGGTAATAATCCTTCCATACGATGTTCTGTAATTTACACAAAAAATCTTTTGTGTCCCTAATGTAGGAGTCCTGTTTGAACATGTGATCCCTCAGGAAGTGGTCAACGTATTTGGACACAAGTTCAAGAGCTCTTCCCCTAAATGAAACAATGGGACATCTTGGTGGGACAACAGGGTCCTTGTGTATCTTTGGAAGAAGATACAGTACTGGGAGGTTGGGGTGGTCTTTTTTTGAAAAAACAATATTCTTCTCATTTAATTATCTCCTTGTTCCTCCATTCAATCAACTTGTCCCATATGGTGGTGATGTTATTGATGTAATCATCTCTAGAGATGGGAATGTAAATTCTGCTGTCACTAAGTTGTCTCATGGCCTCAGTAATGTACATGCCTTTGTCAAGTAAAACAACGTTACCCCCCTTGTCCGCTGGACGTATTAAAATCTCACTATCTCCCGCTAGTGAGACTAGTGCCTGTCTCTGTGTAAAGGTAAGGTTGTTGGGAATCCTGTTCCTGTGATCAGATTTGTGACATAGCTATATGAGAGACTTGGAAGGTGTTGATGTTGTCATATGGGAGTATAGGATAGAATGGTGAACGTGGCTTGAAACTCGTGCTGGCTGCTGCATCGTGTGTTATGCCCAGTTCGTATAACACAGAGGTTTCAGTGATTTCTAGTTCTGTGTGTTCTGGCTCCTGTTGTAATTGTAACAGAGTTACTAGGGTGTCCATGCCCCTAATGACTAGGTCTGTCTCATTACCCTGGGTATGAGGGGGATCTCGACTTCCTGGTGCAGTGAGCCTTAATTTGTGCCACTTCTTCAATTTAAGTTTTCTAATTTATTTAGATAGGTCAATCCTAGTGTTGGTGTAGTTAAAAGAAGAAGAGGGACAGAAAGACAGACCTAGGCAAAGGGTACGTTTTTCAGTGCCATTGAGAGGTCTTTTGGAGAGATTAATAATAGTTCTATTAACCATCTCGGGGTCCATTAAAATGTCCTCTTGGAGCTCGCGTTGTTGTTTCCCAAGCGCCCTCTTCCTCGCGCATTGTCACAATGATCTCTCTGCAACTTTGACTGTTTTCTGGCTTTAATGTCATCCTCGTGGTTTCTGAGGTGATCTTTCATGCTTTCCATGAGTCTTCTCAAGTTTCTTTGTTCCATATTGTCTCGAGATCTTCCTGTATTGATTTTATCTCCGCCAGCAATGCCTAGCGGTCAATCCATGCATATCTCACCAATATCTCTGGCATGCATATTTTCCAACCATTCCTGTAGCATTTCTGGGTGAATCATAGGACAGGATAGTAAATATCCTCAATCCTCTAGGTACCATATTGTTGTCCATATAATTCTGTAGTGAAACAGCCTCTCACCATTTGGAGATCTTAGTCTTCCTCAGTTTCTCACGTTTTCTCAGTCTGTCCTCCAGGGTTTGAACCTGGTTGCTATTGGGTGTTTTAGACACCCCCATCCCTGGTGTGTGTCCAAAAAACAGGTTCCTCCTGCCATAAGTGTAGGTTTTCTGTGTTCTTGTGGTAATGGTATCTATAATAGCAATGTCAATATTAGACACACCGTAGATAAGAGCAAGTGATTACCGAATGTCCTTCCAATAACCAAGCCTGGGTTCTATACGCTGACTTAGGCTACAGTATCCAACTAAATGTTATCAGCGTTGTAGATGAGGACTCCAAAGAACCACTGAATGCTTTGTTTTAAGCCCAAAGTATGTAAAGGTCATTTTAAAGATTAAGAGTGGCATGAACCAATGGAGACTGTAAGGAGACATATATTGGTGTAAATGGCCATGTATTTACTGCAGTCACCAGACATCCCCACACTGCTACAGGTTAGTGCAGACCCGGATCGAAGGAGGGTCTGATGCACAGTGCTGATAGTGTAATATCAATGGATAAGGGGCCCCCGGTTTTGTCACTAAAACCAGTACGGGCTTTCCTTATATGTTGTTCTGCCTCATCTTATTCCTTATTGTTCCGATCCCACCAAGCCTTCCAAGTTTTTCGCCACTGTCACTGGTAGTATTGGGTCCAAATAACTGGGTTGGTCAGCTTATTGCTGCAAGAAAATCACGGTGGTGACTCTGTAGTTTCTTGCCTTAGCTGCGGCCAGATTGTCGCCTCAGAGAGGGTGCGTTCCTCATTGAAGTGGTTTCCTCCTATGTGTTGTTAGTCTTCTCGGAGTGTACATCGATAATCTTTCAGTAACATTTCGTCTCCGTTACTGTGTGCAAGTCGATCCTAACACTAATCTTTGGATTTGCCTGACTTCCAATTGTTAACTTGGCTTCCTCCTGACTTCCGCCTGGCTTGCCCGTCACATTCTCAAAAGTACACCACGGTATATGGCTCGATTTTGCCGACTGCAGGGGTTCGCAATGGTCTTGCTGCGTCGCACAGGGTAATGATGTATCACACCATAGATACCTCTGCGTATTTGTGTGGAAATGGCAAAGTTCTCCAAATATTAATTTCGGTGGTAAAACACAGTAGTGAACATGATGCTCCAGTAAACAAAATGCCTCTGTGAGGTAGATCTTGGTTATGGTGCTTGAGTGTTGTCTCCTTGCTCAATGATGTGAGCACAACGGTAGGTCCAGGGTCAGTTCTCACTTAAAGTCTTTTCCTTTTTGCCCCTTCTGGAACTGGGGGACCCGTGCGAGGTGGTACGCATGCCGGCAGAGCGTACCGGCCAGAAATCCACTGCAAAGTTAGGTAGGCGCAATCTCAGGATGCAGCAAAAGTAGTCACATTGGACTCTCATGTGTCCCTTTCTTTATTTCTATCATGCATTCTTAAGGACACCCTTATGGTGATGTAAACACATGTGACCAAGGCTGCTGGGCAGTCGAAACGCGTTGTGTGAAATAAACAGCTTTCTGCATAATTGTCAGGGGCGTAACACAGGCCCCTGCACCCACTGTGGTGTGGGGGCCCCCTAGCTGTAGGGGGCCCCCTCAGCAGAGGCCTGAGAGCTTCGGATTAAATCCAGAGCCCCTCTGCATACCTTGCAGGGAAGCCTCTTCAACTTTGTTACGCCACTGATAATTGTGACTATTTTTGCTGCATCCTGAGAGTGCACCTACCTAACTTTGCAGTGATTGTATATATATAACACACACTGACGAAGGCAGCACGCCGAAACGCGTCTGTGTGTGCCCCTCCGCTGAATAAAATCTAGCGTGTTTGAAGCATTTCACCCTTTGAGTGCTGTCTTATCCTTTCGTTGGAGGTTTTGGGAGGATTTGGAGCGTTATATATATACGGACAATTGAACTTTACTCTGGGACTGTAAGCGAGAGACACAACTCGACCAGGGGGGCATTTGAGAAAGGAAAACCCCCCGAAACGCGTCATGCCCATGGTCTGATGAAAGATTAAAGGTGGATGCTCCACAAGCCTTGTGTGCTGCCTGTTTCTTTCTGTTGGAGGAGACATTGTGGGTAATATATATGTATATATATATATATATATATATATATATATAACAGCGTGTTACCCGAGCATCCGCTGCCCCTCCTTAACAAGAGTTGCGTCGCCTGCAGAGACTCTTCGAGCTGAGTCTCAAAATAACAATCCAAAAATGACGATGCTGTGTGTGATATTGAGGGCCCGATGTAGGTAAATCTACATTTACCACTTCATAAATACCGAATCATACCGAATCGGTATTTATGAAGTGGTAAATTAGACGGGGGGGAGATGTAGGTATTTCAGATTCGGTAAATACCGAATCTGTAAGATTCGGTATTTACCGATTCTGTAAATACCGATTCGGTATCCCCCATTGCTTCCTATGGGCCTTGAAGCCCATAGGAATCAATGGGCATTACCGAATCGGTAATTACCGATTCGGTAATTACCGATTTGTGCAAGGGTGCAGGTGGTGTCACTTTGACACCCTCCAGCACCCCAAAGAAAGGCATGTTAGCCATGTGGCACACAGACATGCCCTAAGGGCATGTCTGTCTGTTACATGGCATAGGTGTGCATGCACACATGTGCATGCACACCTGGATTCGGTATTTTAACACCCAATTGGATTGGGTGTTAAAATACCGAATCTGAAGGGCCTGTGGGACTGAAAGTAGTCCCACCTACATCCCAAATGTAAAAAATCGGTAAAATTACCGATTCGGTATTTTTGCGATTCGGTAATTTTACCGAATCGGTAAAATACCGAATCGGACAAAAAAAGGTCCCCTACATCTCAGTAGGCCAAATACCGGTCGGAAACGGCCGAAATCGGCCGTTTCCGACCGGTATTTGGTACCTACATCGGGCCCTTAGTCTTTTATTTTAGCCGCTGCCAAACGCTTTTCGACTGCCAAGCAGTCAAAACGCGTTTGGCAGCGGCTAAAATAAAAGACTATTGGCCAGATGTAGGTAATCTCAATTTACCTATTCTTAAATACCGAATCATACCGATTCGGTATTTAAGACTAGGTAAATGGGATGTAGGTAATTTTTCGTTAAAAATTACCGAATCAGTAAGTTTCGGTAATTACCAGTCGGTATTTACCGATTCGGTAATTGCCATTCATTCCTATGGGCCTGGAGGCCCAGAGGAATGAATGGCAATTACCGAATTGGTAAATACCGATGCGGTAAAAGGGGGAAAACATTGAAAGGTGGCAGGGTGTCACTTTGACACCCTGTTGCACCCCTCAATTGTATATGGGTGCACATGTGGCACACATACATGCCCTAAGGGCATGTATGTCTGCCACATCGCACTGTTGGAAAAGCAAAAAAAATGCTTTTTCAAAGGTTTTCATTATTTACCACCAACTTGTAGTTAGTGGTAAATAACAAATCCTTAACTTAGGAATGCACCAACTTGAGTGCTCCCTACATCATGGATTCAGTAATTTACCGAATCAGTATGTTAAGAATTCAGTATTTTACGGAATCCTTAAATTACAGATTCAGTAAAATACCGAATCCTAAAAAAATGCCACCTAGATCTAAAAAGCCAAATACCGGTCGGTAACGGACGAAATTCGGTAATTTTGGCCGTTACCGACCGGTATTGGGCGACCTACATCTGGCCCTAAATATCGCACACAGCATCGTCCTTTTTGGATTGATATAGATATATATATATATATATATATATATACATGTGATCAAGGCCTCTCCAGGCTGAAACGCGTAATGGCGGTATGGTGTAGAGCACAATAAATCTTAAAGCACCAGTTCCTGGGTTAGCCTCGTCTCTCGTCTTTTGTGCTGCCTTAATTGCTGCAAGAGGTCCTTCTTCCATATATATATATATATATATATATATATATATATATATATATATATATATATATATATATATATATATATATATATATATATATATATATATATATATATATATATACACACCTCCACCTTGGTATTACCCCAGGGTCAGAGTGGGCGTAGTGTTGCCTCGCGAGAAATGCGCGGGCGGCGGCGCATCCGCATTGGTATCCAAGACGGAGGCGCGAATGAGAAGAGGGAACCCCGGGATGCAGCGGACAAGGTAAGTGCTTTTTATTTACTTTTCTTTTAGTATTTACACAAATTAGGTATGTAGGGAAGTGGGCAGGCGGCGCGTGGTGGGGCTACGCGAAGTGCATAGGTGGGCGTAGTTTCTCGCCCACTTTGCGTAGCTTCGCGTAGCCCAACTACGCATACTACGCCCACCCTTACCTAAGGGAAGACGACGCCATGTGGTGATCAAATATCCTTTATAGTCGGTTATTCAATGCGTTTCGCCTGAACCAGCAGGCTTGTTCACGAATAAAATTTTACCGTACAAAACACCATTAAAATCCCATGTGAGTGACGTCAGTCATGTGAAACTACACAATGCATGGAATTAGAGAACAGACTTCTAGATTTACGATCTGTCCATTGCTGCGCATAAATTCTTATTTAATTTTGTAAAATCGATATATCTTACAAATTGTAGATCGTTTAAAATACATTACAAGATAGAATTTAAATGGCACTGTGAAACTTCAAAAGCCACTAAGCGCTAGCACATGCATCTGTTTCAGAGTCGATGAAAACAAAGGCTAATGGATATACCGTCCAGCCCAAGTGGGCCAACGTATCGTGTGCATATTCTAATAGTATTTTAAACGTATTTACAGTATTTCACAGTCTTTCATATTAATCACACTATCTATTTATATATATATATATATATTTTTTTTTTTAAACGGTTCAGCACACATGGTAGTCTGGATCCCACAACACTCCGGTTTATTTTTCAGTTGCTTCTTTATTTAAAGCAGAGGCACAAAGACCAGCGCGTTTCAATGCATTCATTGCACCTTGGTCACGACTCTGACCATGTTTTCTCAAGCTTTTTTTAATACATTTTGGGTTTCAATTCGATCAATAAAGATAGTAAACATTAACCGTGGACTACATTCAATGCAATTTTTGGAGCGGCCATATTGGAGTGTTGTTTATACGAAATAGATTCTTCTTTGAATACATTCTCTCGTTTCATTTTGCCAGTGCAAACTCTTAAAAAAAGGGGTTATTGTTATACCTAAACTTAATTCTACATAGATTAATCCATTATTTGTTCTGGTCTTAGAGGTCTGTTAAACATATCAGAACAACGAAAATATTTAGAAATCAAGTTAAAGAAATATCAGTTTTCAATACTTTGTTAAATTCTGCCCCAGTGGGCCTATATTTCATTTCTTGTCCTTAAGGCTGCATTTCACTTATAGAAACTTTTTCAGATAAAGAAGCAATAAGCTAGCTATTTACTAGCTATTTATGGTGGCAGATGAGTGGATATATTTTAGTCTCCACCTGGCCTCCAGGTTCAATAAAAAGTCTGTAGGATTTCACATAATGTTTACCACACAGAATAATTACAGAATAGTCAATCATCACAAAAGTCTACATAAAAATCTTAGGTACTTTGGTGACAATCTCATCCCTAAACCAGTGCGAACTCTGATTTATTTTGTTATTTTTTTTAAGTTGTCTTCATAACCTGTACTATATATTGACATTTTTCCTACAATCATTTATTTTACGTGGAATCTTTTTGTCTCTGTAAAAGAAGTTGTCTGTAAGGAGGTGTTTTTGCATTTTGAGTGAATGGTGCATAGAGCTGCTATCGTCCCAACAGAAAGTAGCTGGTGGATCATCAAAAACGTCCTTAATTTCTAAACACATACCCCCACACTTTTTAAGAAGCGCTTCCATAGCAGTGCATTCAGTGTAAAGGTGGCTCCTTGATCTCTTTTTGCTAACAGTAGTTTCCATCATGGAATAGAACCTCTGCATCTCAAAACAAGAGACAAGCTTGCTGTACTTAGCAGTCTCTTTAGCTCTGGGGCCAGAAATTGCATTGTGAGCGGCACTGTGCAGGTACCGGAAGTAGCTTGTTGGCTTCTCTTGAGATATATTTCCTACCCTAACATATTTGGTAGTCCACTTTCAAGCCTCTGTCTCCTTTTCCCCTTCACACTGCTCCATGCTGAGCAGCCTTCGGGCCTGATTTAGATCTCAGCGGAGGGGTTACTCCATCACAACGGTTACGGCTTTCACGTCAGCCAAAATATAAATCCCATAGGAGAGAATCTTAGTCTTCACTCCCTTGTGTCTGCTATTGTCATGTTCTTCACTGGCTTACCTCCCACGTCACTGTCTTGTGTCCAAGCACCCATGTCCTTGCACTCTCTTCGATCTTGATCATCCTTTCACCTTGAACACTACTCCCCACCTTTGACCCAAGTGTCCTCACACTTCACCCACTGCTGTACCTCAACTCTGTTTGTGCGGCGGAAGCTTGCATTGCTGATGCCTATGTGTTGCTTGTTCTCACTGAGCACTCAGGAAGCTTGCACTGTTGATTGCCATGTGATACATGTTCTCTCTATGTGGTACTTGCACTATGTGTGCAAGTGTAGACTGTTGGTACCTGCTCGGTGTGTGTGTGATGAAGCATGCATTGGATGAACAACATTTTTGTGCACACCAGTATTTTTCTACTTTCTGTACGCGTATTTCTTCAGTTTGACTATTCGTCATTTCTGCACCATGCAATAAAGGTGCATGCTGCACTTACTCAAGCATCCTATAGAGTACTCAGAAATAGAAAGACTCACACATCTCGGGTCAGGATTTTTTTTTTAATCAACCTATACATAGTTTTAACTATTGCTCACGAAATTATCAGAATTCTGTACTTATGAATCACACTATTAAGTATTGTGATAAGTTAACGATTACTTAGCAATTTAAAAAAAAGACGTGTGAACAAAAACAACCGAAATGTGCAACCTCAGTCATAAAAGGAGAAAAGACTCTCAATCATTTTGCATGAAGCAATATAATTAAAAAAACAACTATCTAAAAACTGTTGGAGAGCCACACTCCTTTTTCAATGCCCGTAGCTCGATTCCTAGCTGGGATATTAATAGGAAATTCGGCAACTAATATTGGAAAAGTTCTTAAATTTCCTTGTTCAAATTTTCGATACCCAGACTCATCTAATGTATCACTTATTTTGTGTGCTCAGTGGTCATGCAGCAGCAGAAGTGGTCAGTCATGCTTATGCCTTCCTGTTAGTGTTTTTGTAGCTGCCACAGTTTGAGTCTCCGTGCCGCCAATAAGCCAGTAACCTAGTGAGGAAGAGCTCCAAGGATCACCGGTTCCCAAGCCCCTCCCACGCTCGCCCCCATCTGGGCTACCACTTTGCCCAGCCCAAATAGTTTCTATATGAATATTCAGAAAATGTTTAGAACTAGACTAGAAGATACCTACTTTAAAAGCCAAAACCTAGAAAAGTCCACCTAATAAAAGATCTGGAAGGCTCAACAGTCCTGCAATTGCATTCCTAGAGATATCAAAAGCCTACCCATGCTCTTCTCTCCCTTTCAACTCCAAGGAACAAGTCCCTTCTCCATTAGAGTACTCTTTTCTTTTTATGAGGCTAATTGCACTGCAAATTCCAGATTTTAACCCTGGTTGGGCCAGACAGGATGAGGTAATCTTGTGCAGGTTATGTAACTACCAAAAAGAATCCTGACTTCATCTGTTATGCTGCTGCCCTAAACTGTCAGAGGAACAACACCGTGAATAGGTATCTCGGTCACCATACACCAGTCCATGTCTTTGGCCCAGTCTGCAATATTCGGTGAGGTCGGTACCCTCAACAATCGTGTGATATCTCGCTTTGCTACCATGAAGCTCAATGTGACCCATGTCCTCTCCTTAGCTGTAAGGTCGGTGGGGTCCCATATGTTCAACAGAATCAATTTGATGTTGCATTTTATCCAGCACCCCAATACTTTCTCCATCATTGATACCACCCCCTCCCAGAATTTCTGAATTGCCTCGCATTCCCAAAGTGTATGGATGAAGGTGCCCTTGTGTCCGCACTGCAGTGTACAATCACTACATTGGGCGTATCCCATATGAACCAACGCGGGTTCCAGACAAGTACGTTCTGTGGAGGATTTTTAGCTGAACCAGTCAGAGTCTGGAGGAGATGGCAACTACAGGGTGGAAGCCACTGCGGCTCGCCACTCCTCATCTTCCAAGACAGCAACGTCATGATCCCATTTGACTCTTAGCCGTGTTAGGGGATCGGTCATGTTATTAATAAGCTTCTTGTATATGAGGGATATGGCCTTTTCTGGCAAATCTCCATCTAAAATCCTGTCCTCCAGAGGGGTGAAATTCGGGAGGGCCATACCCTTAGGGAGAGCCGAGAGTCATGCGTGCCTAATTTGAAAATACCGGAACTGTTCAGAATTGGCAAATTCATACTCTTGACTTAATTTAGAGAACGGTATGATGTTCCCGGATCTCCAGAGGTCCCCAATTTTGGAGATATCAATGGTGTCCCGTTTGTTGAACCCCAAGAAGCGCGACAGCCGACCCAGCTGGTCACAATGCCAAAGCGGCGTGGCCCGAGTAAGCTTGCCCTCCCAACCCAGGCTTTTAGTGGCGTCTTTCCATATGTGCACAGCATGTTTGGTCTGGCCGGACAAAACATTTTTCTAAAACTTTGTATACAGTGGTACGCCCTCAAACTCACCCCCGGGGAGGATCCATTGATCGATCTGAAATGTTGGGTCATCATGCCGCCTGTAGATGCATTGGTTAATGAGTCATGTAATGCTTTTAATTAGTTGAACATGAATGAATAAAATTATGAAACACTTATGACTCTATTTGTAAATTTGTTTCCAAATATTACAAACCTCTTCTGCCAAGATTGGAGGAGGCTGAAATTACAATTTATACTAAGATCATGGGAGATTCTTCTATTATCCGGATAGAGCAGCAGCTGCCAGAAACAGCGATCGAGCAGTTGGATGATGAGTTAAATTGGGAAAATCAACAATCTCCTTTAGCCTTAGGACACACCCTTCTTCTTCACCTCTGTATGCCAGATGGGATGATGTCCCAGTTTACTTCCCAATTATTCATTGAGGCCGACAGCATTTCATTGCAACCTCTAATTTACCAAGCTCAGATAAAAACATCATATTTATTCCCTAGATGAGTCCCACAGAAAGAGTTCCAAATAGTTTCCTGGGCACAGGCTTGAATTTTCCGTCTTTTCCAGCCGCATCAAACCTTGATATCCAACCTTTTATCCCAGACAGACCTCGCAGATGGAGTTATTAAAAGTTGTTGTTGCCAAGTTAAAACAGATCAACGCCATTTATGGTACAACCCATAAAAGGCTACGTTAATGCCCTCTTTTGGGCCACAATTGCAGAACTGGCACACAGCCCTGAACCTCCGATGACCCTAAAACCTCAGTAATCATCTAAGACAAGCCAACGCTTGGTTAAAAAGAGAGGTGCAGGCCTAGGTCTAGCCTCGCTTCAGGAATTGTGAACTCAAAATTTCAAAAGATTGACCAACTGGGAAAAGATGAAGAAAAGACACATCAAATGAAAATAAAAAAACTTATAATGAAACAACACACGTCTTCAGTGAGTCATCCAAATAATCACTGGTTTAACAGTGTACCAGCAACCCAAAGCAAACAAACCTATAAGAGCAAACTTAGTATCACAAATACAGCCTCAAATACAGCAGGAAGACATAATTAAAACATTTTTTAACACTATTACTAGCCAATATGCCGCTTTTATAAAGTGATTTCAGTAAGTAACAGAAGAATAAACAATTCCTTTAAAGTGTTCCAAGGGAGAAGAGTAACTCTTACAAATGCAAAAGAGAATCATACTCTTCCTGGGCAGGGGGCCTCTCAATCTAGCCATGTTTCTGAATTAAGACGATCCTATTTTATACTTGACACTCGTAGGAGGTGGAAATTGATTGTTAAATCCATACCATAAATTAATTGTCTATCTTGATATTATTGAAACAACTTCTTCTGAATTAAACATGCTTAGATTTTTTACTTACGTAAAATGAAGAGAAGTTACAAAAGTCTGCTCCACTTCTTATTTGATTAAGAGCTTAGTGGAGAATGAGTCTATTTCTGTTCCCAGGTTTATAAATGATCTTGGGGGCTGAATTGTTTTGTAGGTATACCACAGGTGACCCACTCTAATATTACACTCAGTTTTGCTTTAGTGCCAATTACACTTTGGCAACTATTTCCTTATCATCTGAATATAGTAAATAAAAAGAAGTCCATTCATCCTCCCCAAGTACCAGAAAGGAAAAATGTATATCTCTAGTCTCCTTTAAGGATAATTGTGCCCATCTTTTAGAGATTCAGACTTTCACAGTTACCGTTATGGAGTCCTGGCTCATAAGTCATGCTTAAGTGATGTTGACTGATATGTAGGGAGCACCCAATGACTAAGTCATACACGATGGATCATTCATGATTATGGGCAAATATAAAAAAGTGGGTATTTATATGCCATAATAGAGAGGAACAATTTGTATAGCTACTGGAGCTCTGGTTGCGAGCGCATCATGATTTAGAATGCTTTGCTATCAAAATGCTAAGATGCAACTAGGAAAAAAAGGGACCTTATTCAAGAGGCAGGTGTGTCCAGAATAGGCTTAGATTGCTCGCCTCACCCACTGGCATGCCTGAAGGTGGCCCCAGCATGACACCGGAATGACATAAACCCAAACCCGCATCTCACATCCTTGATCCTATACCCACTCAATTGACCAAAAAGCTGAAACTCTCCCTTGCCACATTTTGGTGGGAGATCATAAACAGCTCCTTGAAAACTGGCATCATACCAGGCTGCCTCAAAGTCGGCCAAGTCAGCCACTATTGAAAAAGCCAGGTCTTGACACCAGTAATCTGAAGAACTTCAGACCCGTTTCCAATCTCCGCCTACTATCCAAAATCCTCGAAAAATGCTTTCTCCTACAACTGACTCAGCACATGGACAACATCAATCGCTAGATCCCCACCAATCAGGCTTTAGAAAAGGCTTAGCTCTGAGACCGCAATCCTTACCATCGTGGACAACATCCACAATGCTCTAGATACTGGCCAATGCTGCCTACTCATTCTACTGGACCTCTTGGCAGCCTTTGACACAGTCGATCACAAGCTACTCATCAAGGCTATCCAGGATAGAGTAGGTGCTGAGGAGGTGGTCCTACACTGGTTCTCCCTCTTCCTACACAATTGCTCTCAAAGGATAAAAATTAAAACCTTTACATCGAACCTACACCCCGTCAGCAGACGTGACCCCCAAGGATCAGTGCTTTCCCCTCAACTGTTCAACATATACATGGAACCCCTCACCACCCTACTCAAAAAAGCCAACATCCCCTTCCACCTATATGCAGATGACACCCAGAGCTACCTGGCAACCTCCTCCATTGACGACATTCAGAGACTCAACAACACTCTCAGAGAAGTCCAAAACTCAGTATCAACAAATCACCTCAAACTCAACCAAGACAAAACTGAAATCCTCCTTATCTCCAACAAAGAAGAAAACCCTTAAATCGTGGAATGGCTGTTGGAAAGTAGGCTATTGGTAGGGGAAAATATAGGTCTTCCACTGGCAATAAGGTCACTAACAAATGGTAGGACCCAGCATAGGTCTTAGAAAATTATTCCTATGCTCAACCCTTGGCAACTTGGCTGCGAGCAGACAGGCTTAACTTCAAAGACAGGTATGTAAAGCATTTAAAAACACAATTTCAGTCAATAATTAAGACACAACACATAAAAACAATCCAACACCAACTTATGAAAATAGAAAATATTTGTATCTTTAAAATGACACCAAAATGACAACAATCCAATGTAGGGAACCGGAGATATGAATTTCCAAAGATTTAATAAAATATAGCACTTAGAAGATCATAGCACCATATTATGATACCTGCTCGGGATAGACTGGGGCAAAGTCAAAGTTTCAGGCCAGGAGTAATGGAGCCGTGAGCGGCTGCAGCTCGGTGGAGGTCCTGGTCTTAATTTCTACCTTCACACTTAGAAACTGTTCTGGAGCTTTTCTTCCCAAGGCCCCTCGAAGTTCCCAGCCAGTCCGGATTCGGTGAGGGTTCGCCATCTTGACTTGTGACGAGGTCCCAGTCAACTTCCCTGGAGCGGACTTAGAAAATATTTCAAGATTGCTTCAGCAGGACAACCCAGGAATCCAGGCTGACACGCGATGGAAGGAAGGCGGCTTGGCTCTTGCGGTTGCTCCTGGTCAGCTTTTCTACGAGCGGACTTGGAAACTTTTCTGGAGCTTTTTCTCGCAGGGTCTCTCGATGCTCCTCATGTAGCCAGATCCAGTGAGGGTTCGACGGCTTCAGATTTTCTCTAGTCCCGGTCAATCACTGGAAGTTGGAGCGATGGAGCTTTTAGTGGACGAACCTGGTTGGCTTGGCCGGCTCGCAGTTGAAGGCAGGCAGCCTGGCTGGCCAGTTGAGTTGGTCCCTATAAGGAGCTATTTTTTCAAAGTTGGTCCAAAGTTCTCCAAACTTCTTGAACTTCTTCCTGAAGTTCCTCAAGTGGTCCCAAAGTGTCTCAAACTCACTCCAAGGGTCTGGAAGCTCCAAGATGGTCCTTGAAAGTTGAGGACTTCAGTTCCCACAATCCACTGGTACAAAACCCTTACAAATCCACTGATGGGTCTCCAAGGTGTAGATGTAGTTGGTGATGTTCCAGTTGAGCTCTTTTAACCTGTAGCTTTCAGGGAGTCGCCTCTTTAGTTCTTTTCCAGCAAGATGATCCACAGGGCTGTAGTTGCAGATGGTACAGTCTTCAGAGATGACCTCATCCTGTAGAGTGTGGCATTATTTTGTCCCAGAGTGCATCAAATCTTCCAAATTCACAATGGCTGATTTTCCAGCAGAGAGTCAAGACCTGGCTAAACACACCCCCAGGGATGGCTTATTATGTTATGGTACAGTGTTTTTGTATAGCGCCTATCACCGCCGGTCTCTAAGCACTCACACAGAAAAGGAACCTAATCTGCTGTCTCCTAGATCACTTCGCCGTCCGCCCCAGTTAGGGCGAAGATGTTGACTTTTTAAACAGATGAGTCTTCAAGTTCTTCCTGAAGGACAGTAGCTGCGAGTCTTCCTTCAGGCTGGCCGGTAGCTCGTTCCACAAATGCGGGAGAAGTACAGAAAGAGCCCTGCCCCCTTTAGATTTACACTTAAATCTGGGTTGGATCAGATTGGAGGCCTTACCCGAACGCAAGGTTCTGCCCGGAATGTACTTCCTCAGGCGCTGTTTAATGTATTCTGGGGCTTTGCCGAAGATTGCCTTGTGAGCCATGCAAAGACACTTAAACTGCACTCTAAACTTAACAGGCAGCCAGTGCAGCTTCCAGAGAAGTGGGGTTGCATGCGAGTTCCTAGGTAGGGAATAGATCAGCCTAGCTGCATCGCTCTGCACCACCTGCAGTTTCCTCAACAACTTCTGCGGCAGGCCAAGGTATAAAGCATTTCCATAATCCAACCTCGAGATGACTGTGGCGGACACAATGGACTGCAAAGTGGGGGCTGATAGAATAGGTGCTAACTTTGGCAGTTGCCTCAGCACCCCCGTGCAGGACCCCACTACCACAGAGACTTGAGGGGCCATGGAAAGGTCTGCATCAATCTTTAGCCCCAGGCTTTTGACCACCCTACTGAATAGGTGTTGTACCTAGTTCTGGGGGCCAGAATAGCTCGCACCAGGATTGACTCGGTTTGTGATGACCAGCACCTCTGTTTTTTCAGTGTTGACTTTCAGAAGGTTATTGGTCATCCAATTTACAGTGAATTGGAGCAAATTCCTTACCGATTCCTGTGCTTCCCTGTATCTTCCAACTGGACCAATAGCTGGGTATCGTCAGCATAGTTAAAAGTTTGACAATTCGTATGCATTAACTCCTCCACCAGGGGTTGTAAGTAAATATTAAAGAGCAAGGGAGAAAGTGCGGACCCCTGGGGTATGCCCCAGGTCCCATCACTTGCCTCAGATAACTGGTCTCTCAGCTGCACACTCTGGGTTCGACCTGTCAGAAAAGATTCAAGCCACTTGAGCGCTTGTCCTGTTATACCCAGCTTTGCGATACGGTCCAGCAAGATGGTATGGCTGACCGTATCGGAAGCCGCTGACAAGTCCAATAAAATCAGGGCACAAAGTTGTTTATTGTCCGCCCTGATTCTCAGCTCATCAGTGACAGTGGCCATTACTAGTTCTGTGCTGTGTTGGGGCCGAAAGCCCGCCTGCCTGGCATGAAGTAAGCCATGTTCATCCAGGTAGCTAGCCAGTGTGTTCAGAGCATGTTTTTCCAGGATTTTGCCCAGAAATGGCAGTTGTGAGATAGGCCTATAGTTCTTTAGAGCCTTGGTCTCTGCTCCTGCTTTATTTAAGAGTGGGGAGCCTAGCTTCCTTAAGCTGGACTGGTAGATAGCCCGCGTCTAATGAATCATTCAGTAGGCTCAACAGCTGAGTTTTAATACCAGGCAGGGCCATTTGAAAGATTCTCGGGGGCATGGATCCGTGCTGGAACCTGACTTGACTTGGCTGACAAGCACAGCCAAGCTCTCCTCGTCAATACATGGGAAACTGTTCAACGTCCCCATCGGCTCCTGACTAGCAGGGCTAGATGACAACAGAGATTCAGCTGGGATCTCCGTGATATCCCTAATAATGTCCTGTGAAGAAAGAACCTCTGAAAGGTGTCACATTCGGGTTGGTCACTAGCAGGAATCTTCCCATCCAGCTGCGTTAATTCCCTTAGGATAACAAAGGTCTCCCTTTGTTTGTTTGTGGCCCCTCTAATTCTATTCTCATAGAAGGCTGACTTCCTCACCAGGATATCCGCCTTGTATGGCAACAGAAGCATTTTATAGGTTTCTGACTCCGCTGGGCTGTAGCTGAGTCTCCATCTTCTTTCCGCCTTACAGAGGGCTTGTTTCTTTTACCTGAGTGTGGCATCAAACCACAGTGCTCCCATTTCTTTTGCTCTGGTCTTCTCCAGCCGCCCAGGGGCCAATTTGTCCAGAGCAGCACGGATCCAGGCCATAAGGGCAGTAGTATCGGAGTCTAGGTTCGTCTCTCTCATCTTAGGAGGTGGAGTGGAAAGCAGCGTGGAAACTAAAGAGTCTGCCTCTATCTTCTTCCAAGACCGGACCTTTCTCCACAATTGACTGGACACTGCAGGTGAGGGGTCTCCTGGAACCCAGCACTTGATCAGGAAATGGTCTGACCATATACAGGGACTAACCTCAATTATTTCTGTCTGGGATATGGAGGACCAGATTAAGTCTACTGGATGGCCCTTCACATGCGTAGGTCCCACTACTATTTGCTGTAGGTTAAGCGAGGAAAGATTATTTTCGAACTCTAACCCTATGCGGTCTCTAGGTACCTTATCCCAGTGGTAGTTGAAGTCCCCTACCACCATAAGGGATTTATATCTGGAGCCCAAATCCGTCAAGAGCTCCAGGAAGGCGTCATTCAAATCTGGCGAGCTCTGTGGTGGGCGGTACACTACCAGCAACATAATACAGGAGGATTTAAGTGAGATTTTTACCCTAGACTCTCCCATTACCATCTGCACATACCTTCCTTAAGCCTAGCCCTGACTCTGGGTCAAAGGTTTAAATGTTTAGCTGACACCCAGGCCTCCCCAATGCCTTTGAAGAGCATGGTTTACGACTCCACCCCCTGGCCTGGAATTCCTATGGAACAACACACTGCCCTCTCAGCAGAGTTGGTTAACCCCAGGGGCTCTTTATCACCTCTTCAAGGCAGCCTGGCTAATCCACTTAACTCTGACCAATCAGGGCAGACCACTGGAAGGCTGAATTTGGATTTACAAACAAGAAAGTCTTATAACTTCTTGTATGTACACTTTAGGAGAAATTCAACAATATAATATTGTTGGATTTAGCAATACTATTCTGAGCAGTCTTTGAACAGTAGCTCTATCTCCTTCCTATCAGGAGTTATTATTTAATAATTTCCTGCAATGTTAACCTATAGGGCATGGGATTTGCAATGGGAAAAATTACTTAGGCCCGTTTCCTAACATCAGGGCTTATAGAAACATATTTTATAAGTACTTGCCTAATATCTACAGGAACCCCACCCCATGTGCAACTAGGGGAGACTTCAGGGGTCCTGAATCTCGTAGAAATATTGCAGATCCTTCTCCCCAGTGCTCCTAGCATCAAAGTCGAATTTGAGCAACACTTTACCACAATGTGGGGAATGAAATGTGAAATTTCACTTTACCCAGGCATATAAAAATTTGATAAGGGTGTACCGTATACATATCGGACCCTCCACCCCTGGGATACCTAGGGGAGATAATAACCTCAGTAAAAAGCTCAATGAAATTTAGTTGATCTGCAGGTCCAGATAACATAACAGCAGTAAATCTGAAATCAATTGGAAAGTAGTGAGCCCCAATATTCTAGTCCTTTTAGGTTGCAACCAGCCACAAAGCTTAGCTGTCTGGTTTGCTAAAGACATCTTGGGGACTTTCAGAAAGTTGACTTAGGAATGCATTCTGGCCTTTGATTACCATTGGCTTTTTAGTTTGTAACTTACATTTTCTGGCTCTTTGTTTGCTGACTTTATTTGCTTTAGGCGGACCAAGTTCAGTTTGTCTCTTCCCTTGCCTAAAACCTGTTTACTGTATTCTTCTGCAAACTCTCTTGCTGTAAACAGGCCTTTAAATTGTGTTCTTATCTTGTCATTCAACCACTGATGTCAAATGTCAGGCGTGGTATTCCAAGGGCGCTTGTTCAATTTTCATTCTTTGACTTCAAAGTGAGGAGATGCATGGGGGTACGGAGGAGATTGTTTCTAGAACACATTAACATCTAAATGGACTGTGTAAGTATTTCAGAATATATCAGAATTAGGAACACAAATTAAGAGTACTTTTTGTTATTTCTGAAGTCTATCGGAAACAAATACTTTAATATGATCAAAACAAATCATTACACTAGATGATGCAATTTCCACACATTTTCATTTGTACACTATATAGTTTTATTATTAAAACAGTATGTCTGTGCAAATGTAATGGTCATTTCAACTGACAATGTGTTGTCTGTAATGGCAGTGCGATACCATACCATGCATTCTCCGCTCCAAGCCACTCTACTCTGTACCACTCCACACTACTCTGCACCACTTCACTTTACACTGCACTCTATGCAACTTCACACTAAGCCTCTCTACACTACCCTGCACCACTCTACTCTGTGTCTACACCACTGCAGTCTAGGCCACACCAATCCACTCTCATAACTCCACTCTAAGCAACTGTAGTGTACACCACTCTGCAACACTGCACTTTACACCACTGCACTATAAGCTAATACACTATATGCCGATGCACTTTACTCTGTAACACTGAACTGTATGCCCCTGCAATCTACACCACTCTACTGTACACCACTCTAATCTACTCTACACCACTGCACTATATGCCATTGCACTCTACACCACTTTAGTCTATGCCATTACACTCTATTCCTCTCTACACAACTGCACTCTACCCTGCACACCTCCACTCTATGCCACTGCACTCTACGCTACTCTGCTCCACTCTGCGATATGCCACTGCACTCTATGCAACTCTACTCTTTACCACTGCACTTTGTCACTGCACTCTAATATGCATTGCTGTACTCTTTGCCACTGCTCTCTACACTACTGTACATCGACACTCTACTCTGCAACACTGCACTCTCCTCCACTGAACTCTACGCCACTCTGCTCTGCACTACTCCATGCTTCTGTACTCTATGCCACTGCACGTTATGCCACTACACTCATTTGCACTATACTCTACTCTGCACCACTCTGTGCTACTCTACACTGCACTACTCTAAGCCACTGTACTCTATGCCACTTTACTCAACGCTGCGCTCTACGTACTGCACCATATGCCACTCGACTCTATTCTGCCCTACTGCCCTCTACATCACTCAACTCTACACCACTCCACACCACTCTACACCACTTTACTATAAGCCACTCTACTCCATTTAACTCTATGCCACTGCACTCTGCGCCGCTCCACTCTGCACCACTCCACTATACTATGCACCACTCTAATATATGCTGCTACATTTTACAACGCTTGTATTTAACTACAGGAATATGACCCATAAACCACGTTAACATTAGGGTAGGTACATGAGAACAAAGTAACAATATCTCAACTGGAATCACTCTAAATGACAATTATACATATATGTATAAAACATTACGTGAAAAAAAACAGGGAGACTCTGTAATGATTTTGAAATGTGCTCATGGCATCGTATAACTATGATAAAAAATTACAAAGGTACAGTTGTAGCAGCACTATAGGTAAATACATACGAAAACAACCCGAATTGGAACGATTTGTACAGAGTGACGAGTCCATGATAGGATCGAAATGCCGTCGACCACTCAGCGCAACTGATGGCGCATCTCCTGGTGTGGCTCTGCTAAAATTGTTCTCAAACTTTTATATCCAACATTGTAAATCATTGTTTTGAACAACATCGTTCACTGGATACACTGTATATACTCATGCACATCTGCACCATGCGTCGTTTTTGCTGATTACACAATTGTCACTTGCGTCGCCACCTTTTTGTGTCACGTACACATTTAGAGCACCAAGTCCAATTCGGGTTGTTTTCGTATTTATTTACCTACAGTGCTGCTACAACTGTACCTTTGTCATTTTTGATCATAATTATATGATGCCATGAGCACATTTCAAAATCATTACAGCGGCTCCCTGTTTCTGTTCACGTAATGTTTTATATATACATGTCTAATTGTCATTAAGTGTGATACCAGTTGAGATATTGTTACTTTGTTCACATTTTACAACGCTGCATTGTATGCTGCAGAATCCAATGCCACTGCACTCAATGTCACTATATTCCTTGCTAATGCAATCTACACTAGTCCACTCTACTCTATGCCTCTCCAGTGTATGTTGCTCCACGCGATGCAACTCCAATGCATGAAACTCTCTGCTGCTCCACACTACAACACTCTACTTTACTCTTTGTCATTCCACTCTACAATACTCCACGCAACTGTCCTCTACGTCACTAACTTTTAGCCATGCTGAACAGCAGCCCCGCAGGTGTACAACATGGCTAAAGCACATTTGCAAAGCCAATAGCTCTTGCATAGGTTAGATCTATTGGCTTTGCCAATATTTGTTAGATGCATGTCTGAAGCAGATCTTTTTCCCGCCAGCTGGATGGGTTTTATAGTTAAGCACTCATTTATAAATGCGTTGGCAAAGCCAATAAGTTTGGCTTTGACTGCCAGCCGTTTGGCTTTGTCAGTGCTTATTTTGGATTTTGTTATGTGATTCTGAGAAGCAGTTGGGCCTTCACCTGTATAAAAAAAAACATTGGATAAAAGTAATAATATTTCTTGGGACCCTAGCTGTGTGGTCAGTAGAGGAACTATTTTGTGTGTGAATTTGCTCTTTGTTGAAGAACAGAATGCCGTCACTCACAGTGAAGTTAGTGACTAAAGTGGGCAGATCCACTTCCCTGCATTGCATTCTGTAGTGGGTGGAGGAAATATGTGAAATACCACAAGGGACCAAAGAAGGAAGAGGGCTGGCTGAAAGCCCATATATGTACATTTTTTTATAGATATAAAGTAAGTAAAGTCAAAAGGTCTTGGCTAACGCCAAACTTAACAAGCAGTTGCAATGCAATTGGTCTCGCATTTGTGAAAGTAAGAGCTCTTGCAATTGAAAATGACAATTTTCTTTACTTTTGTTTTTTTATTGGCAGTGGAGTAATTATATTTGCATAGCACTGTTACCATTCGTATGACTTTGTGGAGCTGGAGAACCAGAAAATGGGAAATAGGTTATAAGGTAGGGAAGACAAGAGTAATATATTTCCTGAAAAAAAAGACAACATCCAGGAAAAAGCAAATACTCATAGGAAATGCAAGTTTAAGTAAAGCAGGTGAAATGTAAGCAAGAACAACATGGTTATTTTAACGCTTTTACACCTATTATTAAGAAATAAATTAGTGTTTTTGCCTGAAACGTAAAGCACATGACTACAGGGCCCGGAAGGGACCAGTTTCAATGTCCATTGCATATATCCTTGCAAAACATAAGCAGTATGGCTTAAAAAGACCGCATCCCTGAACTTAGAGCAGGGGTACACGTTTTATAAACTAAAATAGGGAAAAGAGCTGAGAAAGATCACATTACATATTTTCCCCTCTACACATCAACCAGGTATTTCAGTACCTCCAGGAATGGTGCACTTTCCCACCCTCGGAAAACAATGTAGAAAAATGTTTTTTCTTTCTTTTTTGGATCTACTTCACAGACGATCAAATAAAGGAAAGAAGAGGCAAAAGAGGGTGGAGCAGTTTGTTGATGTCACGGTTTTCAGCAAGTGAGGAGGAGTGAGACATAGTCAGAAAGAGAGGAAATAAGAGGAACAGGAAGAAAGAGAGAAAGAGGGGGTAGGCAGCTGCCAGTTGCAGAGCAGGAGAGGTGAACACTGTAGGGAGGTAGGCGGTGTGAGATGAGAGTTGCAAGGGGGAGGGCAGGGCGGCAGGGTTCATCAGGAGGGGGCCCCTACACCGTGGTGAGGCAGATAAAGCCATGCGATTGTTTGTATTTGCTGCGAGTGGACAAAAGAAGTGCATTGTGACCAAACATAAACAAATAAATAAAACATTCTTGGTTGTGGATTGAAGAGTTTCTTCTTCTTTTGTTCTGTTAACGAGTCACATGTACAGTTTGGGAAAAGACAGCTGTTACCACACCTGTTTTATTTGTTACCACAACACTGCCTAAAAAACAGAAGTCAAACGCTGTAATCGAGGTTGGGTTGGGGAGGCAGATGACATGCATCCTCATTTCTGCGGCACTGTTGAAGCAGTGCCTACACCCAGTGGCGGCTGGTATGGATTGGGGGTGGCGGAGCAAGGGTCTGAAGAACAAAAGAAATGCACTTATTTCTTCACTGCGTCTCTCCTCGGTCCTCTCTCCGCGTCTCTTACCGATGAGGTCGGCCGTAAAGGAAGCATAAAGCACAAGGCTTCCCTAAACCAATCATGACGCTGCTGTCAGCAACGTCATGATTGGTCTGGGCACCATGGTTTGGCGCTCAGACAAGGAATGGGAGCCTGTGCATGTTCTCCACCCAGGTTGTGCAATACAGCATGGTGAAGAACATGCTAAGTGTGCATGACTATTTGTCCTTCCCATGACGGCCGGCCAAACCGTCAAGCGCCCTTACAGAGTTCCCACCACTCTTCACCCTGCTCTGCGAGCAGAACAGCCCATCCCTGCCAAACTGCCTCAGCAGAGACAATTTTAATAATAATACCAACCTGTTAATATCATTTAACTTTTTTACACTGCTGAAAAGTAGTAGAGTGATGCTCCTCCGCCTTAGCGGAGGAGGGACCACTGCCTAAAACTCATCTTTGTGTTTCAAAGCGAAGGGGTTACCGCCTGTATGCAGCCTGAGGATGTTCAGGGCTTCAAGCATGTGCAGAACAGGGAACATTAAGCAAGCAGGATGTTGTAACATACATTTAAACTCACAGCAAAGAAAAACAGCTGATAAGGATCACACTAAACATTTTCCACTCTACGTAACAACCTGGGTATTGCAGTACCCCCAGGACTGGTGCACTTCCCCACCAGGGGAACAGAATGTTGTTCAAATAAAAAAACGAGAAAACTGAAGTAGCGCTTCACTCGATAAATCTGTCGAGTGGTGCTAATGTGTGTGTGAATAAAAACCAATCTTGGCCACTTTGCAAGCACTTTGTCTTTCTTTATTTAGTTTTTTATTTATAGTTCACATTCTGAACCTTTTTTGTCTCTGTCCTAAGGCTGCACTTTGGAATAGAAACATTTCAGAAATAGACTATGTTTGCAGCAAAAGTGATTCTTTCTTTTTTAGATCCATTTCGCAGGAGAACAAATAAAGGAAAGGAGAGGAAAGAGAGGGTAAGAGGGGGAAGAAGAGGAAGAACGAGACAGAGGGACAGCTGCCAGCGGCAGAGCAGGAGAAGTGAACAAAGTAAGGAGGTGGGCGGTGTGAGATTAGTGTGGTGAGGGGCGGGTGGGGTCCACCATATTCAGAAGAGGGCCCCCACACCGTGGCGAGGCAGATAAATCCAGGCAATCGGTTGGATTTATTGCGAGTGGAACAAAGACATGCATAGTGACCAAATATATACACATATATAAAACATTCCTGCTTGTCCAGAAGAAGCTTGGCGTCCGTGAAGGAAAACCAAAAACAAAACAAGCAGAAACAGAAGGGGTGGGGTGTTTAAAAAAAAAAGGTGGTCGCTGAAGTTGAAAACGCATGGCACCAAACACATGAGCTGGGATTGTAGTGCATGGAAGGGCTGCAGAAGAGAAAGAGTTCTCCTAAACAAAAGATAACCCCTGAAAGTGTAACGAAACTGTACTTGGTTGTGATCCTCAGCCTTCAACGTAAGTGGCGTATAGGCCGTGCGAACGAGTTGGGAGCGGCAAAGGAGAGCGACACTGGAGTCAACCTATTGTGAGCCGCAGGCAAGAAAAAAAGTTGTTATATTGTGCAAGAAAAAAAGTTGTTATATTGTGCAAGA
Source organism: Lissotriton vulgaris (assembly GCF_964263255.1). Classification (NCBI taxonomy): domain Eukaryota; kingdom Metazoa; phylum Chordata; class Amphibia; order Caudata; family Salamandridae; genus Lissotriton; species Lissotriton vulgaris. The sequence continues at coordinate 1,704,931,640 of NC_141693.1, forward strand.
AAAAAAGTTGTTATATTGATGAGAGCAAGTCTTGTAGAACGCTCATGCACGCTTAGGCTAGACTTAAAAATAGATCCAAACCTTCTTGCTATTTACTGTATTTTAAGCATGCATGATGTAGTCACAGAAAATATACTCAAAATTAATTCTTCACAACTTAAATGTTTGGTTCGTGATTTACTACCCTGTCTGTGCCTGTTCGGATTGAAATTGATGTGATCATCTGAAAATATGCTCGGATATGTAACCATTGCACTGGAAGATACTGACATGTAAGTTTTTACCCTGCAAGTGAGAATTGTTGTGCGGTTGCTAAAACCAATAACAAAAATGTTTGTTTTGATGAAAATAATTTAAACAATACAGCTTTAGAGAGGCATCCTTCTTCTGTACGCAACTCGATCGTGCCAAAAATAGACCCAGAGAACTGTTCAAAAGTGCCTCCCCCCCCCAAAGCTGACGGCCTCAACTGATAGATGCGAAGAAATTGTAAACATCTTCTCCGAAAAAATCGCCAAGATAAATCAATACTTTCTTTTAACTCAGATCCTATCCAACCCCCAACTTACAGCTGACGTTACTTCAAAATCACCTTTCTTATTAACTCTACCCCCTGATTCCTCCTCTCACCTACTTGCTACAACCCCTCCTGATACCAACCTCTCAAATTCACAGCTTAAAAACAATGCCTCCTGGAAAAATTTCCACCCCGTAACTGAGCTCAAAGGCTTTCACATAATTTCTAAACTGAAACTGTCCTCTCACACTAAAGACCCTCTCCCTTCTAACCTTGTCGAAGATCGAAGCATATCATTGCCCCATATTGGACTACTATCATCAACTCCTCCCTTACCATGGGATGTGTCCCTGTCTCCCTCCAACTCGGACAAATCACTCCCATTCTTCAAAATCCCAATGCTGACCCTAACGACCCTAACAATCTCCGCCCTATCTCTAACCTCCCCCTTCTTTCCAAAGCCATTTGAAAAATGTGCCCTGCTCCAACTGGATAAACGCATTGACACTTTCCACCTACTTGACTCCTTGCAATCCGGCTTCCGAAAAGGCTGCAGTACAGAAACTGCAATGCTAAATATAGTTGATGACATCCACCACTCCCTTGATAATAGCGAGACCTGCCTACTTATTCTCCTAGACCTCTCTGCTGCGTTTGATACAGTTAACCACTCTGCTTTACTTAACGCGCTCAAAGTTCACTTTGGCCTCAAAGGTCCTGTCCTCAAATGGTTCGCCTCCTATCTCCAACACAGAACACAACAAATCAAAATCTACGACTACCTCTCAAACCCTACACCTGCCTCTCTAGGTGTCCCAAGGGATCTGTTCTCTCTTCCTCTCTCTTCAACCTTAGATTGACCATGATGGCACTTGCACATTGGTCGATGGGCGGGTGCACCAGGGTCACCAGTGGGCCATGGTTTTGGGAGCCTTCGTATACCATACCATACCAATGGAGTTACTCACTTACAAGTCCACTGCAACATGTGGGTCACTGCAACATGGGGCCAGGATTTCCCTAGCTCACCAGCTGTTCTGTAAATAGAGGCTGGGGGCAGCCTTTGGAGCATAGCCAGCATGGTGCACTGCCTTACATGCCTTGTCAGAGGTAGTGTCATCTCCACCACACGAGCATCTTTTTCAGGTCATGGCAGGTGCAGGGAGGTTGCTTTGTATGTAAGGGCCTTGCAGGAAGCCAAGTCAGAACTGGACAGTCTGACCTAGATACTACCCCCTTGATCAGCAGCAGTATGCATTTTATAATAAAACCGTTGACAGGTGAAAGCACAGAGGCCAGGTTCAAGAGATGATCACAGATTGTGTGCCAATTACTTTCTGAGGGTAGGAGCATCATTGTGATCACAATCCGAACAAGGGTCAAAAGTATGTCATGTATGTATAAGGAGGTAATGTCATCTTCAGGTAGGTACAGTTAGCATGCTAAATACTGAGGGAAGCACACATTTGACGCTGGACCAGGAATTGCAATAAACACACATGTGTATCACAAAGTGAATGCATGAGTCCACCACAACACACACAGAAACAGCACAGGACAATAGACCTATGATGTACTCACAATAGTATGACATTGTGATGGTGATGGAGCGAGGTGGCAAACACAACATTTTGTGTACCCCTCTTGAAATCAATGTCCCATAACACTAATGATTACTAATTGCATGTTTTGTGAAAAATAATCAACCATAGAGTAAGATGCACACATTATTTTATTTTTTACACACGGGAATACACGCATGTTGCAATAAACCTAGCTAATGTGTAATGTTATTGTATTGTGAACTAATGTGCTGTTTGGTTATAAACAAAACGCTATTTAAATGTGCTTTTTGTACACGTATTGTGAAAAGAGAAGGTCGATTATGTAAGTATAAACACATTTGTGTGGCTTATTTGCTAGGTAACAACTAATGGGAAACATTAGTATGGTGGGAGGTAAACAGAATAGGTTTCAATTCAATAACTAACATGAATTTGTGTTTGTTCATATGATAGTTCCAAAAAAGTGGCCTCTGAGGCCTAAACAAAATGGACGTGTGGGTAAACTGTGAGCAAGAGCTGAAAAGCACAGGCGCGCTAAAACCTGCAAGTCAGAGTGAACTGCTTGTGTCTGAGAAAAGTTCAAGGCTGAATGTGGCCCGGAACCTAGGATGGGTGCCAAGCATGGACGATGTAATGCTCAAGAGCCTGGGAAAGAGGATGGATGTTGCTAGTCGCGGATGCGCCTAGGCCGCAAACTGAACATAACAAAGACCCTTTATTTTTCCGCTGACACATAGAAAAAAGTGTGTCGTAATGGTGAGATGATGCTCACTCACCCCGAAACTGTCATATGAGAATTTGAATGAGGACTGACAAGTTACTTTTAGATAGATTAAGTTAGGAGAATTAAGGTATAAAAACACCAGGATTTGACTAGAAGGGGTCGCTTTTTCAATTTCTATCAGAGATGCTGCCCGTTTGCTGAACGATTCCTGGATGTAAGACTCTGTTCTATTTTACTTTGTTTGCTTTGCATGACTATAAGAATAAGATGAGGGTGTTAGACAGGGATGTTAGGAGAGAATGAAGTTGGAACTATCTGTTCTTTGCTAAACTTTACTGAAATCTAAACTAAAGCGACTATTCTTGATCTCTGAATAAAATGATCATTATTGAAATAAAGTTTGAGATTTAATTAAATAAAGATTTGACTAATGCATAAATGTCAGACATATTAAAGTTTTGCTTTTAATAAAATTGGGAAATGGAATTTTAAAAGCTGGTCTTGTGATTTTCCTACGCCTAATTTTCTTTCTAGCAGATCCATTGCCATTATGGTGGTGTGTCTGAATAATCCAATGTTTAATAAACTATGGTAAAAAAATTGTTTTAAACTGCAGCCTACTGGTAAAACAGTGTTCATGTATATATGAATAGGGTTTTCCGTATGAACGTGTGTAAATGTAATTGCAATACGCGTTCAAGTGAAACTCTGGGATTGACTCTAAGGAGGTGAAAAAGATCTCTGTATGTGCTTTCCTAGAGAAACGAGATCGTTATTGCCTGACAGAAGGGTAAGGCCAGTAGTGTTGCTTTATCGGCGAGTCTAAAAATTCTGAGGAGATAAGCGTTGTCTACTCCGGTTACAGAATACTTGTGTGATTGAAAATTCTATCACTTTATTAGCGAAACAGATTAGTGGAATTGTTTTGTGTAAGTTAGTACTGATTTTGTAAAATATCTTGTAAATACGGCTTTCTGAAAAAACCCTGTAAAGGAGGGTCAGTTGGCGCTGCAGACGTTAAAGGTGTCGCGCTGGGATTGGTCCGCGTGACCAAGACAGAGTAGGAGCTGATTGGTTCATCACGGAAAGCAGCAGAACTATTGGTTAAGCACCATAGTGACGCATCGTGTTCTTACTGGTGCATTAGTGCAAACCGCGCTGTGATAGGTTGGTGTTACGTAATCAGCAACAGAATAGTACGCGATCTTTTGAGAGAAGGGAAAGTTTACCGAAAATGTCATATTACTATTATGACGATGACAAGAAGAAACCTTCATGGTTTAAAAAACTGAAAAACGTGTTTGTAAAAGACAAGGAGGTAGTTACAAGAGAGGGAAAGATACTTCCTTAACCGAAAACACCTGCTTCTTACATGTTGACGAAATATGGATAGCATGCGTGTGTTTGGTTGGATAATTGGATACAGTATACCAAGGATGATGGTGTGCTAGCCTTTCCGGAAGGAGGATCATTTGATGTGGCAATTTTGAGAAATTTGAGAGACAAAATGATGAAACTTGAACCAAGACCAAGACCAACTCAGTTTGAAGCATTGGTTGAATGGGAAGATGAAATGCATCAAATGGAAAGTGAGAGGTTGAGCAGGCATCTTAGACCAAGAGGTAGAGGTAGAGATTTGTGGGGAGAGACACATGAGAATAGAATGCGAAGATGGAGAGATAGTAATATGTGCGATGGCATGTATCCAGTCAGATTGGTAGAAGAATATGAGGGACAGAAAAGTGCAGAGAAGAAGAAGAATATTGATTTAGGAAATCAAAGTTATGGTGAAAGTGAATCAGAGGATGCTGTGTTAGAGGAAATATTAAATAGAAGACCGCCACCATATCAACCAAGTTCTTTACGAACTACCCCGAATGCCCCAATGATAGAAGAAAAAGTTAATGAAACGTCAGGACAACCATCAAATTTCAGAGATTTCCCTGAAAGAATAGAAACAAGATATTTATTTATTTTATGTTATTTGTAGAGCGCGACACTCATCCCGAGGGATATCAAGGTGCTGACAACCAAATTTGCTGGTAATTCTGCAGGGCTGATGCTTAGAGTTTAGGGAATAGGTGTGTTTTTAGTTTTTTCCGGAACTGGAGGTAGTTGGAGGTGTGTCGTAGGTCTTGGGGGAGCTCATTCCATCTCTTGGCTGCTAAGTAGGAGAATGAACGTCCTCCTGTCCTTACTTTGCTAATACGTCTAGTTCTGGCAAGCGCTGATTGGAGTGACCGCAAATTCCTAGTGGGAACATAGAATTCAATCTTCTCCTGGAGTATTCTAGGGCCGATTTTTTAAAGAGCTTTGTGGGTGTGGCTGAGAAGTTTGAATACTGCTCTTTGGCACATCGGCAGCCAATGCAGTTTCTTCAAACAGGTTGAGGCAGAGTCAAACTTCCCCTTATTGCAGACAAGTTTTGCCGCTGCATTCTGCAGTACCTGCAGTCGTGTAAATAGGTGCTCATTCATACCTACAAATAGAGCGTTTCCATAATCCAGCAGACTAACCAGCAGGGCTTGCGTTACTGATCGTCTACAGTCCAACGGAATCCAGGGAAAAAGTCTGACTAGCAGTTTCAGGATAGCAAAACCTTTGCCACAGAGGGACCGCACATGTTCCTTCATGGTCAGGGCGTCGTCCATAATGATGCCCAGGATTTTTACGCATTGTTTGGGCGTAGGTGCATTACCTAGGGAGGGTGGTCACCAGGTGGCGTCCCACACTCGTTTGGCGCCGCCAAACAGTAGGATTTCGGATTTTCCTGCATTCAATTTTAAGCAGTGTGTGTGCATCCACTGGGCCATCTCAGAGAGACAGCTGTGCAGCTTAGATTTAGTAATATCTGGTTTTTCATCCAGGGCCACCATCAGCTGCGTGTCATCCGCATAGGAGCAGATGCCAATGCTCAACTTCCTACCAATTTTAGCTAATGATGAAATGTAGACATTGACTAGGGTGGGACTTAGTGAGGCCCCCTGTGGGACACCGCAGCCGATGGGGCTGGGTTTGGAATGGAATTGGCCTAGATGCACAGATTGTGTTCGGTCGCTTAAGAACGAACGTAGCCAGCTCAGTGCATTGGAATAGATACCCTTTTCGTAGAGGATATTCATCAGGCTGTCATGAGAGACCGTGTCAAACGCTGCCAAAGGCCCAACAATATCAGAGCAACTGACCCTCCTTGGTCAGTGCATAGTCTGACATTGTCTGACACTGCCAGCAGCGTTGCCTCTGTACTGTTGTTACCTCTGAATCCTGTCTGGGCGGGATCGATAAGATGATTTGTTTCCAGATACTTGGTCAGCTGCCTCTTTACCAATTTCTCTAGGACCTTAAAAAGGTAGGGGAGCTGGGAAATAGGACGATAATGTTCGGGATTGAGGACATCCATTCCTGCTTTTCTTAAGAGGGGGATTACTGAGGCATGTTTCCATAGATCGGGGAAGATGGCGGTTCTTAGGGATTTATTAAAGAGCTGGGTGATCAGTGGGCAGAGCGTGGGGGCAATCTGTGCGAAAATAAAGTGGGGACAAGGGTCCCGCGGGGATACGGATTTTACTGTGCTCATTGCCTTCAGGACCTCGGCGTCTGTGAGGGGAGCAAAGTTACCCATGATTGATGTAGCTTCAGGGGGTGGGGTGGGAAAAACCTTGTTTGTTACGTTAATTATATTATGGAAGCTATGGGGGCTGAAAGTGGTGTAAATCTTTCTTATTTTTTCGGTAAAGAATATATTGATTCTGTCGCAGGCCTCTACTGAGGGGGTTAGGCTTTGGGTCATGCTGGACGGCTTGTTGAGTTCCTTAACAATTCTAAATAGTTCTTTTGCTGAGTTACAGCTCTTGTTGATACGCTGGGAATAGTACTTTTTTTGTGGTTTTTTATGGTGCGATTGTAGGATCTAAGTTTGATCTTATATCTTAGTTTGTTTATATAATTTTTGGACAACCTCCATTCGTGTTCAAGTTTCTGGCATTCCCTATTGAGACTTTTAAGTTGTGGGGTGTACCATTTTTCCGTAGGGGGCCGTTTCCGAGCTTTCCGAGTGGGGGCCAATTTATCCAATGTTTGATAAATCTCTGTTTCAAGGGTGACTGTGTCTGTACATACTGTGGTGTCGTCTGAGATCTCTATGTTGGTGCCAGAGAAGTGTGCTTCAAAAGTGGCTTCAGTGACTAACCTCCAGGCTTTGTTGGATGTTTGATGAGTTTCCCTGGGTTTAGTTGATTTCACAGATAAGCCTAGCATGAAAACTATGAGTGAATGGTCTGCCCAGAGTAGTGGCCTGATCACCTGAATGTCAGTAGCTACGATGTTGGAGAAGAGTAGGTCAAGCGTGTGACCAGCTATGTGGGTCGGTCCTTCTATCCACTGCTTGAGATTGAGAACCTGCATGTCGCTCTCCAATGGAGAGACATCTGGACTGTCTTTTTTCTCATAGTGTATGTTAAAATCTCCAATTACCAGGTAGTTTTTATATTTTAGGCTGATTGGAAGGAGTTGAGTCAGTAGTTTAGTGTTAAGGTTGGCTTGATGGTGTGGGAGGTTATAACTTACAGTTCCTGCTAGGATGGTGAAACCTTCATGGAGTAGTTGGAAGGAGAGAGTTTCATGTTCAGTGTAAGATGTAGCTTGCACCGGAAGACAGGTTAGGTAGTCTTTAAATATGATATCAACTCCCCCTCCCCTACTTCCGACTCTGTCCTGTTTAATGATTTTATAGTTACTGGGCAAGGCATTGGCAGATCTGGGGAGTTTGTGTCATTCAGCCAAGTTTCGGTTATAAAAACCAAATCGGGTTTCTTTTCATTCAGGAGGTCCCATATGTCGATGGCATGCTTAGAAAGGGATCTTGCGTTGAAATATAGACAGAGAAGTTTTGAGTGGTCATGGTTATTCCAGCTGCCTGGCTGGTATTGTCCCATACTGGGTCATTTGCAGGTGCGGCAGGAAATTGGGCTATATGAAAGTCCGGGGCAGGCCAAGACACACTGTGCAGAGTTGTTGCATGGCTTGGGTGCCTGGGCCAGCAGCTCATTACATGAATACCTAAAGGTGGTGCATGAGACTGGAGTGCCATCAGCAGGGGTTGTGGCCCCTGGCCCCGGCCGGTCGCGGACGGGCGCAGACGGGCTTGCCTTAGGCGCGCCTTTGGCCGCCAGCGGCACGTCTCTTGGCACATTGGTTTAAGTAGCGGGAAGCGCGGGCGCCTGGCTCCGCCCTCCCGCTAACAGGAGATGCTATGATTGGTCTGCCAACTTCCTGTTTGCTTTCCACTCAATCGGCACTCAACCATAGTGGAAGAGAGCTCAGGAGTCGGCAGCCAATGACAGAGGACACGGTAGGAGGGAACAGCCCAATTCGCTGCCTTCCTCTTTTTAAACAGAGACACAATGTGCAATATGCAAAGTTAAAAATTTCGTTGTGCAAAATAAGCAATGTTAAAAGTCGATCAGACCTTTAGGTGAAGCGTTCAGCAGCAGCAGCCTTACCAGTGGTATGCTGCGCGTCCACTAAAACATTGGTTTAAGTAGCGGGAAGCGCAGGCGCCTGGCTCAGCCCTCCCACATACACCAATAGGAGAAGCTAGAATTGTAGGCACTCCTGTACAAGGCAATGATTCACACAGGAAGTCCAGAAAGACGAAACAATGAGCAGCCAAGTATGTCTGAATATGAGCGTTCTACACATGATTTGATTCAGAATCTTACTAAAAATATGGAAGCTGTAACTGTCCCAGTAACGATAGGACCTATAATACCAGTATTTGATGATCAGAAAATAATAGAGCCGAGATTAACCATTACAACAAAGCCTGCAGAGAGCAAGAGAAAGTACTTATCCAGATTTATCAGAAATAAGGCAGAATACAAGTGTAAATCCACCAGAATTAACTTATAATAAAAATTTAACATGCAGATTCCCGACAGGAGCAGAATCTGACACTGCAACTCCAGAGAGAAGTACAAACAAAATAGACTTAATGCAAACGCCTAGAGATCCCTCAGATAGGGAATTGAGTGAATGGATTAAAGCGCTGAAATTAAACGAGCAGGAGTCAAAAGTGCTAGATGTGGCAAAATTAAAAGTAGATATGAAAGAATTAATAATTGGAACGATTGGGACAGATAGATTAAAAAAATACCAGGATGATGAGCTCATGTTTTTATGTAAAAGCATAACATGGAGAGCAAAAACAATGTATGATCAATTGGAAGAAGTAGCAAGTGAATATGGAATAGAGTTTGCAAAAATAAAATCATTGCAGAAAGAGTGGATTTTGTGGAAAGAGACATCGAAAACATGAATACTACTGGAAGATTAATCTAGCTAAAAGATTTAATTGTGTTGTTGCGAAAATGGGGTGATGTAGGTAAATGGCGAGTCGAATGGGCAAAGAAGAAAGAGGAGAATAATGATAAATCAACATTATCTTTTCCGGTTAGAGAGAAAGAAACAGAGGTAACTGAATTCCCTTTGAGAGAAATTCCTGGAGGAGGATATGTACATGTACCTTGGAGCAAAAAAAAAAGATATATTATCATTTACAAATGATTTCCCCAGATTAAGAGAAAAACCAGTAGAATGGTATCGACAAGTTGACACATTTGTAAAGGTGTCAAAGGTGTTGTGGATTGATTTGGAAGGATTATTTGACATAGTGGTACCAGCAGATTTATGGACAGAATGTCAAATATCTGTGGATTGGCCAAGAGAAGAGTATCCTAGAGATGAGAAAACAGGAGCTCCATCACCGGATGTGATGAGGAAATATGATTTCAAAAATACCTCCAAAAGAAACTGATTGGGTAAAGATAGATAGGACTACCCAAGAGCCGAAATAAACTGTGCATTCTTTTTATGAAAGGTTGCTATTAGTTTTTAAACAGTATAGTTAGTGGTTATGAGGAATTAAGTGAGAAATACATTAGCCATTTTGTATATAGATTTATATATGGATTGAGACCAGAAATTTCAGACATGATTAGACATAGCATGATGGATTGGCAGTCGAGTTCAGTAGATAAGGTATGGAGACAAGCAAAATATTGTAGTGAGGAGATTGATGCAAAACAAAAGAAATTAAAAGAGAATGCTATGTGGGCACAAGTGAAAGTAGCAGAACACCAAGAAGCGCAAATGGAGAACAAGAACACAGGGGATCAATGTGGGTTTAAAGGAAAACCTAAATTAGTAGGGAATATTGATGAAATGAAAAAGAAAATGCCATGTTTTAACTGCGGCAAGTTAGGGCATTGGAAACGAGAGTGTAAATGTCCGCCTAGAGTTAATGGGGAACATACATCATTGAATCCACAGGTGCAGTTTGAGGTAAATTAGCAGCAGTCACAGCAACAGCAGATAGCAAATCAGCAAAGTAAGGTGCCACAACTGCCATTGCCTAATAGTGGAAATCAGCAGAAATACAGTGCAGAGACAGGATTCAGCGAAGGTGAGCAGGTAAAAAGACCGCAAAAAGTAAATGTGTGTCCGCAATATTGGTTGCAAGAAGAGAATGGCAGTGAGCCGGATGAAAGTTTCTGACGGTGCCTGAGGGAGGAAGAAGACTGTATACTTGAAGCCACTCTTGAGGTAGATCAGTCAGGTCCATTTGTGAGCGGAAATGTGAATGATGTGGAAATAACTTTCCTAGTGGACACTAGTGCTACCCGTTCTACTGTTAGATCAGTGGAGATTCATTTGGGCAAAGGGGAAAACGAGAAGGGCCCTCAGATTTATGACATTGCCGAGAGAAAGGGGAGGCTGGGGAGTTCCAGATTTAAAATCTTATTATTGGGCGGCGGCTTTACAGAACATGACTGGTTTAATGGGAGGTGAAGGATCAGAGGAGTGGAGCAAATTTGGATCATTGGCAATCTATGGACTAACTCTGGGAATGGAAGCGAAGGATGTTCTCCTGAAATTCACAGAGGCTAGTTATTATAAGAGGGCAAAGTTTAAGACGATAATAGCAGCATTTGAAATTTGGAAAAGTTTTGCTAAAAAAATTGGCCTAGGAAAATATAATTCATATACAAGACTCTTACACAACCCAACCCTCCCACAAGATATCTTCTCGGGACCTATAATTGCAGAGTGGGAAAACAGGGGAATTAGAACTATTGGGGACATAAAGGGGGACCAGGGTGTTCTCCAATTTAAAGATTTACAAGATAGATTCAACCTAGAAACTAGGCAATTCTTTAAATATCTCCAAATTAGGAGCTTCCTCCTGAACAAAAAAGGTGGTGTTCTGGGATTTAGGCGTAACGCTATTATGGAGATTATTCAAGGGGGGCAAGATTGCACAATCAAAAGATTATATGCTGAACTGATTAAAGTAAAACAAGATGACCACCAAAAATGGAGCGAAAAATGGAAGGACAATCTTAAAATCAGCTCTGAAAGTTTTGGTATTTCCTTAGAAAAGGGGAATTCATTGCTATGTTCAGCACCATTACAGGCTCAACATTACAAAACACTTTATCATTTGTATTATACACCCGCTAAAATAGCACAATGGGGAGGTTCAGTGGGCATTACGTGCTATAGGTGTGGAAGTTTAGATGCTGATTTACAACATGTATTTGCTCTATGCCCCCATCTAGATTTATTAAAAAAAGAAATCGAATGTTTTATAAACAAAATTCTAGGAACCGAAATTGTATTAACCCCTGGAACCATTCTACTAGGAGTCAATGTCGAGGATGTACGGCCTTTTTGTGGGAGGGAATTTTTGTTTGTTGCAATGTCTATTATGAGATTATGTATAGCCTCTGCATGGATAGATCCCGTACCACCTACTTTTCACAAATGGTTGGCTAAGTTATTAATAATATACAAAGTGGAGAAAGAGATATATGCAAGGAATGGAAAAAGAGGAAGGAAGCTAGGTAAGATAATATGGGATCCCATAACACGATGGAATGATGAATAACTATATAAAATGTAGGCTTGTCTAAAGATTAGGAAACGATAACTCGGTGCAACTATATTATTGATGTCACACAATATGGAAGAATACTATGCACCTATTTATTCTATTTTTGTGTTCTAAACTGTTTGTTGCAATATCTACCTCGCCTGTCGATGGCTTATTGATTGTTTTTACTTTCTTTTTTTTGAATGTTTGGCATTTACTTTTTCCTTCGCTCTCTCTGTATTAATGATGCCGTGCCTTGTATATAATTGCAAAATACTTTAATAAAAATTTTTTTTAAAAAAAAAGGAAATTCAAAATCTTCCTCTCTCGGGTGAGACAATCCAGGTTGTCAGTGTAGCAAATAGACAAATAAATACTCCTTTGACAAAACCAGTTGAAATAGTCATAGGGACGTACATAGATATGCATCGGTTTGTGGTGTGCGACAGTAGTCCTGTTAATTTACTAGGTAGGGATATATTATGTAAGATGAATTGTGCCATATATTGTTCACCAGATGGTATAGAATTGCAGACTCCAGATGCTCATGATTGAGGCAGAACAAAATAAACTGTTTCCTGTTTTTGATAAAGAGAAAATTCTTGTTGAACTGAAAGAAGCAGTGAAAGAATGTGTGTGGGATTTCACTGGAAAATATATAGGTCTGATGAAAGGAGTTGATCCTGTGAAAGTGACCACAAAAGAAGGTGTAAGTTACCCGAATATACCTCCGTATAAAATGACTGCAGAAGTAATTGAAGGAATTACTCCAGTAATTGACAAAATGATTGAGCAAGAATTTTAAGAGAAATTGAGAGCAGTCCATGTAGTTCACCGATTATGGGACTGAACAAGCCAAACGGAAAATTTAGAATTGTGCAGGATTTGAGAAAAGTTAATAAGATTGTTGTCCCATGTTGTCTGATTGTTCTGAATCCAGCAGTGATTTTGTACCAGATACCTCATGATGCAGAATGGTATACAGTGTTTGATCTATGCAATGCGTTCTTTACTGTTCCATTGCATCCAGAGAGCCAACCAATTTTTGCGTTCCGTTTCCAAAATCGTATCCTAGCATGGTGTAGAATTCCACAAGAGTACACTGAAGGTCCATCGATTTTCAATAAGCTGCTAAAGAAATCATTAGAAAATTTGAGCATGCCTGGAGAGTCTGTGTTAGTGCAGTATATAGATTACCTGTTGGTAGCATCAAAAACAAAGGATGCCTGTGTAACTGATACAGTGGCATTGTTAAATCATTTGGCTGAAGAGGGACATAAAGTGTCTCCATCAAAATTACAGTTCTGTCAGAAAGAAGTACAATACTTAGGTCACAAGATTGCTAAGGGAATCAGACAGGTTACCATTGAAAGAATTAAAATGATACAAGGAATGCAGCCACCTAAAACACAGAGACAGGTAAGAATGTTCCTGGGAATGGTAGGTTATTGCAGACAGCGGATAAGTGGATTCTCATTGATTGCGAAACCATTGCAGAGATTGACAAAGGCAGATATCAAAGACCCTATTGTTCTGACCAAAACAGAGATGGAAGCATTGAACAGCTAAAAACTAAGTTGTGTGAAGCACCAGCTTTGGGAATGCCTGATTATGAAAAGGAATTTGAGTTGTACTGCAGTGAGCGAGAAGGATGTGCTTTGTCAGTGTTGATCCAAAGACATGGAAGAATGAGAAAACCAATTGCGTATTTCTCAGCTGTTTTGGACCCTGTTGCAAAGGCTTTGCCTGGATGTCTGAAAGCAGTAGCAGCAACAAGTGTAAGTCTGAAACAAAGTGAAGGAATTGTGACGGGATTTCCTGTGAGGGTGTATGTACCTCATTCAGTGGAGATTCTCCTCACAAGAGCAAAAACACAGTACATGAGTAACAATAGATTGACCCATTATGAAAAAGTAATTCTGGGGGCTGAAAATGTGATAATTGCAAGATGTGTGAATGTCTATCCATCTACTTTGTTACCTGAGACCGTTGAAGCAGAAGTGAAAGGTGAGCTTGATCACAGGTGTTTGGCTGTTTTGGAGTATTGTACAAAACCTCGACCGGACATCAAAGATGAGCCTTTGCTTGAATCAGATTTTGTAATGTTTGTGGACGGAACATGTCTAAGAACAGAGAGTGGTGTTTTAAGTGCTGCATATGCTGTATGTACAGTGGCAGAAGTGTTGTAAGCATCTTGTCTGAAAGGAATTCATTCTGCTCAGATAGCGGAGTTGATTGCTTTGATACGAGCATGTGAGTTGGGAAAAGAGGTGAAAGTAACCATAGTGACAGACAGTCAATATGGTTATGGAGTTGTTCATGATTATGGGCAGCTTTGGTCCCAAAGAGGTTATTTGACCTCCGCAGGAACACCTATTCGGAGTGCAGAATTTGTGAGAACATTGATAGATGTCATAAAGTTACCTGAAAAATTGGCTGTGGTAAAATGTTCTGCTCATAAAAAAGGTGAGGATTATATCACTCAAGGTAACAATTGCCAAGCATTGTGCAAAGAATAAAATTTCAATCAATCTAGAGAAAACGGAAGAACTTTTTTCAAGTCCTTTAATGCTAACCACTGTAGTTGAGACCTAGCAGGAAGTGAAACAAATGCAGGAACAGAGGAAAAAGATATTTGGTTAAAATCAGGATGTAGGCAAAGGGAGGAAGATGAAATTTGGGTTTACAAAGATGAAAGACCAGTAATGCCCGATAGCATGATTTCAGATATGGCCCGAATGGACCATGGTCAAGCACACATTGGAAGAGACGCTATGATTCGTCTCTTTAGACAGACTTGGTATAATCCTAAATTTAGAATGATTGCTGAAAGTCTGTGCCAAAGATGCTTAGGGTCGAGACACAAAGGAAAGATACTCAATCTTGCCCTTCTAAATTGTCGCTCCCTAGGAAAACATAAGATGGAGGTACACGACTACCTAACGGATGGTCAGGTGGATGCCCTATTCCTTACGGAGACGTGGTTGAATACCACATCGGCACCAGACATACTGGCGGCCCTCCCACCGGGATATGACATCAAGAGAATAGACAGGCTAAAGGGGAAGGGGGGAGGAATTGCCATCATACACAAACAAGATCTAGCCTGCACCCTAGAAGGAAAGGACCTTGCTAACAGTGAAACAGGGTTCTTCTCCATCTCAGTGCACCAGGGGTACTGTATCAAGGGCTTCCTGATATATCGTCCCCCGGGGACCGGAGCCAGTTTTGCCACCCAACTGATAGAAACCCTCACGCTCTCCGCTCTCAAACACGAGAGACTCCTCCTCCTAGGGGACTTAAACTATCACTTTGACGACCCGAGGAACACTGAAGCTCAGGAAATCAAACAGGAGCTAGCAGGCATACAGATGCTGCTTAAATCAGAAAGACCCACTCACTGCCAAGTTCATCTCCTAGATCCTATTTACGCTAATTGGGACACCATAACCGTAGAGCCCCCAACCTCTGTTATCTGGTCAGACCACTTCCTAGTCTCTTTCCGGGTGGTGGTCCCGGACAATGGACCTCAGATTGAACCAAACTCCGCTAATAAACAAAGGAAATGGGCACAATTTTCCACGGAGGCATTTAATAAAATCATAACATCAGGTGGCCCCCCCGAGGGCGAAGAAATAGAATCCGCCTGCGCAGCACTAAATCTGAGAATCCTAAAAGCGCTAGACCACACAGCGCAGTGGATTCAAAAGGCTCCGGCGAGGAGATCCAAATCCGCCCCCTGGTTCAACACTGAACTACGAGAACAAAAAGCGAAATGTAAAAACTTAGAGAGGAAATGGCGGAAGGGTTACTCCCAGACAGGGAGAGCGGAAGGGTTACTCCCAGACAGAGAGAGCTGAATATAGGAAGGGTTTAAAGGTTTATCACGCACTGATCCGGAAAACTAGAAAAACCTACTTCTGCACTAGAATCAAAGACGCGGACAATTCCATGAAGGAAATGTTCCTAGTCTATAGGGAACTCTCAGATCTCGCACCACTAGCAGCCCCTATGACTGGGTCTGTTAAAACCTGCAATCAAGTAGCAGAGTTCTTTGCTAGCAAAGTAGACAAAATCTACGTTGGCTTCCCAGACACAGCCAGAGTAGGTGATGGGAGGCCAGAAAGCACCTTGAATATACAGGAGAATAACTGCCTTTCGGCATTTCTAGTACCTTTACAGGAAACGCTAGGCCACATAGCAAGTAGCATTAAATCAGGCTTACCGAGTGATCCAGCAACCCCAAAAAGACTCCATGGCAGCATAATCACCCTGGAGCCATATATGCGTCATCTCCTTGCTCTCTCCTTTAAAATAGGACAAGTCCCTACCTCATGGAAAAAAGCAATAGTTCTACCCGTGAGAAAAAAAAACAATATTAGTCTAGAAAAACTGGACAATCTTCGGCCTATCTCCCTCCTCCCCTACTTTGCAAAAATTGCTGAGAAAGCAGTCAACAAGCAACTCTCTGCATTTGTTGAAACCAACGGACTGCTCCACCCCTCACAGTCGGGATTTCGAGCTTCACACTCAACCGAGTCGGCTCTGCTGTCTTCAACGGAAGCCCTACGAAGATATGCAGATGAAGGCCAGACGGCGGCACTGATTCTCCTCGACCTCAGTGCCGCTTTTGACACTGTAGCTCATCACACACTGCTACAGTGTCTTAAAAAGGGAGGGGTGAGAGGAAAAGCCTGGGAATGGCTTCAATCATTCCTAACAGACCGCACCTTTCAGGTCGCTCAGGGCCAGTTCAGGTCTAAAGAAATAAAACTTAATCAGGGAGTGCCACAAGGCTCCAGTCTCAGCCCCACTCTATTCAATCTGTATTTAGCCCCAGTTGGAGGAATCACAGACACATTTGGAGTGGAGATAGTGTCGTACGCAGACGATACGCAACTGATTGTGACCCTAACGCAACCAGGGGAGCAATGCGCTAACAACTTCGCGTCTTGCATGCAGGAGGTGGCACGATGGATGGCGGACAACTGCCTCCGACTTAATGGGAATAAGATGGAGGTATTGATTGTAGGTAAATCCCCATCAGTGTGGACCTCAGCCTGGTGGCCGGACGAACTGGGTGAACTACCCACACCCAGTAATCTAGTAAAGAACTTAGGGGTCTGGCTAGATAAAAACCTATCGTTCGACCACCAAACCAAACAAGTGGCAGGCACCTGTTTTGGGATACTGCGGGTCCTTAGGAAAACGCTGGACCTTATGCCCATACCGGTACGCCAGACCCTGGTCCATACCCTAATAACATCTAGGTTGGACTATGGAAATGTACTGTATCTAGGGGCCAAGGTAAAAAGCCTCTCGAGATTACAACGGATGCAAAGTGCAGCGGCCCGCTTGATCCTACAATTACCCAGAAGGGCATCAACAAAGAAAGCACTGAGGACCCTTCACTGGCTCCCGATTAGGGAATGGGTGACTTTCAAAGCCCTATGTGTAGGACACCGCATCCTTGATGGAAGAGGCCCAAGGTATCTGCATGGGCTTCTGAAACGATACGAGCCTACCCGCCAGCTTAGATCATGCGGCACTGGGCAAGTACAGGTCCAGAAGGTTAAAACAGCTAGAATGGGTGGAAAATCCTTTAGAGTCATGACTGCTAGGATATGGAACCAGCTGCCAGAAAAGCTGCGCCTGGAACCCTCTGAGTCCAACTTTCGAAGAGACTTGAAAACAGTCCTCTTCCCTAAAGACTAGGACCGGACCGAAGTGTCCTCACGCACTCATCCCATGGACTCTTGGAAACAACTGTAGCGAACAGCGCGGGGACACACTTGCTAGTGTAACCATGCGCTTTACAAAATACAAATAAATAAATAAATAAATAAATAGTCTGTCAGCAATTCAATCCAAACAGAAAAACTGTTGTAAGTTTGGGAACCATAGGACGGGAGGGTGGCCCATTCACAAGAGTTCAGATGGATTTTATTGAGCTACCTCCATGTAACAGACTAAGGTATGTCCTTGTGATAATCTGCTTGTTCTCTCGATGGGTGGAAGCTTTCCCAACATGAAGGAATGGTGGAATAACTGTTGCTAAATTGTTCTTGAGTGAGATAATACCACATTTCGGGTTTCCGGTGACGATTGAATCGGACAGAGGCCCGCATTTCCAAAATGAACTTTTACAGATGATCTGCTAAGCTCGGGACATTTGCCAGAAGCTTCACTGTGCATATAGACCTGAGGCTTCAGGGGTAGTTGAGCAGGTAAATGGAACAATTAAAAATAGAATTGCAAAAATGTGTTTGGCAACAGGAATAAAGTGGCCTGATGTTTTACCACTTGTTTTGATGACACTGAGAAGCATACCTGACAGAAAAACTGGATTAAGTCCACATGAGATTTTGATGGGCAGGGTGATGAGACAAGCTTATGTACCAGTTGACAAGTTATTAACAATTAATGATGACATCATACTGGATTACTGCAAAAATCTGTCTGATGTGGTAACTTCTGTGCTCCACCAGGTGGGAACTGAATCAAATTCCAAAGAGAAAAATCCAGCTCATTATCTAGTCCTTGGGGACTGGGTAAGAGTGAAAGTGCATCGCAAAAGGAGTTGTTTGGTGCCAAGGTGGCAAAGACCACGTCAAGTTATCTTGGTTAGTACCACTGCAGTTAAGTGTGCTGGATTGAAAAGGTGGGTTCATGCTAGTCACACCATCCGTGTGCCTGAACCTGAATACCCATACGACAGTGAAAGTACAACTGACTCTGATTCTGAAGGTGAACCAGAGAAGGATCCAGATATTGAAGAACGTCGACATCTGGGAGTATCAGAAGCCAGTTCTGCGTCTGAAGGTGAAGGTGAAATGGAAATTGTTGAAATACCAGATTCAGAAGATCAATTTGAAGATCGAGAATCGGTAGAAACAAGCACCAGTAAAGACGCGAAGGAAAGTGATAAGAAAGCTGTTTAAAAGAAGAAAACTGAAACGCAAACTGAGGCTCTGAAAGCAGGAACGGAAATCCTGAAACTAGGGAAGAGGAAGTGACTCACGATAAGGATGAGGTTCCAAGTACCAGTTATGAAGGTGTTCCTAATAGAGTAACAGTAGAGAAAACTAAATCTGATGAAGACAAAGATATTGTGAAAATCATAATCAATGAAACAGCAGAAGACACTGAAAGTGAAACTGATGACAGTGCAGATGAGACTCCATTAAGAAAAAGCACAAGAAAAAGAGCTTGGAGAGTGGAGCATAATACGATAGAGCCAAAGACTATGAAAGTCTGTTAAGGAGACAACTGGCCTAAAGGAGCTGGAGGATTGAAATTCAAAATAGTGAATACAGCAAAAGAGCAAGAGGATCAAGTGAACGAGATTACCAGTCAAAAAGAAACACTGGGAAAGAAAATAGAGACTATTCAAAAGCCAAAGAGAGTGAGACGTCCAAATCAGAAGTACAAATCACCTGAATGGACATATATTGTTCTACCACCAATTGTTGAAGTAAATAGCAGTCAAGAAAATCTGTACGACCCAAAGCCAATTGGGCAAAGTGAGTAAAGAAGTTGATTAAGAAATTAAAAGTTAGGTGCTCAAAGTATATGATATAAAAGTAAAAAAAAATAAAGTCCTGTGAGACGGTTTCTCTAAATATAGATGAGGTCAGAGTTGACACAAGGTCGAAGAAAACTTGTTAAAAAAACTAAACTTAGCATAATATAGAATAAAAATTGACACAAGGTCGAAGACAACTTGTTAGAGTGCTAAGTGGTGTGAAATATATAGGTGACATAAGGTCGAAGAAACACTGTTGGCAATGAATAATCATAGAACGAAATGCTCTATTTGTAGAAAATGGTGTAGATGCTTTACACTCTGCATGGGATTATTAGTGGTATTATCGATAATTTTAGCTATTGTGATTCCTTTTCAAACAAACTTAACAAAATTAAAAACGAATAAAAGTTCAAGTAAGCAAGATCAGAAAGAAAGAGTGCCAAAAACTCATGTATATAAGCCAGAATTGCATCAAGATAAGTCTATAAGCGATTTTACTAAAAACACTTTATCGAAATTATTGCTTGAGTACATTAAAACAATAAATGTCGATGACTGCTATGTTTGTGTAAAATTGCCAGCGTCAGTGTCAGAAGGGGTGACTTATCACCATCTTTCTCTTACATATGGAGTAACCTGTAGTGTAATTTGCAAGTTTGTTTTTATAAAACTGGGAAACTGGAATATCAATATTCCAATGTGGATGAAATATTTGCAAAATTAAAGATTGACAGTACATTGAATAAGGGAAAGCATGCAGAGGTAATGGGATAATATTTCTTAGAAGTAGATGAATTAACACATGAATACGCTTTTACTCATAATTTGACATGTAAAATGAGAGTTGAGGAGAAAACCTTTTTAAGCATGGTTGAGGAAAGAAGAATTTCTTACAAACGAAAGGAGAAAATGAATCATGAAAAGTCAAAATATTATACATTTGATGATGAGAATATTGAGGAAAAAAATGTGAATGTGGCAATAAATATAGATGCACCAATGATGGGAAAATTCTGTATTAGAAGAGACAACACAATATATGATAATTATTTTGTGGGTGCAAGTCAATGTGAAGATACTTATAGAATCTTAGGGGGTTGGGGATTTAAAGGAGGAAATGATCCTGTTTTTCCTGGAATTTATTTTATTTGTGGAAATAGAGCTTATTATAGACTACCAGACCACTGGTACGGAACATATTATGTGGGATTGGTCTTTCCTAAAATCTTCCATGTAGATAGAGGTACTAATGGAAAGCATGAGATAGGTAAAGTTCTAAGTAGAAAAAGAAGAGAAACTGTTAAAAATAATAGGTGATGTATTTGGAGCACTGATACCAGCAGTGGGAATTTCGTTCAATGCAAATAGAATTAGAAAATTGTCCACAATTGTTGATCGATTATCAACAGACACAGCAGGAGGATTCCTGATGGTGAATACTGAGATGATTGCAATAAGAACTATGGTTATGCAAAATCGACTTGCCCTTGATATAATTTTGGCAAAAGAGGGAGGAGACTGTGGGATTTTGGAAGTGCAACATTGTTGTACTTATATCCCAGATAAAAGTCAGAATATCGAAAAATATATTCTAAATATTACAGATTTGCATGGAGAGATTGAACCACTGGAGGTTGAGGCTGTCCTTGCAAAATTGGGTAAAGGTTTATCAGCAATTAAGCATTGGTTTCAAGAAATAGGTAGTTCTATTATAGGTAAAATACTAATTCCAATAACAATTCTAGTAATAGTAGTTTTTATGATAAGATTATGCTGTATATATAAAGGTAGAAGAGATTTTAGAAAGTCAATAAGGAAAAGAAATGAAGCACAGCAGGCAAGAATGAGAGAAAAGAACGACATAGAAATGGAAGAAATCAAGGAAAAGGTTTTCAAAGATTCAAAAGAAAAAGAGACAAAAGTATAGATGACATTAACAGAAAGAAGAATTTGAAACATGTTCTACTAAAATTTCCAAAATTTTGAGAGATATTTGGTGATAAAATCACCAGATGAGGGAATTGATGGTGCCAATTTTGTGTACCCCTCTTGAAGTCAATGTCCCATAACACTAATGATTACTAATTGCATGTTTTGTGAAAAATAATCAACCATAGAGTAAGATGCACACATTATTTTATTTTTTACACACAGGAATACTCATTTTGCTTGCATGTTGCAATAAACCTAGCTAATGTGTAATGCTATTGCATTGTGAACAAATGTGCTGTTTGGTTATAAACAAAACGCTATTTAAATGTGCTTTTTGTACATGTATTGTGAAAAGAGAAGGTCGATTATGTAAGTATAAACGCATTTGTGTGGCTTATTTGCTAGGTAACAACTAATGGGAAATATTAGTATGGTGGGAGGTAAACAGAATAGGTTTCAATTCAATAACTAACATGAATTTGTGTTTGTTTCTATGATAGTTCCAAAAAAGTGGCCTCTGAGGCCTAAACAAAATGGACGTGTGGGTAAACTGTGAGCAAGAGCTGAAAAGCGCAGGCGCGCTAAAACCTGCAAGTCAGAGTGAACTGCTTGTGTCCAAGAAAAGTTCAAGGCTGAATGTGGCCTGGAACCTAGAATGGGTGCCAAGCATGGATGATGTAATGCTCAAGAGCCTGGGAAAAAGGATGGATGTTGCTAGTCGGGGATGTGCCTAGGCCGCAAACTGAACATAACAAAGACCCTTTATTTTTCTGCTGACACATAGAAAAAAGTGTGTTGTAATGGTGAGATGATGCTCACCCACCCCGAAACTGTCATATGAGAATTTGAATGAGGACTGACAAGTTACTTTTAGATAGATTAAGTTAGGAGAATTGAGGTATAAAAACCCCTGGATTTGACTAGAAGGGGTCGCTTTTTCAATTTCTATCGGAGATGCTACCCGTTTGCTGACCGATTCCTGGATGTAAGACTCTGTTCTATTTTACTTTGTTTGCTTTGCAGGACTATAAGGATAAGATGAGGGTGTTAGACAGGGATGTTAGGAGAGAATGAAGGTGGAACTATCTGTTCTTTGCTAAACTTTACTGAAATCTAAACTAAAGCGATTATTCTTGAGCTCTGAATAAAATGATCATTATTGAAATAAAGTTTGAGATTTATTTAAATAAAGATTTGACTAATGCATAAATGTCAGACATAATAAAGTTTTGCTTTTAATAAAATTGGGAAATGGAATTTTAAAAGCTGGTCTTGTGATTTTCCTATGCCTATGCCTAATTTACTTTCTAGCAGATCCATTGCCATTATGGTGGTGTGTCTGAATAATCCAATGTTTAATAAACTATGGTAAAAGTTTTGTTTTAAACTGCAGGTGTAAATAATAAATAGTTAAATAGGTTTAGACGCTCCACCAAATGTTACAGCATTTCTCCATTGTGATTCACCAAAAGCTTGAAGCTAAGTTTAAGTGAACAGAGTAAATGTGCAGTGTTATGGGCCCCACTGGTGCATGTTTTGTGTGTTTAAAGGTTTCAAGGAAATGGTGAGTGATGTTTAGAAATAATTTCTGGAGCCGCGCTGTAGCAATGCATCTGTGTATAGTAAAGCACAGAGGATATAGGCCCAGACAACACACATGCCCACAGGCATAGCCACCCAGTACAACACAGAAATGGCTGTGTCACAGTCATCAGGGAAATATCTGTAGTCAAAATCCATTTTGGTTTTGAAAAAAACATGGGTCAACAACAATGTAGGATATAGTCTCCATGTGTGGACTGGTGCCACTGCACACAATTCCCAATCTGCCTGTGTCATCTTTGTAGCATGTCATTCGCAGCTAAACTCCATCTAGCCCCTCAAGCTGTAGTGTGTGCCGGAAATTAATATTCCCATTTTGAATGTGCAGATTGTGTCCTGCATAGTAGTAGGAGTATGCATTATTGTCACGACGTAGGATCCACAAACAGCATTGGTGTGTCTAGTGCACAGCTCATTGTGTAAGATAAGAAGGTGCCAGCACAGGTGAGGATGCTGGGGTGGTGGCTCAATCTGTGGCTCAAAACCACAATTGACACACTCATCCTGAAGCAAGGGGATATGGGTACATCTTGTGAGGATGAAAGGCATGTGCAGAATTAAGTCCACTTTGTCCACATTTGGCACTGAAACAATATCCAAAAATCTATGGCAACATCAAGGAGACTTTCAACAAACCCAAACTGTTCAAACCCAATTCTCGCAATCTCACTCTGGCTCTGTGTAATAAATGAGCCACTCTTGTGATTTTGGCACCCTATGATGACCCTCACCACCACCATTTTAATTGATGTTAGTGTGTTCCTTAGTGTAGTATGGTCCTGTATTTGCCTGCTTCTCTTCTGTTCTGTAATCTTGCTGTATTTCAGTGGGAGCTGTTACTGGGTGGAACAGTCTTGCCAAGAGCAGAGTGTGTGGGATGTGCATTTGAAGGCATGCAGTTGTGCAGGAATGTGTATTGTATTGTGCATTGGTGAGAATTATGAGTTCTTACTATTGGCTTTGACCATTCTGTTTTCTGACTTTATCTTGCTTAATAGCAGGGCTTGCCTATTGGCTTTGGCATAATCTTATGCCATCTTGCATCTCTTTGCAGGATAGTGGCCTATGCTTAAGCGACTCCATCTTCTGAGCCTTTCTGGGCTTTCAGGCCCTAAGGCATTATTTAATGTGCACAAAGGGAGCCCTCATGGACACACACAAGGGCGTCATTTGCAAAACCAGATCAAAGGTAACAAAAATTTTGAGAATGCAAACACTCATGGAACTGGGTGTACTGTTCCAGTGTCAATGTGTATTTGTTCACAGTGCAGTGTGTTTTCCTCAGCACAACCAGAGACATCATCACAATGACTCCATCTCCCTTGTTGTCACCATACCTCGGACATTCAAAGTCTGAATGCCAGCAATAACCATGCGTGTGTAGTGTACTGGCAAGTGTGGGCATGCGTATCCGGCGTAGTCTTACCCCAGGTGGCACACAGTACACATCCATTACTTGAGCATTGATGGGGCTGTATACCTCAAAGGAATATACTGCCATCCAATGTTCCAGAATCATGACATTGCAAATGTAGCAATCACTACATCCATCCCAGGGCACTTTCCAAGGCTAAGAATGACCAATTGATGAGTACAACTACTTACAAGGGGTGAAATGCCACATATGCCAACACACAACTCAGACAAGGCAAGGCTAAGTGGAGCCAACTTTTCCAGTGATGCCAATAGGTCTTGCATATGTCAATGTACTCAAAGTGGCCACACAATCAGTCATGAAAATCCATTGGCAGACAGCAAGCTGCAGACAACACATTCCACATCTCAATATTTACTTTGGCAACTGTATTTGACTACTTACATACACAAAATCTACATATATGTACATATCAACATGTGTTCAATGACAACTCTGTCCCATGAGAACAGTGATGATATGTTTGCCCCATTACACACACTTCTACAGCAGTGTACCTGCCAAACAGTTCCTCACACACATTTAAACTTGCAAAAACCCTAAATAAATATTTACAAATGAGATTCCTAATGCGACTGATGCAGGGTTTTTGCACATGTCCAAGGGCAATGCACTGTTATTCTAACTCACCTGCTCCTCTGGTTTGTCATACATCTGGCTGTGCAGTGGCAGGAATGTGTCCAGCAGGGCCTGGCTCTCCTCCTCTGAGAAAGCTGGGACCCTGGGCTATGTCCACGCCATAGTGGCTAGCAGAGGAAGTGGTCACAGCAGCAGAGAGATGGGGAAGTGCAGGAATGAAGCAGGTAGTGCAGGCAAATGCAGTCTCTAGGGAACAGACAGACATATCTCAACAACAGAGGCGGTCTCAGATCCATTCATCAAAAGTGATAGGTTTGCGTTGGTCGCATTGACCGAATCAGTCCAATGCATCACATTGCTTGCAAACGACACGCCTACCACGACGTTCAAAAACTCTTTATCGTGCACCACGATTGACTTTGATACATTGGTGATGGGAGGTAACTGAGTTGGTTTCCATGCGCTGAAGACATGAGCCAAAACGTGTGTCGCTCACCATAACAACCAACAGCCAATGGCTGTGACCGAATGATTTATTTTATTTTATTTATTTAGTGTTTTCTATAGCGCGAACATGACCCTGTATGGGTATCAGAGCGCTTTACAGAAGTATTTCAACATTAGAACCTTATAGATTGCAAATCACTAAATCTTTACAACAATAAACTTCAGGAAAGCGTATAGACATATATAACAGTTAACAATTAAGTTAAGATCAAAGCACATAAAAACACACAACCACATGTACAACACATATACAAACTCATGTGTGGGGGTTGAGAGGCTAGCGGATGCATGGAAGCAGACATGGAAAGTTTGTAGCCATAGGTTCTGCTGTATGGTCTTAAGGTAGACATTTTCTCATGTAAAACAATTTTGATTCTTTTTTTAATGCTGCGATGGATGGAAGTCTTCTAACGCTTGGGGGGAGTGTGTTCCAAATTCTAGGTGCTGCCCCTGAGAATGCTCTGTCATAGGTTATTTTCTTACAAAAACGAGCTGATTTCAGAAGTAGATCAGCTTTGCTCCTGGAGACTCAGTATCCTCCTGAAAGCGTGAGTTTCTGTGCAAGATAAACTGGCGTTTCATGGTGCAATGCTTTATGAGTGATGCATGCTAACTTGAAGTGAATTCTTGCTTCGAAGGGTAGCCATATCTCCCCTTTCAAGTAAGGGGAGATATGGTCACATTTTTTGATCCCGATATCAGTCTTGTGGCTGCATTAAGACATGCTTTTCAATGGGGCTGTTATGACCTTGGGAAGCCCTGCCAATGTAGTGCAACCATATTCGATCCTGGAGATGACCAGTGCCTGGACTGCTGTTTTAAGATCTGTCTTATTTAAGAATGGTTTTAGTTTCCATAGGTAGCTTAGATGGAAGCGGGCGTTCTTTGCCATTCTGTTGATATGTGCTACCATGTTCAGGTTTTTGTCAAGAGTATTTCCCAAAGATTTAGTGGAGTCGACAATCTTCGGGGTACATTTGATAGCAGTGATAAGGTTGGACCATTCTGCTATCTTAAATTTGCTTTTCTGTGGTGTAATCAGTAAGAATTCAGTTTTCTGCGGATTTAGCTTCAGGTGGTTCTTGGTTAGCCATTGGAGGGTTCTCGTTAGGGCTTGGTTCATAGTCTTTATATCTCCTGTCGATGCCACCTTGATATACAGCTGATTGTCATCCGCGTACATATGGAAGGAAATGTTCGCTTTTTGTAGTATAACTGTTAATGGTTCTAAATATAGATTGAAAAGCGCCGGGGATAACGTTGAACCTTGTGGAACTCGAATTGTATTTCTGATTGGGCCTGACAGGGTTTGGTTGACAATTAATTTTTGCGATCTGTTCTCTAGGAAGGAGCTGAACCACTTTAGGACTGTAGCATCTAGCACCATTCTGTTTTTCAACGTATCAAGAATTTTGGCATGGTTTACCGTGTCGAAAGCAGACGGCAGGTCCAACAGTATTAGGAGACATGTGTCATTGTGGTCGAGAGCCAGTAAAGCGTCATCTAATATATGCAGGATTGCAGTTTCTGTACTGTGGTTCGGTCTGAACCCAGATTGGCAATCATTTAACAGATTGAAATCCGAGATGTGAAGACTCAATTGTTGTTGGACACATTTTTCCAGAACTTTGGCTAGCATGGGAATGTTAGTTACAGGTCTGAAGTTGTTTGGATCAGAAGGGTTCTCTGTTGGTTTTTTTAAAAGAGGAATGACTTGCCCTGTTTTTAGGCAGTCCGGTATTTGGCCTTGTGATAACGATGCATTTATGATCTTAGTACAAGACAGGATTAGCAGGTGGTTTAGAGAAGACCAGCACTTTGGTGGTAGGGGTCGTTATAGTGGTTGTTAGGTTTAGTGGACGACATGATCTTTGAGATGCCTAATTCACTGACTGATTTAAATCCTGACCATCGAGCATTGTTTTTTGGTTATTCCAATTCTTGTTGAGCCTGGGGTTCATCTGAGGAACCCTTCTCCCTTTCAATGTCTTCAGCAGTTTTTTTGAGTTCCCGCTTTAACGCGTTAGCTTTGTCAGTAAAGAAGACGGAGAAATCCTAACTATTTAAGCTTGTTTTGGTGATGACTGGTGCTGATTTGGCAGATTTATTCGATTGTTCTTTAAGTATATCGAATAGTTTCCTTGGTCTATTTATTGCATTGTCCAGTTCTTTCCTAAAAAAGTATTTTTTAGATTTAAGGATGCTTTTGTTATAAGCTTTCCTTGATTCTCTCAGTTGGATTAAGTGTGGTGAGGTAGGGTATTGACGCCATATGCGCTCTGAAAGTCTGAGTGATCTTCTTTCCTCGTTTAGGGAACCATTGAACCACTGATTTTTGTCTTTGTCAGAGATCCTTTTCAGTTTTAGAGGGGCTCAGTCCTCCATAATGCTTAACATTGACTTGTTATAATGCAAAGTGAGGTCACTGACGTCAACCATGCTCTTGGGTGGCTGCAACTCTATTTCACAGCAAGCTGCTACGTTTTCCATGTTGATTCCTCTAGTGTCGCTGCTACATTTTTTAGGCTTAATAGCTTTCAAGGTCGATTTTGTTTTTCTCAGGGGAATTTCGAATGTAATTATGTATGTATGTATGTATGTATGTATGTATAGCATATTTGTATAGCGCAAAAACTGTCACCCAAAGGGTATCCTGGCGCTTTGACTTAGACCAACCATACACGAAGTTATACTGTCTCGATCTTTACACTGTCCTGGGGAAAAGGTATTTTTTTAATCCTTTTTTAAAGCAGGAGAAATCCTCCTTACTTCTCAAGGGCAAGGGTAGAGCATTCCACAGCTTAGCGGCGGTGAATCTGAAAGAGCGTCCGCCCATCCGAGTCCTCACAATTTTAGGGATTATCACCAAACGAGCTGATGAAGAGCGAAGGGGTCTGGTAGGAATATACCAGGAGAACATCGCCTGTAGCGAAGACAGCCCCTGGCCATGGAGGGCCCTAAAAACAAGACATAGTGCTTTAAAATCAATACGCTGGGCGATTGGCAACCAATGGAGATCCATGAGCGCCAAAGAAGAAGAATCAAGACGCCGTCTAGAAAGAGCCAGCTTAGCAGCCATATTCTGCACTCCCGGCTATTTGCCCACTAGGATAGCTGGCGCACCCAGAAGTAGCGCATTGCAGTAGTCAAGCCTGCTTAAGATGATACTACGCACTACCTCTGGGCGGGCATGGACCGGGAGAAAAGAGAGAATCTTCCGCAATGTTCGAAGCATCATCATACACGTGGCCACAGTTTTATTGACAAACGCATCTAGCTGTAGATTAGATTCGAACATCACACCCAGATTCCGAGTTGAGTCTGCCGCTGCCCCAGTGTCCTGAAAGGAAGGAGTCCAAAAGTCCGGAGGCAGAGGCCGGGGGATGCGATGCATTGAACAATGCAAAACCTCGGTTTTTGAGCTGTTAAATTGCAGGGAGTTCAGACTCAGCCAGTCTGCGGTAGCTGTCATGCAGCGATGGAAAATCTCCTGCGACACAGCATCCCTACCCTCAAACGAGAAGATAAGTTGCGTGTCGTCGGCATAATTGATGACCGCAATGCCGAAGGACTTAATCAATCTGACCAGGGGACGGAGGTATAGATTAAAAAGAATAGGGCTAATGGCCGATCCTTGAGGTACGCCCTGCCCTACTTTCTTGATGTCGAACGGTAGGGCGGCAAGGCTACCATCTGGTGTCTGTTACCAAGGTAAGAGACCAACCAGTCCATGGCCAGGCCAGATACCCCAATCTCCTCTAGTCTCCTGACCAGAATGGCATGGCTGACAGTGTCGAACGCGGCCGACATGTCGAGCAGCACTAAAAAGGCTACTCGACCAAGGTCGACACGCGAACGAAGGTCATCCAAAGCGGTCACCAATGCAGACTCGGTGCCATGGGCTGGTCTGAAGCCAAACTGAGCCTTGTCCAAGCAGATGTTAGTCTCTGTAAAGCTGGACAGATGTTTTGTTGCCAGTTTCTCCAAGATCTTAATTGGGAAAGGGAGCAGTGAAATAGGCCTGTAGTTCGCTGAGCAAGTTGGATCCAGTGTATCCTTTTTCAGAAGCGGTGATACCACGGCCAGCTTCCAACAGTCCGTATCCCGAGCAGTACTGAAGGACTGACAGCAGATGGGATGAAGGGGGAAAAAAGCTCCTCATGGAACAGTTTCCAGTATTTATGTGGTAGCGGGTCAAAGGGAGAACCCGAAGAGACCCCGTCTGCTACTAAGCAGAAATCCTCAAAGGACGGAGGGTGGAAGCTGTTTAGTCGAGATTGCCCAGCATCCATCTCCAAAGTCTTGAGGGTAGTCACCAATGCAGAGTTGAGCATGGCTTGGGGGTCAGGGGTGTCCGGGGTACCAAGATTGCTCAAGATGGAAGCAATCTTGTCCTCAAAGGCCTTTGCCAAGGAATCACAAAGCAGTTGGGAGGCCGGAATGTCATTTGAGGCACAGGCAGGGCGAGAAAGATCCCTGACTATCTTGAACAAGGCCTGGGATTTATTCGCAGCTAGCAATAGCGTCTCCTCAAGGAAACTGGCTTTGGCACACTTGATCTGCATTTTGTAAGCCAACAGAGCCTGCCTAAAGAGAGCCTTATCAGACTCAAGATACTGTTTCCTCCAGGCACGCTCCGCCCGTTTACACTGGAGCTTCAGCTGGAAAAACTCCTTGGAAAACCAAGGCATGGCATGTTTGGCCCTGTCCCTGATTTTCCGCAGGGGGGCCAATTCGTCCAGGGAGTTAGAGATTTTCTGGCTGAGGATCTCATAACTCTCCTCCACACTACCTCCCAAGGAAAAACCTTCTGCAGGCAGAATTGGCAGGCTCGACTGTTTCAAGAGCCTTGACCATTGCCTACCCACCTTTGTAGTGGCTCCTGTACTGCCACTCTTCAGTGAGTCAGCAGGGAGTAGAAGAGAAAATTGGACAAGGGCATGGTCCGTCCAGCATTAGGGAGTGATGTCACTGGAGGAAATCCTACTGCCTTGAGTCCAAATTGGCTTATAAAAATAAACTTTCTAATTATCAGAGGCTCTGTGCCAAAGCTAAAGCTGAACATGCTTGCACGAAAATCACCGAAGCCCTATGCCAGTCCAAAGCACTTTTTAAAACTGTAAGAGAATTAGCTGGTTCCCTTACATTACAATCTCCTCCAGATCTAAACAAATCACAATGTGACGCTCATGCAGCCTTTTTTGTAGAAAAAGTTGATAAGATCTATCAGGGGATAGAACAAACCACAAAGGAAATTGCCAAGTCCAGAGCGATTCTGCCTTCTATTAATACTGGCCTTGCAATTAATACTTCAGCCCCCATCATCCCCATGGAAACAGAGCTGTCCTCCTGTATATCCCCACATGATGTAACACCTCCAGCTATTCTAGATAAATGGCCGCCGCTTGA
Source organism: Lissotriton vulgaris (assembly GCF_964263255.1). Lineage (NCBI taxonomy): Eukaryota > Metazoa > Chordata > Amphibia > Caudata > Salamandridae > Lissotriton > Lissotriton vulgaris. The sequence continues at coordinate 1,704,962,370 of NC_141693.1, forward strand.
CTTAGACCTGGTTCGAAAACTTTTGAACTCCATCAAATCAGGCTCACCAATTGATCCACTACCTTGCCCTATCCTGAAAAAACTAAATGATAAAACCCTAGAGACAATTACCAACCTTCTTAATAAATCATTACAGGAAGAAACTGTACCGAAGGAGTGGAAACATGCAATGATTCACCCTTTACTGAAAAAAGCTGGAACTGTTCCCAACTTGCCATCCAATTTTAGGCCTATCTCTTTATTACCAACCTTTGCAAAGATATTGGAAAAACATGTTCACAGAGTCCTCACTGATTTCATTACCACCCATGATCTACTACCTCTCCATCAGTCAGGATTCCGTACAGGATTCTCTACGGAAACGACTCTGTTGGGCGTAACTGAGAATATCCGTCTACTGTTGGACCGCGGAGAAACGGTTGCCTTGCTGTTACTGGATCTCAGTGCAGCATTTGATACTGTGTCACATGTTGTACTTGAGCAAACCCTCCACGCTACCGGTATCAGGGGCGCCGCTTGCAACTGGATCAAATCTCTGCTAGAACAACGCACCTTCCAAGTTTTTTCCCAATCAGCATGCTCTGACACTATGACCCTTAAACATGGAGTGCCGCAGGGCTCTATATTGAGCCCACTGCTTTTCAATGTTTACATGAGCCCACTGGCCAAAATGATAGAAGAGTCTGGTCTACTCATGTTCTCGTATGCGGACGATTCCCAGCTCATTTTCTCTTTATCATCTTCGGGTCCCAACAACATCTCATCACTAAAAATCGGCCTCACTAACATCGCAGAGTGGATGAGAAAAATTTTTCTCAAACTCAATGGCGAGAAAACAGAGTTACTTGTTTTGGGCAAAAACAAAGAACTCTGGGGACCCCAGCACTGGCCTGATGTGATGGGTACACCTCCGGTCCCAGTCAAATCAGCCCGCAATCTCGGAGTCATCATTGATGAATCACTTAGTCTTAACCAGCAAGCTACTAAGACATCAGCGACTTGCTTCGCGATTCTAAAATGGTTGAAGAAAATCTGTTGGATGTTGCCCAAAAACACCCAGAAATCGGTCATCAATGCTTTGATAACCTCCAGGCTCGATTACGCCAACGTGCTTTATCTAGGGGCCAACAAGGCCATAACCCGACGACTGCAGACGGTGCAAAATGCTGCCGCAAGATTGCTGTGGAAAATTCCCATCTCCACACCTACCACCAAGTATATCCGCGAATTGCACTGGCTGAAAATCGAGAACCGGGTAAAATTTAAATCCTTATGTCTTATGCACAGGATTTCAATCAACAAGGCTCCCAAATACCTACAAAACCTTATTCATCCCTACCGTCCATCCCGCACCCTTCGTTCAGCTACAGCCAACCAATTTGTGATCCCCAAAATCAGGCTGGCGAGAATGGGCGGCAAATCTTTTTCATATCTCGGACCCTCCCTCTGGAACACTCTTCCTTTGGCCCTTAGGCAGGAAACTAATCACTTGAAATTCAGGAAGGCCTTAAAAACCTGGCTGTTTAACATCTAAAAACCTGATTTTCTCAATGCACTGAATCATCAGCGCCGGGAAACCCTTTGTTGGGTAGCTGTAGCGCTATAGAAGTGAAATAAATAAATAAATAAATGTTCCGTACCGTCACCCGACTAGCATCTGCGAGGATCAAGTCCAAAGCATGGCCCCTTGAGTGAGTCGGAGAAAGTACCAGCTGCTGCAGATGGATATTGCAACAGGCCTGGACCAGCTCTTTATACGCTAGGTCTGTGGATCCGTCCGGCCACAGATTAAAATCTCCCAAAACCATAATCCTAGTATGAGAGTTGGAGAGATCATAGATCATAGATTATGTGATGATCAGACCAATCGCAGGGTGTGATTATAATATTCTCGATTGCTTTTTCTTTGGCTGTTATCCAGTCTAAGGTTGATCCTTTGGAGTGGGTGGGGAGATGACAACCCTGGACTAAAGATTGTTCTTCCAGGAAGGTTTTAAGGAGGGTGACTTGATTGTCAGCCTTTTCCTCCCAGTGAATATTGAAGTCACCTAAGAAGATATCGTTTGACTGAAGATTAGAGTTGATGGTAATGATTTCCATCAACTGGTCTATGAACTTGGTCTTTGTACCAGGGGGGTGGTAGAATGCATGGAGTTTACAGTTTTGGTTGTCTGCTGATCTTAAAGACATGCCTAGATATTCCCAAGATTCTAAAGGGTCAGAATAAATTTTAGTGATGGTAATGTCTGACCTATGTATGCAAGCGATGCCTCCACCCAATCTGTCTTGTCTGTCCTGTCTCATAATCTGGTAGTTTGGGGGGACTAACAGGTCTAAGCATAGGGAAGACGAGTCGGAAAGCCAAGTTTCAGTTAAAATGGTTACGTCAATTTCATGGTTTAGTATGAGGTTGGCTATGTCCGCTGCGTGTTTGTTTGCTGAACGACAGTTGAGTAATATGCAACGAATGTGTTTCTGGGAGTTGATCATTGGCGGAACAGACATTTCAGGCATTAATGTCACCATCTTTAGGTTGCTGGCTTTAATCCTTCTATTGTTAGCCTGGGAAGTTCTATCTGTATTCGATACAATAGTTTGGATAACATTTTCGTCTATCTTAGTTTGCGAAGTGTGAATAGGTTCATATGTCGACAAAATGGATGCTAACTCACTGTCTGTCAGATAGTTGAGTTGCGTGCGTGGGCGGTAGATTCTGTTTGATGCCGCCATAGGGGTGGAACAGCGATTGACATGTGTTAAAAAAGAGGAAGACTGAAGAGCCTCCATTTTTGCCAGCCAATTTTCTGATAGGCACAACAGGTTCTTCATATCTCTGATGGCGGAAAGCATGGCTTTGTAAGTCTTGCAAGATTGTGAACTGAGATAATTAAAATCCCCATTTGTTTGTGCGGTTCTAGTCTTTTCCGAGTCTAATCTATTATGTATAGTGGTTGGAGGTTTCGTCCCTATTGGAGGGCTAGCTTTGCAAATCTCTGCTGGATCTGTGCCTGTTTTTTTGAGACTGGAAACAGATCTGCAATTCCCTGTGCAGGTCACATGCGTTCCTCTCCAGTTAACTTGTTTGACTTGTGTGTTTTCCGACCTGCTTACTGTTCCTATTAGCTGGTCAGATGCAGCTACTGCGTCCTTTGAATACTCACCAAAACAACCAACAGCCAATGGCTGTGACCGAATCGTTTTGGATGCGGCTACCCTGTCCTTTGAATAATCGGTTCTTAGGGCACACATTGCTGAGATTGTTGTATTTTTGTCGATTACAAGTGTGGATGCACTTTTTAAATGATAAAAGTGACCTTAAACAAATAAGATACACTCCCAAGAGGAGATAAACTCGAGGGGCCCATGACACACTGTTTTATTGGCACATACAAGCATGTTAGGACTGAAATCCAGTTATCCGTATTGGTGACAGTGCCCATTATTTTTGTGTGGATGTACATGTGCATTTTTGCCTAGTCACTGTATTTTTGTGTGGATGTACATGTGCATTTTTGCCTTGTCACTGAATTTGTGAACTGTATGACCCATTGTACAATTGTTGTCTTTTCAGACTTGAGATGTCTGTTCTGTAAGTAATGGCCAAAGCTTTTGCCATTGGATGAGTAGACAGTGAAAGTATTCTGCATCTCAGCTTGTTTGTTAAATGTGAATTAATATTCTATATGTGTGGCCAAAACTGCAGTGTATGGTGTTGTTACATATTTTAGCATCATCAACATTGAACATAGTCTGTGTATGGGATTTTATGTGTAATGTAGACATAACTACATGACAGTGTCCAACCTGTGACATTAGTGGGCATTATTGAGTATGTCAGATGGTGTGTATATCAGGTATCACACATCTCTTGCATTACATGTTCCTATTCTGTCTACCTATTGAACATGTAATTGTTAATGAGGTGGTGTGTTGCAACTGCAAACATTATCATTCTATCAATGTCCATCTCCCACGTCTGTGCACGTTTTCCTGGATCTGCACATGATGCATATATCATGGGGAACAGTGCCATCCCCCGTTTGATGTCTCAGCTACGACCTGACTGTGCCTGGCTGATTGGTAGGTGATGTGGCATGTGTGCTGTGTGTAGATTGTATGTCAGATAATGCTCTCTTAACCAACAACTGATTCTATTTTCTTTTTTCAATATAGAAGACTCTGTGGTACCCCAACCAACCTTGGTTACTGACACTACTCCGTAACCCAGTCACCCCTGCAGAAGTGCGGTATAATGAGGCCCATGGTAGGAACCGGCGAGTTATTAAGCGGACGTTTGGCCTCCTGAAGACAAGATTTCGCTGTCTTGATCGGACTTTGCCGTGTCAACCTGCAAGTTGTGACCTCACCATACCCCTGATTCTGTGACCTAGGCCAACATTGGAATGTTTTGTAAATCCATGGCATGCACTTCCTTTTGGACTTTTGGACATTTTTATTTACTTTAAGAGCCTTTTGTTACTGTGTGATGTCCTTTGAAATTGGGTTAAGGCGCAAGTTTTTATCAGAAAAATAAACCTGTGCTACACAATGACTTGTGCCTTGTCTGGTTATTTTGAAAGTGAACATGCTCCATGATGCACTGGTTTGCTAACAATGTTCGCTTATTGTGCTTGATAATGGTGTTAGTATTTTAATCAATAGACATGCATTGCATCAGTAAAATGTCCTACGGGTTGTGTCATGACCTGGTTGTGTATATCTATCATGCTGTGACAAGGTACATATACTTAAAAGCCAGTAATTTACATGTTTAAAGTGATGTGTTACCAATGTTGTATACACTTTCTTCTTTGAGTTAGTTTTACAACGTCATTTCAATTATTACATTCAAAGTCACAACATGACCACTTTGTGGGTGCGGAGTGATTTATTTTAGTGCATAATGTGATTAAATCAGTCAACATCTTGGTGGTGTACTCAACCAGAAAAGTTAAAAATAAGAGCAGATAGGAGTTGGTAGTGTTTGTAGATGAGCGATTCCAAAGTAGATCCACAGTTATTTGAGCTCATAGTCCAACTTAGACCCTTAAGCCTCAAGGGCATGGAGGATTCTGGAGAAGTTTTGGGTCTCCTCATCAGCAGCATCAGCTGCATGATGGTGCTGGTCTCACAGCCCCTCCCACCACCCCTACCCACTCAAGCAGGATCAGTTGGTGCTGGCACAGTTGACACAGAGTCGCCTTCATCATTGGCATTGGTGTTGTTGTTGTTGGGCAACTCAAGAGTGCTCTGTGTTGCTGGGCTGTTGGTGGTCTCCTGGGATGCTGTGTCTGTGTGGGTAGGGGTCAGCTGGGTATTGGCAGCTGAGGTGGGAGTGGTCGCAGAAGATCCGGATGTTGCCACCGTAGGTGCTGTGGGGGGTCCCAAGCCTCTGTTCTCGTTGTCCAAAGAATGATGAGATTCATCAACACCAGAGGGCTCCTGGTCAACCAGAGTCTGGGCCTGGCTGTCTTGGATGGTATCCAGAGGTATCCCCAGCAAGCCTTGTGGGTACAAACATAGCACAATGACTGCTGTGAATGTCCACTGCCCCTCAAAGCATACACATTACATAGGCTAATGAACCTAATAATGAGTTACTGTAGGTAGAATGGACGACTCCATCCATGAGTCAGGCCTATTTCTTGGGATGAATATGTATTTGGGACTAGAGGGGTTTTGATGGACATGTCCAGGTAAGTGCATGAATGGACCTGTTGTGTTTAGTTTACATTACATCATCAAAGTCATTGACTTGTTCCTGACACCCTGTTAATGACACAGGTGTGTTTAGGTTGTCCACATGTTTACTTTCACAGTAAGATACATAAACTTTCTCTCCCTATGTGGGTACTTTTTGTGTCTGTCTACTGGTCTTAGTGCATGTCTTTTAGCATTCACATTGGTGTGGCTGCCTATACACTCACAATCTGTTAACTTATCCAGAATGTTTTGGGAATTGAGTGATTGAGGTGCTTCTTGTTATCATCTCATTGTACACATGTGAATGGCTGTGAGTATCAGAATTGTGTGACTGGTTAACTTTATGGCTACACAGATCATGTACTTTGTACATTGACTCCATGGTCAAATGATTTCACCAACTCACCTTTATGCAATTTCGTGACAATGAACTATGAAAATGTGATGTTTTAGTGCTTGTTCTCTATTTGAGAAACTTACACCCCTCCCGGTGGAGATTTCCTAAATGCAAACTAACCGGGTTTAAACCTTACAGGTTTTCAAGAAACCGATGCGGATGCTATAATCATCCCGGAAAACGTACGGAAAACCATTGCTAAAAAGCTTATACAAAATGGCCTATCATCGAGAGGTGGTAGGGTAATATTTGTCATAGAGGCACACGAATATCGGCAAACAGAGGTATTCTATTCATGGATTATCTTCCCTGAAGCAAATCCAAGATCACATGTGTTCCACTTCTACAAGATAAAGGAACCTCCAGCGGAATACACTCCTTTCGAGGACATTGAAATTCCACTAACTTACCAAGAGCATCAGCTCTGGTTTAAAGGCACCCTACAACATCAAAATCACATTACCAGGCTCGGTCCACTAGGTAGACCAGGAGCAACATGGCCGGTACTAGCCAGATATACACCACATCCTGATATTGAAAGAATGTCAAGTGAAGAACTATTAGCTCAGCTAAAACAATTAATTAAAATACATAGACAATTGGTTCAATATGTCATGCGGACTCTAACAGTCCAACCTGCTATAAGAATTCCACAGCACACCCCTCATCAGGGGAACACAAATAAAATTACACCACAGACCATACAATCGGTCATTGGCAAATTAACGACAAAAAGGGAACACATTTCATTCTGGTAAGCTCAAAACATTACTCAAATTGAGGCAGTATTTCCTGATAGTCTACCTCATAAGAAACACAGGATTCTAACAATCTGTTTACCAATGGGGATCACACCACACCTGGAGGACTGTGACACTTGGGGTACAGTGTTTGCTGCAATCTACACAAAATGATTCAGAAAAGGGGGTGGTGATGAACAGAGTGTCTGAATTAAGCAGACCACTCTTACCCAGTCCAAAGATCAGGGCTTGATCCATCACCGTTTTTTAGCTCACTGCACCATCCCAGCTCAGAACCTGGCTACATGCAAATTAGTCTGTTCCTGTCCCAGTGCATGATGGGAACAGGGCAAACCAAACTACCAAGCCAATTCTTATACTGGGAAGGAAACAAGCTACCGGGGACCGGTTTCTGGCATTTCAGCCGTCGTCGGCTCGGCTTGCTTGAATCCTGATGGTGCAATGAGCAAGGGACTCACATCTGAGTATACCCTTCCACGCTTATGGTGGACAAAATGATTCAGAAAAGGGGGTGGTGATGAACAGAGTGTCTGAATTAAGCAGACCACTCTTACCCAATCCAAAGATCAGGGCTTGATCCATCACCGTTTTTTAGCTCACTGCAACATCCCATCTCAGACCCTGGCTACATGCAAATGAGTCTGTTCCTGTCCCAGTGCATGATGGGAACAGAGCAAACCAAACTACCAAGCCAATTCTTATACTGGGAAGGAAACAAGCTACCGGGGACCGGTTTCTGGCATTTCAGCCATCGTCGGCTCGGCTTGCTTGAATCCTGATGGTGCAATGAGCAAGGGACTCACATCTGAGTATACCCTTCCACGCTTATGGTGGACAAAATGATTCAGAAAAGGGGGTGGTGATGAACAGAGTGTCTGAATTAAGCAGACCACTCTTACCCAATCCAAAGATCAGGGCTTGATCCATCACCGTTTTTTAGCTCACTGCAACATCCCATCTCAGACCCTGGCTACATGCAAATGAGTCTGTTCCTGTCCCAGTGCATGATGGGAACAGAGCAAACCAAACTACCAAGCCAATTCTTATACTGGGAAGGAAACACGCTACCGGGGACCTGTTTCTGGCATTTCAGCCGTCGTCGGCCCGGCTTGCTTGAATCCTGATGGTGCAATGAGCAAGGGACTCACATCTGAGTATACCATTCCACGCTTATGGTGGACAAAATGATTCAGAAAAGGGGGTGGTGATGAACAGAGTGTCTGAATTAAGCAGACTACTCTTACCCAGTCCAAAGATCAGGGCTTGATCCATCACCGTTTTTTAGCTCACTGCACCATCCCAGCTCAGAACCTGGCTAAATGCAAATTAGTCTGTTCCTGTCCCAGTGCATGATGGGAACAGGGCAAACCAAACTACCAAGCTAATTCTTATACTGGGAAGGAAACAAGCTACCGGGGACCGGTTTCTGGCATTTCAGCCGTCGTCGGCCCGGCTTGCTTGAATCCTGATGGTGCAATGAGCAAGGGACTCACATCAATGCCAGAAACCGGTCCCCGGATGCTTGTCTCCTTTCTGGTGAAGAATTGACTTGGTAGTTTGGTCTGCCCTGTTCCCATGATGCACTGGGCCAGGGACAGACTAATTTGCATATAGCCAGGTTCTGAGCTGGGATGGTGCAGTGAGCTAAATAACGGTGATGGATCAAGCCCTGATCTTTGGACTGGGTAAGAGTGGTCTGCTTAATTCAGACACTCTGTTCATCACCACCCCCTTTTCTGAATCGTTTTTGGCCACTATAGGTGTGGCAGGGTATACTCAGACATGAGTCCCTTGCTCACTGCACCATCAGGATTCAAGCAAGCCGGGCCGACGACGGCTGAAATGCCAGGAACCGGTCCCCGGAAGCTTGTCTCCTTTCTGGTGAAGAATTGGCTTGGTAGTTTGGTCTGCCCTGTTCCCATGATGCACTGGGCCAGGGACAGACTAATTTGCATATAGCCAGGTTCTGAGCTGGGATGGTGCAGTGAGCTAAATAACTGTGATGGATCAAGCCCTGATCTTTGGACTGGGTAAGAGTGGTCTGCTTAATTCAGACACTCTGTTCATCACCACCCCCTTTTCTGAATCGTTTTTGGCCACTATAGGTGTGGCAGGGTATACTCAGACATGAGTCCCTTGCTCACTGCACCATCAGGATTCAAGTAAGCCGGGCCGACGACGGCTGAAATGCCAGAAACCGGTCCCGGGAAGCTTGTCTCCTTTCTGGTGAAGAATTGGCTTGGTAGTTTTGTCCGCCCTGTTCCCATGATGCACTGGGCCAGGGACAGAATAATTTGCATATAGCCAGGTTCTGAGCTGGGATGGTGCAGTGAGCTAAATAACGGTGATGGATCAAGCCCTGATCTTTGGACTGGGTAAGAGTGGTCTGCTTAATTCAGACACTCTGTTCATCACCACCCCCTTTTCTGAATCGTTTTTGGCCACTATAGGTGTGACAGGGTATACTCAGACATAAGTCCCTTGCTCACTGCACCATCAGGATTCAAGCAAGCCGGGCCGACGACCGCTGAAATGCCAGAAACCGGTCCCCGGAAGCTTGTCTCCTTTCTGGTGAAGAATTGGCTTGGTAGTTTGGTCTGCCCTGTTTCCATGATGCACTGGGCCAGGGACAGACTAATTTGCATATAGCCAGGTTCTGAGCTGGGATGGTGCAGTGAGCTAAATAACGGTGATGGAACAAGCCCTGATCTTTGGACTGGGTAAGAGTGGTCTGCTTAATTCAGACACTCTGTTCATCACCACCCCCTTTTCTGAATCGTTTTTGGCCACTATAGGTGTGGCAGGGTATACTCAGACATGAGTCCCTTGCTCACTGCACCATCAGGATTCAAGCAAGCCGGGCCGACGACGGCTGAAATGCCAGAAACCGGTCCCGGAAGCTTGCCTCCTTTCTGATGAAGAATTGGCTTGGTAGTTTGGTCTGCCCTGTTCCCATGATGCACTGGGCCAGGGACAGACTAATTTGCATATAGCCAGGTTCTGAGCTGGGATGGTGCAGTGAGCTAAATAACGGTGATGGATCAAGCCCTGATTTTTGGACTGGGTAAGAGTGGTCTGCTTAATTCAGACACTCTGTTCATCACCACCCCCTTTTCTGAATCGTTTTTGGCCACTATAGGTGTGGCAGGGTATACTCAGACATGAGTCCCTTGCTCACTGCACCATCAGGATTCAAGCAAGCCGGGCCGACGACGGCTGAAATGCCAGAAACCGGTCCCCGGAAGCTTGTCTCCTTTCTGGTGAAGAATTGGCTTGGTAGTTTGGTCTACCCTGTTCCCATGATGCACTGGGCCAGGGACATACTAATTTGCATATAGCCAGGTTCTGAGCTGGGATGGTGCAGTGAGCTAAATAACGGTGATGGAACAAGCCCTGATCTTTGGACTGGGTAAGAGTGGTCTGCTTAATTCAGACACTCTGTTCATCACCACCCCCTTTTCTGAATCGTTTTTGGCCACTATAGGTGTGGCAGGGTATACTCAGACATGAGTCCCTTGCTCACTGCACCATCAGGATTCAAGCAAGCCGGGCCGACGACGGCTGAAATGCCAGAAACCGGTCCCCGGAAGCTTGTCTCCTTTCTGGTGAAGAATTGGCTTGGTAGTTTGGTCTACCCTGTTCCCATGATGCACTGGGCCAGGGACATACTAATTTGCATATAGCCAGGTTCTGAGCTGGGATGGTGCAGTGAGCTAAATAACGGTGATGGAACAAGCCCTGATCTTTGGACTGGGTAAGAGTGGTCTGCTTAATTCAGACACTCTGTTCATCACCACCCCCTTTTCTGAATCGCAATCTACACAAAAACACATGGTGTTCCTTCTATGGCGGTAATACCAGACGTCCTGAAACAGATTCAAAAAGAATACTGGGCAGAGCCTGCTTTAAATCTGGGTATGAAATTACTTAAAGATTTCAAACAGGTATCAAGTATAATATTAGCTAATATTAAAAGTAAAGCAGCATCGGTGGCAATCCACCACAAACTAAAAGAACTTGATGTAACTGAGCAACCATATGAACTGGCCAGAATAATAGAAATATTCGATGGAGAACTAGGTAGAGATAGTGTGGGTGGGAAACCAGTAAATCCCAAACTAACAGAAAATCCAGAAAAAGTTTTATTAAAAACACACTCACTACTCCTAAGAAGAAGTCGGAAAATACTAGACAGACACTTCCTAAAGACAAGCATTCTCAATCCGGAGGAAAAGAGGTATAACCTCAGAAACAGGGATAATTTTAGAAAACCTGATAGATATCAAGATACTGATACACGTTCCTCTCGTACCTTTCAGACTTCCGCACAGAAATCAGATAGAACAGAACGGTCAGAACACAAGAAAGAACGTGTGAAGTCCAAAGACGATCAACGCGTTCCAAACAATAAGAAAACTCAATTCACCAAAAAGAAGGTAGCAGGTCTAAAAATCAGGCATGCTGAGGATCTTGAGAACACAACTCAAGAATGGGGAATGGGCCCAGACAATGCTAGACAGCGCAGCAGAAGTTACCATAGCTTGCAAGATCCTGAAGGATCATTTGTTGACAGCTGACTTGAATGAATGCATTCAAGTTGAAACTGCCGATACCAGGGTTAGTGTTCCCCATAGGTTATATGAAGTAACACTCCGGATAGAAGGGGACATAACTAGAAAAATAAGAGCACTCTTTTGGGAGAAACTCTGTAAGGCTTATGATATTCTTCTAGCTGAAAAAGACTGGCCACCTGAATTTGTCAGGGACTGCCCACATGGCGAAGAGATCATTATGCCAGCCTTCTCAAATCATATTCCTATTCATAAAAAATACACCTATGCCAGAAAATGGGCTGTAGCCCAGGCTCCAGCATTATATAAAAATCATGTAGGATGGGATGAGGATTCTCGTCACCACAAGATCCAGTTAAAAAATCAACCAACTGCTCAGAGGCAGTATCCGGTTAAGGAAGAAGCTAAAAAACAGGTCAGGGAGATCTTAGATCAACTTGAATACCAAGGGGTGATTGAAACATGCACCGTGTCCATGAACAATTCTTTGTTTCTTTTCTTTTATTCCTGTCTCCAAACCAGACAATACATATCATCTAATTTTGGACTTACAGACATTTAAACTCCTGTTGCAAAACCTTTGCAGTACAAATTGCACACAGCGCGGCACTGATGAATACCTTTGTGCGCATAAAATATAAAACCACATTAGACATTTCTAATGGTTTCTTCTGTCAAACAATGCACCTGAAAGCAGGTACTTGACCGCTTTCTCAATTATGGGGACACAGCGTAACTTTTGTCATCTCCCCCAGGGATTCAAGAATAGTCCAGGGTTATTTTCAGCCAGAGCAAAAGAGTTACTACAAACGTATGATGATGAGGCATTATCTCATGTCGATGACATCTATCTTACAGAAGATGACGTGGATAGGCACTTGAAGAGAGTGAACACCATAATACTTGGTTTTGCATCCGAAGGGTACAAATCCAACTTTAAAAAATCAAGAATTGCCCATCTCAATGTCCTATTCTTAGGATACAAACTTTCAAGTGAAGGCAAAAGCCTGGCAGCAAACTTTTTAGAAAAATGTGTGCTGCTCCAACCTCCAAAAACAATGAAAAACTTACAGTCAATTCTAGGGTTCCTGAATTTTGGAAGAACTTACATTCTAAATTACACAGAAAGGGTTACACCTCATACGAACTAATCAAACCTGGTTTCAAATCAAATATTTGGACTCAAAAGCACACAGAAATTCTGAGCTCAGTGCAAACAGACATGTTAACAACAACCCATTTACAGACACGCGTAAATGTACGCAACCTTGTAAACCGAATCATCCCAGGGAGATGCGGATTTACGTACTTAACCTTTAATGAAGGTGAAAAGGTACAAATAGCTTATAAATTACACTTGTACACACAAGCTGAAATGAAATTCACTTCAACAGAAAAATTCTGACAGCGGTTCAAACTGCAGTAGCAAAAGAGAGAGCTCTCGCACAGGGTAAGCGCATAATGGTCGTTACTCATGTACCTTCCTTAGAGGCAGTGACAAAAGCGAGCATACGGAATGCAAAAGCTTTACATCCAAGGTGGATAAAATGGGTTAATTTTCTTGCTGCAACAGAGGTTGAATACGTTTTTGACCCCTACTTGAAAACTCAAGAATTTCTACAATTCGAACAAGAATGTCCTCTGTCCACTGAGATTCTGCCTCTAGAACATTACGGATGCATAATTTATACAGACGGATCAGCACAGCCCGCAATTGGGGGTAAACAAGCTTATAGTGCTGCATGCGCGATTGTTAAAGGTCGCTGGCGCGATGCTAAATTCCGACCTATGGTCACAAAAACTCAATCTCTAGGAGACTGTACAGCTCAGCGAGCTGAACTACAGGCTTTCAAGATGGCACTTGAAAATACCGATCGCGAATTCCCCACACTCATAGTGTGCGATTCGTATTACTGTGTCCAATCTTACAATGAATACTTGCAGAACTGGGTTCAAAACGGTTTCAAAGACGCAAAAGGTAGCACAATCAAGCATAAATTGCTTTGGGAACAAGTAGTTCTATTACAGAAAGAACTACAAAAGACTCACGTAATCCATACACTGAGTCATCAGGATGATGGCTTTCACTTTGCAGGGAATTCATTGGATGATGAAGCAGCGAAGGCAGCTATGCAAACGGCTTCCGTAGCTGCAATCACTCATTCAAAAACACAAATAGACAGCAAAACAATGCTAGCTGTCAATGCCACAAGCAAAGGCAGTGGTGCAGCGTTACCTCTAAACTATCCATTCGAATATTTATACATAATTGATGCCAACTCCATCCCTTTTGCTCGAATCCCTGGAGTGGGGGATAGGGTGATTCCAAACAGGAGTCAGAGAGGTGCTTTGATTCAAGAAGCACATATGGGAGAGGGTCTGATACATCAAGGGATCTCAAAATCTCTACTAGAATTAAAAGAGATGTACTGGTGGCCAGCAATGAATGCCCACATTTACGAATTTGGAATTAAATCTAATGTCTGCTACAAAGATCACAGCATAGAAAGCCGCCAGATTCCTGACTACAGTGTAGCCAGCCCAGTACAGACACCATTGTTAGATAGCATTAGACTATCCACGCGCATGAGGAAACAGACCCGAAACTATGTTTTGGAATGTGAAATCTGCCAGAAAATTAAAGTTTCAACTGTGAAACGCCCGGCGCAGACGCCCCTTTTAATTTCAGATAAACAACTAGCGTGTGTTTACCTAGACCACTGTGGTCTGGATGTGGCCTCAGCGCTCGGCTGACGCCCGAACTGTTATTCAAGATTTGCAAGTCTTTATCGGCACATACGCAATCGGCACGCTACATTCTGACCAGGGTCCTGCGTTTAGCTCCAAAGCTTACAAAGAGGCCATGGCCAGTTTGAGCGTTGATTTGCGGTACTCAAGTCCATTCCATTCGGTAGTGGAAAGAAAAAACTGTGACATAAAACAATCTATAACAGCAAGGGTATTAGGCATGGGTGATCGGTGGGTCAAACATCTAATAAGTGTCCAACGTAGTCTTGACAATCTGCCAAGAAATTCTCTGAGTGGAATCACTCCATATGAAATCCTTTTTGGTACTAGAATGATTGTCGAAGACCTTGATCGTCATACTTCAGTGGTAGAGCAAAAACCCTTTAATATCAAAGACTGTTTGGCTGTTTTGCAGGACTTTCATGAAACAAGAAGAAGTCTAAGCAACCCTTTACAGAACCAACGACCACCGAAGAAAAACCACCTGTCCTAGCAAGACCTGTCTGTATTGAGGATCTGGTCAGAGAAAAAATAGCGGATAAGAAGGGATTTGGGCCTTCTTACAGAAAACCAGTACCTGTGCTAGCAATCCACGGATCAAGAACAGTGTTACTGCCGCCCCTTGCTGGAAGAAAGGAGAACCGGTTCGTATCAATTGACCTGGTAGAACCACACCCTGTGGCCGATAATAAGTAGTAGGCCCAGTGGACTCCAAAGATGTAGCAGACGACCAAATCTTGCTACTATCCAAGAGGTTCAAACTGAGAGACTCATCACCTTTGAAGAATCTGCAGTAAGAAAAGATGGACTATGCAACAAAGCCATGGAACTTGTGCCTCTTGAAACCCAAATAACAGTTTGTCAAGAAACTCCCGTCTACAATGATGTAGCATCTGTCTATACTAATAGGTCAAGGGACCAAGCAGCTCCAGCGATTTCAAATAATCTGGATGCAATACCAATAATTGACAGAACTGCCTCTGGCTATTTCATCAACTTTGATACGTTTTCTGAGGTTCCCAGTGAACCTGAAACAACGCCAGCAAATAAAACTTTCAAGGTACAAGTAACAGAACTTTTTCACCAGCTTGCAAATACATATCTGGTTTTACCATGGGCTGAATTTTGGATTGTGTTAGGTGTACCTTTTCTCCTACTATGGCTCATTCTTGTTTTAAGTTTGGGAAAGCTGATAGATGGAAAATATAATAAAATGGACACAGCAAGTAAGAACATCAACTTGCTCCTGAAGCCACACAAATCATCTCATCGTGAACAAAGAGACCTGTCATCAGTGAACATCACAGCCATTCCTCTACCTGGTGGTATAGCATGGGACAGAACTGATTATGGTCCTGTCGAGCTGTTGAAGATTCCACACCAATTTAAGGTTTCCTTGAGTGACTTTGTTTCACCCAGTAATAATAATAATAATAATCTTTATTCGGTTTTTTAGCAGTTGCAAAACCATAAAAGATGACATAGTTATACAAACATTCATTAAAAGAGTGCAATTGAGTATACAGTTAAAAGGTCAAATTGCCAGCAATTTACATAGAATATGAGTTAGTACTTTGCTTTTACAGATTGTTTCTGTGCCTCATAATACACTTTAAAAAATTTAGTACATGGTACACAGTGCATTCAGAGTCCAAAGATTGGAGTGCCAACATAGCTGGACGACATTGTCTATAACCCCATTTTTTTAATAAAGGGATAAGCCATGTCTTTTGGTGAGTATGAAAAAACTTGCAAAAAAGTATTGTATGCATGGTGGACTGTTGAGAGTGATCGTCACAAGGGCACAGGTCCATCTGAGTGCTCCAGTTATTTTTTTCCGGAAATGTCACTAGTCTGAAAAATAGGTTCATTCTGAACCTTGTTAGGAGCATCTTTTCATATGTGGTGATCTCTAGAGTCAGATATGGCTGAATTTTCGGAGACTGCTGTATGATGATTGCGTGCATAACAGATTTTTTTGTAATCAACAAAGATAGTCTCAGGGAATCCAAGTGGCTCAATGCAGTTTGCTTTAGTTCTTTTTTGGATATTTCCTTTAGTTTTTCTGGATTATAGTAATATTGTTGAAGACCCAGATCACAAAAGAAATGTCTTATATAGGAGAGCCAAGCTATTTTATTGGCATGGTCCAACTCCATGGTATCCTGTAGGATGCTTTTTGTCAGGCTGTTTTTTTCAGACAGCCAGACTCTCCTCCAAAGCATAAGGGGTTGGATTTTGATAAGATCTTCAATATATGAGATTCCCAGTTCTATGTGTGAGGCGTAGGTAGAGGTGCCTCGTGGAGTTGATAGGAGGAATCTCATGAAGATATTTTCCTCTTTTTGTATGGAGCCAGTAGTTGTATGCCCCCAGATCCCTGCGCCATATAGTGCGATGGATTGGCATTTCGCAGCATAAATCTGTAGCAGTTCCACTGGAGATCTTTTTCCGAGTTTATTTGAAAATTTCATCAGTGCCATGATCGCTCGTTTAAAAAGATGTCTCCTGGCCTCTACCGCCGCTTTCCAATTTAGGGCATCATCTATCATGATACCTAAGTAAGGGTATTGTGAGGTTTTTTCAATTTTTTGGTCTTCCAGAAAGATGGACTTAACAGGTTTTCTTGATCCGCCGACTACCATGACAAAGGTTTTTTTCACATTTATATGCAAGTCCAAGGCAGCCATAAAATCTGCATATTTGGATAGTGATTTCTGCAGTTCATTCGGAGTTCGAGCTAAAATGACTGCGTCGTCCGCATAGAGCAGTGCGGGGATCAGGCGATCTTTTACTCTTGGGAGGTCTCTCCCCCCTCTCAACATAGACTCTTCAAGACCGTTGGTATAGAGTGAGAAGAGAAAGGGGGCCAGGACACAGCCTTGCCTCACTCCCCGCTCTACCCTAAATGGTGCTGTTAGTTCTCCTCTTGTCCCATACCTCACTCTCGCCGTGGCTTCACTGTAAAGCTCCCTTAGGAAGTCCAAAAGAGGAGGATCTACCCCCATTACACTCAGCAGCGACCAGAGCTTGGCGTGTGAGACACAGTCAAATGCGGAGGACAAATCCACATATGTCATAAAAATGGTACCTGTTTTGGCGTGGGTGTATTTGGATGTCAACAGACTAAGATTTAGTGCTTGTTCGATGGTTCCAAAGCCCTCCCTGAAGCCGAACTGTAGGTCCGAAAGGATGTTTTTGTCTGCCACCCACTGTTGCAGCTTTCCAAGGAGGACTCTGCCAACCACTTTGCCCAGGGAGTCGAGAAGCGAGATTGGACGGTAGCACTTGAAATCTTGTCGATCCCCCTTCTTGAAAATTGGGACCATTATAGATGATGACCATGAATCCAATAACCCGAGTTCCATTGTTGCTGTACAGACTCTTGTGATTATTGGAGCCCAGAGGTCAGGTAGAAATTTGAAAAGGTCGACTGGGACCCCATCAGGACCGGGGGCTTTCCCAGACTTACTTGAAGATAGCGCCATTTCAAAGTCCTGTAGATCAACTTCCAGAGATATAGGAAAGGCGACTGGGTTGTTATTAGACTGATGTAATTCGCTATTGGGTGTCAGTTGGAAGATTTTCGAAAAATGGTTCACCCATGTAGCCTCGTCAATAGCCACGTCTATTTTTGGACCGCTGGAATCAGTTAGCAAAGGAGATTTAACTATTTTCCAGAAAGCCTGGCTGTCTTTCAAGAGAGCGCTCTCGTGCAAGGCATTCCACAAGGATAGTTTTAATTCTTTTTTCCTTGTTTTTCTAGCAGTGTTGTATTCCCGTCGAAGATCTTGGATCTTTATTTTGTCTCTGTTTGGTTCTCCAAGAGCTTTCCTCAAGTTGGTCTGTGCTTTAGTACAGTCTCGGTTAAACCAACCTGTGATGTTTTTCTTATTTTGGTTAGGAGTTCTGGTTAACAGGTTTTTGACCTGTTCTATTATAACATTAAAATTTTCCAGGATTTGATTCGGCTCCGCATGAGGATCAAGGCAGATCAATATGTTTTTGTATGCAGAAGTAACTAACCTTTTTGTGAGGATATTGGGATCTACTTTTTCCCATTTTATTGTAAAACCATTGCTCTTACCCAGTTCGAGCCTGTTCTGTGTTAGCGTGTTAGCTATGTTTGCCATCAAAGATTTTGGTTGGTGTGTTTGGAGAATTAGACTTAATGCAGAGTGGTCACTGAGATGATTTTCCAGGATTTTGATACTACTGATTTGAGCTTTCAAGCCTTCTGTAACTATTACGTAGTCTACAGTAGTCTTGTGGCCCCTTCCTCTGTACGTAGGTTCTAATTTATTGGTTGACTGTTGGATGGGGTTTATGATTTGCAAGTCCAGATCGGAGAGTATTTTATTCATAGCTGGCCCCACTCCTGAGTGGATAAAGTGGATTAAAGGGTTGTCATGCTCGTCCACCATTCCACAAATATCGATGTTGGGGCAAGGATGTAAATTGAAATCACCTCCCCAAATTACGTGGGCATTAGCCGTTTTCTGTTTGGAGTGAGAGTGTTCAGTTATTTTGTCTTGAATTAAAGAAAGAACACTCACAAAGTTGTCAGCCTCCAGGTTATTGTATATGTTTATTATTGTAATAAAGAGTTTTTTTCCTATAGTGAGAGTAAGGATCTGAAAGTTCGAAAAGAGGTCTACCTTGAAGATCTTTGTGTCAGCAATTGTATTAGCCATGTAGATTACTAAGCCCCCTTTAGGTCTACCTGAGGTACTGGGGAGAGCGGGAGATATGAATGTCCTGTACCCCACAAGGTGAAGGGGTGTCGTTGCCCAGGTTTCTTGTAGGCAGATGATTTGATAGTCCTTCAAGAATGTGGCTGCCGAGCCGTCCTCAATTTTGTTTCGGAGGCCGGCCACATTCCAATAGATCACGGAAAGCTGAATCGATGCATATTCTAAAACAACATTATTCGTTTGTGAGGGAGGTGAGGTAGGAAAGGAAGGTGCCGAGATTATTAATGAGGGCTCCGGGGATTTAATTATTGGTCAATCGACCTAGTCCAGGCCGCTAAACCGGTTCATGGTCGGGATGCCTAACCAGTGTTGCCCATTACCGGTGTCTCCATAGTTAGGTCCGAATGGTTGGTGGGATGGTCTCTCCCACTGCTCCCAGTTTCTGAATCTGTTTTGTGGGCCCATAATCTGCCATGGTGCATCTCTCTGCTGATGATTCTGATTAGGTGGGCACCAGGAATTGGTAGGGCCGCTGTATCGCATTGATAGGTTTGGGCCGGCAATATCTAACTCCCATGGCTGCGGGATTGGTTTCCTCCAGATGTTGTCGGTGTTACGTGAATAATTGTTGTTATTATACCTCTTTGGGTAGAAGTAAGACAAGGGTCTTGTTACAATCCCCCCTGAGGAGTTGTTATATTCCCAGGAGCAGATATATTCAGCTATGCTGGGGTCCTCAAACGTAATTACTATGCAGTCTCCCCGGATGGATTTTTTCTTATAGCCTACCCACGGGGTCCGGCAAACTGATGCTATTTTGCTTTTCCAGGGTGGCGGGACGGGGCGGTTTGTATTCAACCAATACTGGACTTTGTTATTTGATGACCAGTTGGGTTCCGTCCCCTCGCCTGTAAGTTCGGGGACCCCCGTCATAACCACCACGTATGGAGAAGCCTCAGGTGGCAAATTAAAGGTAGGTGTTTGTTCAATTGTCCCTCTCGGGGCACCTTTTGTTTTTGGTGGGTTTGTGTTTGTTGTGAGAGGAGTTTTAGGAACAGGTGTTTTTGTGGTTGGAGTATTTACTGTTGGTGTTGGTTGGGAACTGGCTTGCGGGGGAATAACCAGGGACTTGGGAGTTGGCTTTTGTGCAATGGGAGGGTTTGTTGGGAGTGTTACTGTGATTTGTTTTTTGGGCTGCGGGGGAGGTAAGATTGCAGGTTTCTTAAGTACTGGGAGAGTAGTAGATGGGTTTGCAGGTAGTTTGATATGGGGTTGTGAGGATATAGATTTGAGAGAGCCAGTAATTTTTATTAGCTGACTCTCTATGTTACTAAGTCTGGATTCTAACGGACGAATGTAGGAATTTAAGAGGGAGGCTATCTCTTTAATTAGCCTTGCTGATTCTCTTTGTCTTCCTGTGTGTTGTGGGCTTGGGGGGTCTGGGATTAAAGATTCTTGAAGGTCGTGTGGTAAGTGATGTATTGTTACCACATTATTAGTTGGGGGAAAAGAATGGTTGGGTAGCGCTGGCGAATTTGTGTCGCTTACCAGAATTGGGTGCTCGGTTGCTATGGAATTTGCAATGTGATCTGGGCTTTTCTTTGCATTCCGTTTCTTTATGGCTCCCTCCCGCCTCCCTCTCATTTGCCTTGTTTCTTCAGGTGTAGGGTCAGGAAAGATATCAGGGGTTTTTTCAAGGTCACTTTCTGTGAAGGTTACAGATAATTGGGATGCTGAAAGGTCAACATTATTTGGCAGGCTAAGTCTGTTTGTAGTCACCGCCGTTTGAGTTGGGGCTGGCTGTACTTCAGGAGTTTTTGCGGTTGCAAGTAATCCCATTGAGGATCGACGAGCAATTGCAAGTTCGGTAGAAACTCTACCCTCGATTAAACTTATACTCTGATCAATAAATGTATTTGCTTTGGCCAAGAAGTCATCCATTGGACCTAGTAATTTTTCTCCTATTCCGTTCTTTTTTGATTTTTTCTGCTTGGTGGATCTCGTGTTCATTTTTGCAAGGAATATCTACGTTGAGAGGATACTATATTACCTGTCCGGTTATGGAAGAGGTCAAGAAGATGATGAATACCTGTATTGGGTTGACCAGGGTGTAGTTCTTAGGGGGGTGGGCCGGACCGGACTCTCCCGTTCTCAAACGGCCCGCTCTTTGCCCGGTCTTAGCCCCGGCCTTTGCCCCGCGCGCGTCCCGCGTGCGCGTTACTGTCACTGATTTTCAGGGGGAAGTACGGGTGGAGGGGGCGGGAAGAGGACCAGCTGCGGCCGATCAGCGCCGCTGAGCACGCTGGTCCTCGCAGTCCCGCCTCTTGCCTTGGGTTCAAGCTGTGATGGCACTAAGGTCGCGTTGGTGCTCCAATGCACATGCGGGAATCCAAGGGCTGGATCCCACCAAAGTCTCGAGCCTGCGAGCGGCACCCGCGAAGCGGGGGCCGCGAGGCGTGGCAAAGTGACCAGAGAAGCTGACTGGCAAACAGGAACAGCAATCCAGGGAAGGTCTGTAAAGGCACCCAAGCAGCTCTCACACCGCGATGTTTTAATGGGTGGAGGGGGCGGGAAGAGGACCAGCTGCGGCCGATCAGCGCCGCTGAGCACGCTGGTCCTCGCAGTCCCGCCTCTTGCCTTGGGTTCAAGCTGTGATGGCACTAAGGTCGCGTTGGTGCTCCAATGCACATGCGGGAATCCAAAGGCTGGATCCCACCAAAGTCTCGAGCCTGCGAGCGGCTCCCGCGAAGCGGGGGCCGCGAGGCGTGGCGAAGTGACCAGAGAAGCTGACTGGCAAACAGGAACAGCAATCCAGGGAAGGTCTGTAAAGTACATTTTCTGATGATTGGAACTTTGAGATTGTTAATAACATGATGGCAGACTTAGAAATGTCAGCAAAATTTACAAAACATGAATATGTAGAAGGTTCATCAGATTATGAACAAATGTATTGTCTTAATCATTATGGTCATCATTATTTGCACAAATCTGCAAACCCTTGAAATGTTTGTACTTATAATCAATGGGAACATTGTCTAACGCCACCAAAGGGTAGCTCAAAAACATTTTATGAAAAATTTCCATACTTCTATGGTTTTAATGTCACAAATCCAGAAACATTTTATTTTAAAAATGTTAATAAGACAGGAATGAAAAGTATGTTGACCAATACTAAGCAAATGTATTCTGCGGCTTTTTATGCTCAATTGTCTACATTAGGTTTTGACTTTTGGAAAGACAACATTGAGACAAAAACTGTCTGGGACACAAAAGACTGGCAGGTGCAAGGTTCAGAAACCTTATTCAGAGCCTGCATCATCCCAGAACAAATAATGTTCTTAAATGAATCTATTCAACAGACATCTTGTCTCGGCCTGGCTAAGATAAAAGACTTAAACAAACCGTCCATACCTAAGCCCAGTCCTGATAGTAATGGAATTACAGATCAGGAGGTTGACGTGAAATATATTTTACAACAAAACAGAACTAATCCTGATTGGAAAAAATGGTTAATCTGGCCCACAGACACAAATAACTGTCAAGATAGATTCCTGAACAAGGCACAAGGGTTTACAGTAACTAGGCCAGATCCAAGATATGTCCAGAGACAACATCTAGGGATAATAACAACATACAGTGTAGGAAAACTGTGCCTTGAGTGGCTACAAAAATCCGCACTCCCAGGTAGAAAACAACACTTAACTTTACTTAAAGATGCCGTTGACTTGAGAGACTTCTTACTAGGACCTCGCAAACCACGTCATAAACATTTCATATACGCCGGTATATATGCTGCTTATAATGAAGCATGGAAAATCACGCAAATGAAAACTGCAGAACGAATACGAGAAATTGATCGTATTAACTTAGAGAAAGCTCTCTCTGTAGTTGACAATGGGTTAACGACTCTGTCATCCAGAATTTATTTTTTGGACAGCATTGTATCTTCTGTCATAGACATAATGAAACAGGACTTGCTCATGTTACAACATGGACAGTCTCAATTATGTTCTATAATGCTGCTAGGCTGGACGTTACAAAACCTTTGTTCCGGCTATGTGCCTTGGCGTCTAATCAACACCACGTCATTGTTTACTGGGTTTAACCTTACAGATAAACAAATCTCTTTGGCACAGAGGGGAGCAGACTATACGGTGATGAGCATAGAAAAACTGGAAAGATTACCATTAACCGTTTCTGAGAAACCAGCCGTAGATTGGATAATACATGGCACCATCTCGATGCCAGTGACGATTTTCCAGTTTCAGTATTGCTTGCAACACATACCAGCAGGCCTGTATGAAAGGTTGGGTAAAGAATACATAAAGACGACCTGGGATTTACCATACACACACAAATGTTGGAGTGGGGAAAAGGAGATATTTCTTAGTGGTACAAATTGCAAAAGCACACTAAGCGGTACACTTTTATGTCAGGGTATTATTTTGCATGGAGCCTGCGATGGTTCTTCGACCAACTTATCCTGCCACCTGCAGGGTTCACCAGCAGCAGTGATAGATCCAATTTTTAGGCAGCTTTCCAGTGGGAGCTACATAATGTTGAATGATCACAGCAGTGTGGAATGATGTCAGGAATAGCCCATCTCGTTAGTGTGTCTACCAAAGTCACTTTTTGTATGCAAGTATTGTTTCCTAAAACTAAGACAGACGGGGAGTCGCCGCTATGGCCTTCACTGAACATCTCTTCTATTCGAATTGATACTTTAAGCAGAATGCAAGCCATTCTTTTACAAAAAACTGTGCCACTGACCTCGTCCAAAGAGATTTATGATCTGGAAGTTGCAAGGTCCTCTGCAAAGATACATGCCCTATTATCAACAAACTGCCCCATACATTTTGCAGAAATGTTAGGTCGTATCTTAAACATGTCTGATACCAGTGGTATTGAACAGTTATTTAAGATGATTTTTTCGGGACTGTTAGCACCCTTTGAAGCAGACCTAGGCAGTTTTCCAAAATTCATGCACTCTTTGTTCGCCGGCCTGCCTCTCATCTTGGGAATCGTAGCAGGGATACTATTTTTGTTCCTTCCGCTCCGTTATGGCAAGTCTAGTCACCATCGACACCCATATTACTATGGAGAACACTCTTCTGGCAATGCAGTATCGTGAGCGCATAACACAGATTCTTGGCTTGGCTCGTTTGAGAGATCTGAATACCACCATCATTCAGACCAATCTGGCAAGATTGCATCTTACCTGTTCTACGATGCCTGCTTTGTGGAGAGGAATGCGTGTTGGATATTTGTCTGACACTTCCATCAGCACTGCCAACGGATGTTAACGCTTTGCGTGGTTCGGTAACAGCTCATGCATTGTGTTGTCCCCAACGGCTACCAATCCTGATGACGGCATTCATTGAGGTCTCATCAGCAATTCCAGCTGATGGTGAGATACGTGGACCAACAAGCACACAGGTACCATCTACTGCGAACAATGCTAATGCGACTGACGCTGACAGTGATGCTTCTCATCTGTGTATGATTGATCTACCTAATTAAGTTGTTCAACTTTCACCTACTGTGGTAGATGATTTCTTTGCCAGCTTGGAAAATGTAATGTTTTCTCCTGACACCGAGAATAACTATTGAAATTAGCACACAGCGTTCTATCAACTTTGAATTAGACCTTCATTTTCAGAACAAAAAACTGCTAACTTTGGAACTATATTTTTTCAACGAGTTGATTTGACTTTTTTCCAAAATTGAACTTTTTCACAAAGTAATCCGCTTAACCTAGAACTAGAACAAGAATTCTTTGAATACTTCCTAGAAACAATAGTGACCTTATCCAGAAAACTACAACAGTTTATATATTCTGCTATGGGATGGTCTCGAACTTTTCATTCTGTATTTAAGAGCCATTTCATAAATGTAAAATTTCATGATTCATTCAGCCAGCCTTGCCAATATCATACTATATGCTTAAAACAAAATCATTGCTTTTAAATGCGTATAGTACAAGCTCATTTTTCGTGTACAACCGTTTTCAAATGCATTTTATGTATTTTTTGGGTGGGATTGTAAACACATGCTTTAGATATGTTTTAGTGCCTAATTTTAGTAATGTCGAACATAATAAAGTGGAGTGGGTTTTTGTATAGCATTTTAGGACCCTAGTGTAATTTTTCCGATTCATGCCCTTATATAGGTATAAATCACCTTGTCCTTATATAGGCATAGAAATCATAACCATATTTAGTCCAAATACAGGCATTTATACTTCCACTCATTCCGAAAATCCACAACGATTTCTTGGAAAACTCAACTTCAGCTGTTAGGGACTTCCCCTTGCTTGAATACTGATTTGTCCAAGAACTCGTCTGTTTTTCAAAGAACTGAGACTCTTTGATGACGTTATTATGTCCACCTTTACGTTAAACTAGCACCTTGAAGGTATAAACATGCCCACACTTGCCCTAACAAAGACACGGTGGTTTGGAGCAGTTCGACTATCTTATTGCCCAACGTATCTCCCTACAGCAAGTGCCAAAGGAAGCCGACCCTCCAGCTGACGCACTGAGAGAGAAGCTGTCTTTTCTCTTGCAGAGAAATCCAGCTCCAGTGTTTCCAAGCTCCCCTTGCGGGGTGTTGGGAAATCGAGTCCAGAGACAGAGAGATACCAGACCTCCTTCATTCTAAACCAAGGTACGAATTGATCAGACCCTAAGAGAAATCTTGGATAGATTCTTGGCAAAAGAATAATAAACTTATGCTACACCACACTTTCTTCTTCCTTCGCACTAGACTTAGGTTATGTGCATCGGGGTAGGCGTATTTTAGAAGTACTAGTTGAGTACTTTTAGTCTTTATTTATTTATGTATGTATTTTATGGCTTAGAAACCATACCATGCTTTTACAGTATTATTTTATAATACTCTTCTTGCTGTACGCATTATACTTTACAGCCAGTATTACGATTGTAGCAGTTAATTTCTTCTGCATGAGAAAGAAGACTGTTATGTTTTATTGAAAACACCTGTCTCTCTATTTCTCTGCACCTCTGATGAAACGAAGCATGCACGATTGACTGAGTAAAATATCTTTCTATTGTTTCCACAACTCTGAAGATATGTTCTATCTTGGGGAAACAAAGTTGTCATGTTTATGTGGTTGTCAGAAACTAATCCCTGCTTGTTCATTCAAGAAAGTTTCTAGTGACCGCTGAGCTAGCTGGCACTCACAATTAAGTTTAATATATTCGATAGAGACCTAGTTATATTAATTCCAATGTGCAGAGCCTATTGGGAATATAGGAACTACACTACAGTAGGCATAGGCCCAGACGAAGTGAGTGCTCGTGGTGGGTGTGGTAATGTTTACCGTTACTCAGACTCATATCAGGCTCTGTCCTTCACACACTTTCCACCCAGATAAAACTGACCACATGGCAGAATGTTTTCCTGACTGTGATTGGAAATGGATTATCAAGATGTGTGACACTGGTGCCTGGTGTCTGAGTTTTCAACAAATCCCAACAGGGACTTGTGGTCCAAACACCAGTCCACATTGTCAAACATCTTGTCAGTACACTGTCACTCACTGTCAGGTAGGCAGAGATTCTGGTAGGGTATTTTGGCTGGGGAAGAGTGTGAGTATGACAAGGCCTAATGTGAGTTGCAGCCATTGCAAATACACCTCCTCACACCCAGTCCTGCTAACTCCTCTATGCCAATATTTACATAACAGTGCAGGTAAGTGTACTGGCAAGGTGGCTGGCACAGGTGCATGGTGTTGAACTTGAAGGCAACTCCCATCAGTGGCCTGTGCTCCAAACACCTTGCAACAGTGCCAGATATCTTACTAGTCTACTTCCCGTCACTGTGAGCGTGGCTTAGGCCCAAAGGAGTTACCTAGTCTGGATGGGATGGGAGGTGGAGTCTTTGTATTGTCTAAAAGTTGCATAAGGCACTGTCCTACTTCCACTTTCCCACCCAACTCGAACAGCCCAGCATGTACTATGCTTATCTCACTGTGATGCAAAATGTCCCAACCAGAAACATGACACTGTTGCCTGTTTTTTGACTTGACTACAACACCCATCCAGGCTTACTGTTCCAGACACCATGCAGCAGTGTCAGCCATCTTGGCAGCACATTGTCATTCACTTTTAGGTAAGCAGAGTTTGCCAAGTAAGCTAGGAAGATGTGTGTAGACAAGTGCCTGATAGTAGATGAAGGCAGGGCAAACACTCCTCCCCCATACCAGCACCACAGCTCATCTATGGCCATGGTACCTGACAGTGAATGGAAGTAAACCTACAAGATGACTGTCACAGTTGTGTGATGTTTTGTGCACAGAACCTTGATGGGAGTTGGTTTCAAGATCAACACCATGCAACAGTGCTAGTACATTTCCACTGATCGTGAGGCTCACATAGTTCCAGTGGGTCTGTTTGGACTGTGTGTGAGGAGGAGTGTTTGCACTGACTTCAACTCCCATCATGTTTTGCCCTACACACACCTTCCCAACCAGCACAGACACTAGACCTGGGACTATGCTATCCCTGATGGTGAATGGAAATGTGCTATCAAGATGGCTGACACTTGGGACTAGTGTGAGAAGCACAAAGCCATGATGGGAGTTGTGATCAGGCTTACACCATGCAGCAGAGTCAGCCATCCTGCCAGTACATTTCAAGTCACTGCGAGGGTTTCATTGTACCAGTGGGTCTGTTTGGGCTATGTGTGTGGAGGAGTGTTTGCTGTGACTACAAGTCAAATGGTGCCTGTGGCCACACCCACCTTCTCAGTCATCCCAAACACCTACCAGTGACTCAGCTTTCCTGTGAGTGAGTGGAAATGTACCGGCCACGATGTCTGACACTGGTGTAAGTTGTCTGGAGCACAAGGCCTTGGTGGTCCGCCATGAGGACAGGGGCAGGAAATGAGGGATTTCCCTTTTTTTATTGGCCTTGGGAGGCTGGGGAAAAGCTTCCCCAAACTCCCGAGGCCAATTTACATTTTCTTTGCAATGCCAATCGCGTGCATGGCGTGCTGACGTCATTGCAATGAAAATGAAACTGAATTGAGCCGAGAGGACAGAAAGCCCACTAGCCACCAGGGATTTTTTTCCAAAGTTCGGGGTGTTTTTTTCAGCTAAATTTGAGGTGTGCATGGGATTCTGGGTAAGAAAACAATGGGGGATCCACGCAAGCCATACCTCCTTGGAAGCCCACAGGTGTCTAGTTTTCAGAAATGTGTGGGTTTGGTAGGTTTCCCTAGATTGCCGCCGCACGAGCCAAAAACCTAGGTGACGCCCCTTGCAAAACCAGGTCGATTTGTGATAGGCAATTGTGATGTTGCCGCAATACGTTTTGGGCCTTTGCCTGTCGCGGGTACTTGGGCCTCCTACACGAGTGAGGCACCATTTTTATTGGGAGACCCAGGGAATGCTGAGTGGTAGGAAATTTGTGTCAGCCCGGTGATGCCACAACTTCACCACACAAAAATGTGTGAAAAAGGGATTTTCTTTCAGCTAAATTTGAGGTTTGCAGAGGATTCTGGGTAAGAAAACATTGGGGGATCCACGCAATCAATACATCCCTGGAATCCCTGGGTGTCTAGTTTACAGAAATGTGTGGGTTTGGTAGGTTTCCGTAGATGACAGCAGAGCACGGGGCCAAAATCCCAGGTGACCCCCCTTTGCAACACCAGGTCGTTTTGTGATAGGCAATTGTGATGTTGCCTCAATACGTTTTGGGCCCTTGCCTGTGGCGGGTACTTGTGCCTCGTACATGAGTGAGGCACCATTTTTATTGGGAGACCCGGTGAACGCTGGGTGGTAGGGAATTTGTGTCAGCCCGGTGATGCCATAACTTTCCTACACAAAAATGTGTGAAAAAAGTTTTTTTTCCAGCAAAATTTGAGGTTTGCAGGGGATTCTGGGTAAGAATACTTTGGAGGATCCACGCAAGCCATACCTCTCTGGAATCCCCCGGGTGCTTAGATTTCAGAAATGTGAGGGTTTGGTAGGTTTCCCTAAATGGCCGCCGAGCACGGGGCCAAAAACCCAGGTGACCCCCCCTTGCAAAACGAGGTTGTTTTGTGATAGGCAATTTTGATGTTGCCTCAATAAGTTTTGGACCCTTGCCTGTTGCTGGTACTTGGGCCTCCCACACGATTGAGGCACCATTTTTATCAGGAGACCCGGGGGAACGCTGGGTGGTAGGGAATTTGTGTCAGCCCAGTGATGCCATAACTTTCCCACACAAAAATGTGTGGAAAAAGTGTTTTTTTTTTTAGCTAAATTTGAGGTTTGCAGGGGATTCTGGGTAAGAACACTTCAGGGGATCCACGCAGGCCATACCTCCCTAGAATTCCGCGGGTGTCTAGTTTTAAAAACTGCATAGGTTTGCTAGGTTTCCTTAGGTGCCAGCAGATCTAGGGTTAAAAAACTACAGCTAGGCACTTTGCAAAAAAAGGGTGATTTTTTAACTGTGAAAATGTGGTGTGGCCACCTTGCGTTTTGGGCCATTTCCTGTCGCGGGCACTAGGCCTACCCACACAAGTGAGGTACAATTTTTCTCGTAAGACTTTGGGAAACGTAGGGTGAGTGGAATTTTGTGGATTCACGCAGATTCCAGAACTTTCCACCACAGAAATGTGAGGATTTCTTTTTTATATAATTGTTTAGGTTTGCAAGGGATTCTGGGTCGTAGAGCCTGGTGAGCGCCAGTCAAGTCACCCCATCCTGGATTTCCCTGGGTGTCTGGTTTTAAAAAATGTATAGGTTTGCTACGTTTCCCCAGGAGCCATCAGAGCAAGGGTTCAAAAACTACAGCTAGGCACTTTGCAAAAAAAGGGTAATTTTTTACTTCGAAAATGTGGTGTGTCCACCTCGAATTTTGGGCCGTTTCCTGTCACGGGCACTAGGCCTACCCACACAACTGAGATACCATTTTTCTCAGAAGACTTTGGGAAACGTGAGGTGGGTGGAATTTTGTGGATCCACGCAGATTCCAGAACTTTCCACCACAGAAATATGAGGAAAATGTATTTTTTACACTTTATTAGGTTTGCATAGGATTCTGGGTAACAGAACATGGTGAGAGCCAGTCACTCCCCCCATCCTGGATTGCCCCTGTTGTCTAGTTTTTAAAAATGTATCGGTTTGCTAAGTTTCCCTTGATGCCAGCAGGGCTAGGGTTTAAAAACTAGGCACTTTGCAAAAAAGGGTAATTTTTCACTCTGAAAATGTGGTGTTTCCTTCTTGCATTTTGGTCCGTTTCCTGTCACGGGCACTAGGCCTACCCACACAAGTGAGGTACCATTTTTCTTGGAACACTTTGGGAAACGAAGGATGGGTGGAATTGTGAGGATCCACGCAGATTCCAGAACTTTCCACCACAGAAATGTGTTTTTTTGGACAATTCTTTAGGTTTGCAAGGGATTCTGGGTAACAGAATCTGGTGAGAGCCAGTCAAGTCACCACAACCTGGATTTCCCTGGTCGTCTAGTTTTCAAAAATGTATAGATTTGCATGGTTTCCCTAGGTGTCTGCCGAGCTGGGGTTCAAAAATTACAGCTAGGCACTTTGCAACTAAAGGGTAATTTTTCACTCTGAAAATGTGGTGTGTCCACCTTGAATTTTGGGCTGTTTCCTGTTGTGGGCACTAGGCCTACCCACACAAGTGAGGTACCATATTTCTCGGTAGACTTTGGGGAACACTGGGTGGGGAGAATTTTGTGGATCCACGCAGATTCCAGAACTTTCCACCACAGAAATGTGAGAAAAATTTTTTTTTCCAATATTTTAGGTTTGCAAGGGATTTTGGGTAACAGAACCTGGTGAAAGCCAGTCAAGTCACCCCATCCTAGATTCCTCTGGGTGTCTAGATTTCAGAAATGTATAGGTTTGCTAGGTTTTCCTAGGTGCCGGCAGAGATAGGGTTAAAAAACTACAGCTAGTCACTTTGAAAAATAGGGGTAATTTTTCACTGTGAAAATGTGGAGTGTCCATGTTGCGTTTTGGGCCGTTTCCTGTCGCGGGCACTAGGCCTACCCACACAAGTGAGGTACCATTTTTATCGGGAAACTTAGGGGAACTCAGAATTGTAGAGCAACTGTTATTACCTATTGCCTTTTGATGCATTTCTGCCTTCCAAATGAAAGACAATGTGTAAAAAAGAAGTCAGTTTGAAAAATTACCTATAATTCTCATGCTAGTATGGGTACTCCCGATTTCGGAAATGTGCAAATATCTACTGTTTCTAAACTCTATATTTTGTTCCCATTTCAGAAATATATAGGTGTCTTTCATACCAATTTTTCCATGTATACATTTTCCCAAAACAATTGCTATATACCAGTAAATAATAAAAAACCATTGCAAGACGCTGCTCGGTTATTGGCTCTGGATTCGTCGGGTTCTTTGTGAACCTACAAGTCCTATATATCCCCACAACCAGAAAGGTTCAGCAAATGTAACGGTATATTGCTTACATACAGCTGTCATAATTAAAAGAAGTTACAGGTGAAAACGTTGAAACAAATGGCTGTTTTCTTCAACTAAATTTCAATTTCCCTATATTTAACTGTTAGTTTCTATGGAGAAACCTTGACGGATCTACACAAATGACCCCTTGCTGAATTGAGAATTTTGTTTACATTTTTAAAATGTATAGCTCTCCAGGATCCATTATTACTTTCATACCCATTTCTACCAATAACTTGAAGGAGGTTGAAAGCACAAAAAATAGCAAAAATATGTCCCAGAAAAATGCCAAAACTGTGTAAAACATTTTCGTTTTCCGAAAAAAGTCTGCTTGTCCCTGAAAGCTGAGAAGATGGTTATTTCAGCACCACAAACCCTTTTTTGATACCATTTGCAGGGGAAAAAACAGACGCTTTCATCTGGTGTCCTTTTTCCCATTTTTCTAAAAATTTCCAAAATGTTGCTGTATTTTGGCTATTTTCTGGGTCCCCTCCAGGGAAATCCACAAACCTTGGGTACGTTTTGAATCCCCATGATATTGGAAAAAAATGGTGCAAATTTGGCGTGGATACCTTATGTGGTCACAAAGTTACAAGGGCTTAAGCATGAACTACCCCAAATAGCCAAAAAAAGGCTTAGCACGGGGGGAGGCCTAGCAGCAAAGGGGCTAATAACTTTATTGGAATGTGGATTGTGTACTCACCGCACTCTCTTGCTCCTGGCATTCCATAGACACCCTCCAGCGGAAGGATATCACGCACCTTCTGCTCCCCGGAGATAAAGTGGACAGGTTGTGCAGGAGGGCCACCGCCAGTCTGCTGGCTCTGGGCGTGTTCACTGCCCATCAGCCTCTTGACCCTCCTTCGCACATCACAGTACCTGTTCCTGATATAATTCATGCTTTGTTCGGAAGGATAGCGTTATGAAAGACTCAGCTGGAGTTTAACATGGGATGCATTGTACTGTGTTGCTCGGAGAACTCGAGGTCGAGTCGTTCTGAAAGCATTCCGGATCTGATTCATTCTGAACACTTTCCAAACAAAATCGAAATCGGGCCCTTAGTCAGGAAGTGAAAGACTATAATAAACCTAAGTAGCTGTTGATGATGAGCTGTTCTCATAAGATACAGTCAGTCTCTTTTTAACCTCACCACATAATTGCTGTCCCTCTTCTTCCTGTGGAACCCCTAAGAAATTAAGGTTGGATATCCTTGTCTGATACTCCTGCATGCTAATGTTTCTTTCAAGAAATAAGTAGCTGACGCAGTGCATTCCTGGATGGAAGGGAACTCTTCTATTGTGTTTACTGGTTTAAGTAGAGTTCAGTGTTGACAAGACTCTTTCTGCCTCTTCTGCCCTTGGTCCTCATTTCCCTTTGTCTCTTTAATTCATTCTCACTTTACATTCTGCTGTGCTCATACTTATGTGGAGCATCCATTAATGCCATATGTATATTTGTGCCCCATTCTCATTACACATTTTACCTCTGGAGACCTTGAAAGTGGGTGCTGTATCTCCTGTAAGTCTTCAGATATTTTAGTGTTTGCATTCTTATTTTGTGATCTTTAATATACCTCAGTTCCATCTTGAGCAAATCAAACACTCACTCCCAGTCAACTGATCTGGGTTTAATCCATCATCATTGTTTAGCTCACTCCACCACCCCATTTCAGACATGGCCATATGCAAATCAGTCTGACTGACTGTGCCTCATGGGAACAGTCCATCCCGAACTGCCAAGCCATGTCTTCCGTGGACCGTGAACAAGCATCCTGGGACCGGTTTCGGGTTCATAACCCTCATCCACCAGGCTATCATGAATCCAGTGGCAGAGTGAGCAAGGGACCCCCATCTGAGTATACCCCGCCAACTTAGGGTGAACAAAGCAATACCAAAGGGGATGATGGGTGGAGCATTTGAGCAAATCAAACACTCACCCCCAGTCAACTGATCTGGGTTTAATCCATAATCATTCTTTAGCTCACTCCACCACCCCAGTTCAGACATGGCCATATGCAAATCAGTCTGACCCAGTGCCTCATGGGAACAGTCCAGCCGGAACTGCCAAGCCATGTCTTCCCTGGACCGGAAACAAGCATCCTGGGACCGGTTTCAGGTTCATACCCCTAATCAGACAGGCTATCTTGAATCCAGTGGCAGAGTGTTAAATATACAGCACATTTAATATATGTACAGACCACACCAGTAAAATGGCTGACTGAGTTCTAATCTCATTTGTTGGTCTAGATGAAAATATTTATTTATTTTCATTAGTTACACTGTTTATAACTTGAAGCGGACGGATCAAATGGAGGTGAAGCGTAATTTGAAAAGTGGGGTGCTGAGGTGTTTTCTGAAGGTGAGATACTACGGTGCTAATCTCAGGCGAGGGCATGCTGAGCGAGGTAGCAAAGCAGGAAAAGGCTTGTTTTCTTATTTATTCCCTCCTGGTTTTTGGGCAAACCCAAGACTAGATATCTGGTGCTTCAGGTGGTACGGACAAAAGATAGTTTTCTGCTAGGTAGTTATGTTTTGTTTGTGAATGGCTTTGATTTTTTAAATAATGTAATGTGATAGTGTAAAACAAATAGATATCATCACAAAAGCAGTGCTTGTAGATTCCAAAACCAGAGTTAATGCATATTACAGCTAAAATAACTGACATGATGAATAAAAACAACCATGTCATAGATCTACATGATAAAAAACATAAAAGGTTACTCCAGTTAACACTATTCTCGTGATAATCAACATTCAAGAGGTCCCCAACTTGCCAGACTTTTTCTTTGACTTATTTTTACTTTTGTACCTATACAGCAAGGACTCAATATAAAAACCTGGGAGTTGGGCTCTAACCATACTATGGTGATGCAAAGTGTAGAGATGTCTATGGCAAATGAGATTGATTTATAACATCTATCAGGAGTGTTTTCCTTCTCGTTCATATCCTAGCATTATAAATTGTCTGGAATACTGGATTCTCGTATCAAACTGACATTTTAATAGTTTATGGATAATCTGCCTCCAATAATCACTTAGGCTTGGGAATTAGAAAAGCGTGTACTAAATCCGCTTCTTCTTATAAGAGAGGACAGTCCGAACTGGAGCACGGAACCCATTTATACAATCTCTCAAGTGCAGTGGTTCCCAAACTTTTCACTCCTGAGGACCCCCATTGAGTCACTACTGGAAGCGGGGGACCCCCAAGCAATTTGTATGATCTAAATGTCAAACATTAAAACTGTAATTTGAAAAAAATAAACACACACATGTGCACATCAAAGACTAGACTTGAATTACAAAAGATTTTTGTATGTTTATATTAAAAATCTTTGCAAAAATTGAAAAATCTTAATGAGAAGGTTGGTGCTGCATCTCGCGACTAACTTTTCATTGTTTGGTTTTATTTTTCTGCCCGCGGCTCCTGTTCTGCCCAAGGCTGGACTGGAAACCTAAAGTTGCTCTGGCAAATGTTGTCAGATCAGTCCCTGTACAGTGCACACCAAGTGTAGCGAGTGAACCTGACCACTACAAAGGGGGCTTTAGGGGGCTCTCCCCATGGAAAATATGGTGTGAAATGGCGCATTTAACAACACATTTGATATTATTTATTTCATTGTATTAGCTTTTAAAGCATAGTAAATAATGACCTTACTGTGCACCAGGATACAACAATCTTTTGTCAATCTTCAATGATTGTTAATCTTCAATGATTTCCTCACTACTACCATCCAACAGTGTCTCTCATCTCTCCATAGCCCCACTGTCACATGTATTTCATTTATTTTATAGCACCTCTCATACAACTGAAGGGTGTCAGAGCACTTTACTTCACAAACATACAGAGACAATGAATCATACATGTGTAGATCAGTGAATAGAAAATGTTACATAAGGCAAAGGGGACTACAAGGTGTATGATTCACATGTCATCCATACTGGTAGGCATTTTTTAAAGAGTCTGGAGAAGCACAAACTCAGGATTCAGAACATAACACAGGGGTTAGCGCTGACTTTAATAATAAGGATTTATTTCTACCCAAACAAACCTATTTAACAGCATGGGGATAATGGAAAAACTGGGAAAAAGCATAACTTACTAACTTACACCATGCAGTTCGCATGCAGCTCTTTGGTGGCAGTTCATAGCTCACTGTGCTAGTTTACGATTGGAACTGCACTATAACAAAATAATCTGTGGCAAAAGCACAAACCCACTGCGCTATGCACAATTCAGAATACTGACATTCTTCGCAGCAGGCATATTAACCATCTGCGCTTCCTTAGATAAGTCAGAGTTTCTACTGGACAAACCCCCCATCTTTCTCCAGCAGGTACATTAATCAA
Source organism: Lissotriton vulgaris (assembly GCF_964263255.1). Classification (NCBI taxonomy): domain Eukaryota; kingdom Metazoa; phylum Chordata; class Amphibia; order Caudata; family Salamandridae; genus Lissotriton; species Lissotriton vulgaris. Next base: position 1,704,998,044 of record NC_141693.1, read on the forward strand.
CAGTTTTCTTGACACTTTTATTGCTGCCCAAAAACTGCTGATTATACAAGGAACTTTGCAGTGCTTTTAAAACTGCTGCCTGCAGACCCCCTGGGAATGTGCCACGGACCCCAGTTTGGGAACCACTGCTCTAGTGCATAGGTCTTCAAAGTGTGGGGCACGCCCCCCAGGGGAGGCGCAGCATCACCTCAGGGGTGGCGCGCACTTCACTCGACCATTTCACATTCCAGTGTTGCTTCCCACGTTGGAAGTACGTTCCCTGCCTGTGTTGCAGACCCCCGTGTCTAGTTAGGGCTCTCTCTGATTGGAGCAATTAGAACAGCCAATTGGCATATGGTTCCTGAAGCACAGACGACGATAACGACGTTCCTCAAAGAAAAGAACAGCAGTACAGATGCCAGGAAGTACCCCGAATTTTGCATACATAAAGCTGCAAAATACTTTAACTTTGTTGATAAAGCAGCACGCCATCACTGCTGCCTTTCGCCTCCTGGTTGCTGAATTTCATATCGGGTTGCTGACCTTCGCCTCGCTTTTGTAGCCTTTCCCCTCGAGGTTATCATGGTTTGTAACCTCGCAGCTACTGCCTTTCGCTCCAAGGATTCGACAACGGGTGCATTCTTCCTGAGGATTCCATTCACTAGCAGGTAATTGTGAGGAGTTTTTTATTTTTTGAAAGTCTTACTCCTTTTCTTCCTAACACTAGTGGGAATGTTGAGTGTGTTGAAGAGAAGAGGATGCGTCATTAATGCCAGAGCTGCTGACTTTGGTTTTGGGGAACCAGGTTTGAGTCCTGCCATCAGCTCTACATCATGTGATCGTTGCCAATAACCCTTTATGGAAAATAAATGTGACCGTGATTAAAGTTGCTGGTGCTCATTTAAAGAGCTCAAATACTTTAGAGCTGAGTACACATGCCTAAAATAGCAAATATCATGAAATATGCCATCTGTCTCTCGTAGGGCAAATATAAATGCTTTCTTATGCAGCTGTTTCTGAATCTTTGGAAGGTTACCTTCTTTATAAGCCAACTATGTGAACAACTGAATGGCTCTTGATGCTGCTAGAGAAGAAAAAAAGGGGGGATGGAAGCGCACTCCCTATTTAAGTTGATCAGAATAGATAAAACAAATTTGAACTGTTCTAGTAAAGGTGCCACAGCGTTGCACTTGCTGCCTTTCAAGTGCTTATAAACATGAAGTAAAAGGTACCGCCAAGGTTGGCAGGGCACGCTGCGCACTGTGCTTGTACGGTCCTTCCGGACTCTATAGTTAAATGCTCAAAGTCAAACCTTAAACTGTGCAAGTATGATAAATCAAATCCAAAAATCTCATATCATTGCCGCTGCTTCCTGCATGTAACCAACTTGGTTACATGCAGGAAGCAGCGGCAATCAAAGTGAATTGAACAAAGCGAGTCTAGCAGAAAGAATGGTGAGCTATTTGAACCGGCTTTATACACAGCGCAGGACAGCTCGTTGTTAGACATTGGGGTTACAAACTCGGCGCGAGGTGCGCCGCGTTTTTCATGGGCCCCGAACATTTTTCTTTTGACCAGGAGATACACATCATTACAGCACAGGAAAGTGGTTACCTCTAAACACCAGTTGGCGATTAGCTGTGTTCAGCCAGATTGCCCCTGAGGAAGGGACATCATCGTCCCGAAATGCATCGGGCACTTCATCGAAAAATTGTTAATGTTATGTACTCCTATGTAGAAAAAAGTGTATGAGATTACATCATAATGTCATGTTATCATTATTGAATATATAATTTTCATTTGAACCATAAGTACATGGTTACTTTGAGAAAGGTTTAAACTTTTGCCTGAAAGATATATGATATACATAAAAAATACACTGAGTATTTGAGTGTGAGATTTTTGGATTTGATTTATCATACTTGCACAGTTTAAGGTTTGACTTTGAGCATTTAACTATAGAGTCCGGAAGGACCGTACAAGCACAGTGCGCAGCGTGCCCTGCCAACCTTGGCGGTACGTTTTACTTCATGCTAGAAAAGAAGGGCATATATTCTCTTGAATCACTTATATCGTAGATGTCCCAAAGGCCTTCTTGAGAAACAGTGGCTGGCCTCCTACTGGTGCCACCTGGCCATACTCCACATAATCACAGATTTTTCAATTGTGTCAGAAAGCATGTTTTGCGGGACCCTTTTTCCTGATATCTTATCTAGGGGCAATAATGTGGCGCAACTGCCAGAGCTGCTGACTTTGGAGCCGGGAAACCAGGTTCAATTCACAGTTGTTGCTCAACATCCTGTGATTCTGGGCAAATCACTTAATCTCCCCGTGCTTACAAAAAATGGACATGTGCTTCTGTGATGTGGAAGATGCTCCTGTAAAGAATGCCAATACCTTTGGGTCATGATTGTGCTATACAAAATTGTAAAAAAGATATTAAACATTTTTGTGAGCATTCCAGTTTCTAAGTACCACTCAAAATTGGGGTTCTCGTTTACAAAGAAGTGCTGCAGCGCAGCAACCACAAGCCCTTTGGATGCGCCACACTGCTGCACTGATCGTATCTACAAGGATATGGTGGATCCCTTTGCTCCCCCCTGCGCTGGCGCACAATTTACTGCCATGTGTCGATGCAGGCACCCTTGTACCATGGTGTAACGATGCCTGCGTCACAGGGATGATTGTTTATGTGCAGGAAGGTGACCCTTCCTGCACTTATGCAATCTGAAAAGACGTCTTTGAACTCCTATGTGTGCTGTATTAGCTCACATAGATCTTGAAACCGTCCTTTTTTTAATGGTGAGGTGATTTCCTCATTCTATGTGTTCTGCAGAATGCAGCATGCATAGAAAGAAGAAAAAATACAGGAGAAATGAATACATTACTCCTCATTGCGCCTGCCTACGCCTCTCCCGCGGAGAAGTGGCATTCAGACGCATTTCCAGGTTTACGGTTTGTTGTAAATCTGGAAATGTGTCAGGTTTCATGAGTGTTGCCTGGGAACACCCACCGCAACACCAATTGAACTCCCCTTTAACAAAAGTGCTACGTTTAAAGGGGCCATATTTACAAGCACAGGAAAACCCACGCAGGGTGGCTTTTCCCATCCTTGTAAATATAGAGCAGCAAAATGCAACACCTGTGCGACACAAAAAGTGACGCACTGCGGCGCAAGGGGCTTGTAAATAAGCTCCTGGAAGTGGAGCACAACCTCAGGATTGCAGTAGCAAGAATCCATCCACACATTGACTAACTCTTTGGAGAAAAACAGGCCCACCTGTGACATTAGTTTTGAAATTGTTTTTATTAATCTCTGCAAAATTTTGTGTTTTATGTGAAAAAGAAAGCACCATTGTCATTTTTTGTGCACAATTTTTCTTGGAGACTTTTCATTTGAAGTTTGTAATAAGCATCTAACACCTAACCTCAGGCAGTATAAAAACATCAGCTTACTAAACACTCTTACTTAATATTATTTGCCATAGAATAGAATAGAATAGAAGTGCCATTTATAGAGCGCATGGCTACCCATGGGCATCCCAGCGCTAGAAGTAGGAAGAGGCAGAAGAAGCTTATCTGGGGAAGAGCTAGGTTTTCAGCAGCTTCCGAAAGGTCAAATGATTGGTTTCTTTCCGTAACTGGAGAGGGAGAGAGTTCCAAAGCTTGGCGGCATTATAAGAAAAAAGCCTACCTCCGCTTCTAGTTCTTCTGATCCTGGGTAAAAAAGCCAAGTGTAGTTCGTCCGATCTTAGGGGCCTGTTGGCTTGATAGGGTTATCTACAACCTATATATACAACCTGGACTCTGTAGGTATGTAGGTATATATAGGTTGTAGATATACAACCTGGACTCAGTAGGTGGGAATGGTTAGCGATGATGCATTGCAGAGGACCAGCTTTCAGAATTTGTTGTCAAGTGGTGATGGGAGGAGGGGGGGGGACTTGACGTCTAAAAAAGTTTAGATGGGGGGCTCAGCCTAAAAAGGTTTGAAGACCTCTGCTCTAGTGTATAATGAAAATAAATATTGTTTTGTAATGTTGAATTTTTAGCCCTGCCAACAATGAGAGCTTTCTCTATAAATGATCGACTGTTGAAAAGTTTAGATATAAATAGATTGTGACCTTATGTTATCAAAAGAACGAAATAATATCCTTACATTTTTTTTACTTATATTAGTAAACTTTGATGTAATGTGATCTAAGAAAAAATTACTAGTGAAAATGTATTTTGGTTTGTTAAAAATATTTCTAGAGCGCACGTGCACCAATTTGTTGCTTGGCACTAAGTATAGGATTAGCTGAGCCCAGGTGAGACTATCCATATGCCCGAAGAAAGAGCCATGTCTTAAGGAGTCTCCTGAATATAAATAGGTTTGTACAGGATCTAATAACATAGGGGAGCCAATACCGCAAACCTGCTGCCAGCTAGCCTCTTCCGTTTATGGGGTGGTATGACCAGTAGATTCATGTGGGCAGAACACAAATTGCAAGTGGTTTTATGTCTCTGGATGAGATTGGAGACATGTTTTTAGCCAGCCCCCTGTAAATACTTAAAAATGAGACACCCAATTAAAAAGGCACAACGTTGTAATATCAGGAGCCAATGTAGCTGCGGCATAAGAGGAGAGGCATGTTGCCGTCTCAGTTGATGGAAAATCAGTCTAGCTGCCTGATTCTGCACCAGCTGCAGTTTCTTGACTAGATACATGGGTAACCCGAAATACAAAGAGTTGGCATAGTCTATGTGGGAAATAACTAGAGCTAGGACAACCTGCACCAGTGCTTCCCTAGTAAGGAATCTACTGATTTCCTTATCTTACCCAGCTGGAAGAAGCCTGTGGAAGCTACCATTCCAATCTGGGACTTCCCAGGCAAATCACTGTTAATTGTGACCCCGAGGCTCTTAGATGAAGAAGATGGAACTGGTGGAGAGCCCAGCATAGCTGGCCAAAAGTGTGAACTCCAGGGGTTCTGAGCACTGCAACTTAAGATCAGTTCGGTTTTATCTGGATTTAGCTTTAAATGGTTGCTGTTCATCCAATAACTAATGTACAAAATGGTAGTCTGAAAGTTAGAGATGGAGCCGGACGTGTTGTCAATAGTGAATATAAGTTGCAAGCAATCTGCGTAATTAAATGTGCTCACATTTCTTTCCCTTAAAGACTGGATGAAAGGGAGTAAATATAGATTGAACAGGTGCAGGGATAACGATGATCCCTGTGGCACTCCACAGTTAGACTTTACCTCAGGTGCAATGAAATGAGATAGGCGAACAGACTGGGACCAATCTTCCAGAAAAGCTTCACTGCTGCTCGCCGGAATTGATATAAGGAGCAAGGGTTCCTGGAGGCCATAGGCATGGTCTCATATGCAAGGCTAGCGGGAATGCTGGTTTTAATCTTAGCAATTTTGTCAATGAAAAATGTATTCAAGGAGCTACAGAGAGACTGGGATGGCACTGGTTTTATTGTAACTCTATCAGGTTTGGATAACTCATTAACAATTGAAAATATATCTTTTGATTTGTTGGTAGAGTTCAATATCTTCGCAGGGAAGTAGCTAACCTTAGTGACTTGAATGGATTTCTTATGTTCCTTGAGTTGACCTAGATAGTTGTCTTTCTTATCATGGGAGTAGTTCCATCTCCACTTCCTTTCAGTTTGGCGCAGGGCCAACTTTTGAGTTTTTAGGTCTTCAGAGAACCATCTCTGAACCTCATGGCGCCTAGCTGCTTTAATTATTCTGAAAGGGCATGTTTGATGCTAGCTGCTGTTAGCCAAGCTGTGATGTTTTCTGCACTTAGATCAACAGATGGCTGATTGATGGGAACTGTATTTGCCAATAAACTACAGAAGGCATTGATGTTAATATTGTTCCATTTGCTTGCCCTCAGCCCTCCTTTAGCAGGGGGTTTGCCTATGATTGTATTGCAAATCACAAATTTTATTAGGGAATGATCAGAGCAGGTTCAGGGGGACACTATCAGGGAGGATACTACAAGTTTGGATGTCCACATTTGATCTAAAACATGCCCTTTAATATGTGTAGGGGATGTTATATGTTGAGTACAGTTCAACCCGCTGAGTAGGTTTGTAATTTCCACCGAATATGGACCACCTGCCATGCCATTGGCCCAATATTTGAAATAGCGAATGAGCAACATTTTTGCATGATTAATGATTAAGTGGGCCATCTGTTCGCCTACCCCCAGAATCATCAAGCACCCATTCTGCGAATTCCAAATAGTGAAAAATACCGAATTGCTATTTAGAATTCGCAGAATGGGAAGCATCATCAAAATTGTAAATTCAGTGCGATTCGCAATCGCCGTATGCGATTTTCCTTAAATTGCTATTAATTCGCAGAATCGCCTGCTTCCCAAACCGAAATTGCGATTCCCGCAATTACCGAAATCGCAAATAGCGATCTAGCAGATTGCGAGATCGCAAAAAGGGGAAGTCGCATTTTGAGCACAATGATGACATCACAACCAGGAAGTAGGCAGCTCCATGACTCATATGGAACACAGAGCTGGATTGAGGAGGAGGCACAGCACTGAGCTCCAGGAAACACACCCTGCAGACCCAAGACAGGACACACATTGCAACCACAATGTCCCAGGATGCAGCAGGAGGCAGTGATGCTGGCAGGAAGAGGAAAATCAAGTTCTCAGAACAAGAGTTGGAGTACTTGATTGAGGGGGTGAGCAAGGACCATGACAAGCTTTTCGGAAAGCTCTCCAGGAAGGTGGCCGAGGCTGACAAAAGGCGCATCTGGCTGCGCATCAGGGCGAAGGTCAACGCCGTAGGAGTGACCCAGCGGTCAATCTGTGACCTCAAGAAGAGGTGGTATGACCTCAGAGATCCTGCCAAAGAACGCATTGCGGAGAGGCTGGGGGAGAGAGCGGCCACATGAGGAGGAGAGTCCGCAGTTGCGGCTAACACACCACTGGAGGGCTTGGTGGAGGAGACCATCAACCCTGCAGCCTGCGTGGGGATCACTCAGCTGGACACCTCCTGAGACACACCCCAATCACAAGGTAAGAACAATGCAAGTGCGACCCCGTACCCTAACAATGTCCATGCCTCCATAGCCAGCCATTTGGTAAACCCAGTAATGCAGTCCCTGCCCATCACAAATGCCCAATTGCATTGTGGGACCTGTAGTGTGACAATGTGCCCTGATAGCCACACACATCCAGAACATTCAAGTGAACCATACCCCTAAAGCCAGTCAGGGGATGCAAGTCTGCATGCAAGTTTCTACATCCCAGGTGCCAGAATCATATAATTAATCATGCATTCATTCACATCACAGGTGCCGCAGATGCAGAGACCACAGACAGCGAGGCACTCCATATTGCCTAGACTCCAGATGAGATGGAGGGAGATAGCCAGACAGCCCCAGCACCTGGACCATCACACGCACCTGTACCTGCACCTTCACAAATGCGCAGGGCCACCCTGCAGACACAGGAGCAGTTCCACCACCCCAGCGTCACGCATGGCAGTGGATCAGACCCCACCACCACCCAGGAGGCAGACACGCCGCACAGCCACTGTGCGGTCCCAGGCAAGCGGCCGGTTGAGGCAGCAGCGCACCGTGAATACATGACCAGACAGGGAGCAACAGTCCAAAAATCTATGGCTCAGAATAGAGTCCCGGATGCTAGCTGCGCACCGCAAGCAGGCACAGCACATGGCAGCCATGCAGCTGCAGTTATACAAAACTGCGCGCAATATTAATCAGCTGACGGAAAGTGTGCAGGAGCTGACGGCTGCAGTGAAGCAAAATAACCAACTGATGGTGTCGCAGCAGGACATCACCCGCCGACTCCACCACCAGCTGCTGACCAGGCTGTCTGCATATACCCGGTCAAACCACATCATAGGAAACGCAACATCACAACTTTCGCGCAGGTCGCTGGGCATGCAGCTACAAATGGTGCAATGCTGCCAAGATGTAGCAAGGCCCTTGGAACAGGTTACCACCGCAATTGAAAATCGACGGGTGTGCGGCCATGACCATGCAAGGGGGGTGGGGGTGATGATGCCAATGAGGGCACATCGAGCCTGAGCAGCCTGTCTGTCCAGGTGCAACCAGAAAGGCGCCCCAGTACCAGGCCCAGTGCTGCATCCAGGCCCTACACTCCTGACGTGGAGTCGGCGAGGTGACAGGGTGCGTCCGGCAGGAGGCGCCAGTGACTGAGTAAACATTTACGGCAGTGCTATGGTGATGAAACCACGCACGCCAGCCCTGGACACAAGTGGCTGTATGATGCAATACAGTTGTAATTTTTTTAATTAATCAAACCACATCTACAGCTTGTAGAACATAAAAAATAATGTTATTTTGAACACAAAACTTCCTCATGTCATTAATTCATGTGGCATGCATGAGTGCAGTGTTGTGTGAGGGGTATGGGTGCACTAGAAGTAGTTCTTTGTGATGTAGTTACGGCGCATGTGTCCTTGAGCAGGATTCTCCCGTGTGCATGATGCACATGTGCAGGTGGCCGGTGGTCCCCCTCAGACTCACTACCAGACACCTCCACAGGTATCCTCCGCTTGGTGGTAATATTGTGGAGTATGGCACACACGGCGACAATGCGGCAGCAGACCTCAGGCTGGTATTTGAGGGCGCCGCCAGTCTTGTGGAGGATGCAGAAGCGACTCTTTAACATGCCAAAAGTTAGCTCAATAACATTTCTTGTGTGTATGTGCGCAGGATTGTAACGCCGTTCCTGTGGTGTAGCAGGGTTGAGGTTTGGGGTGAGGAGGTATTCACGAAGGCCGTAGGTGCTGTCACCTGAAGGATAGGAGCAGAGGGTCAGTGCCTGTTATGCGCAGCAACATGGTCTTGACGTACTGTATGTGGGCATATGCACTTACCTAGGAGATGTCCTTCGCCAAAATCACCCCTGGCCAAGCGGGTGTGTATGCCGCTGTGCCGGAAGATGAATGAATCATGCGTGCTCCCCGGGTATTGTGCCACAATGTAGGTGATGATGGTCTTTGCATTGCAGACCATCTGGATGTTGAGTGAGTGGTATGACTTGCGTTTCCGGTACATGTATTCGGTCTCAGCGGGTGGACAGATGTGGATGTGGGTGCAGTCGATGCAGCCAATTACATGGGGGAACTGGGCGGTGTGATAGAAGTCCAGTTTTGTTTGTGTTAAGTCCTGTTGGGTTGTTGGGAAGGAAATGTAGTAGTGGATCCGGTTTAGCATGGCGTCCAGGAAACTCTGTAGGCAGCGTGACAGGGTACTCTGTGATATTCCCCCTGCATACGCGACTATCCCCTGGAAGTTTCCTGAGGCCAGGAGGTGCAAGCAGCACACGGCCTGGACATGGGTGGGCACGGCGTTGGTCCTCCATGTTGGGTGCTGCATCAGGGGGTCAAGGTCTCTGATGAGCTTCATTATCATTGCCCATTTAGCCTGTATTTTGAGTAGATCTGCTCCTCAGTCTGACCCAGGAGTGTAATGCGCAGCCGGTTAATGCGCTCCTGGATCCTGAGTCGGTTCTGGGCTGCAGCCTGGAGCCTCAGCCGCCTTGCCACGATGTAGAGACCTGGCATTGTGATTTTCCTCATGCTCCTACTGAGTCTCCTTAAGTGTGTTTGTTTGACCCTTCACCTGTGTTTTGTTTGCAAATCTTTTTTTTTCCTATTGGACTTCATGGTTACCACATGGTTTAGCTTCTCCTTAAATTACGACTCCTTATTAGCGATTTTTGGCATTTTCGCTAATTACGATGTATGATTAATTTCAATTGCGATGTAATTAGCGAATTCGCAAATATATAGCGAAATCGCAAATATATTGTGAATTCGCAAATATATTGCTATTTCGCAAAATATATCGCAGAAAATGTGGGAAATCGCTGTTATGGAATCGCAATGTGGGTTGGCAATTGGTTTTGCGATTCTTTATTTTGCGAATTAGCTATTTTCTGCTTTTGGAGTTGATGAATTGCGGGAGCGGAAATTGCAATCGCAATCGCTGTTTCGCAGCTATTGCGATCGCTATTTCGCTTGATAAATCTACCTGCTAATCTTTTGAGAAAAAGCGGCATATCCTGGGGGTCTATAGAGCAGTGTCCCTCTTTTGAAGGAAGTCCCTGATCTGTATGTACTTCAAAAAGCATGCATGGCTATTTTATATTTTTTCTGCAACTGTCAAAAGATAACATTGAGCCATCACCATACAATTTACCAAATTGTCTAATACCAGAGTTTTCCCAAATACAACTGTGACTCATGTAAGATGCTGAGGAGAGAGGTCGAACACCATAATAGACTATTAGTATTAAGCTGAGTAATATTCAATTGATGGGACCATACTTTCCAAAGTTTAATGACAGACCTTATACTGATCCTTAAACTAAAACTGCACTAAAACTGAATCTTTTGTTAGTAGCTTAGCAAGATTAATACAAAAACAGCTTTTTTACAGAAGCTGAGTTTATGATTTGATGGAAGGACTGCTACCTTACAAAGTGTACTAAATTGCTATTAATAAGAAAATCAACATGCTTAATCATAGCAAAAAAAATAATAAAATTTGAAATCAGGTAGGCTCCAACGTCCTCTCTAAAGTGGTAGATGAAGGAATCTTAGAGCCCTGCTTGATAGTTTGTAACCCCAAACACAGCTGCTAATTAAGTTTAAGAACTTGGGGAAAATTTGCATCTGTACTATGCACCGCCCAATAATCTTAACATGCAGACAATCCAAGCTTTTCAGGCTCCTTTGGAGCTATGGGGGTAAAAACTGTGACATCATCCAAGTAGGCAAGAATGTTTATCAAAACAATATTAAAACCATGGCTTGAAATGCATATGATACTATATCTAGTGCTGCGCTACCAATTTTAAGTTGCATAAAATCTGATGTTGACTGATGCATGTAATCTGACGTCTACTGCAGCATATAATGTGTATAATATATATCAAACATTCATCTAGTGGGAGATTTCAGCACCTGCTCAGTCTTCAATTTAATAAAAAATGGTTCTATTTGGATATACATTTGGGATAGATTTTTTTTCGCTTTCGTAAAAAGTTCCTTATCTATTAGAAAGAGTTCTATTTGAGTATACGTTTGTGCATAAAAGACTACAATGTTAAACTAGGCACGTTAGGCCATAACTTACACCAGCAGTCAACTAACCCATATATCTCTGAGTCTATGAATAGCTGCCCTACTCTGACAATTTGTTTGTAGACTTGTAAGTGCTGGATTCTTCACCCTGTCCAACAAACAATTAAAGTCCACATATATTTATTTAGAAAGTTTTCTATAGCACGAACATGACCACTGAGGGTATCAGAGAGCTTGACGGTTTATACATCAAGAAGGATACAAGCGATCAAAAACAGAACAAGCAAAGACATCTTGTGTAGCCGGGCACCCTCGGAAGCCCTGGCAGCTATGACACAAACCTGCAAGGGTGACCTCAGTCTTCTTTGGAAGCTCCCTTTCTAAGGCAGAAATTTCTTCATCAATAACACTTTGACTTCCTTTTTGAAAAGGACAGTAGAAGGATTTAGCCTGACTTCAGGGGGTAAGGAGTTCCAAATCAACGGGCGATACCTGAGAAGGCTCGAGTGTAGGTTTTTTTTTCTTAAATTTTTTGTGGTTAGAGCAGTAGAGTGCTGGCACTTCTGGAGGCTCTCGATCCACCTGAGAGCTCAAGTTCTTGAGGGAGGCACAGCGGGGTATTAAAAAGAATGGCGTTATGTGCCATGCATACCATTTTAAGAAGTATCCAAGCTTTACATGGAAGCCAGTTCAGGGATATCAGATCTGGCGGGATATGATTGGATCTTTTAGCGCCTATTAAGAGCCTAGCAGCAGAATTGAGGGCAACCCTAAGAGTAGCCGTCCTCGCTCTTGGAAGGCCACAAAAGGTTGCGCTACCATAGTCCAGCTTTGAGATCACTAAGGCTTGCACTGCAACCTTTAGGTCATGTGGAGGGAGTAAAGGTTTTATTTTCCTTAAGATGCTGTGTTGAAAGTTTACTCCTTTGGTGAGGATACTAATGTGCTTATGTATGTTCAGACTCTTGTCTAGCTTTGTTCCCAGAGAGGTTGCGGAATCAACGATGTGTGGCGTACAATTAAGAGCAGTTAACTGAGTCATCCATTGTTGTATGACTGAAGATTGTTTGCGGGGTGCGATTAGGAGGAATTCCGTTTTGAGAGCATTTAGCTTCAAGTGGTTATTTGTCAACCAAATTTGTGTTTTCAGTAGGACTGAGTTGAGGGACCTGATGTCCTCAGGAGAGGAGATCTTCAGGTAAAGTTGGGTATCATCCGCATACATGTGATAGTGAATGCTGGATGATTTCAGAATTTCTGTTAGAGGCTCTATGAACAGGTTGAAGAGCTTGAGTGAGAGCGCAGAACCATGTGGAACCCCCAACATGACTTGAGAAGGATGAGATAGGGACTATTTCACCTTGAAGCTTTGAGTTCTATTGTGAAGGAATGAGGAGAACCAGTTTAGTACAGGCCCAGACAATACCATCCTGTTCCAGGAGGTCAATTAGGTTATTTGACAGTATCAAATGCTAACGAAATGTCGAGGAGGATCAATAGGCAAAATTAATTTTGATCAAGCATTCTTAGCGCATCATCTACAATGTGAGAGAGAGCGGATTCTGTACCATGACCAGCTGGACTTACTCCTCGACGGTCGCTCCCTCTCGCTCCCTGCCTCACTTCCCCGACCACGTGGAAACACTCCTGCTAATCACTGCCAGACATCGCCTGCAGTTCTAGCGCCTCGACGCCGGACTAGCGCTCATTGCCTGTGTGGTATCGTTATTTAGGGCATATCACATTTTATTTTATTCTATTTTAAAAGCGCTGCATTGCCTGCCCTGTGTAATTTCGTTTTACTTTACAGCATATTTTATTTATATAGCGCCGCATTTACTGGGTTTTAGCTGTCCCCTTCTGTGTGTCCGTGCCCCAGTTTCACTTTCCCTCCCTCCATTTGTTGTGCTCGTGGCCCGTGTCTCCTCCCAGCCTCCCAGCTGCCCCTCCCACGCACTGGCCGAGTCAGAGCGCTCCTCCCCTGGCTCTCTGTGACCAGCTGGACTTACTCCTCGACGGTCGCTCCCTCTCGCTCCCTGCCTCACTTCCCCGACCACCTGGAAACACTCCTGCTAATCACTGCCAGACATCGCCTGCAGTTCTAGCGCCTCGACGCCGGACTAGCGCTCATTGCCTGTGTGGTAAAGTTATTTAGGGCATATCACATTTTATTTTATTCTATTTTAAAAGCGCTGCATTGCCTGCCCTGTGTAATTTCGTTTTACTTTACAGCATATTTTATTTATATAGAGCCGCATTTACTGGGTTTTAGCTGTCCCCTTCTGTGTGTCCGTGCCCCAGTTTCACTTTCCCTCCCTCCATTTGTTGTGCTCGTGGCCCGTGTCTCCTCCCAGCCTCCCAGCTGCCCCTCCCACGCTCCGCCCCCTCCACTATCCATTTAAGTCAGATGGTCCTACGCGCAGCGTCCACGCTACGGCCGCGCCGAAGGTGCGCCAAAGGTAAGCCCGTCTACGCCCGTCCACGCCAAGACCGCGCCTAGCGCCAGACCCCCTGGTCCCCGCAAACCCCACCCCTCCCGCATCACATACAATGCAGCTACCCTCTCAGCCCTTAATCCCGGCCGTTCACCAAACTGCTACCAAGCCGAATCTGGACGCACCCATGGACCATTCGCCTGCCACTCCTGCAAGTACAACTGCACTAAGAAATCCACCACACCCTCAGATTCCAAACCGCGATCCGACCCCAACCATCTGAAGTGCATCCTGCTCAACACTCGCTCGGTCCACAGTAACGCCATCGAACTATGGAACCTACTTGACACCACAGCGCCGGACATCGCCTTTCTCACAGAAACCTGGATGAACACATCTTCAGCACCCGACATCGCCATAGCCATTCCGGACGGCTACAAGATCATCCGAAAAGATCGCACCACCAAACAAACAGGAGGAGGCATCGCCATCGTCCATAAGAACACCATCCGCATCTCTACCAGCTCCGACGATAACCTCGCTACCGCCAAACACCTCCACTTCCAGATCCACACCGACCCAAAGTCCACACTCAGAGGCACCCTCATCTATAGACCACCAGGACCCCGCACACATTTCTGCGAAGACATCACTGAATTCGTCACCCCTCACGCCCTCCCCTCCGAGGACTACATCCTGCTAGGAGACATCAACTTCCACCTAGAAAAGAACAATGACAGCAACACCACCACCCTTCTGGACAACCTCGCCAATCTCGAACTCAAACAACTTGTCAACACCCCCACTCACAACGCAGGGCACACGCTCGACCCAATCTTCACCTCCAGCAAGCATATCTCCTTCGACCACACCACAGCCCACCAATGGACAGACCACAGCTGCGTTCACTTCAGCTACAAAAAGACTACAACCCACAACCTCCCTCAACCAATTCCGCGCAGAAACTGCAACAAAATTACAACCGACCAACTCTTCACATCACTGCAACAAAACCTCCCTACAAAATAATCAGACCCAAACCTTGCAGCAACCAACCTCACACAATGGATCACCCACAGCGCTGATGAATTAGCACCCTTGAAAAAACAGCAATCCAAACAAATCAACAATAAAGCCCCTTGGTTTAATGAGGACCTCAAAAACTCCAAGAAGACCTGCCGCACCCTCGAGAAAGCCTGGAAAAAAGACCGAACCTCTGACAACCAGGCAGCCTTCAAGAACGCCATCCGCAAACACCACCAACTGATCCGATCCACCAAGAAATCAGCACTCAAAGACCGACTCGACAACAACGCCCAAAACAGCAAGGAACTATTCAACATTGTCAAAGAATTCACCAACCCCCCCGCCGGCACGAACGATATCACCCCCTCCCAAGACCTCTGCGACTCCTTAGCCTCATTCTTCCACAACAAAATCGCAGACATACATAACAGCTTCGCAAATGAGACCGGAATCCAAGCCCCACCACCCCCACCTGAACTTAAACACCCCCCTAACAACCTCTGCGCCTGGAACCCAATCTCCACTGAAGAAACCATCCGTCTGATGAACTCCATCCACTCAGGATCACCAACCGACCCATGTCCCCACTACATTTTCAACAAAGCAGACTCCGTTATCGCACCCCATCTCCGAGATGTCATCAACTGCTCCCTAAACGCTGCCACCTTCCCAGAAAGCTGGAAACACGCCGAACTCAGCACCCTCCTGAAGAAACCTACAGCAGACCCCACCGAACTCAAGAATTACCGCCCCATCTCACTCCTTCCTTTCCCTGCCAAAGTCATCGAGAAAGCCATCAACAATCAGCTCGCCGCCTTCCTCGAATCCAACAAATCCCTCGACCCTTCACAATCCGGCTTCCGAGCCAAACACAGCACGGAGACCGCCCTCATCGCAGCAACTGACGACATTCGGACACTTCTGGACAATGGAGAAACAACCGCACTTATCCTACTTGACCTCTCCGCAGCATTCGACACAGTCTGCCATACCACCCTTATCAAACGCCTTAGCAACGTCGGAATACAAGGTAAAGCACTAGACTGGATAGTCTCGTTCCTCGCCGGTAGAACTCAGAGAGTCCGCCTCCCCCCCTTCAGATCAGAGGCCACCGAAGTCATCTGTGGTGTACCACAAGGATCTTCACTCAGCCCCACCCTCTTCAACGTATACATGAGTCCCCTCGCATCCATCGCACGCAAACACAACCTCAACATCATCTCCTATGCAGACGACACACAGCTCATCCTCTCCCTCACCAACGATCCCAGTACCGCCAAAACCAACCTACACGAAGGAATGAAAGAAGTAGCCGAATGGATGAAAGACAGCCGTCTAAAACTGAACTCGGACAAAACTTAAGTCCTCATCTTAGGCTCATCCCCCTCCGCCTGGGACGATTCTTGGTGGCCACCGGCCCTGGGAATTGCACCCACACCTGCTGACCACGCACGCAACCTGGGTTTCATCCTAGACTCTTCCCTCTCAATGACCAGACAAGTCAACGCCGTCACCTCATCTTGCTTCAACATCCTACGCATGCTTAAAAAAATCTTCCGCTGGATCCCCACCGAAACAAGAAAAACGGTCACCCACGCACTGGTTACCAGCCGACTGGACTACGGAAACACCCTCTACGCCGGAACCACCACCAAACTCCAGAAAAAACTCCAACGCATCCAAAACGCCTCAGCCAGACTTATACTGGACCTCCCCCGCCGAGCTCACATCTCCGGGCACCTGAAAGACCTCCACTGGCTTCCCGTCAACAAGAGAATAACGTTCCGCCTCCTTACCCACGCACACAAAGCCCTCTACGACCTAGGAACCCGACTGCCTCAACACACGCCTGTCCTTTTACACCCCCCCCGCCAACTACAATCATCCACACAAGCCCTCGCCGCAATCCCACGCATCCATAAATCCACCATGGGAGGAAGATCCTTCTCCTACTTAGCGGCCAAAACCTGGAACTCTCTCCCCACCCATCTCCGCCTTACCCAGAACCACCTTACCTTCAGAAAACAACTAAAAACTTGGATATTCGACAAATAAACTTCCCCTTCCCCCAAGCGCCTTGAGACCCTCTGGGTATATAGGGCGCTATACAAATTCCAAACTTGAACTTGAACTTGGCGGAAACCAGATTGAAATTGGTCCAGGAGTTGGAATTGATCGATGTGGTTAATTAGTTGGACAAGCACACATTTCTCCAGGAGCTTTGCCAACATGGGGATGTTAGAGATTGGGCGGAGGTTATGTAGGTCAGTGGGATCCGTGGATGGTTTCTTTAGAATAGGAGTAACTTGCCCAGATTTTAGGCAATCCGGAAAAGCACCTAGCCGAAGTGACGCATTGACGATCTTAGTCCAAAGTGGGAGTATGAAGGTTCTAATTTCAGAGAAGAGGTTCGATGGCAGGGGGTCGTGGTAATGATTAGATGATTTCAGAGTAGCCAGCGTTTTGCATATAGGGCTTTCATTCAAGGTTTCGACAAAGCTTCAGGGTGCATTGTTTTTGGGGGTGGGCAAAGCTGAGCAGGCAGGGTGACATCTGACCAGGGAGGAAGGAGGGTGTTAGGCGGACTGATCGATAAGTGCTCAAGAGCTGATCATAGTTCAGCTTCGATCTTAGTAGTCTTATCCATGAAGAAATCCGCAAATTCTTCACAATTCGGCTGTGGCCCTCGACCCAATGCGGAGAGTTTAGGTTGACTGTTTGCTTGAGACTTGACGAGGTCAAACAGATTTTTTGGACGTTTTTTTCCTTGCTCTAGTTGATTTCTCAAAAAGGTGGCTTTGGAGCATCTGATGTGTTTGTTATAGATGCTTCTTAGGGATTTCAGATGGTTGAGATGTTTAAGGGAGGGATTGTCGGGTATGCTTCACAGGATCCAATCGTTGCTAATAGGGTCCACCTCCTGATGTTACCAACACCCTGAAGTGTAAACACAGGGTGTGCGAACCATCAAGCGAGGGAAAGGAAAGGGAAGGGGACTGCAGGGAAAAGGATCTGAAACAACACAAATACAATATTATATGCAAAGGAAACATAAATGGCTACACTTATGTGGTCTCACTAGAATAAGCAGTACCCGTCGTGTGTCCTATGGACCTCTTAAAACACCAGAGCATCCAAGACAGACATTTTTCCAGGACAAAATCTGTAAACATATGAAACGCATAAGTAAACTGAACAATTATCTTTCCGTGCTTACTAATAGTACTTAATATGTGCACCACATTCTCGCATACTATAAATGATAAGACTGCTAGCAGGGAATTCTTATCCTCGAAGAATAACTCATAAATCAAGGGATACTCTGTAGCATTCGGTTTGACTCTTTTACCCTTATGTAGGTCATCACCACCAATGTATCTAAACCTGGGTCTCCAATGGAACACGGTAATGTTTAAAAAGGAAATTAATAAATGTAACAAATGAAACCATGAAATCCTGCCCAGTCTCGAAAAGAATGGTATCCAGAAAGCACCACAGCGTGTGGTAATCTACCACTACGTTCCGCAGATGAACACTGAGCAAATTAGTAGTTTGGTAAAGTAGAAAATACAGTAGCGTGTGGTTGAGTCCTCACCACCTCGCTCTGCTACGACAAAGTAAAATATCACAAGGACTAACTTGGTGGCTACAAGGCAACACGTGGTTTGAGCTGTACCACTGCCCTCCTCATATTAATAATCCTGGACAAGTAAGGCAAACGGTAGCGTGTGGTAACCCATTCACCACTGCGCTCCGCTGCACAAGTACTTTCTCAAATAGCCACGTAGAAAATCAGTGAACTCGCGTGGCTGGAATGACCCCACCGCGTTCCGCTAGGAGTAATTAGAAAGAAGGGTAGGAGAATTAAGGAGTATGTACAGCTGCGCGTGGCCAATAGACACACAGGGCTCCGCACAATAACGGTGATACGGGACAGAGTACGGCAGCGCGTGGCAACCAAACACACCGCGCTCCGCACAATAACAACACCCTACCCTCTTTGGAGATGACGTCCTCTCTGCTCTCCCACCGTAGAGACAGTAACACAAAGCACAGCAAGGCACGACACAAAGGAATGCTGAACGCTCGTCAGCAACACAGGAAACCAGAACAGAATTACGCATGTCAGTCCCAGCGCGACTTAGTCTTAAGTACCTCCCCTCTGAGAAGGAATCATGGGACTTGTAGTTTATATATAAAGCAGGCACGTATGAACCAAAACCTGACAGGGATAGGATCTCCACAATCTTTTTGCAAGTCTTACATTTCTTCTTTCGGTGTTAAGACTATCATTGAACCATGGTTTGGAGACTTTGGAAGACAGTCTTTTTAGCTGTAAACGCATCACAGAGTCTAGAACATTTGTTATTGAGCGGTTATAGTGGGCCCTAAGGTCATGGACATCAGACATGTTCACAGGAGGTGCAGGATTAAACCTGGGCAATGAACTCCATGCCGGAGATTTGTTAACTGTGCATTCCATGAAAAACACGTAGTCAGGCAAAAAATCAGCTCCACTACATATCGGAGTCAGCTTATAAACTGCACCCACAAATGCTTTGATAAAGCAACTCTACATTTTAAAAAGCATATAACCAATTCACAAAAGTGATATCAGGCAATGAGAGAGGTGATGATTTTGAGGTCCCTCCTAACTTAGGGGGAGGACAAAGCAGATGCCTTGAACACAAAGAGCATATCATGCTGAAAGATTCAGTGGTGGTCCTATCCTCTTAGGACCACCCCAAGCACAGTTATTATTGGCAAAAATACAATCCCAACCAAAGGCTCTGCAAAGCATTATGGGATGAGATTAGCAGTGGGCAGTGAATATTATAGTATCCAATATCAAAATAATTCTACAAAGAGCTACAGTTCAACTTGTCATTACTAGGTGTCCCTCACGAGTCAAATCAATCAATCATAGCATTTGTAAAGCGCACTACTTACCCGTGAGGGTCTCAAGGCGCTGGGGGTTGGAGGTGCTGCTACTGCTCGAAAAGCCAGGTCTTGAGGAGTCTTCTGAAGGACAGCAGGTCTTGAGTCTGCCGTAGGTGGATGGGGAGGGTGTTCCAGGTCTTATCGGCGAAGTGGGAGAACGATCTGCCACCGGAGGTCACTCTTCGGATGTGGGGGACTGTGGCGAGGGCGAGGTTGGCGGAGCGGAGCTGGCGAGTGGGGGGTGTAGAAGCTGAGTTGTCTGTTGAGGGACACTGGTTCGGTGTTGTAGAGTGTGTGTGGGTGAGGAGCTTGAAGGTGATCCTCTTGTTTATGGGGAGCCAGTGCAGGTCTCTCAGATGGGGTGTGATGTGGCTGCAGCGAGGAATGTCGAGGATCAGGCATGCAGAGGTGTTCTGGATGCGTTGAAGCCGTTTCAGGAGTTTGGCCGAGGCTCCTCTGTAGAGGGCATTTCTGTAGGCCAACCTGCTGCTGACAAGGGCCTGGGTGACCGTTCTTTTTTTCGGTGGGGATCCACTTGTAGATCTTGCGGTGCATGCAGAGGATGTTGAGGCAGGAGGAGTAGATGGCATTGATCTCCTTAGTCATGGAGAGAGTGGAGTCAAGGATGACCCCTACGTTGCGTGCGTGGTCGGTGGGTGTTGGAGCTGTTCCCAGTGTGGTTGGTCACCAGGAGTCGTCCCAGACCGAATGGGTCGGTCCGAGGATGAGGACCTCTGTCTTGTCCAAGTTCAGTTTCAGTTGGCTGTTCCTCATCCATTCTGCGACGACCTTCATTCCTTTGTGGAGGTTGGTTTTGGCGTTGTGGGGGTCCTTGGTGAGGGAAAGGATCAGATGGGTGTCATCGGCGTAAGAGGTCGTGCAGTCGGGCAACGTGGGTGAGCGGTGCCATGTAGATGTTGAACAGCGTTGGGCTGATGGATGAGCCCTGGGGTATACCGCAGATGATCTTGGTTGCTTCGGGGCGGAAGGGGGGGAGGCGGACGGTCTGTGTTCTGCCAAAGAGGAAGGAGGTGGTCCAGTCCAGGGCCTTCTCTTCAATACCGGCGTTGTGGAGGCGTGTGAGAGTGTGCGGTGGCAGAATGCTGCTGCCAGAATGGTACCTAATGTCCCTAAACACCAGTCCATTAGGGCTGGAATACAAAATCTGCACTGGGTACTAGTTGCTCATCGCGTAAAATTTAAAACCTTGTGTCTAGCACATAAGGCTTTACATAAAATGGGCCCTCGATTTCTTTGTCAGATTTTTAACTGGTATTCCCCTTCTAGACATTTGCATTTGGCTACTGCCTTCTTAATGCCTTCCTATAGAATTAGGACCACCAAATGCGGTGGCAGGAGTTTCAGTCATGGTACCATTAGTGTCTGGAATTCTCTCCTGCTTAGTCTTAGAAAGCTTTCGTCTTTGTTGGAGTTTAGGAAACACCTTAAAACATGGCTATTTAAGAACTAAGCTTTTTTTTTGTACAGCAAGTGGTCCACAAGCGCCTAGACACCTATGGGTAGTAGAGCGCTATAAAAATTATGATAACATAACAGACCGTGTCGAAGGCAGCTGATAGGTGCAGCAGGATGAGGGCCGCGGTTTCTCTGTTGTCTAGCAGGGTCCTGTTGTCATTGGTGGCGGCGATGAGGGCAGTTTCGGTGCTGTGGTTGCTGTGGAACCCGGGCTGGGACGGGTCCAGGATGCTGTTCTCCTCGAGGTAGCGGGTCAGTTGTTTGTTGACGGTCTTCTCAATGACCTTCGCCGGGAAAGGGAGCAGGGAGATGGGCCGGCAGTTCTTGAGGTCCTTGGGATCCGCCTTGGGTTTCTTGAGTAAGGCGTTGATCTCAGTGTGCTTCCAGCTCTCCAGGAAGGTAGCTGTCTCGAAGGAAATGTTGATGGCTTTCCGGAGATGGAGTGCGATGTTGGTGCTGGCTTTGTTGAAGATGTGGTGAGAGCATGGGTCTTCGTTCCTGGAGCCAGTTCTTCGCTAGCTTCCGGCAGGTTAGCTTGGAGGTCTAAAGGTCTTCAGTGAACTAGCTGGCTTTCTTGCTGGTGTGACTGTTGGAGGGTTTCTTGACCTGGGTGAGGGTGTTGGCGCAGTCGTCGACCCACTGTCTGAGGTTGCGGGTGGTGGGGTCGGAGTCGGTGGGGTCGGCTGGTTGGCTCTGGGCGAGGGTGGTGGTTTGCTGTTCTTTGGTGACTTTGCTCCAGCAGCGGCGAGGCATCTGTTGGGTGCGTTGGTGCGTGGTGGGTTTCCGGAAGGTGAAGTGGATGCAGCGATAGTCGGTCCAGTGGAGTTCGGTGGTGTGGTTGAAGGAGACGTGGGGATTTGCGGAGAAGATGGGGTCGAGCGTGTGGCCGGCAGAGTGGGTGGGTGTCTAAGTCTGAGGATGGCTAGGTTTTCAATCAGGATGGTGAAGTTGGTGTCTTTGTTGTTCTCGGGGTGGAAGTTCAGGTTCCCGAGTAGAATAAAGTCTGTGGAGGCGAGGGGGTGTGTGCTGACAAAATTGGCAATGGGGTCGCTGAACTGTACTCGGGTCCGGGGATTCTGTAGACAAGGGTTCCTCTGAGGGTACTGTTGGGGTCGGTATGGATCTGGAAGTGCAGGTGTTTGGCGGTGCTGAGGCTGTTGTCGGTGTTGGTCGAGACTCTGAGGGTGTGCCTGTTGACGATGGTGATTCCTCCTCCTACTCCATTGGTGCGGTCCCTGTGGGTGATCTTGTAGCCTTCCGGGATGGCTATGGTGATGTCGGGCACCGAGGAGGGGTTCAGCCAGGTCTCCGTCAGGAAGGCGACGTCTGGGGTGGTTGAATCGAGTAAGTCCCAGAGCTCAACAGCGTGTTTGCGGGTGGGGGCGGGTGTTGAGAAGAATGCATCTGAGGTAGTTGGGTTCTTCTTTCCTGCTCAGTGGGTTGGCGAGCCGGATGCTGGTGAAGGTTCAGTTCCAGCCGGAGAAGGGTCCTTGGGTGTGCTTCGGGCGGCCAGGAAGCAGGTGTGTGATCGATTAATTAAATTTGATATCCTCATGAACCTTCATGAATAAGGACAAACAGCCACCTGTGATTTTTAAAGCTTGGAAAAGTAGTGACAATCAACTGCTTAAGGACCAACTGCTCTCCACCTTACCAGTGATCCCTACAAACCTCAACATAGCGATAGCCAGCTATAAAAAATGGCTGCATGAGGCATTTGATAAGTTGATACCCGATAAAACTTTTTTGAAAAATCGGCAATCTCCATCTGCCCCCTGGTTCTGTGAACTGCTCAGGGAACAAAAGAAGTTGTGCAGAAACAGGGAAAGACAATGGCATATACTATACACTATGCAAGAGAAACTTCTTTATAAAGAAACTTTGGCTAAATAGAAAAGCTTAATCGCTCAGGAAAAAGTAAACTATTACATCGCTCAGATTGAAGCTGCGAACATTTCCAACAAGCAGCTCTTTCAAGTAGTTTCCGAATTATCGGGCTCCAGGCACGTAGCTGCTCCCACACCATCTCAGTCACTGTGCGACTACCCTTCAGACCCATTTTTTGGAAAAAGTAAACAACATATACTCCAAATTTGCATCTCAGACCAACTCTATGGAGCAGCAACTTTGTAATGGTGTCCCTGACCAAATATTAACACAATTTGACAACACAATATCAGACCAAATTATCAAAATAATGTCCACTGTGAAATCAGGCTCAGCCATAATCAGTGTCTGCCTGCTGTGTTTAATCAATGTTATGTTATGTTATGTAAAAATTCTTATAGAGCGCACTAACACCTAGTGGTTTCTTGGCGCTATGAGCACATGGACACAGAAGGAAAGGGGAAGGGGGGTGAAAAAGGAATGCACTAGAAGAAGTTAGTCAAGTGCCTTGCGAAACAAGTGAGTTTTCAGAACAAACCTAAACTGGGAATAAGAGGAGGTGAGTCTAAACTCTAAAGGGAGTGCGTTCCAGAAAGAGGGGGCAAGAAATGAAAATCTCAGCCCTCCAAGTTTCTTGCGTTTAAAAGTGGGTGTCTTGAGCAGGGCAAGATGAGAGGATCGAAGGTTACAGGAGGGGGCGTAGTGATGAAGGAGAGAGGAGATGAAGAGTGGGCCAAGACCGGCCAGGGCTTTAAAGATAATACAGCCAAGTTTGAAATTGCAACGCTCAGTTACCGGGAGCCAGTGAAGGGATTTGAGCAGGGGACGAACATATTGATGCCTGGGCTGGTGAAAAATCAGCCGCGCGGCCTGGTTCTGAACCAGCTGCAATTGGTTCAGCTGGTAGGACGGGATACCAGCATAAAGAGAGTTGGTATAATCAATCCTAGAAATTACCAGGGCCAGAAGAGCAAGGGTGAGAGCTTCTGTGGTAAGAAAGCGGGATAATTTGCGGATCTTGCGAAGGTGGAAAAAGCTAGAAGAGACCACAGTGTTAATCTGGGGCTTCATTGAGAGGTCAATTCTCCACACAAATAGACCCTATCCTGGCTACTATCTTCAATGCAATGTTCTCTTCAGGTATCTATCCAACTGCCTGGAAGAAGACCATCCTGAAACCTTTATTAAAAAACCTAATCTAGATTTGGAAAATACTAACAACTACATGCCTATAGCAAACTTACCATTTCCAGCTAAAGTTGTGGAGAAGAAAATGAACTCACTTTTCTCAAAATTCATAGAAGATCACCATCTTATGGATGATACCCAATTCGGATTCCGTAGAGGGCACTGAACCGAAACAGCGTTGATTAAAGCAGCGGAGGATATTAGAATTATCCTGGACCGAGGGGGGACAGCGGTCCTCATTTTGATGGATCTCTCAGCTACATTTGACACGGTCGATCATTCTATCTTGATCGACCGTGTCACTAAAATGGGCATTCAGCTTAAGGCTCGGGATCTGCTGTCATCCTTTCTCACCTCACGTACCCAGTCGGTGAATGTGGGCACCTTTCATTCTTCCCAACTAGCCGTCCCGTGTGGTGTCCAA
Source organism: Lissotriton vulgaris (assembly GCF_964263255.1). Classification (NCBI taxonomy): domain Eukaryota; kingdom Metazoa; phylum Chordata; class Amphibia; order Caudata; family Salamandridae; genus Lissotriton; species Lissotriton vulgaris. The sequence goes on from NC_141693.1 coordinate 1,705,022,507, forward strand.
CAGGGATCATCGCTAAGTCCGACGCTGTTTAACATCTATGTGTCGGACTTGGCGAGAATCATCAAATCACACAGGATGGGCCTCACATCCTATGCCGACGACACCCAACTGGTGTTGGCAAAAAAACAACAACGGTGATAAGATGGCAGCTGAATTCCAAAAGGGCATGCTGGTTATCAGTAACTGGATGGCCAGCAAATGCCTTAAGCTGAACTCTGACAATACAGAGGTCATGACTATTGGCAATCTATTCCCAGCTAGGTCTCAGGTTTGGTGGTCTACCACTCTAGGCCCCCCTACGACGCCAGTAACTAAAGTTAGAAATGTTGGCATCATATTTGACGATAAATTGACCTTTGCACAACATGCCAGCTCAGTAGTATCAGCCTCCTTTTACAAATTGCGAATGAGAAAAAAAAATCTTACCATTCCTTCCCTTGAATGCTGGTAAAACTCTGGTCCGCACTTTATTCTTGTCTTCTATAGACTATTGTAATTGACTATTTGTAAACGCACAAAACAAGGTTATACAAAAGTTACAATCTGTTCAGAATGCAGCAGCCAGGATGCTATATAGAACCCCCAAGTTTAAACCAATCTCTCATGTTCTTAAACAGTATCACTGGCTGTCGGTGAAGAACCGAATCAAGTTCAAGACATTGTGCATTGCCTGCAAGGCCATGTGCAATTTTGGACTTCCATTTCTTTTAAAAGAGCTAGGTATTTACACTCCTAATAGAGCTCTTTGCTCTACTAACGCATTGTTGATGAAGGCCCCTCGCGTCAAGACTGCCACATGGGGTGAGAAGTGCTTTATTGTTTCTGCTCTAGACTTTGGAATTCCCTCCCACTACATATAAGATCCTGTCAGTCTTTGTTAAATTTCAGAAAAATGTCCAAAACCTGGCTACACAATCAATAACTTCGTTCATTAGCAGATGCCGTTGCCCACAAAGCCGAGACACCCTTGGGTATTTGAGCGCTTTATAAATCTAAAAAATAAATAAATAAATAAATTGTCCGCCGCTGAGTGCATGGATGGTGCTTGCATCGTAGCGGGGGCGGGCGTCGTGGCATTCATGGGGGCCAGGGGGTCTGGCGCTGGATGCGGTCCAGGCGCAGACTGGCGCAGACGGGCTTGCCTTAGGTGCGCCTTGGGCACGCCAGCGGCGTGCCCTCTGCCCGTCCTCCATATGAGGGGAGGTGAGAGGGAGGAGCAGCTGGGAGGCGGGTGCAGGGTGGTGAATGGGAGAGCAGGGGGCAGGCTGCCGGAACGCAGTGGCGGGAAAGAAACGGATGAGGGATGGCGGGGGGAGCTAAGGGAAAACCAGGCAAAAGAAATGCAGAAGGAAAAGAAAAATTGGGCAAGCAAAGCAAAGTCTGGCAAAAAACAATGCAGCAGTGTGATGAGCGACCTGCCTGCAAGCATTGTATCAAGCTGCAGTTCCACTGGTCGTTACTAGGTGTCCCTCACTAGTCAAATACAAAAGCATTGGAACCCTTTCATGAAGCTGCAGTTCAGCTCTTTGTAGAATTTATAGTATTAGCTCTCAGCTCAGGGTTTCAATGCTTTTGCATTTGAAATGAGGGACATCTAGTAACGACTAGTGAAACTGCAGCTTGATGTAATAGTTTCAATGCTTTTGCATGTTACTCATGAGGGACATCTAGTAACGACTAGTGGAACTGCAGCTTGATTTAATGCTTTTACATTTGACTCTTGAGGGACACCTAGTAACGACAAGTTGAACTGCAGCTCTTTGTAGAATTATTTTGATATTGGATATTATAAATTCACTGCCCACTGCTAATCTTGTCCCATAATGCTTTGCAGGGCCTTTGGTTGGGATTGTATTTTTGCCCATAATAACTGTGCTTGGGGTGGTCCTAAGAAGAGGGGACCATCACTGAATCATTCAGCGAGATGTGCTCTTTGTTTTCAAGGCATCTGCTCGGTTCTCTCCCTAGATTAGGGAGGATCTCAAAATCATCACCTCTCTCACTGCTTGCTAAATTATCACTTTCAGTTTTGTGAAATGACTTCATGGATTGTAGCATTTAAAGACAAAGATACGTGTTAATTTACCAAAAATATATTAGGTTTTTGCTGGCGGAGCGAAGTTTCGCGGAGTTAATGTTCAACTCGTTCTGCGTAGTAGTACACCGCCAACTATGCCCACCCTTAGGCATACATGCCCACCCTTAGGCATACGCCCATCCTTTGACAGGATGTTATCGCAGAGAGCAGCCAAATCTGTCATCGCAGAGAGCAGTCAAATCATGCGAGTTGATGTTTTATAGACATCTTTTCAAGTGTCTGGGATTTTTAGACTGGACTCTATTAGCTCTTATAGAATCCAGGATGAGGAAGGTAATGCAATGGTGGTCTGTCTAATCACTATCAATTCCAGTAGAATGGTATTGAGCTTACCAATGACAAGATCTAAGGTAGCTCCTTTAATATGCGAGAGGATGTCACAGATTTGGAATAGGATGAGGTCTGGTGGAGCGAAGTTGCGCGGAGTTAATGTTCAACTCTGCATAGTAGTACTCCGCCAACTACGCCCACCCTTGGCATACGCCCATCCTTTTACCGGATGCTATCGCAGAGAGCAGTCAAATCATGCGAGTTGATGTTTTGTAGACATCTTTTCCAGTGTCTGCAATTTTTAGACAGGACTCTATTAGCTCTTATAGAATCCAGGATGAGGAAGGTAATGCAATGGTGGTCTGTCTAATCACGATCAATTCCAGTAGAATGGTATTGAGCTTACCAATGGCAAGATCTAAGGTAGCTCCTTTAATATGCGTGAGGATGTCACAGATTTGGATTAGGATGAGGTCTATCAGGAAGGATTTAAGGCTATTGACTACCCCATCATTCACATCATATTATTACTCTATATTATTATTCACAATATAATTACTGTCGCTAGATAGTCAAACACTGCTTCATAGTCTATGTTTGACCATACATTACACAGAGGATGAATGTATTTTGTCATGTTGTAGTGTTGTTTAAACCGACATACTCCTTGAGTCTTCCAATTTGTTCACAGCCTTAAATAAATTAGGGCAACCTAAAATTACTATGCCTCTAAGAGTTTTGTTGAATGAAGCTTCCCAAAACCTGACAACAAAACCAGCACAACATTTGACGATCTTTATGTGATATGCAATTTTATTTAAAGAATATTAAGTCAGTCTTAAAAACTCTAAGCTCTACTATTAAAATCTCCCTTTTAAGTCTCTGGTTCAGACCTCTCACATTCTATGACAATATGCACTAACTAGCCATAATTATCAAGGTTACTTTTCAAAGCTTTCAGATGTTCAAGGTAAGTAAGTTCAGTTCAAAGATATTTTTCACTTTTACATTTTTGGGACTTTTCCTCCTGCCATACCCAGCTTCCTTTGATCCCATCCCCTGCTCCCACACCTCACCCCAAACAATCATCCCCTGGTAGCCATACTTCTCTGCTTGGAGCAATACCCCCTAAAGAGGAAGAGTAAAGCTGTCATCGTACAGCCACATACATTCCTAGATGGTTTTCAGCCTACCAATTGGTCTGGCCTTCTAGAAGTTTTCAGACGCCAAGAAAAAAAACAAGCATTTACAATGCAATGGTCTCGGCAATATTATAGGTAGAGCTATTGGCATTGCTTATTATTATTTTTTTTTTATCCCTAAGTAAATGTTATTGTCATTTCTATTGTCAATAGTTTAAGTGTTTGCATATGTGTTACATATTGCATTAGACATATTGCATTAGCAGAGAGAGAGTGAGGTAGCGAGATAGAGAGGTATTGAAATAGAGAGTGAGTGATGTAGTGAGAGAGTGAGGTAGATAGAGAGTGAGGTAGTGATTGAGAGTGATGCGTTGAGGTAGTGAGATAGAGAAAGATTGATGTATTGAAAGAGAGAGTGAAGTAGTGAGTGTTAGTGATGTTGTGAGGTATTAAGATAGAAACAGAGTGATGTAGTGAGATAGTGAGGTAGTGAAAGAGAGAGTGTAAGTGACTTAGTGTATTTGAGAGTGAGGTAGTGAGATAGAGTGAATTAGTAATTTAGAAAGAGAGAGTGAAGTTGTGAGGTAGTGAGAGAGTGATGTAGTTATTTTTTTAGAGTGTGTGGTGATATAGTGAGGTAGTGAGATTGAGATAGAAATAGATAGAGTGATGTAGTGCTAGAGAAGTAGTGAGATAGAGAGAGAGTGAATTTTGAGTAGTATGTTAGAGTGAGATAGTTACTGTTGTAGTGATATTGTGTTGCTGTGAGAAAGAGAGAGTTGAGTTGTGAGTTAGAGAGTTAGTGAGAGAGTGTAGTATAGTGAGTGATAGTGAGGTAGTGAGAGATAGTGAGGTAGTGAGAGTGTTAGTGAGAGAGTTAGGGAGAGAGAGAGTGACGTAGTGAGAGGTGTGGGCGAAGAGAGTGGTGTGGGGGAAGAGAGTGGTGTGGGAGAAGAGAGTGGTGTGGAATTGGGGGTCTCTGGTTGGCGCAAGTATGCACTTGTGACAAAACAGGGACCCTCTACTCTAGTCAGGGCAAGGGAACTACCCTTTAAGAATAACCCCTGCTCACCCTCTAGGTTGCATGGCGCAAGCAGTCAAGGCTAATCTCTAGGGCGCATTTAGTTAAGCATTTATAATCACACACAGTAAATCACACTGATCCCCCCACAAATGGACACCAGGCCATAGGTATATAAAAATACGTAAACTTTATGTAAAAGATAGCACTTTTGTAGACTTATCACAAGACCTTAAATAACATTACATCAGGATGCACACAATACTTTTGTTGGGGTTTGAAATGGATACTTTTCCTGGCTGTTTCAATGCTTCAACTCCAGCATTACTTTTAAATACAGTTCCCTCAGCAAAGCGTCTTGAAATCAGTAAAGGAGACAATTGGGTTTCAGATCTCCTTAAAACAATGCCATGTCAGCAAAGCGTTTTTCATAAAAAAAGGGGGGACAGGTTTAAATGCCCTCAAAAGCGATTGCGACAGAATTCTTGATTAAAAGTTGCTTTGGGTCAGATTCTTAACTCAAAGAGGCTTGGCTTCAAGGCTCTGCTCTGTGCGCTTGGTGAACTGGGGCACCAGCAGCTCTTCCGGCCCTGCAAGGGGTTAACAGCCAGCAAGGGAGTCCCCGAGGGGCGGACCTTCGAGTCCCCGACTTGCGCCCTCGAACACACACGTTACAGTACCTTGCACAAAGGAGGGGGTTGCCGTGGACAAATGCGGGGAACAGCTGTGGACCGGGATAGGCTCAGCAGGGCGCCTTGAGGGGGGCTCGGCTCGTGGCGGCGTTACGAGGTGCGGCGCTGGAGCGGGGCCTCCGAGGGGCTCTGCGAGCGGTCAGGGGCGCTGTCTGTGTCCTGGCGTCTTCGATGCGCAGCTTCTGGGAAATCCTTCGGCAGGGAAGGGCACTTTAGAGCGGCCCGTACTCCGTGTACAGTGCAGCTCCTCCGACTGTGGTGCAGCCTCGGGGATTCCCTCCGGTGCGGGGCGGGTCTACGCACTTTACCGGCGTTGGGACACGGGCCGGATACCGGAGGGAGCAGGCAAGGAGGGGAGGCTGCGCGGCGGCACCCAGCAGCGGGTACAACTCGTACCAGCCGGTCAGCTGGTGCGGCGCGGCCTCCGCAGCAAGGTACGGTGCGGAGCAAACGCTCAAGGGCACGCACCGTACGATTGACTCACTTGGGTCCCGGGAGCTCATGGGGGCTGATAGGGGGGCGGTGCACTTCGTCCTCGGAGATGGGTGGAGGCAGGGTGCGGGGCGGCCCCTGGGGACACGGTGTGGCGGCAGCTGCGATCAGCGGCGGCACACGGGTCAGGGCATAGATGCCTTTCAGAAGAAAAAGGTGGGAGGTTTTTAGCACAACAGCGAGCTCTGGGAGGAGCCATCCAGTGGAGCGGCAGCGGGTCATGGCGGCGCAGGTGGCGATCCGGGTACAGCAGGAGGGGGGCGGGATACAAAAACACGGACAGCAGGAGGGGGGCGGGATACTATGGGAACAAAAACACGGACAGCGGGAGGGGGCGGGCGGAAAAAAAACCGGCGAGAACGAGGAAAGAGCAGCCTACCTCAACTTTACCAGCAGGAAAATGGCGGCCTCAAGCTTTAGAAATTTTTTGGATTCGGGGGCGTGTTCGGTGTTCTCAGAATGGGCGTGGCCTAAAAGTGGAAGGAAGAACACCGAACACACCTTCAAATTCGAAAAGGACGGAGCCTATTCGGAGGGACAGCTCTCTCCTCCAATGGCTGGCCTCCGTTTAGGAAGCCAGCCAATGGGAGAGAGGCAAAAACAGAGGCGGGACAAATAGTCCACTCTAAGAAACATTAAATCTCGGTACTTCCGGTTCTGCCTTTGGCAGACCGGATATTACCTCAACCTAATAAAGGAGATCCTGAAAAATACCTTAATGCGACATCCTTTAGTTCACAGTACAGAATTAAAAAATTCTTGCGCTTTCACCTCTGAAGTGAAAACATATGTTTAAGTATCCTTTATACTTTTTAGCCTAGCCAAGCCAAGATGAATGCCTGCATCTGCAGCTCTTGAAAAGGCTGAATCAATTATTGTAAAAGTCATCTTGCCTCTAGTTTAACAAAGTCTGGCCTAACAAAAAAAGATAACCATTAAAGTAACACCGGGCGGAGACCTCCGCTCTGCCCATGGAGTGTGCAGAGATTTGCCTACTCCAAGTTTCGCGGAGAACGCGGAGTAGACAAATCTGCCCACTCCGCAGCAGAGCGGAGTTGGTCAACCCCCGCCTCCACCCCCCCATTAAACAAGTTAATTAAAACCACTTACCTGTCCTGCGGCATCCCCGGGCTGCCCTCCTCCTCTCCATCTCTGCAAATCCTTGGGAAAACGTTTGTGCGAGAAATGTGCACGCGCGCATGCGCAGTTTTCCCAAGGATTTGCAGAGACAGCGAGGAAGAGGGGGAGGGCCGCTCGGGGACGCTGCAGGACAGTAAGTGGTTTTAATGTACTTCTTTTAAAGTAGTATAATTACTTGTCAATAATGGGGGGTGGGGGCCAGTAGCATAGTGGGCTCATGTAGTTTGTTCGCAACTCCTCGGCCCTGTGTGTTATTGTTATTGTTATTTGAGTTCTTCTATAGCGCAACGGCTACTCCAGTAGGAGTGTCCCGGCGCTTTAGCGAAGAGGTCCTTTAAGAAGAGAAAACATAACTGCAGAATAAAAGGAACAACAAAGTTAACTGGTAAACAGCCAGGTTTTTAATGCCTTTCTGAACGACATCAGACTAGGGGCCTGTCTGAGAGAAATGGGAAGCTCATTCCAGGCGCGCGGGGCCAGGTAATGAAAAGAGCGCCCCCCTTGTCTGGTTCGCTTGATGGACGGAACAACCATTTTAGACAAGGAGGCAGATCGCAACGTTCTGCTCGGCTTGTAAAGAGCAAGGCGCTTCCTAATGTACCTAGGGCCTGAGTCATGAAGGGCCTTGTAGGTCAGCGTCAGGCTTTTAAAGAGAGCCCTCTTGGCTATAGGAAGCCAGTGCAGTTCCTTCAACAAGTCAGAAGCACTAGCTCGTCTAGGGAGTCCATAAATAGCCCTGGCAGCTGAATTTTGGACTACTTGAAGTCTCCTCACGAGATATTTAGGGAGTCCTAGATAGAGGGCATTTGCATAGTCCAATCGCGACCCGACAAGTGCTTGGACAATGACCCTTCGATGGTTCATAGAAATCAAGGGGAGGAATTTCCTGAGCATCCGCAGGATCCCGAAACATTTCCCCGAAAGACAGGATATTTGAGGCCCAAAGGTTAACTCATTGTCAACAATGATACCTAGATTTTTAGCCTTGGTACTTGCATTAACCGGTGGAAACAGGTCTTGTGGCCACCAGCTTTTCCAGTTTGGTTCAGAGACACATCCAAAAAAAAGCAGCTCCGATTTATCGGAGTTGCATTTTAAGCCGTGTCTTTCGAACCAATCAAAGACTGCTTCTAGGCAGCCTCTGATGCGGATCCCATCGAACACCTCATTCTTGTCGTATGTGAACAAGAGCTGGGTGTCGTCAGCGTAAGACACGATCTGAGCGCCGAACGACTCCGCAACCTCTGCAAGGGGGGCCAGAAAGATGTTAAAGAGCAGGGGGCTAAGAATAGACCCCTGAGGGACCCCCACTTCCAGAGTTGCCATAGCTGCGGAGTGAGGTGGCGCCCAGATCGTTTGTCGACGGCTAGCTAGAAATGATTTGAGCCAGTTCCACACCGTCCCCCGGAGACCACAATCCCAGAGTCGAATTAGGAGGGTATCATGGGGAACGGTGTTGAACGCCGCCGACAGGTCCAACATGACCAACATGGCCTTTCCTCCAGTATCCAAGACCTCTCTGATGGCAGTGGTGACTTCAAGTAGCGCGGTCTCTGTGCTGTAATTCGCACGAAACCCAGATTGAGTGGGGTGCAACAGATTGTTATTCTCGATGAAGTCAGAGATAGATCTGTGCACATGTCTACGCCAATGGTTACATTAAAGTTAATTTCAGCTTCAGGCCTGGCTCTTTCAAATATCTTCTGTCTGACCAAAAAGTTCCCAAAGAAATCCAATATTGCTCTGGAGTTTTGTTGTGTAGCAGATGTGGATTGTCTCAGGGTTAAAGGAAAAGGACATGCTCTCTGGATCTGTATATCCCACCTCCAGTATTTTACATCTTAGAAGGTGTTTTTAAATGAATCTACCACAAAAACGCCCAGATTGGAGCCTTATCTACACCTTTGGTGAGTCCAACACTCTCAAATTGTTTCAGCATTGCCGAATTCTGAAAACCTCAAGTTTCCATTGTATACCAGACCATTGGTTTTCGGAGCACTCAACCTGTTTTTCTGTTTGAACAATGATGGATTCCTTTCCGAAGATAAGCTCTTCTACCTCCTTCATTCTGTTTGGAATGTCTGCACAGGACTTGGGTAACTTATGGACCACCCCCTGCATGGACCTGGATGTCTCTCCGCGTCTCATCACTGTGTGCCATCATTAAATGATAAATCGTGCTGAGAAATGATCCAGCACAACATGATAGATTGAGAGGATTGAATAAATCAAAGTGAGTCACCTTTTGCTTGCTCACAGGTGTCAAATGAAATGCTAAAAAGTCTTATTTCAGTGACGCTAAATCCATAGCTTCACTCTGTTTTGCCAGTACCCTATCCCGTTTTTTCACTATCCATTCATAGTCTTTAACTTTATCTGGAAAAAAAGATGCAAAGTCTAGATCTGAGTCTTCCGATTCTGAGCTATCTTCTTTTTTTGAGAGATCAATTGAAAGATTCCAGAGAGAAAAAAATTGTCATGAGCATCAGGTTCTTTAATAGTTGTTTAATGCAGCTGATTCCACCCTAGTTAAGGGTAGAGGGGCTCTTGTCACTTTTTACTATGACTTCAGAAGATTCCTCCATAAACAATTGTAGGGGTTGATCATGAGTAATATTTGCATATGAGTTTGAGAGTGGGAGTACTTTTAACCTATTTTTATCTCCTTTGCCATTAAAATAGAAGTACCTATTTTAGTTCCCTTTTCTAATTCCTTTACCCATAATTCAGTCACTCATTTTAATTTATCAAAATCTTCACAAGTTGTCTCGAGGTATAATACTAAGTGTGTATACAGAAGTATATCTTCTTGAAGCAATCTTACACTGTTATGAATCAATACTTTTTTCTTTGCTGAATAACTGCAGGATTGTTTTTTACTCTTGATAAAATGCCAATAAAATCTAGAGAAAAGAAAATCTTCACTTTTGTCTCTCTGCTGGCAGTTTTTAGGACTTTGTTTCCCAGAATGTACTTGCACATGGACATTGTTCTGGACGAGCTGCTCTGAAATCTCCAGCTTCTTAGGAGTGATAATTTCTTTTGGATTTCATTGCCACGCCGACCACAGACAGAATTGCTCCTGGTGGAGCGAGAGACCGAGCTGAAGGGAGAGAGGAGCAGAGGCAGTGACAGCCTCAGTCCAACCTAAATTCACAGTTAGACTTAAGTTAACTGCCAGGATTTCTGTACTGCTTTCAAGAGAAGGGATGGTACTAAGATGCCCTTCTTGCAATAACGCCACCCAATGATTAATTTGTAAAATATTAAGTGTCAGTGCCCAAGGTTTTGCTCAGAAGGTTGCTGCTGACGCTATGAATATCGGGGTGCCTAATACTACTTGTGATTCCACCTTATGCCACATTCATCCACCACCAGACATTCCCTGCCCTTTTATCTCACTCTTGCTGGTTTTCATTACTGCTTTCTCTATTTCTCACAGTTTTCCCGTCTTTATCTTCTCATTCTTTCCTCTGTTTATCTTTTTCTCTGTCTTGCTCTGGATCAAAGTTTGTTGAGGAAAAATAAGTTCTGGTCCATAAAAAAAGAGTGCTGGTGGCCCCCACCTGCCACCGCCGGCTCAATTTAAGCACTGCTATTGCCACAGCTGTCTTCGATTTCTGCTTCAAACCTTCCGAGGATCTCTGCTGTAACTTTGTTTCTGTTGCAGGCATGGACTCCTGTCCACATTCTGCGTGGAGGCAGGAGCAGCTCTCCAACCGTACCTCAGGTGTGGACACATCTCCAGGAGATGCTCTCTCACAGGGGCACCATTGCTATTTTTGGACGTGACTCGCCAGTAAAATGGGGGGGTGGAGGGCTCAGATTTTCCAACTATAATGCTGTCATAAAATGTAAATAGACATTGTACACAAGCAGGGCGCATGAGATGGGCTAAAGGGGCAGTGGAAAGAGGAAGGAATGCAGATTGGTAGGGGTAGGGTGCTAGGTGAGAGAAAGCCCAATATTTTGGAAAATATCCAACATTTTTTAAGACCTTCAAAACTTGGAGTGGGAGAAAGTGTATGTGCGTTTGTTTTGTGTGTACATAGATATTCCTGGTAAAATCCGACAAACTCCTCACGATTGCCCGACTAATGGCACCTGGGCCCAACTATTTATATGAAAATACATTTATTTCCCCCCACCCTCCCCCTCAAAGATACGCCCCTGGTTACTCCTGCAGCAGCCCATGCCTGTTTAGGAGTTCTTGGTGCAATTGTAGAGTGGAGCGAGTTAGATTCCAGTTTGAAGACACTACTTGACCCTCCTTTTATAATTTAACAAATGAAGATCATTGGAATCGAAATTCTAAAGCAACAACAAAAAATTCAAGAAAAAAAGACCGCTGTATTTTTATTTAGCAGGCAAAAATCAAAGGATGGGAGGTTATAAAAAAAAATAGGTGTCGTCAAAAATATATAAATCAATAGCCGACTTTAATATATGTGCACTTGGTGTCTGTGTGTGCAGTAGGATTATTAGTAACCTTGATTCCATCTCCGTGTCCGCGCGCTGCCGCGCGAGCCGGGTCCCCGGGGAGCGAGAGAAGAAATTAGGAGGGCCAATTCCTCTCCTGATTGACACCTGGGTAAACATTACAAGAGGCGGACGAGAGGAGATCAATAGTCCCTGCTTCTAGCGCCGTTTCCAGGCATGGAGATGCATTAAGGAAAGAATTAAAGGGGCCCTCCCGAGGGCGCGCGCGGAGCATGTCTCTGGAACTGAAGAAATGGGGGAGAGGGGGCCGCCTGCTGCCTGCTTCCGAGCGGGGTCGGCCCAGTCAAGTGGCTGCGGGGAGGGGCTTACAAATGAGCAATGTGACCCTGGCGGGGCGCGTCTTTGAAGGCGGATTCAATTGGTACCGGCTCAGCTGATGGGGCGCGGAAGGTGTTAGCGTTCAAAAGCCGCTTGATCTTACATTAGCTGGCGGCATCCTGTATCCGCCTCTCAAGGAACTTGTGTTTGCATCCCGGGAAATCAAACTCCGCCTCTTAATCCCAACACCTGTGATAACAATGTTCTCTTAATTCCTGCCTCAAAGTACAAGGAGTGAAGGATTACATAGGCACCGAGGATGAGCTGTTCTGTTCTTACCTTGTAGTTAGCTGAGAAAAGCATAGGGTGCCTTAGAGGTAGGAATCCCCCCCACACCCTTCCGAATTAGGCATTCCCGGTAAAAAATGGACATCCTTGTATATACAGGTCATTCGTGCATATGGTGGGCACCACTGTCACATGGTGCCCCTGCCTGGACTGTTATGCCCATTCCTTCCATTTCTTGCATCTCTTGCATCTACTGGCCAATCTTGGCATATGGTGGCCGTTCCAGATGGAGGGAAACTTCCCCTGGAGTTGCCAACTCTGGAATTTGATGTCTGCCCCTGACATAAGAGTTGCACGCAGTAGCCATATCCGATAACCAGTGAGGATGTTATGTTATGTTATTTTAGTTGTAAAGTTTGTAAAGCACTAATTTATACCCAGAAGTGTGTCCAAGGGCTAGGGCCAGTTTAAAAAGACCAACAAGAGCTATACATGGGTTTAGGCAAAAAGAGAGGCTTTGAGCTGCATCCTAAAACAAGATGGTGGTCAATCGCTGTCGGGAGAAGAGGTAGATCATTCCATAATTTAGCAGTCAGGCAGTTAAAGGCATGGTCACCACAGTGAGATTTTTAAAAATTGGTATTTAAAGGTCATTTTCAGATGCCAAATGGGGCAGCTTTGCACAGTTGCTTTGTGCTGTCCCAAGGCAGCACCATCATTCACAGACTGGGACGTGCCGCTCTACGACAGCAGCGACTATGGCACACCACGGTGTCTCAGGTAAGTGGAGGCAGCCCCAGCACAGTCAAGGAGGCTGCGGTGGAGTCGAGGAATTCACAGCTTGTTGAATCATGCATCTTGGGTTCTTCCTCCGACCCAGACAAAACCAATCATTCAAACGAAGTGCCGACTTCTGGTTCCAACAGTGAGTACATTACATCTTGGTGCAAGCCTCTTGTCAATGTGGTCCTCTGGCCCTCTTGGTTTCTCTTTTGTGGAGACCGCAGACTGGTCTCTTAGCACCATGTGGCTTTTTAGTGCTTGCTCTTGCAATAAAACTCAACTAGAAACGAGTTCCTTAGTATCCTCTGTCCACTGGAGGTTTGCAATCTCACTCCTGCTGCATGGTCACTACATGATCCTTAGGTGTCACCCTCGTAGAGCTGTGCATGTCCTTCATGGGCGCGGCAAGGGATTCCTGGGTTGTCCCGCCTCTGCACCTTCATGGCCCCTGTCCTGAACAGCATCTTGCTCGTCCATTGCCCACCTGCGCATTCAGCCAGCTCTCATCCTCGAAGCAGTGTTCTATACAGCTGAGTCTTTGTCAAAGTTTCCAGATTCCCGGTTCTAAACCTGGCAAGGAGAGTTGGCCGTACAAAACCCCAACCCTGCAGCACAGAGGGTTTCTCAGACACCACTGGTGAGGAGACCCCAGACTCCTGTTAAAGAAATCTTGGCACACTGGATAGGCACTTCTGCCAACTCTTTATACTACAGTAGTTGTATATTTCAAGAGTCAGCTCTAAGTTTGGTTTTAGGCATTTCTGCTTTTTTGCTTATTTCACTAGGAGTGGTCCAGCACAGGTCTTTGTTCAATGGTGCTAGTAGGATGATGGGGTGGAGCTGAGAGTCTTTAGTCAGGAGAGACTCACAACAAGGATACAAAAGAAAGTGAAGGAGTCCCAGGTAAATACCTGTTAACCTGTGAGATGTAGCCCTTCCAGCGAACAATGGGCCAGAAAAGTGCTGGGGAAACTCCATAAGTTTCCGAGGGCCTTCTGTTTTCTGTCCTCCACACCCAAACTTCTGACCTACTACAAAGGATCCCTGGTAGTGGGATAACACAAATATGATTTGGCCTCTCTGCATAATATGGTGAGGGGCCCCAGAAGCACTTATATTTCACTAATATCCATAGCCCTGATGCTGAATGATGCCCCTCTGGCGATTGGGACCACCCCGTGCCACTAGGGCTGCAGGGAGCTAAATTATGCTCCCCTGGAATGTCCTAGGGGAGTGCTGCAATTCCTATGTGCTATCTGGCCGCTCTCCAACACACGAGCTTAGGTTCCACTTGCATGTGGCAAAAATAACACTGATTCCAGTGTAGCTCTGGCCACATGTACCGCATAGACTCCAGAAATACATCTTTCATACATGCAGAAAGGTGAACACATACAAATCCATCTCCCACATGTATGGGTCAAGGATGCAGGTGAAGGGAACTGGGAGACTAATTTAAAAGTGTGAGAGGCTAGTAGGCAATTCTCCCTAACACAAACAGGTAACAAAGACTTGGCTTACTGGTTTAAATGGTATCACTCACACCAATATTAGTCATCTACAGCCCAGCGAGCTGATGGCAGTGATGCTCAGTAGGGTAAGTGTACTGCTTACCTGTGTCTTCATGCCACAAAGAACTTTGTTGTACTCCCTCTTGGTATGCACCGCCACCCCTCTGCCCTTCCACCCCATGGTACAGGCCAGGCTAGAATGTGATAACATTCCACAGCTGACTCCAGCTGACTGGAACCTGTGATGGTGTTAAGACGGAATAAAGAAGACTCTTCTAAATATCATGTGTACTTGGTCTTTGAAACAAATTTCTCTGTGTTTCAGTTTGTCACAAAAATCCTCCAGCACAGACACACACACATATCACTGTGTGTCCTGGGGGGGTGGCGGGTTTAAAAACCTACAGCTTGCTACATGGATCAGGGGTCCTTTCTCTGTCCCAACGCCAGATTATTTGAAATGCTTGTTTTCAAACCAATATCATTGGGGAATTGTGTTATAAAATGCACCTTTTAACGATTTCCCAAGATGTTTATAGTTGTTTTAGACAGGAAACACCCCACAACTACTCGAGAGAAGGGTTGGCTTGCTTGGCAGATTATGAACTTTTGCAATATTTAAAGAGTAGTCATTCAGAACTCCTATAAAAACTATTGTTTTAGCTCCATTTCTTACGGAAATGGTGCTGGGTAAAATGCAGCATTTTGTTTCAAGATTTTCTCGGGGTGAGAACCTTTTGAACTCTCTAGAGATGGGAGTAGACGGTGGGACTTAAATGTCTGTATTTGGGTGGGACTATCTCCCCACAGCTGGAAGGATGTAAGGATCACCAACAGAGCTTTAAGTGAACCAGTACTCACTAGTACCGAGTACTGGCCCTTTTACATTTTCTCCCCTTCGGTACCAGAATTTCTCCTCGGACAAGGAGTGTACTGGTATGCATAGGCTGGACCTGATTGCTAAACCAGCCATTTGGGGACCGGCGATGGGCCGGTGCCCGAGGCCCATCCCTGTGCTGTTTTCTTTTTGGTTCAGTGGTGCCACTTTTGAAAATGTTTGTGTTGAGCTGTGTTGTCTGGGTCGTCAGTGGATCCGTGAGGCCTAATCGCCCTCTCTGGAAGCCTACAGCAGGGATAGACAGTATCTTGTAACTTCCCCACCTCTTGGTGGGGGGCTGGCATCTTCCTCATCAGTCCCCTGCTGGGCCGACCCATTAGTGTACGAGGCTGACTTGGGCTGGCAGATCTTGGTGGTAGTAGCAAATATTCAAGGTGTGCATATTGAGATGGGGAGGGAAGATAGAATGATCGTCAGAGCTCAGCTGTAGAGACATTTTCACCTTCTCTCCTCAGTGTTTGAGGCGGTGTGTTCTTAATCTCACCCCCTCCCATGGCCGACTGCCACATGAGAAGAGTAGGGTGGGCACCTCACTGGAGACCAGGTTGAAGGCGGCCATTTCACATCCTCACCTCCTTGTAGGAGGGGGCATTGCACTGCCCCGTCAGGCCCTCTGCACATTCATGATCCCTGCTGAGCTCTTCCTGCGAACCCACAGACCTTGGGACTATCCCAGGAGGCGGCAAGGAGGGAGAACAAGAAGGGAGAATTTAACAAGGGCAGAGAAAAGGGTAGAAGAGAGGCTGAAGGTGCAGACAGAGTGGGAGAGCTTTGGGAATAATGGGGATAGGAGGGATGATAAGACAGGGATTGGGCTTTGTAAACAGTAAGATGCACAAAAAGACATGAAGAGTGAAAATTAGAAAGAGAAAGTGCTGGATGGAGAGGTTGTACAATTATGCAAAGGAGGGATAAGAGATACTTACAGTGAGAGAAACAGAAGTGAATGAAAGAGTATTCGAGAGAATAGAGATGATGAAAAGGGAAACATGAAGGATGAGAAGTAGAGAGATAACGGTTGTGTGAGAAGGAGAGAATTCTGTGTGTACACGTGCATAAAAGAGGGAGCGAGCGAGATAAGGGAAGGAGGACTTGTGCCTGCCTAACTGGCTGCTCTTGCTGGGGGTATGCTAGTGGTGTGCTTTAATTTTCTGTGATGCAAACTGTGTTTTTTTGTAGAGGATGACAGAGTGCT
Source organism: Lissotriton vulgaris (assembly GCF_964263255.1). Lineage (NCBI taxonomy): Eukaryota > Metazoa > Chordata > Amphibia > Caudata > Salamandridae > Lissotriton > Lissotriton vulgaris. The sequence continues at coordinate 1,705,038,795 of NC_141693.1, forward strand.
TTCATAAAGTGCTTCACTTTCAATTTTTCTTAGCACTGTCTATAAAAGTGTCACTTTTACTCAGTTTAAAAGTACTCAATAGTCCTAGCTCAGAAGTATAATTTAGCTTTGCCTTTAATAGAACACTTCACCAGCAGGCCATAGCAGATGTCAGCAGCAGTCGCAGCTCATCAAGCCCTCTTGATGAAGCATTTTACTAGTAAGAACATCCAACATAACCTTGCCACCTTCATGGGATGGTTCACAAGGCCCCTACTCTGACTGCTACCTATGACCTAGAACTGGGCAGTCAACCAAGCTAATCATACCCTTCTCCAGCCTTCGGAGCACACCAGGGCATTTATAATATGTCCAATGAGTTCTGCCAATTCTAAGCCGTGTTACTGACTGCTACTTAAAAAAGGCTTTTAATAGGACAGCAATGACATTTCTAAACACACTGGTAATAGTTTAATGCGACAATGTCTGAATTTCTAATAATGTTCTTAATGACGTTGGTTGATGTTTGCGGATCTCATCCCATCCCCAGCAGTAAGAACATTAAAGTTTCCCGCCTCAAACCCCCCATGACTCGGCCACCTTCCCCACTCTCCAGCCTTCCAGTCCAGGAAGACAGTGGCGAGAGACGTTTTAAAGAATGTGCAATTTGTGCAATTACAAACGCCCCCCAACTCCCACGGTGCTGCCTGATAAAGTTATCTATTGCTCTTTTTTTTCCTTTAAAAACCTCTCTGCCTACCTCACTCTTCTTATCCATGTTTCACCACTTTCTGCCTTTCCGTCCACCTCTCTTTCTCTACTTCGCCTATCTTTGGCTCACATCTCTACCCGTACAAGACCTCAGCTATTCTACCTTTCCCCTTTTCTTTCCCTCGCTCCCCACCACCCCTCAATTTCTATTTTTAGCCTTTCAACCTCATTTCTGTCTCTCTGAATCTGTATCTCTGTTCTGGCACACTTGTTTGGTCACACTGGGATGAATTTCAAAATATTACCTGGTACTGAACTCTTTATGTACTTAGCATGTTCCTGGCCACAATATCACTTTAATTAATAACTAGATCTTTGTGCTTTCTAGTCAAAGGTTCGATCACCATAAAATTGCATAGAGGGTGTGTGCGCCCGCTATAAAGCACAGCATGCAGCACACAGATCTCAGACTTGTTTTTATGTAGATAGCTGAGTTGATTACTGATTTTGTTGCAGAGATCCTTTTCCCAATTTAAAATCCTCGTCATACCGCTTAGTGAGGTATGGCCCTGCAACAAGGCGCAAACGACAAGGTATATGTTTAGAACCTTACCATTTTTTTCTCAATCTTTTGTTTTTGTAAGGTTGCTAAGGAGAGTTACTGTGTACAGTAATGATCATATATTAGTAAGTGCTATATAAACAGAAAGTAGTGAAATAACATAGATGGACACATCCGACATTCTTACAATCATACAGATTTCTTGTATACAAAGCTTGGAGAAGTCAAAAACCTAGTCTGCCCCTTTCCCCACCCTTATCCCCGCCCAAAACTTCACATCCAGTCCACACTCATGTTGGTGAGTATCTGCCCTCATTTTTTCTCCATTTAAGGCACTGATCACAAGCACCCACTGGCAGCCTATCTCAAAATCCTACAGGAGTGATGGCCCACATGCATCATTGTGTCATTTTGCATTTCTTAATTTGCGAAAAATAAGGAATCGCAAATTAAGAAGTGCAAAATGCTATGCATCATTTTTTTCGGTATTTCTTTGTGATTCGGTAAAAATCGCAATTTTTACCGAATCCCAAAGAAATACCGAATTCTTAAGTTAATTTTCGCAATTCCCATTGATTCCTATGGGCCAAAAGGCCCATAGGAGTCAATGCAAATTGCGAGTGGCACTTAGAAAATTTCATGGGTGCAGGGGGGTGGTCCAAAGGACCCCCCCATGCACCCCTGAAATGTATTTTTCGCATCATGTTGCACACACACATGTCCTAAGGACATGTGTGTCCGTAACATGAATGTTGAAAAAAAAGCATTTTCAACATTTTAAACACTTTTTCCAAATTTACCGAGTGGTTCAACCACTCGGTAAATTTGGCACCCTATTTGCGAATTTTCACTTTTTAAAATAATGATGCATTGCTTTTAAGAAATCGCACATCTGCGACTTCTTAAAAGCACCCGCAATTTTAGAATTCGCAAACATGTTACGAATTCTAAAATTGCTTCATGCATCCCAAAAAGCACTTTTGCATTCGCAAACGGCCGATTTTAAGGAATCGCACCGTTTGCGAATGAAAAAGTGCTTGATGCATGTGGGCCGATGTCCCTTGCACAGGCAGATCCGAAACGCTGCCCTTCATCCCGGTGGAGCCTGTAACCACATTTCTCCTATGCCCAGCGCCATGCTGCCTCCCCCTCTTCACATTTGAGGAGCCACACCGTGACCCTCATGTCCAGACCAGAACAAGTTTTATTCACTACATCTGGCGCCACATCAGTAAAAGTGCCAAAGCCAAAGTTGTGTAACGTAACTGGTGCTCATGTAAAGCCCTCCAATACCTTTGGGTCGAGCTCGTTATACAAAACTTCAACAAAAAAAAGCTTTGTGGACTTGAGCTGCGATATGTTTCTTCGTCTACCTGTGGTGTGCCTGTGTGCTGCTGTTCCTAGGAGCTGCCTGGCCATTTGATTCCTCTGTTCTTACTGTGTTCCTTCCTCCAGCCTCCCAGGTGCACAGAGCCACCGTTCTCAACAAAGGGCTTTATCTGGGACTCTCCCGCGTGCTATCTGCGAGGGATATCTGTCTCGCGCTCTATTCATAGGGAGGCTGCAAAATCCGCCTTGGGGATTGGCCAGACCGGGCTCTTAAAAGTCATCGCGCTCAGATATATCCGTTCCCTCTTCTTGCCTTGTATAGTTTCGCGACTTAATCTGAGAGCACTTTTTCTCATATGCCCATTTGGTCTTTTCAGCTGTGACAGCCGGCCCCCGAGAGCACATCTTACAACAGTTTGTCGCTTCGTTGCAGTAAATGCTGCACGCTGTAACGACGAGGCCTGCTTACTGGGGCGATTGCTAATTGCCAGGAAATCCATACTTGGAATGTCGGGCCTCATTATATTCTTTCACCAGTGTATCCTCAACTTCCAACAACTAAAACAAAAGAGGCGATTTATGTTGTTGAAACCAGTGCCTGCTTTGTAGAGGATACATATAGGCCCACATGCATCATTGTTACATTTTGCACTTCCTAATTTGCGAAAAATAAGGAATCGCAAATTAAGAAGTGCAAAATGCTATGCATCATTGTTTTCGGTATTCATTTGGGATTCGGTAAAAATCGCAATTTTTACCGAATCCCAAATGAATACCGAATTCTTAAGTGCATTTTCGCAATTCCTATTGCTTCCTATGGGCCAAAAGGCCCATAGGAGTCAATGGGAAGGCATCAGCAAATTGCGAGTGGCACTTTGAAAATTTCATGGGTGCAGGGAGGGGTCCAAAGGACCCCCCCCATGCACCCCTGAAATGTATTTTTCGCATCATGTTTCACACACACATGTCCTAAGGACATGTGTGTGTGAAACATGAATGTAGAAAAAAAAACATTTGCAGCATTTTAAACTCTTTTTCCAAATTTACCGAGTGGTTCAACCACTCGGTAAATTTGGCACCCTAATTGCGACTTTGCACTTGTGAAAGTAATGATGCATTGCTTTTAAGAAATCGCACATCTGCGACTTCTTAAAAGCACCCGCAATTTTAGAACTCGCAACAATGTTACGAATTCTAAAATTGCTTCATGCATCCCAAAAAGCACTTTTGCATTCGCAAACGGCCGATTTTAAGTAATTGCACCGTTTGCGACTACAAAAATGCCTGATGCATGTGGGCCATAGTGCTCATCGCATGCCAGCGCCAAGAAACCCTTGGCTACTGGCTGCGCGCTATAAGAATCACAATCAATCAGCGTCGTCTCGAGGCGGGTATGAGTCGATAGATAGGCACTGTGATCGAAACCCCCAATGATTGATAGATTGGGAACATTTCTATAGCGCAGTTAACAGATCGAGCTGTGTGACTGCTGCTTATCGCACCAGGAGCAAGAGAACTCTACCAGGGGACAGCTTTCAGTTGCTTCTGAAATGATTAAAAAAACTGACGCGTTTGTACTCAGTCAGAACCAGTACATACATGTGCAAATTCGCTTACTCTTTCCAAAAAAGGTTTCAGGCACACAAGTGGTCGGGGCCAACGTGTGTATATTAATATTTTGTTTTCACAAAATTAGAAAATATACTCGCCAAGCGATGTACTCACGTTAAGTACACTATCGTTGGGCAAAATAATTATATCTATATATATATATATATGTCTGTATGTATCTGGCGGTCGACAGTAGGTATTTATAGTTACTTGTTTCTATTCAAAAAGTGTTTGCAAAAAGTGTTTTCACCAGGGAATACCTCTGAAGAGGGAGTTGGCCCGAAACGCGGCATGCATCAGGCATGTTTTGGCAGGAGAATGGATTGCCACAAACTGCTTTCTTTGAGGATAAACCAGCTGGGAGAGCATTTCTCTTGGGGGCAGCCTTTTTTTTTCCAAACATTATTGTGGCTGGCCAGATCGCGAAATGCACCACCGTAGGATTGTAGCAGGGCCACTGCCTGCCTATTGAGGCGGACACGGAGTGGCGCAGCTGAACACAGATTAAAAAAAGATGGTCTGTTGGAGTCCTCGACATTTGATTGTTTTGTTGGCAGATGGGGCGATGACAGCCCACATGGGTTTTACTTTTACTGCACTACAATACCCAGGAATCACAGCATTTGCCATTTGGACCTTCCGGACTATGGAAATAAAAGAAGGGATATTTTTCATCAGTGCAATTGTCGTTCGCGCAATAACTCACTGTCCACAACTTCTTGGTTAGCATGAAAAGCCACTTAATTAAGACAGGTGCAAATTAAATTCTGATCAAACATCTTGCAATTCATTATTTAATAAACCAAAAGTCCCTCAACTTATCTTGGCATCCTTATGAAAGATGAAACCCCCACCAAGTTAACCCAAACAAACCCAGAAGCAACTGACTCTTGTTGATACCCCCCTCCTTTCCTTTAACTGCCCTTTGAGGATGGACCAACCCGCTTCAGGCTGCCCACCCCCTAAAAAAACCGCCTACCAACTAACAATGGACCTAGACCTGTCTTAGTAAGGCAACCAGGAAAAAACAGCTTTGGCAGTACCCAAAGCGCATAAAAAACAACAAACAAACAAAACAGGGCTGGAAAAGAGAGAAACAGGAAGGGTGGGTGGGGCAAAAACAACTTACGCAACCCACCTCCCACCTGCACAGTTCCCTTCCCGCCCTTTCTACCCCAATTTATACCTCTTCCCCTCCGCTTCACAAAACTAATCACCCCCCTTGCACCTGTGGCCAGTTCCCTCGCGCAAACCAACCCAGGGGAGAGACTGGCTCACGCACGGCTCCCCTGGGTCCCCCCTCGCGCAATAACCCACTGTCCACAACTTCTTGGTTAGCAAGAAAGGCCACTTTATTAAGACAGGCGCAAATTAAATTCTAATCAAACATCTTGCAATTCATTATTTAATAAACCAAAAGTCCCTCAACTTATCTTGGCATCCTTATGAAAGATGAAACCCCCACCAAGTTAACCCAAACAAACCCAGAAGCAACTGACTCTTGTTGATACCCCCCTCCTTTCCTTTAACTGACATTTGAGGATGGACCAACCCGCTCCAGGCTGCCCACCCCCCTGAAAAAAACGCCAACCAGGAAAACCGAGTAGAGTTTTCCTGCCCCACCAAGAGAAAGCCGTCAAGCCCGACCCGTAGAGCACCCCAGAAGTTCATCCAACATCTTAGAAATCAAATCCCGCAATTCCAGTAAATAGAAAGCCTGCCCCATCTGAGAAAGGTGGACCCCATCCTCACGGAAAAGATGCCCCTCAGTAAGCTGTAGATGAGTGTGAGATAAAAGGTGAACACCCACTCCCTCACAAAATATTCGCCTAGCTCTATTAAGTTTCCTCCTTGCTCGTTCAATAGCTGCGTGATTTCGTGCTCCTCTCCAGTGCAACCGCAGTACGAATTCCGTCCAAATCACCATGGTGCTCTCCCAGGTGAACTTGATCACCGCCAGATCCAATTTCATTAGTTTCAGCAAAGTCAGGCCAGATAAGGCTACAAGATCATTCTCGCTGAGGTGAAGGACCAGCAAATCTGGAACCCCCCCCTCCTACGCATAGCGCTGACAACTAAGGAAACAAACCCCCCCAACGCAGTCCCCCTTTACCACTCCATACCACCTCGTGGTTCACACTGTTGAGTCCAAGTGATCTCCCACAAATCTGTTGCTCAGCATAAACCACAGCCCATTTAACAAAGGAGTGTCCCACAATCCAAGTCGTCCGTTTACCTTTCGCAATCCTGTGCAATGGACCTAGGCAGAAAAACAGGGGTTAACAAGAAAAGAAGACAGCTAACTACTTCCTAACATACTTTTCGCAACATTTGGCCGCCATCTCCCAATTCTGCGGATTTGTGACCAGTCCCACCCTAATCTGGCAGCCTCAGTCGCTGCTCCAATACGGAAAGAGTGCGTTCCAAAATGCAATGGATTCTCCCCCAAATTCAGCAACACCTTCCTCAAAACAGCCAACAACTGAGCAATAGAAATTGGACTCCCCTCAGCATGACAAAATATTATACCAGGTTTGAAACAAGAAGAGTCCTTGATAACCTCCCATTCCCGAACCGGGCAACAAAAATCCAAACCACTCCTGCCCAAGAAAACCCATTTGCCCCAACCCAACTGATCCGTCTTAGAAGCCCTCAGCCAAAAGCCTCAACCTGTTGCCTTCCACAAAGACCTCGTTACTAGTCACCCAGCCCTGTTCCTCAAACGCAGTAGCTCCGAAGCCCTAAAAGCCCCAAAAAATAACCATAAAAAACACAACCTAAACTTTCCACACTCAAAAACATGGTAGCAGCAAGAAGACAACTGAGTCAACATCCTCTGTAGCAAACCAAAAGTCACTGGCTGCCGCAAACGCTTAGAACTAGCTTGTTGCCTACCCAAACCCCTTCAGAACCTTTTTCACCAAAACCCCTCCCACAGGACCCTTCCCCCACCGCAGCTGCCCATAAAAAGAAATGCCATCCAGTTTACCAGAGATAGTGGTATGGGAAAGATCTTAATCGATCAGGTGCAAAACAAAACTCAACAAAAACTGTTCCTCAGAAATCCCCCCATGAAAAGGAAAATCGTTACCATAGGCCAAGAATTCCTGCCATGCTTGTAGATAACCCCCTCTCGTAGAATCAGCCACTGAATTCTCAACCAACTGGACAATCCTCAATCGCCCCATGCCCATACGTACTGTGGAATCTGAGTCTTGTTGAGCTCTGCCCCAGGAGCCAGCCTGCGGATTTCCTCCCACTGAAAACGAGACAAAGAGTCTGCTACACAATTATTAACTCCTGGAATATGTCTCGCCTTGAAGATAACATTCAGCTGTAAACACCTTAGCATTAAAGCATGCAGCAACCTCAACACTCGCAAGTCCTTTGCCCTTTGCCTGTTAATCAAATCAACCACCGCCAAGTTATCCACATGGAAAAAAACAGTGCTGTTCTGAAACTCCCCACCCATACGTACAAAGCCACCAGCAGGGGAAAAACTCCAAAAAAGCAATACTGCGACCTTGACACTGCCAGTGTAAAGGCCAACTTTCAGTGCACCAACGGCCCTTCCAGAATATGCCAAATCCTTTTGCACCAGAAGCATCCGTGTACACCTGTACCTGCCAAATCATATCTTCGTCCGCAAAAAACAAAGATACGCCATTGAAATCCTTGAGAAAAGTTAGCCAGATGGACAGGTCCGCACTGACTGCTGCAGAAATGCACACTCGATGATGTGGAAGAGAGGCCCCAGACAATGACATACCAAGCCTCCTACAAAATGTCCCGCCAGCTCTAACTACCCTACAGGCAAAATTCAGGTAGCCCAACAATTTCTGTACTTTTCTAACCTCCAATTTACGCTCTCCCACCACTGATAATAAAAAGGTAGACATTTCTTGAACCTTGTCCACTGGCAGTCTTGCAACTATGGCCAGAGTGTCACTTTCTATACCCAAAAAAGTCAGGGTTGTGCATGGTCCCTCTGTTTTGTCATGAGCTAAAGGCACACCAAGTTCTTGAGTCATAGCCTGAAAAGTTTGAAATGCCAACAGACACTGCCCGGTATTGTGGACACCAATGAACAAAAAATCGTTCAAATAATGGCAAACTAGCCCATGGCCACTGATGGAAGTAAAATGCCACTGTAAAAAAGTGCTAAAGGTTTCAAATAGGGCACAGGACACCGAACACCCCATGGGCAAAACTTTATCCACGTAGAACTCCCCTTGGAAATTCATCCCCAGCAGGCCAAAATCAGAAGGATGAATGGGCAAAAGGCGGAACGCCGACTGGATATCACTTTTTGCCAATTGCGCTGCCCTGCCGGCAGATCTCACCAACCTCAAAGCATCATCCACCGAGGCGTAAGACAGACTAGAATCCTCAGGGGCAATAAAATCATTAATAGAAGAACCCTTCGGGCCAAGACAAATGATGGATCAAGCGGAACTCCCCAGCCTTCTTCTTCGGTACCACCCCCAGAGGAGAAACGATCAAATCAGGCAGTGGACAATGAACAAAAGGACCAGCAACCCTACCTGACTCAACTTCAGCCCGCAACTTCTCCTGCACAACCTGGGGAAATTCTTTAGCAGACTTTAAGTTATCAGACCACCTGCTCTGACGCGGGCCTTGATATCCGATCCGAAAGCCCACCTTGAAGCCCCAAAACAATCTATTGGCCTCGTAAGTGTCCGTGTAATCTGCCAACCACCGCTCCAAAACCTCCACCCTAATAGGTGTAGGAGCTTTTTGTGACAAACTGAAAAGACTGGCCTCTACCTCTCTGTCCCCGACCTTGGTCACCAAATCTCTGTCCTGGGAAGCATTGAGTGAGAGGGTGCTGGCCTCCACCTTGGGAGCACTCATGATTATATCTACAGAACTGCCTACTGCAAAATCCTTTGTTATAATTCCAACATGCCCCAAAGACTGCTGCCTGCCCCCTGCCAAGAACGCCCGCCCAGTCTGGGCGGGACGAAATGGAAAGGACTGATATGTCACTGGCAACCCAATAACCGTGTGGGTAGTAGAAGGTGGCTGTGAAGACGCCATCCATTGCAGCCATAACTCCGAGTCCACATCACCCCAAGGACGATCAGGAAAAATGCTCATTCTAGCTCGGAATTCCTCATCATAGGAGAGCCAGGCATATCCCCTAAAATAACTGTGCGCCTTTCTAATAATGTCCATATACTTGAGCATGGCTACCGCTCTATCCTGGTGCTGTTCACAATAAACACTGGCGTAAATAAGGAATGCAGAAGTCCAATTCTCAATTGATTTTTGGGACCCTAGGCCAACGAGCTAACTCCCACTCCTCCTCCTTAGACCCTTCCTTGGCCTGAATATCACAATGTAGTAATTTAAAGACGTCAACAAATTCTTGACTAAGCATGGGCGAATTTTGCGAATCTGGCGTTCGCGAATTTGCGTATTTGTGAACTCGAAATCCGCAAAATCCGCGAATTCTCGCGAATTTTTTTGTTTTTATAGTGTTCGCAAGGGTATCTGCCAGTTCGCGAGGATTTTGTACCAGTTCGCAATTACGAACTTACTTGTCGGCACGCAGCGGTCGCGACTATGTTGTTTCTACGTCTGGTTCATCATCACAGGTTCACAGCACCCTCTGTTTCAACACTGCCACCTCTGTTTCACCCATGCCACCCTCTGGTACATCAATGCCACCCTCTGGTTCATCATCATCACTGTAGATTATGGAGGGAAAAAGCAAGCACACCTGCCCTGCTTCAACTGACATGAATTCATTTGGGGTTGATTTATTAATGTGTCACTGTTTTAAAATTCCAGTCTGGCACCTGCTTCCTAAACTGTAATTTGCTTTCTGTTGCATTTTTTTTTCCAGGACCTTTGTGGCCTACTTGTAGCTATTCTATGATCCGGCTGTGAGGGTCAGAGCAGGGTCATACAATTGTTGCAACTAGCAACTGAACTCTGGAGGGGCCCCAGTCAGGAAGCACTACAGGGAATGGTTACTAATGATGAATTTGAACTTTTGCACCTGCTGAGTGCTTTCAGTTTAGCAAAACTCGTTTTTCTGCAGAACAGCAAATGTAATGGCCCAAACAAACTTACTTGTGAAAATTGATTTCTAATCCAAAAGTGATCCAAAGAAAGTCAAAAGGCCTCAAATCCAAAAAAGGGCAGGCAAATGTCAACCCGAGGAGTTATTCTGATAAAAATCATTATTTTCAGAAGGTCTATGCTGCTTGCTAGTGGATTTCTTGTGCAGAATTGCAAATTTTGTAATTTCGCGAGTGCGAGATTGTTGCTGCTCGCCGCACCTACATGTTCGCAATTGCGAACTTACGCCGCACGCCGCAAAATTGTATCACCAAGAAAAAAAAATCCGCTGCGTGCGAATTTGCGGATTTTCGGTAAATTCGCGAGCGTTCGCGGATCGCGAATTTACCGAAAATCCGAAAAATCCGCGAGCGGAACGGATTTTCCGCCCATGCTTATTCATGACTCCAAATTCTGTTCTTAGTCTTGTCCAACAAATGAGAGCCTAATGGCATGCCAATCCCCATGTAAGGTAACTTCTTATGTATGTTCTTATCCTGTTCTGCCGCCTCCTTTGATGCAGCATCCCCACCCTTAGGTTCCGAGACCAACTGTGACAGTGCCCCCACCAGCTTTCCCCCCCTTCAGTAGCATGCCGCACAGGCAGCGTTTTCACAGCAACCTTCTCCACAATCATCTCATCCCCAATTCCAATAGACCTGGAATGCCTAGTATTTGTACCGGCCCCCTGTTGCCAAACAGACCACCATCCTGTCTTACCTCTTGGCAACTGGGATGCTCTCTGTTGAAAAGCCACAGGGTCCTCCTGCCATTTTGCAATGGACGAGGAGTCCCGTACATTGCTCGGTCTGCACTTGACACCTGCAAAACACTAGAAACACTTGATTTCCCAGCAGCACCCCTCCGGTCTGGGAGAAATGAAGCTAAGACATTACCACCCCTCCCCAACGGCCCCATCTCGTAATTCACTCTCCTCCAGGTCATCATTGTCCACATCCAAAACCATTGTGTCTCCGCATCCAACATAATCCCCACTGCCACCAGGCATTTCTCTGTCACCAATTCCAACATCATGAAATTGCCATGAAAAATCTGTAGGACCTGAGGTGGTGACTGCAGATGAAAGGAAACCCGCTCTAGATCTCCCTCCTGCGCACCCCCCTCCAGACTGAGCCGCAGCGTGCTCAGACCGCATCTTCCTTTTCCCAGCTGAAATCCTGCCCACCAAAGTGGTAACCGTGCCCTTGCTGCCGCTCAAGCCTGGGTGTTCCTGTGCAGAAAGCCCCAAACCCCCCACTGTGCCATCAGAAATTGCCGCTGACTCCACACCCTTGTCCAACCAGACCCAATGGCCGCCCACAGGAGCTGCGCAATGACCTCAAATCCCACCCCAGGGGGACCAGGAACCGGCACCTGAATCGACAATAGCCATGGCCTCTGTCGCGCTGCACCACCAAGTCTAACCAGCATAGGAGGTGGCTGTGACAAAAGGGGCAGCTGCACTGTGTTACCCTGCAACCCAATACCAGCCTGTAATGCTACTTGACCCCCACTGTGGGCCTGCCCAGCCACAGACCCAACCAAATGCACTGTGTCACCCACTGGCAGCAAACCACCCACAGGCGCACCCACCTCCTTCATACTGGGCACCTCCTTACTGGCGACATCCAGAGGCAAAGGAGAAGGAATCAACAGATAAGTCAGCCCATGAACGGTGACAAGCTGTGCACAATCCAGCCCAGTCTGAAAAACCTGCTTGGGATCAGGGGCACTGTGCACCACGTTCTGCACACTCAAAATGTTGTTAACTCTGTCCTTGTTTTTACACCGCCTCCCCCTCGCAGGAGAAGCCTCGCTGGCAGACACGCAACCGAGGCCCCGCCCCTCAGCTGTGCGGCCCGCCACCAAGACCGCCCCACCTCCCGCCGGCCGCCCCGCTCCTGCACTTAGCTCCTGAAGGAACAGCACATACCTGCACGGGGCTGCCCAGCGTCACGGGGGGTTCGCAGCCTCCGGAATTCGCAGATATTCCTCCTCCTCACACGCCGGCAAGGCCGCCTCACCAGCCTCGCCATCTGCCTGCAGTGACAAGCAGGCAGACACCGCCCTCGCGACACCTCCCACATCCTTCCTCGCGGGGCGGACTAACCCCACCCATGCCTCGCTCAGGACGCCGGGCTGAAGAAGGTCCTCCCGTACCGCCGCGCAAAGGACTCGAATTGCCTCACGCACCACCGATGACGCTTCCATAACGCCAGGTGAGCAAAAACAACCTACGCCACCCGCCTCCCACCGGCACAGTTCCCTTCCCGCCCTTTCTACCCCTATTTATACCTTTTCCCCTCCACTTCACTAAACCATTCACCCCCCCCCCCCCTTGCACCTGTGGCCAGTTCTCTCGCGCGAACCAACCCAGGGGAGAGACCGGCTTGCACACGGCTCCCCCTGGGTCCCCCCTTGCACTAGGGAATGCCTCTGATGAGGGTGTTGGCCCAAAACACGGCACGCATCAGGTATGTGGCAGGGAAATGGATTTCCACAAACTGCTTTCTTTGAGGATCAACCAGCTGGGAGCGCATTTCTCTTGGGGGAAACCTTTTTTTGAAATATATATATATATATATCTATAAAATATATATATATATATATATATATATATATATATATATATATATATATATATATATATATATATATATATATATATATATATATATATATATATATATATATATATATATATATATATATATATATATGCTCCCCTGTGTGTGGCCTCTTCACAGTAACAGCTTCCAACTTCAACAAGTCCTCAATCGTGGACTCCCCCGTTCCAACAGGCGTGACCTTTGTAGGTCACTGCTGGATCCCCCACAGCAGCGGGGCCTCTTCGTGACCGGCTGGCCGCAACTAAATCCCACAAACAAGGTTTGCCCATGTGAAGAGGCCACACATAGGAGAGCATTCATCTTCTTTATTGAGGATCGCAGGAAAATCTCTGATGCACCTCACACACAATTGTACAAGCCTGACTTGTTTCGAACACGGATTGTTCTTGTTCACAGGCAAGCTCAATCAGCAGCCAGCAGACAAGTTGTTTTAATTGTCTGCATCGCTGAGTAAGTACCATGAGGCAGTGGTGCACATGCCCACTGGGGCAGGACTTGGTAGTGTTAAGAAAACAGTTTCCACGGATGGCAGCTATGTCTTGAACTTTGCCAGTGAACAAGGACAGAGAGGTTTTTTAAACGCTTATGGCTATTGAAAATTGATGGAAGTGATAAACTTATGCTACTGCAGCCTGCAAATAAATTAATGGAATCAGGTCTCTAATGTGAGGCGTCTTATTGTGGGACAACCTTCTTTTGTGGCATTTAACAGCGGCTGGTCCGGCCGTGAAGACGTCCCGCTGCTTATGAGCGGCTCAACTGCGCTGGAAAACACAACGCCGTGCAAACAGAGAGTGCATTTTTGCGGGACTGTATAATGGCAAGAGCTGCAGTTTTTCACTTTTGTTCTACCCACTTGGGACATTATTTTTCAAGTACGGCAGCACTCACTGGGGTGTATCCATGGAAACTTTAAGTACCATGAGGCAATGGTGCAGACGCCCACTGGGGTGGGACTTGGTAGTGTTAAGAAAACGGTATTCATGGACGGCAGCTGTGTCTTGAACTTCGCCAGTGAACAAGGACACAGAAGCTGTCTGAAATACGTATGCTATTGAAAATTGATGGAAGTGATCAACTTATGCTACTGCAGCCTGCAAATAAATTAAAGGAATCAGCTCTCTGATGTGTGGCGTCTTCATGTAGAGCAACCTTCTTTTGTGCTATATATCTATCTATCTATCTACAATGCACTGCTGATGACGTCACATATTACATCACTCATGACATGGTCAGTGACATCACTCATGACATCACTGATGACATCTCAAATGACATCACTGATGACATCATCCTTGTGAAAGAGTGGCAGACCTCCTCTCACCCTAATATAACCTTTGATACACACATTCAAAAATGGAAACTAAAATTTTCAAATAAATGGAGATACCAATACCAGTTACAACAACCTATTCAGTAATTCCAACATCTACATACACATCAGATTTGACTTGCCTGCCACAACTCCTGAGGCGGAAAACCGGGAGGATATTTGTTTTTAAATCTGTGTGTGTTATTTTTTAATCGCCGCCTGTGCACTCACCCTCATTGTTCCCCCCCTCCTCACCTCACTCCGCCTCCCTGCACAGCCGATTAGGCGCTGCAGCAGGGGAAAGGGGAACGGCGAGGACACACGCCATCTTGGAGGGAGTCATGGGTTGGCGGTGCAGCAATTCGCCCCCTCCCACCTCCCTTGCACTACATTATGCCTACTTATTCCCGACCGCCCAAAGGCAAGCCCGTCTGCGCCCGTCCGCGACTGGCCGGGACCTGGGACCTACCACTATGCCCGATATGTATCCTATTTCTCAACCCAACTCTTTGCCTGCCAGGGCACCTGGGCTATTAGTCCTTCCACCCAGGAGCGAATCGGGTCCCTTGGAATTTCATTGCCTGCCCTAACGTCAGAGCAGTCATCTGCACCTTTAGAGCCTCCTTTGCAGCCCTTCTCACCTGCCTCCCCATCCCGGCTACCGGCTTGCTCCTTAATACCCGCTCGGCGCTTAAGCATCAACTTGAACTGTTCAACCTCTTGGATTCTGCTAAACCGGAATTTCTATTTTTCACTGAAACCTGGTTTTCTTCTGAGTCACTGCCTGATGTTCTTGCAGCTCTTCCCGACCCCTATTATGCACTTCGTGCTGACCGCCCGGGCGGAAAAATTGGTGGCAGAGTGGCCATGATAGCGCACTCCAATTTCCAGTTCCAGGTCATGCCCCATCCCCATATCGCATCAGTCGACCTTTTGGTCGCCCGCTCAGTCAACCTTGCGGTCCCCCTCACTTGTGCACTATTTTATCATCCCCCTCAGGCCAGCCCCATTTTATTTCAGCAATTCAGGAGTTGCTGGCCACCTTAGTGGTCAACAACTCCTCTGTGAAGAAACTCCCTCCCTCCTGAAGAAACCCACAGCTGACCCCACCGAACTCAAAAACTACCGCCCTATCTCAGTCCTTCCATTCCCGGCCAAAGTCATCGAGAAAGCGGTCAACAACCAGCTCGCCGCATTCCTCGAAACCAACAAATCCCTCGACTCCTCACAATCCGGCTTCCGAGCCAAGCACAGCACTGAAACCGCCTCATCGCAGCAACAGACGACATTCGAACTCTACTGGACAATGGAGACACAGTCGCCCTCATCCTCCTCGACCTCTCCGCAGCCTTCGACACGGTCTGTCATAGCACCCTTTTACAACGCCTCAGAAACGTCGGAATCCAAGGAAAAGCACTGGAATGGATCACCTCGTTCCTCACCGGAAGAACCCAGAGAGTCCGCCTTCCACCATTCAAGTCAGAGGCCACTAAAGTCATCTGCGGCGTACCACAAGGATCTTCACTCAGCCCCACCCTCTTCAACGTATACATGAGCCCCCTCGCGGCCATCGCACGCCAACATAACCTCAACATCATCTCCTACGCGGATGACACTCAACTGATCCTCTCACTCACCAAAGACCCTAACACCGCCAAAACCAACCTGCATGAAGGAATGAAAGAAGTAGCCGAATGGATGAAGCACAGCCGTCTGAAACTGAACTCAGACAAAACAGAAGTCCTCATCCTAGGCACCTCCCCCTCAGCCTGGGATGACTCTTGGTGGCCAGAGGCCCTTGGAAAAGCACCCATCCCGACGGACCACGCACGGAACCTGGGCGTCATCCTGGATTCCTCACTCTCGATGAACAGACAAGTCAACGCCGTTTCTTCATCTTGCTTCAACATTCTTCGCATGCTCAAAAAAACATTTAGCTGGATCCCCACCGAAACTAGAAAAACAGTCATCCACGCTCTGGTCACGAGCCGTCTGGACTACGGAAACACCCTCTACGCCGGTACCACCGCAAAACTCCAGAAAAAACTCCAACGCATCCAGAACGCTTCAGCCAGGCTCATACTAGACATCCCGCGTAAAGATCACATCTCTGGACACCTGAAAAACCTCCACTGGCTCCCCGTCAATAAGAGGATTACTTTCCGGCTCCTAACCCACGCACACAAAGCGCTCTACGAAATCGGACCCGAATGCCTCAACACAAGACTGTCCCTCTACACCCCCTCCCGCCAGCTACGATCCGCCAACCAAGCCCTTGCCACTGTACCTCGCATCAACAAAACCACCATGGGAGGTAGATCCTTCTCCTACCTGGCAGCTAAAACCTGGAACTCACTTCCCACTCACCTTCGCCTTACTCAGAACCACCCAGCATTCAGAAAGCAACTTAAAACGTGGATATTTGACAAGTAATTCCCCACCCTTCTCCAAGCGCCTTGAGACCCTCTGGGTATGTAGCGCGCTATATAAATTTATTGACTTGACTTGACTTGACTGTGCTGATCCTGGGCGACTTTAACTTCTGGCCCCATGACCCCCGGGAAGACCTCACTTCCAAGGACTTCACTGATTCTCTTGGCTGCTTAAATCTTGCTCCTCATATCCAACTTCCCACTCACACAGGTGGTCATATCCTTGACCAGATCTGGTCAGCCAATCTACCTATCTCGTCCCTTGCCATCTCCCCTTGCATCTGGTCTGACCACTTTTTAATCTCCTTTTTCTTTGACCTTGGGGCCATCAATAATATTTCCCTCCCTAAAAACACCTGGGCTCGCAACTGGAACCATGTGGATAGGGCCGCCTTGTGCTCCTCTCTCGCGGCCTCGCTCCCTTACTTGGCTGTTACCTCTCCGGATTCACACCATTAACGCCATTAACAACTGGCTTTCAGCCTCTTGCGACCTAGCTGCCCCTCTCAAGCTTGTCAGGACTTGTCGTTCCCACAAGGCCAATAGATGATTTACTGACGACCGTAAAACCCTCAAACTTGCACTCAGACAAGCAGAACGCCATTGGAGGCGCAGTTACTGTCCCAATCTTAAGTCCCAATACTCAGCCCTCGTCCACGATTACAAGAAAGCCATTCTATTGGCTAAAACTGACCACTTTTCCGCTAAGATCCTCCTTGCGGCTAACAAACCCCAAGAGATCTTTACCATCGTCCATCAGCTGCTGATCGAGTCTCTCCTAAACCCGCTCCTTCTCAGTCCCTCTGCAATTCCCTTAATGGTTACTTTGTTGACAAGATTGCCACCATTAAACACAACATTCCTCTGCCTTCCTCCCTCTTCTCTCCTCCTTTACTTCCTTCCCCATCTACCTTTCTTGACCAGTTCCCCGCTATTTCTAAAGAGACCTTTCTTACTCTGCTGAAGAAAGTCAAATCTAGGTCCCCCTCCGATTGCTACCCTGTTCGCATATTGAAGGAGGTCTTTTCCAACTGCGTAGAACCCCTGCTCACTCTCCTCAACACTTCTATTACTCAGGGAACTGTCCCAACTGCTTTCAAATCAGCCACTGTTATTACCATCTTGAAAAAACCTGGGGCTGATCCTTCCTCTCCCTCTAATTTCCGCCCTATCTCTTTGCTCCCGTTCCTGGGTAAAATTCTGGAGAGCCATATTACCACCTGCCTTTCGGCCTTCATCGAGGAGAACCATCTTTTGGCTTCCCATCAGGCCGGCTTCCGTCCAGCCCATTCGACGGAATCTGTGGTCCTCTCTGTCCTGGATGAGCTCAGGCAAAGTGCCGACACCAACTCCTCCCAGGCCCTCGTTCTCCTCGACTTGTCGGCCGCCTTCGACACGGTCGACCATTCCATCCTTCTCGACCGTGTCGGGGGCGCCGGCATCCGGGGAACTGCCCTGGCCTGGCTTACCTCCTTCCTACAAGATCGGACACAGGCCGTTCGTCTGGATGGTTTCTCTGCCCCCTCCTGTTCTGTCACTTGCGGGGTTCCCCAGGGATCCTCCCTTTCTCCTCTCCTATTCAATCTCTATATTCACCCTCTGATTGCTGCCCTACAAAACATGGAGGTGTCAGTATTTAACTATGCTGACGACCTCCAGCGCATCTTCAATCTTTCTTTCTCACATGACTCTATACTCAACTTACATACTGTACTCACTTTCATCTATGATTGGATGAACTCCAATCATTTAAAACTTAATCCGGACAAGATGGAACTGATCCTCACTGGTAGCCGACCCAGTCCGTGGTCCCCTGCCTTTTGGCCCCCGCTCTTGGTTCCCCTCCTTCACCTTCCTCCAAAGCAAAAACTCTCGGCATCCAAATTAGTCAAGATGTGACCATGCGGAGGAGGAGCTACGACACCAACCTAGATGGCCGCATAGTCTCCCGGCTCCGCTGACCTCTGTCCTTCGATCTATTATCCTGTCGCTTATCCTGGTTACCTGCACCAGATCCGTGTGTATGATCCGACCTGCACTCCAGTGGTGCAATCCCGGAGTTTCTCCACCGTTGTGGAGCGGAGTTACGTCGATGGTCGCTTGAGGCCTAACCCAGCAGGGACGCCGGGGTCTCGAGTGCGGGCTCTGCCGGGTCCGATTGAATAACAACGGACTGCTGAATGTGGTCGGGTCCGCTCTCTGGAACACTCGGACTTTGTGATTGGTCTCCTACAACCAGCTGCCTGGTGCCCTACAGTAGGTGAGGTGACGAGGGACGCGCGGTGCTGTGTCGCGGGGTCCCTGACCGGGGGTTCGGCATTCGCATCGTCGATCCCCCCGGGTCGGTGCCTCGCTGCGTATTACTGCTTGCTAACCGTCAGTCCCTCATGGCTTACTCCTGCTCCGCCTAATTTTGCCCCGGAGAAGGCGCCTCTCCGTGGGGACCACCATGTTGGAGGAAGAAAGGCATCTAGCGGAGCAGGCTCGAACTGGCTCGTCACTGCGAACGGTGCTGGAGGCACTCATGGCACTTAAGGGGACCATTGAAATCCAGACTTGCAGTTTGTTGTCTGCGACGGATGGACTCATCACAGGCCTGAGAGCGGATCCTGACTCGACACCCGCGCCCCGGCAGCCAGCCTGCTTTTCAATAGATGTTTCGGTGACGTATTTTGACCCGGCGCTGGAAGCAGAGTTTGCCCCTATTGTATTGGATCTACCTGACTGTACTGTGCCCGATCACCTAATGGAGCCGTTGGAACCCCCGATTGTGTATCCCTTGGAACATTTACATGTTGTCCCCATTCTGGAACTTTCTACTTTTTATCTTTTGCTGTTTCGGACAGTGTCGACTCCCCTCCCCTCGGTCTTTCAAGATGGCGGATGGGGTAAAGCTTGGCTTCGGAGACAGGGAGGGGCAACATTGGCACCAACCATCCACATTGAGAACTGCCGTTCTTTTCTCATCTGTTTACTCCTGTTCTGTAGACTTTTGCAGTAATTTGTAGAAAGGGCTTTCTTTAATTGACGACTTTAGTGAATTTAATCGACGGGGCCAGGGTTGAGATTGTTATCTGGGTCTCTCATTGTGGCACTAGGTTTAACGGGATTGTTTTATTGACCTAACGGAGTCCGGGGCGGGGCTGGTTACGACGGGGGAAGGAGACCGGGAGTCCGTAGAAATATGCCCTCCTCCGATTTCCCTCACCGAGTGGGGTTCTTTGCGGGTTTGAAGTTGGCTTGTAATAACGAACTAAAATGCTTAGCGGCCAGCCCTGGGGGTTGTAGGCCCTTGTCTGTATTTGATTGCAAATGTTAAATAAAGGTTTTCAAAAAAAAAAAAAAAGATTTGACCATGCTCCCGCAGATTAGTTCCATCGTCTCGTCCTGCTTCTTGTCCCTCCGTACTATCCGCTAAATCTCTCGTTTTTTTTCCACCGAGGCCCGTAAACTTATCATCTCGGCCATGATCATTTCCCACCTGGATTATGGCAATAGCCTCTATGTAGGGACTCCAGCATACGAGCTCAGGCCCCTTCAACTTATCCAAAATCAGGCTGCGCGCCTTATTTATATGCTTCCTAAGTGCCACCGTGTAACCCCTTTATTCAAATCCCTCCACTGGCTACCCATCTCCCAATGCTCTCTATTTAAGCTGGGCTGCCTTACCTTCATGGCTCCAGCCGGCACTGCGCCTGGGTTTGTTAACTCAAAGATCCGTGCATACTCCCCCAACAGAAACCTTCGCTCCTCTACCCATGTCCTTCTGGAGGTACCTCGCTTTAGGAGGAAAAAACAGGGTGGCCTGCGCTTCTCCATCTTGGCTCCCCGCTTCTGGAATGCCCTCCCTTTCACCATCCGTTCCCTCTCTATCTACAATGACTTTCCTAAAGCTCTGAAAACCCATCTCTTTTCCTTAGCTTTCCTTTGCAATAATCTCCTGGCACATCCTCCTTCCCAGGTCAAGTCACAGAGCCAAGAAACCGCTTGGTGTTAGTGCGCTCAGTAAATTTCTTCAACTTCAACTACATCCACTCATCCACCAACAGTTCTATATAGTCACTCATACATGTACTCACTCATCATATGTACTCATACACCTATGCATCCTGTTACACACCGATACTCATCCATAGAGTTACTTACACACATACTCACACATGCAAATAAACTAACTAATAATAAAACAAACATCCATTTACTTCTATATATAGCTATAAATCAACAAAGGGAGGGACAAGGAGGGCTATTTTTAACGGGGTCCAGCGCACAAGCCCTGTAACTCAGTAGACAAAGAAGAGTACGCAGTTCCCCAAGAGTGTTGCACCTCAATTAAGTCAAAGAATGTTGGGACAAGGTCCCAGTGAACGAAGGGGGAAAGGGAGGGAAAATCTCCCTTTCGGGACTAAAACCCTCACACACCCAGCAAGCTAGGTGTCATGCTTCATCATCTGGGTTTTGCTCCTCGTCAAACTGGCGGTGCAATGTTTGATGGGCACCCTAAAAGGGGCTCTTTATTGGAGTTCTTTTGTCCCTGCCAGTTGGTGCTATGAGTGTGAGGGCCCTAGGTGAGGTGTAGATGCAAGGGAGTGGTGAAAATGTTAAAAAAGGTTAGGTAGTCCACTATACAAGTTTAATGATGTGGCTAACTACCTTATTAAAAGAAAAATAGGAGAGGTCACTATCCAGTACAATGATCCAGGGAAGTATACTCTACCTAGCGGTCAACATGTTTCATGCTTTGTGCACAAAGAGATGCAGTGTAATACGTCAGGACCTAAAAATGTAAAACTACCTACACAATGTGGTAGGCCAATACTACCTAATCCACAATATATTCAATGGCAGGCCGGAGCTATACACACACCACTACACTTACTTCTACAGAAACGTACACATACTGACTCTCTTAAACAATCACTTATAGAAACACATACTTATTTATACAGGAACTCTTCCAATCTCTCACTCTCACATATACTCACTTATATACATCAATACTCACATATACTAGTTTAAAGCATATGTAGTTACTCATAAAGACACTATTGAGACAGTCATTCACTCACTAACACACCCATACACACACTCATCCACCCATACAGTCCTCCACACATGCTGTGTTCAAAACACATACAAACAGTGAGTCACTCATTCATGCATCTATACGCTAAGTAATATCCCTCACCGAACTATACAGACACTCATACTAATACTAAAAAAAAAGTAGTAACCCATATACACACTCATGTAGCTACTCACCGACCCATGCAGCCACTTATACACAAAGTGAGACACTGATACAGATATTAACATATTAAAACATTACTCGCTAATACATGTAGTCCCTAAGATACACTTAATAAATCAGTTATACAATAATTTTTACAAAAAAAAACATCAATTTAGACACTTATTTACCCATTTATCCTTCCATCGACCTTTAGATATACATATATAAAACATATTTATATTTCAGAAAGATACACATTCACTGGATGATGTCATCAGTGATGTCATTTGAGATGTCATCAGTGATGTCATGAGTGATGTCACTGACCATGTCATGAGTGATGTAATATGTGATGTAATCAGCAGTGCAGTGCGGGCGCGCGAGTTGTAGTTAGTTGAACTCTCTATAACGGGGGAATTTCAATGGTTTTGTATTAGTGAAACCAGCTAAATAAAACATGTGTGAAACCTATGGTTTTTTCAGTGAATTTCCAAGGTTTTTTAAATGCTAATTCCTAACTATAACGTGGCTGAAACCTAGGGTTTTTTCAGTGAATTTCTACGTATTTTTAAATGCTAATTCCTAACGATAATGTGGCTGAAACCTATGGTTTTTTCAGTGAATTTCAAATGTTTTGTAAATCATAATTCTTAAATGTATTAATTGTTATATTTTTTATAATGATTTACTACATTATTTTAAAGTATTTATTTTTAGATATTTTATTTTTAAATTACATTACATATTTTTAATATAAATTGAAAAAAAATGTTTTTAAAAATTTTGAAAATGTAATATTTTTTTATTTTTTATATTTTTTGAATTTATATATATATATATTATATATCAGGCAATGACATCCTATGGAAGGATGTATTTGCCAAGTTACTGTAACTACGATTAGAATTACTTTTCAGGATCAGTAGCTGGCTGAAAGATGCAGAGCTGAGGTCTTTCCTGATAACAGGTGAGTAAATCGGAATTCGTAGCTCGGCTTATCTTGAGGAATTTTTTTAAGTTCCAAAACACCACACTTAGAAGAATTTCCAAGTGAAACCAGTCAATGTTTACCTATGGAAGGAAATTCAAGTTACTGTAACTACGATTATAATTACTTTTCAGGATCAGTAGTGGGCTGAAAGATGCAGCACTGAGGTCTCTCCTGATAACAGGTGAGTAAATCAGAATTCGTAGTTCGGCTGATTTTAGACGAATTTTTTAATGTTCCAAAACTCCGCACTTAAAAGAATTTCCAAGTGAAAACAGTCAATGTTAGCCTATGGAAGGAAATTCACGTTACTGTAACTACAATTAGAATTACTTTTCAGGATCAGTAGTGGGCTGAAAGATGCAGTACTGAGGTCTCTCCTGATAACAGGTGAGTAAATCGGAATTCGTACTTCAGCTGATTTTAGAGGAATTTTTTAAAGTTCCAAAACTCCACACTTCAAGTGAAACCAGTCAATGTTAGCCTATGGAAGGAAATTCAAGTTACTGTAACTACGACTAGAATTACTTTTCAGGATCAGTAGTGGGCTGACAGATGCAGCACTGAGGTATCTCCTGATAACAGGTGAGCAAATCAGAATACGTACTTCAGCTGATTTTAGAGGAATTTTTTAAAGTTCCAAAACTCCACACTTAGAAGAATTTCCACGTGAAACCAGTCAATGTTAGCCTATGGAAGGAAATTCAAGTTACTGTAACTACGATTAGAATTACTTTTCAGGATCCGTAGTGGGCTGAAAGATGCAGCACTGAGGTCTCTCCTGATAACAGGTGAGTAAATTGGAATTCGTAGTTCGGCTGATTTTAGAGGAATATTTTGCTCAATAGTGAAGGAAGGGAGAGGGGCCTGCGGTGATATGTGTGCAAACACGCCCTGTGGTGCGTTTTAGGTTGGGGAAATAACTCCTCTTTAATCTTGAGGTCCCCTGTGAGACAACTAGCCCACCAAGTACCTCCAGTATGCGCCAGGGACCTGCGTGGCAGAGAGCACGCCCCCTTTTTCCAACACTCTGCAACGCAGCTCCGTGACGCTAACCGGAGTTACCTATTGGACTAGTTGGACCCTAGGGGACCTCTGGATTGAAGAGGAATTAATTCCCCAATTTAAAACGCACCACAGGGCATGTTTGCACTCATATCACCTCAAACCCCGCCCCCTACCTTCACCACTGTGCAAACGCGCACCGTAGCGTGTTCTAAGTTGGGGATTAAGTCCCCTTGCATACTGGGGGTCCCTGGGGTCCAACTAGCCCACCAGGAACCTCCAGTATGCCCCAGGGGGCTGCGTTGCAGAGAGGTGTCTTAAGCCCACGCCCCTTTTTACACCTCTCTGCAATGCAGCCCCCTGGCGCGTTTGCAGAGGAGGTACTAATTCCCCTTGCATACTGGGGGTCCCAGAAGGCCAACTAGCCCACCAGGAACCTCCAGTATGCCCCAGGGGGCTGCGTTGCAGAGAGGTGTAATTAGGCCACGCCCCTTTTTACACCTCTCTGCAACACAGCCCCCTGGCGCATTTGCAGAAGAGGAACTAATTCCCCTTGCATACTGGGGGTCCCTGGGGGGCAACTAGCCCACCAGGAACCTTCAGTATGCGCCAGGGGGCTGTGTTGCATTGAGGTGTTCTGAGGCCACGCCCCTTTTTACACCTCCCGGCAATGGAGCCCCCTGGCGCATACTGGAGGTTCCTGGTGGGCAAGTTGGCCCCCAGGGACCCCCAGTTTTCAAGGGGAATTAGTTCTCCCTCTGCAAACGCGCCAGGGCCGGTTTGTAGAGAGGTGCACGAAGGGGGCGTGGCCTCCTCCCGATCCCATTTTTATTTTTGCTTTTAAGAAGGGGGGGCCTGCGGGAGCCGGCACTGCTTTTCTGCATGGGGAGCAGATAACATGCTGCTCCTCATGCAGAAAAGCGATCAGCTTTGGTTTTTGAAAGAGAGAGCAGGTTTCCTGCTCTCTCTTTCAAAAACCACAGCAGTTTGCTATGGTAGGGTGGGAGCCGCGAGGCTCACGCTCTACAATAGCAAACAGCAGTGTCCCGGGTTAGTCACCCTGGGACACTGCAGGAGCCCCCCTTCCAACATTCAAAAGCCCCGGGGGGTGGTGGTCCACGGGGCTCTTTTAAACATTTTTTTTAAACTAAGCCCCGGGGGGTGGTGGTCCCCGGGGGGCCTTAGAGGTTCCCCACCATTCATATGCAATGGGCTGCAGGGAGCCGTGTGCCCCGCTATTATAATTACTTTGCCCCGGGGGTGGCAGTCCGCGGGGCAGTGTGGGGGGGATTGGGGCCCCCCCACACTTCTTTTATTATGCCCCCGGGATTTGGTCCCCCCGGGGGCTAGTTACAAAAAAAATCAGACCAGGTTTTTTTTTCCACGGGGTACACGTACATACGCGTATCCCACGATTTATTTAAAAAAAATTGGAGGGGGGCCTTGGGGGTCCTTGTCGGACCCCCAGAGCAGGCCTAGGGGGTCAGGGTGTTTCTACCCTGCCCCCTTTGCGTGTTTTGCATGTTTGTTTCGCTGCTTTCTTGTGCCTCGGTTCTACCGAGGCACAAGATGGTTGCCAACACTTCCTGGCTTGGAGTGTTGAAGGCCAATGACCATGCAGCTCGTGCTCGGGAAGGTACAGAGTACAGTACAGAGTAAGGTACTTCATCTCTAGATATATCTATGATTTTATTTTTGATTTTCTCAGGAACTACTGAACGGATTTACACCATTTAACAAAAAGCGTAATCTGCGAACCGAACTCTACTTTTTTGCCACATTTGGTGTAATTCCGTTTAGCAGTTTGGGCTGTAGCCGTGTCTAAAGGTCCCTATGGAAAATTGCATGGGGAAAACATGTTTTGGGACCCCCTTTTTTCTCGGCCCCCGCTTGATGAATCACCCCCAATCTTTCAGGGAAGGAGCGGAGTGGAGCAGGCCATTTTCTTGGAGAATTTCGCGAAGATTCGTTTACCGGCGCCAAAGTTATTCCACATAGAATGTTGCGGATTTCATATGTAAACTAGGTCCTAACTATAACTACCTACTGGCGACCGCCAATTGGTTATATATATATATATATATATATATATATATATATATTGTTTTCCACCAAGCACAGCGGCCGCTGTGCATATGCACTTCCAATCCAGTTAATTCCGAAGAAATCCACGAAACAGTACGTGTGCTCAAAATAGATTTATTTCTCCATTAAGGTTCCAGCATGTGATACACGGCAAGTATGGAACAAAACCCAACGCGTTTCGGCGATGAAACTCTCGCCTTGCTCACGGGTATATATATATATTTGACAGCAAACGTCCTTTACCAAGGAGGAGCGGCTTTTCAGCTGGTGCCGGCAACGAGCCAAGGACTAGACTCGTGTTTTATTTTGAAGCAAAAATAATGACGCCGCACTCGTCTCGGGTAGATTTCAAAGCGATTTATTCCAGCTCAAAAACTTCCTTCACCTACGCGTTTCGAACAAAACTGTTAGTTTCAGTTATTTATACCCACCACTCCACTTTGACAATTAAGAGGCATATAAATATATACGGTCAGTAGGTAACATATATATGGATTCTTACATTCAGGATTCAGGGGATTTTCTGTGCAAGTTAAGGAATATCCAGTGGCAGCCGGGTGATTGGATGCTAGCCCTGGATGTCAGTGCCTTATATACGAGCATTCGTCATCAGGATGGGATCAATGCTGTCAAATGTTATCTTGAAAGAAGGGTTGCCACATTCAAAGATCACAATGTTATGTTGATCAAAATGCTTACGTACTGCCTGGAACATAATGTGTTTATGTATAACAATCTACTATACAGACAGAGGCAGGGAGTGGCGATGGGGTCCAGTTTTTCCCCTAGCTTCGCATATTTACACATGGGGGTTTGGGAGGAGCTGGTCCTCAGGACTGACTTTGAGCACGAAATGAAAGAGAATGTCATTCCATGGTACCGCTTTATTGATGACTTGTTTGTGGTGTGGAGGGGCAGTCATGAGGAAGCAGTGAAATTTTTGGAGGACATCAATGTGAATGCATATAACATCAAGTTCACTGTCACGATGAGTCAGGAGCAGGTCCCCTTCCTGGACAGTGAAGTATATGTCCACAGGAATAAGCTGGAAAGCAGATTATTCCGAAAAAGCACAGCAGGCAACACTACACTGCATGCCAGTAGCACCCACCCTGCACATTTAATAAAGAGCATCCCATACGGGGAGATGCTCCGTCTAAGAAGACTATGCAGTGAGGATGGGGAGTTAGTGAAAGCTCAGGGAGCCAGCACAAACAGGTTTTTGGAAAGAGGTTACCACATAAATACTATTAACCAGGCAAAACAGAAATCCATGGCTATGGATAGATCCAAGCAACTTGCCAAATATGATGTCTCGGCTGAGACACAGAATCAGCAAACTATGGCAAGTAAGAGTGAGATGGAGAAAGCGGATCCTTTTCGGATAATTACGGGCTGCTGTAATCAACACAGAGAGATTCATAAAATAATTTATAAAAATTGGCCAATAGTATGTAAAGATCCAGTCATTGGCCACGACCTCCCCAAAAAAGCATCCATCACTTTTAGTAAAGCTTCTAACATGAGAGAGAGAGTGGTTGTCACATGCCCAGAGACACTGGACAATTCATCATGGTTCAAAAATAATAGAGGGTTCTTCAGGTGTAAAACCTGCAAAGCCTGTACCCATGGTGTAAATAAGCTGTCATAGAAGGATGGATTTATTGATCGTGACATCAAATCACTAAAGTATTAACTTGTAAAACAGAATATGCCGTTTACATCCTGGAATGCCCATGTGGGCTCAGATATGTGGGGAGCACTAAGCTCCCCGTCCACAAAAGAATACTTCAGCATCTCAGGGCAATAACATCACAGGACAATACCTATCCGGTGGCACTTTAAATTACGACACCAGACAGAGCAATAATAAGGATCTCACATATTACGTGGTGCATGCTGTCCTTGCCAGTAGAAGAGGAGGAAACAGGGAGGCCAAGTTGCGTAAACCTGAAACCAATTACATTCTGAAATTAAATAGCAAGCAGCCAGGGGGGTTGAACCTCACAGAGGATTTATATACGTGTTTACATTAGGATGTACAGGCTCATTG
This sequence comes from Lissotriton vulgaris, assembly GCF_964263255.1. NCBI lineage: Eukaryota > Metazoa > Chordata > Amphibia > Caudata > Salamandridae > Lissotriton > Lissotriton vulgaris. The sequence continues at coordinate 1,705,066,815 of NC_141693.1, forward strand.
ATTGTTACCCGCAGGCATCCGGTGAACAGAAACACATATATGGGTGCAATCCAATGAATGAATTATTTTCTCTTGTATAATAGCATTTTTAGAGATTTCAGTATTTATTGTTTTAAATCTGTAATATCAAATTTACCAACATGCATTTAAGTACGGGTAACTGAAATGAATACCAGTGACTGTAACATCATTTGAATTTCACCTCATAACTGGAGCCATTAATTCTTGGTATAGACTGTGTAACTGGACACCCGTTTTGAATCACTCTGATGTTATGAAGGACAGTAAACCTAAAGTGGTCATTATGCATTAATGTATGATGTGGCACTTAAAAGACGAAATGATATAGAGGGAAAGATTGATTTATGTTCGGACTTAAAACCTTCTTCCTCCTTTTATCTGGAAATATGGGTACCCATAACTTTTTTGTGGTCCAACAGGGAGCTGTAGGGGCATATAATGAATACAAGCAGTGGGGGATGTCAGTAGGAGCAGCAACCATTTAGATGATTGAAGAGACTGGGCTCAGTCATATTCAATCGCAAATATTAACAAGTTTTATATTTATTCAATAATAGTTTTTGCACTTTTTTGCACATCTGCACAATATGTTTTAGCTTAGCTTGTCTGGTAAGGGACATCAGTTTTATAGTATGAGTTTAATGGGATTTAACCCATCATTTGAACAAGTCTTAGGATAAAAGTTTTTTGGGGATTTATCCTGGTATTTTTAAACATGAAATGTTTTTTAACAATGATTTTATACAAACATGACTATATATTTATATGTATGTACCTTGTACTGATTCCGTGTGTTAAAAAATGTATAGGAATCAATCATAGTCTTTTTTCATTGTTTATTCGAGTGGTGACCCAATCAGAGAGTAGCACTTTGCACTTTAAATATTCACTACAAACGATGATGCGCTGTCATGTGATCAAGGCTTTGTGCCGAAACGTTATGGTGACAGCTGAATAAAAAACAACAGCATCTGAATTACCTGGTCCGTGTCTGCTTCTGAGGGCGTTATCGTGGGAGGACAATCGCACAAGGGAGACGGAGGTCGTATATATATATATATACTAGCAGCCCGCCCGACCTTGTCCGGGAGCAATCAGGCTTCCCCTACCCCCGCCCGCCCCGACATAGCAGCCCGTCCCGAAATGAGTGTTCAGGGCCCCTGCCCGCCCCTGCCCGCCCCGTCCCCCGCCATGAGTGTTCAGGGCCCCCACCCGCCCCGTCCCCCGCCTGCCCCGACCCCCGCCTGCCCCGACATTGTCCGTGGGTCCCCCGGAGCCTTACCTCAGCCGCCGCTCCTCCCCGCGCTCCTCAGTTCACCGCTCCGCCGCTCGTCACCGCTCCTCCCCGCCTGTCCGCCGCTCCTCACCGCCTGTCCGCCGCGCCTCTCTGCTCCCTCCGATTGTCCGCCGCTCCTCCCAGCGCCATGTCCGCCGCTCATCCTCGCGCTCCTGGACGCCGCTCCTCCCCGCACTCCTGACGTCAGCACGCAGGTCGCGGTCGGCGCTTCTTCCACGGGACTACTTTTTTTTCCGCTAAATTTTATAAATAATGTATCTTTTTTTACTTTATATAGCCTATGTCCATCTGCACACCCTGACGATTACAACGATGTATCAGGTGTGTGGATTGGAGCTGTGGTTCCTGAGTTTACCTGCTTCAAAGGTTCAAAGCTCTTACTTTATAATAGTAGTATATATATATATATATATATATATATATATATATATATATATATATATATATATATATATATATCCAAGATACCACGTCTTGCTTCCTTCACTCAGGCATTCCCCCCGAACAAGGAGACGCAGACACGGACCATTTCGTGCAGGTATTTATTCAGCACAAGTTAGCGCATGACGTTTCGGCTCTCAGCGAGCCTTGTTCACATGACAGTGTTACACATACTGCTCAGTCTAATTAAAGAGCCCGAGATTGTTTCAAACCACATCACGTGTCAGGGCTGAAATGTGTGTAGAAAGGGAAGACATACTTGGGGAAAAAATCCGACGCTTACTGTGGTCTTCATAAAACCTTTCACTACATATATTTACATGTTTTGATCACAGTAAATTTCCGTAAAATACTCTTAATTCATTGTGCATTTGATCTGTTGGGGAAGTATAATACCTTTTATAACAATTCGTCATTAGTTAAATACCTTTTGTAAAATCAGGGTAAAATACATGTATAATACAGATGAACAGGGTAACCGGGTTACAGTACTAGGCAATATAATAAAGTGCAAGTGCATTTTAGTTACTGTGCAAATTACGCAAAAACAGTACTGTTCAAAATTGTATGGTCTTGACTCCCAACAATTCTGTGCAAAAATGCAACATTTGTGCAAATTAGCGAACTGGTGCAGAAAATGCTGTTTAAAACCAGACATACCCTTTTGTTTTCTCAATGTATCTGTAAGAAATAATTTTAAAATCAATATTTATCAATGCGTTATACAACTAAATCTCTGTGTTGTATACTGTAAGACTTCCCCTGCTAGCACCTTCATTTAGAATACTGTAGTCAATATGGCGTCATATCTCCCCTCCTCATCTCCCCTATAGTGCTCAAACAAACAAATTAAAATAATATGTGCTTGGCAAATAGTATTTATATATAAATATCGACTATTGGGAAATTAGGATCCTCTAAGTCTATTTAACTATGTTATGCCCCTAAAGTGTGTTAAAAAACTAAATCAAATAGTAGCGATTGCAACTTTGTATTTTAAAGAATGCTACAAAGATATTATCAGATTTTTCAATTCATTTCTATCTAGGTGTATCAATTAATGGCAATCCAACATACCTTTACCCTCCTCCGGAATGAAGATTAAGGAGAAAATACATGAGTAAGATCATAAGTACACAGCTGTTAATTTCACTGCCAGTATATCCACCTATATATACAGGTCATCATTTAGGGTAAGCAGGTATACATATCTTCCGTTACATTTAGACCCATGGGTGCCTTGGTATCGAGCAACAAAATATACTGAGTCTCCAATCTTCTCAATTTTAATTCCCTCTCTCAACCTCTTCTGCTAGCCTTAATCGCATCTATCACATAATATCTGAGTGATGAATTATCACCTTGATGCTGATCACGATAGTGTCTTGCGTCTGGGTAGGTATTGTCCCCATTAGCAATAGCTCTAAGGTGCTGCAGAATTCGTTGATGTACCGGCAGCTTTGTACTGCCTACATATTTTAATGAGCAGGGACATTGGAGAATATAAATAGCATGTTCTGTCTTGCAGGTTAAAATCTGCGATATAAGATGTTGCCTGTCACTGAATCCATCCTGGTATGTCTTGGTATTGATACCATGCTGGCAAGCCTTGCAGGTTTTACATTTATAAAAACCTTTGTTGGTTTGCCACCAGGTTGACTTGAGTATAGGTTCAGGGTCGGTGTCAACTATCTGGTCTTTAAGGGACGGTGCCCTGCTGTAGGTCAAAGATGCCCTGTTAGGGAGAGTGTTACCTATTATAGGGTCACTTCTTACTACAGGCCAATATTTGTTGATCAATCTATAAATTTCTCGATGTTGGTTGCTGAACCCCATAATAATTCTAAAGACACCTGAATCCGTATATTGTTGCTCATATTGGAATCAGTGTTAATTCTAAGTGTGAGCCCAAAATCTGTTACGCTCGCGGATTTTGCGGATTTTCGGTAAATCCGCAATCCGCGAACGCTCGCGAATTTACCGAAAATCCGCAAATTCGCACGCAGCGGATTATTTTTTATTGGTGATACAATTTTGCGGCGCGCGGCGTTTACTTACCGTCATTCAGCGTTTGCCGAGTTGTTTTTCTCGATATTTTGCGAGTGCTGCGCCATTTTGGATCTTGCTGCGGGATCCCGCGAGAATTTAGCGAGCGCGATTACGTCATCGCGGCTTGCCAACTTGCACAGCGAGAGTTTGTCAACGCGAGTACGCCGTGATCACGTATCGCGGGACTTTGCAATTGCGAGCTTGTAGATGCGGCGAGCAGCAACAATCTCGCACTCGCGAAAATACAAAATTTGCAATTCTGCACAAGAAATCCAACAGCAAGCAGCATAAACCTTCTGGAAATGATGATTTTTATCTGAATAACTCCTCAGGTTGACATTTGCCTGCACTTTTTTTGCGAGGAGTCCATTTTGGGGAGGGGGGGGGTGGGAGGAAGGAAGTGCCCCACAGTCTTCAACTTCCTGTTCCTGTCCAGCAGGCTCCTCCCAGTGCTTTGTCCATCTCCTGGTCACTTTTCATTTGGATCTGGAGCTGGAAGGATTACTTTTTGTGGATGCTGCTGGATATTTGGATTTGAGGCCTTTTTGACTTTCTTTGGATCACTTTTGGATTAGAAATTTCACAAGTAAGTTTGTTTGGGGCATAACAGTTGCTGCAACTACAATTTTAGAATTTTCGATTTTCGGGCTGCTTTGGGGCCTTTTGCCCAGGGGTACTCAGTGGTGGGTGCACTGAGTCTTTCTGTGGGGTGTCTTGAATTTAAACATCATGGAGGGGCTGGATGGTTTGGGATTGTGCTGATTTTTCTGTGATTTTCGTTTTTTGGGCCTGTTGTTGTGGCCTTTTTCACCAGGGGTAGTGAGTGTTGCATGGGCCTAGTCTTTCTGTGGGTTGTCTTGAATTTAAACATCATGGAGGGGCTGGATGGCTTGGGATTGTGCTGATTTTTCTGGGATTTTCGTTTTTTTGGGGTGTTCATGGGGACAGGCCATGTGGGTGGGGGCCATTTTGAGTGCTGCTACAGGCCCTGGCCATGTGCTGGGAGGGATGGGGCCATTTTGAATGCAGGCAGTGTTGTTAGGCCTGCAACCATTTTGCCTAGTTTTCAACCTTTATGCCCAAGGGTAGTGAGTGTTGCATGGGCCTAGTCTTTCTGTGGGGTGTCTTGAATTTAAACATCATGGAGGGGCTGGATGGTTTGGGATTGTGCTGATTTTTGTGTGATTTTCGTTTTTTGGGCCTGTTGTTGTGGCCGTTTCACCAGGGGTAGTGAGTGTTGCATGGGCCTAGTCTTTCTGTGGGTTGTCTTGAATTTAAACATCATGGAGGGGCTGGATGGCTTGGGATTGTGCTGATTTTCGTTTTTTTGGGGTGTTCATGGGGACAGGCCATGTGGGTGGGGGTCATTTTGAGTGCTGCTACAGGCCCTGGCAATGTGCTGGGAGGGAGGGGGCCATTTTGAATGCAGGCAGTGTTGTTAGGCCTGCAACCATTTTGCCTGGTTTTCAACCTTTATGCCCAGGGGTAGTGAGTGTTGCATGGGCCTAGTCTTTCTGTGGGGTGTCTTGAATTTAAACATCATGGAGGGGCTGGATGGTTTGGGATTGTGCTGATTTTTCTGTGATTTTCGTTTTTTGGGCCTGTTGTTGTGATCTTTTCACCAGGGGTATTGAGTGTTGCATGGGCCTAGTCTTTCTGTGGGATGTCTTGAATTTAAACATCATGGAGGGGCTGGATGGCTTGGGATTTGGGCCTGGGAGCACTGCTGGGACACTCTAATCTTGATTGCATTTGCTTTTCAGGAAATCCGTGGTGGAAAACTGGAGTTATGGCCTAGCTGCACAGCGCGTTTGGACCGAAGGCCGAGAAATATTGTAAGTATGAGATTTTCCTTTTGGGCTGTTTGGGGGTGTTGTGCTTTTTGGCGGGTGGGTTGGTGGGTCTTGGGGCATTCCTGGGAAGGTCTAATACCGGATAGAAGTGGTTGGGACAAAATCCACGCTGATTTTGTTTTTGCTATTTCGGACATTTTGCTCAATGTAGCGTTTTCGGGGGCCTGTTTGGGGGGCTTCCTGGTGTTTGTGGGTGAGTTTTGGGGTCTGGGAGCACTGCTGGGACACTCTAATCTTGATTGCATTTGCTTTTCAGGAAATCCGTGGTGGAAAACTGGAGTTATGGCCTGGCTGCACAGCGCATTTGGACCGAAGGCCGAGAAATATTGTAAGTATAAGATTTTGCTTTTGGGCTGTTTGGGGGTGTTGTGCTTTTTGGCGGGTGGGTTGGCGGGTCTTGGGGCATTCCTGGGAAGGTCTAATACCAGATAGAAGTGGTTGGGACAAAATCCATAAGGAAAAGCCTTTTGGCACTTTTTGTAACTTAGGGTTCGTTAGGGTTAGCCCTAGCAGCAGGATTGCATGTGTTTCGGGGTGTTCTAGATTTTTGCAACTGAGTTATGGGGTCTTAGAGCACTCGTGAGAATGTGTAATTTTGGTTGCAAGTCATTTGAAGAAAATCCATGGTGGGAAAGGGGGGATTTGGCATAGTTAAAGAAAGCCTCTGCCACTATTCTTAACTTAGGGTTAGGGTTAGCAGTATTTCTATTGCATGTGTTTGGGTGGGGGGGTTTTCGAGTCTTGGAGCGATGCTGGCTATGGATACTTTTGCTTGCTTGCAAGTGGTTTGAATACAATCCACAGTGGGTAAGGGGGTATTTGAGCCTACTTTTACTTTCGAAGTACGTTTTGTCACAAGTTTTCTGCTAGGCCTCGTTTTTTGAGATCTGATTGGGGGTTTTCTACATTTTTGCGAATGGCTTTAGTAAGGGTCTTGGTGGGAGCACTGCTGGGAAGGTCTAATTTTGTTCTAAAACACAGTTTACAGTACACCTAGCTTGAGGGGAAAGATCCACTAAATTAATTTGCCCATACTTATTTATCCTTCAAAAGGTGACTCAGACAGAGTACGCACTTTCAAAAATGTTGTACTGTCTATTAGGAAAATCAAAGTGTGACTTTTTGCACTACACAGCGTACATACCTTATATTTATTTATCAGTGCTGTTTTTCGTTCAATAATTACAGGCCGGGTTTCAGTCTGTGGAATGTGGAAAAAAGGATGAAGTCAGGCTTCACATTAGCGAGCCGTAATTCAGCATCCGCCAGGCAGGCAGTGGACAGGGTGTCTTCTGGTCACCAACATTGATGGACGAAGCGTCAGCTGGAATGGAGGAGTGCCGCTAATAAGAGGAATTGTTTGCTGCATGCAACTTACTTACCAAATTCAACAGGACAACTACAACAATACAGATACAGTATCCATTCTTTTCTTCTATGAGTGTGTGTGACTGCATTTCTTGGATCTCTCTCTGCTTCTAAATTTATCCCTACAGCCATTCTATAGGTTTTACTTTGGCTATTTTTTAAACCTAATTTAATGTAAGAAGTGTTTCTCTGAGTGCAGAGATAGGCAAGTGAAAACGCTGCAGCCCTGTACTGTCGCATTCTAGTACTACTTACTTTTCAGTAACAATGCATGCAGTAGTGCATGCACTTCCTTTATGTCACTTAAAAGATTTATGGTTAGCTTTGTACCCAAAGATTTCTTTATCTTCAATTATTGTTTGTCCATGCTGTGCTTTTTTTACAGGGTGTCTTCTGGTCACCAACATTGATGGACGAAGCGTCAGCTGGAATGGAGGAGTGCCGCTAATAAGAGGAATTGTTTGCTGCATGCAACTTACTTACCAAATTCAACAGGACAACTACAACAATACAGATACAGTATCTATTCTTTTCTTCTATGAGTGTGTGTGACTGCATTTCTTGGCTCTCTCTCTGCTTCTAAATTGATCCCTACAGCCATTCTATAGGTTTTACTTCGGCTATTTTTTAAACCTAATTTAATGTAGCCCTGTACTGTCGCATTCTGTCATTCACGGTTGTCGAAAGTACTACTTACTTTTCAGTAACAATGCATTCAGTAGTGCATGCACTTCCTTTATGTCACGTAAAAGATTTATGGTTAGCTTTGTACCCAAAAATTTCTTTATGTTCAATTATTGTTTGTCCATGCTGTGCTTTTTTTTTTCTCTCAACAAAACCTACCCAAAAAGAAACCCCCATTCCCATCCATTTTACAAACCATAACCCTCTTCCCCCGGGTTGTGTGGTTTTGCTTGATGTGTGACTGAATGACATCAATAATTCCACACACTTGCTGGGGAGGATAAGGTCATAGTAACAGGCTGGTGAAGGAATCCGAGGATATATTCTAGACTTACTCATCTTCAGTACTATTTCTTGTAGTAGTAGCCAATGTCAAAGAAATCCTACACAAGTACAAGTTATACTATCAATACTTTACCATGGCAGGGCGTGGCTTGGGCGCCGATGGCGATGGTCGCCTGAGAGCTCGGCTCCGGGACTGAGCCCGTGATTATCCTGTAAATCGGAGGCTGCGGGGCACCCCAGCCCCCGCATTCTGCTGACCGGCCCGACGGAGACCTGCCGGGGCCCTTGGCGCGATCTGAACGAGCGGTGACCCGGCGAAAAATCGAAGTTTGTGGAACTGCGGAGTGCGACCCAACATGGCGCCCGGACTTCATTGTCCCCTTGGCCGGATCCATTAGACTGGAGGAACATCACCAGCAGCGGTGCACCCCCTGCTCTGCCATCTCCCAGTGGTGTGTGGATCTGGACATCGGTCAGAGCGGACTCTTTCAACGGGGATTGCACTCGGATGGGCGGATGCCCACGCTATAGTGGATCCCGCACGCGGACGTCTGGAGGTCCCGACGGTGGCCCCACTCCCTACACCGCACTTGGCTACTTTTTCCTGGCCGACCCACTTCCATGGGAGGCGCAACCCTTTGGCGCCGCAAATCGTCCGGTGGAGTTGATGACCCTCACTCCGGGACCCTATCGGCCGTGCGGGCCTGCCCGACCTGGCGACGATTGTCTCCGCCTCCTCCTCGGTGCCCTCAGACGACGTGTTGGTGGCGCGAGCCGAAGCTGAGACGGTCCAACAGGCCCTGGAGACAGGGATCTACGGCACTCGACCTGAGGCCCAGCAACCGAGAGAGTCATAGCCGGCGCCTGCACTCGGAGACGCCTGCTCCTGGACCCGCACGGAGTGCTCCCGGCGACATGGGGAAACCCAGAGGAGCCAAAGGGGCTACCCCAGCCGCCTCAGACTCGGAGACCCAGGACAAAGAGGAACGTGGGGACACAGAGAGTTCTGGCGGTGCATCAATGCAGCAGCAATTTGACCGCGTCTTAGAGGCGATAGCGACCACGCGCTCGGCCCTCCAGCAGGACATTGCCCAGGTAGCGACGAGCCTAGGTCTCCTTAGAGCGGACCACGGCAAACTTTCGGACCGGGTCAAGGAAGTGGAGAGCTCGGTGAAAACCTTGGAGCCGGCACAGCGAACCTTGGCTGCGGCTATGAAGGATGCTATATCCCGGATTACTTCCCTGGAGCAGAGAGCGGAGGATGCGGAAGGCCGTAACAGGAGGAACAACATTCGTGTAGTGGGCCTGCCGGAAAAGATTGAGGATGGCGACATGGTGGCATACTTGGAGGCCTGGCTGCGAGACACGGTGGCCCCGGAGGGTCTATCCTCCTTCTACACCCTGGAGCGTGCCCATAGAGTCCCAGCGAGGCCACCGCAGCAGGGACGTGCCCCGCGACCGGTGGTGGCACGGCTATTGCACTTTAGGGACAGAGACCTCATCCTCAATGCCGCCAGACATAATGGTCCATTCAAAGTGGCGAACAGCCAGGTGAACATCTTCCCGGATTACACCTACGAAACTCAACGCAGACGGTTTTCCTTCCTGGCGGTCAAGCGCGAGCTCAGGAGCGAGGGCATCCAGTACTCGCTCCTATATCCTGCGAGACTCCGCATAATTGTCGATGACAAAACTCAATTCTTCGATACCCCAGAGGATGTCTGTAACTGGCTTGAACTCTATAGAGCGGGGAAAGATGGCTTCGGCTCCTCATCTCAACAGGCGGCGGAGCCGGAGCAGAGACGGCGGTCCAAGAGGATTCGGAGTCGCCGTGGCCGCTCAGGAGGACCCTCAACTGCGGAGACGTCGACGGAGCGGAAGGGAGTACTAGAGGTGTTATCTGCGCTGTCTGGCTCACGGGACGATGCCATTGAGGAGGAAGCGGACCCTGGTGACGAGGGGGTACCAACGGACTCCGAGGAATCGGTGACTGATAGCGTCCATACGCCGGTGATCACACCGAAATCGGTGGAGGACCTTCTGGATGGACAGGGGTAACGGGGTGAGCTACTTCATTTTGGGAGGGGGCCCGGCAGGGGGGTGGCGGGTGCCGCCAATAGATGCTGACTCCCGGGGAAGGGAGGGTGGGGTGCCCTGTTTTGCCCCGAGGGTTTTTTTTTACACTGTTTTGGGCTTGCTTTAGTCCTGGTGGCCTGAGCGTCGAGGGCCCACTGCCTCCGCCCGGCCCGCACCTGGCCCTTAAGGCCTTCCTACGGTGGCGACCGCAGGATTAGTAGGGGAAAGTGGGTTGTTGGAGGGTATGGTTTGGATGGGAACTAGATGGTGCTATTTGGGTCCTGTTCTGGGGAGGGTGGATGGGGAGTTGGGTCACACTTGGGTTGTTAAGTTTTGGTTGGGGAAAATGGCCGCCATCAGTGCTGAGATGATCGATGTCCTTTCTTTGTTGGGACCCAGATGGGGAGACTTTGCGAGAACGATATGGGACAATGGCTGATGTTGCTAATCTGAAGTGTGTTACTTGGAACGTGCGGGGGCTTCATACTATGTCCAGGCGTCACAAAGTCCACGCTTATTTAGTGCGTAGGGGGATACAAATGGTGCTGCTGCAGGAGACTCATCTGAACAAGGCGGAAGGGGCGGCGCTACAGCGTAGGTGGAGGGGGCAGGTCTTTTGCACTTCGTACTCCGCGTATGCCAGAGGGGCGCTGATCTGGGTTAGAGCTGGGGTTCCCTTCCAGGTCACGAAAACAGTGATAGATCCAGAGGGGCGTTATGTGGCCATTTCGGGGACTTTGGGAGGGAGAGACCTAAACGTTTGCTGTGTGTACGCTCCTTCCTTTCCAGGTTATCGGGCTCGTTGGCCCACTTCTTCTCCGGGCCCCTCCTGCTCGGCGGAGATTTCAACTCAGTAGTGGATGTAGACACTGACCGCTCGCATCCACCCCTCCCTGATTCTCCGGTTCGTCGCATGGCTAAGGGTCGTAGGGACTGGCAGACTCACTGGGGTCTAACGGATATCTGGAGGGCGCAACACCCCACAACTAGGGACTACTCCTACTTCTCGAGCCTCCATGAGTTGCACGTTAGACTGGACGGATTTCTTGGCTCGCCCGAACTGGTTTCAGCAGCGGTCCGGTCTGAATATTTGACCAGGACCATATCGGACCATAACCCCCTCCTGCTGGACCTTCGTTGGTTTCCCGGGGTGCCTGCGGTGCCCACCTGGAAATTACGGCCCGAGATCCTTGAGGACAGTGTTTTCAGGGCGGACCTAGGTGATAAGATCTCAGAGTACTTTGCGTCCAACGGTGGCACCGCGAGCTCGAGAGCGTTAGAGTGGGACGCTTTTAAGGTGGTGGTGAGGGGGTACTGTATTTCTAAAAAGGTCAGCATGAGGCGAATTATCCTCGCCGACCTAGAGGCAGCGGATCGAAAACTCCGCGAGCTGGAACTACGCCGCCCCGGGCGCCCTGAATTACAGGCACGCACAGCGGAGGCGAAGGAGGCGGTGGCGGCGGAGGTCGAACGGCTTCGCTGTTTCGACTACAAGGCCTATACGGTTCGGTCCATCGCCGAGGGGGATAGGTCGAGCGCGCTGCTGGCATGGCTAGCCAACCCTACGCGTCAGTCCTCACTGACGACGTCCATGCGCAAAGCAGACGGAACCGAGGTGTACACTCAGCCTGAGATTCTGGGCTGCTACCGGCAATATTACGAACGCTTGTACCGCAGTCGCTCTGCCCGAGACCCGGACCTGCTCGATAATTATCTACGGCCTCTGGAGATCCGAACAGTGGAGCAGGACGTGGCGAAAGCCCTGGGGTCTGACGTAGAACTGGGAGAGATCCGTAGCGCCATTAAAAAGATGGCGAGGAATAAGACCCCGGGCCTGGACGGCCTTCCTGTGGAGTTCTATGCAGCTTATGCTGATCTCCTTGCCCCTAGGTTGTTGATAGTATACAGAGAGGCGAAGAGGCTTGGGCGACTCCCGGGCTCGATGTGCGAGGCATTGGTGGTGCCACTCCTCAAGCCCGGAAGGGACTCATCCGATCCGGGGTCTTACCGTCCCTTATCAATGCTGACGGTTGACTATAAAATGCTGAGCAGCATCTTGGCCTCGAGGCTGCTGGGACACATGAGCTCCCTGGTACATGAGGACCAGGCTGGCTTTATCCCCAGGCGTAACACGACCATGAACATTCGCAGGTTGTTCCGCTTGCTAGGGGAACCGCTTGTGGACGCCCCGTGCCCGGTTGTCTTATCGGTAGACTTAGAGAAGGCTTTTGATAGCCTGGAATGGGACTACCTTTGCACTGTGCTACGGAGGTTCGGCCTCGGTGAGGGCTTCATCAGATGGACCAAGGTTCTGTATGCCTCGGCATCGGCCAGGGTTCGGGCGGGACCGCTGATTTCCTCACAATATCCGGTGGAGCGAGGCACGAGGCAGGGATGTTCGTTATCCCCACTTCTCTTTGCGCTGGCGGTGGAGCCACTTGCGCTGCATCTCCGGTCGGGAGCCCATTATACGGGCCTATGGACTCCTTCGGGCCCGCACTACATTTCGCTGTATGCAGACGACCTGCTGCTCTTCCTAGAGGACCCGCTCGTTGCCTTACATGGAGCTGCGACGGCGCTCACGGAGTTTGGGGAGGTCTCGGGCCTCCGAGTGAATTGGACTAAGACCTGTCTTTTCCCGGTTCGCAGGGGCACCCCTACCCCTGCTCTAAGTAGGGAGATTAGATGGGAACCCGACTGCTTTAAGTACCTGGGGGTGTACGTCTATCATGAACCACCTGACCTCCTGGATGGGAACATTGCCCGCAGCACTCGAGCACTTCGAGGCAGTATGGACTTCTGGGCCACGCTACCGCTCTCGGTGGCAGGGCGGATTGCTTTGCTTAAAATGGTGGCGCTTCCCCGGTTGTTATATTATTTCCGGACACTGCCGATCTGGGTCCCACCGGCCACGTTTCGACTATTACGATCAATGATAGTCGGATTCCTCTGGGGCTCGGGCCGCCGGCGGGTGGCCCTCAAGACCCTGATGAGGCCGAAGGATGAGGGTGGGCTCGCGGTGCCGGACTTCGAAAAGTATTATTTAGCGGCGCAGCTCCAGACCTTCACCCAGGAGATCGCCCGGGAGTTCCGGGGCCCAGAAGACAGGAGGGGTACGGGTATGGCCAGGCATGTTCTCTCCTTCATAGCGATGCGACAACGGTTGGCCTTACAGGACTTGTCGATGGAGGAGCGGACCGTTCGCCTGTGTTGGAACCGAGCTCACGCCCGGGGCCACCTGAGAACACCGTATGCGCCCGAAATACCTCTGGGGATGCTAATGGCTTTGCCCCATGGTGGCGATTGGTCACGGTTGGCGAACTGGGAGGACGCCGGCTTACAGCTAATAGGTGACCTATACGAGGACGGGGCGCTCTTGCCCTATCAGGAGCTCATTGATCGCTTCGGGATTCCCCGCGGCGACTTTCTGCTGCACTCGGCCCTGGTCCGAGCGATCCAGGCGCACTGGAAATGCGGGCAGGAGGAACCTCCTTTGTCTCCGGTATGCCAATACGTGATGATGTCTGCGGGCACGGTGAAGGCGGTCACTTGCCTTTACGGCAGACTGATCAATGAGGGGCTGGCTCCCCTCACTACTCTGACAAACCGTTGGGAGGAGGACATTGGCAAGGAGATCCCGGAGACGACCTGGTCCCAGCTGGTGCGGCGAGCCTGGAAGGGCACACGCCACGCCCGCTTTCAATTGGTCCACTACTACGTGCTCCATAGAGCATATCTGACCCCGGAGAAAATCAGGCGATATTTTGCTACGAATTCGGCAGAATGCCCCAGGTGCCCGGCCCAGGAGGCGGACCTTCTCCACATGCTGTGGGCCTGCCCGGGATTATCATCCTATTGGGTAGAAGTGGGGAAGACCCTGGAGGAGGTGACGGGGAGATCCTTATCGTTTGACGCGGCGGTGGGACTCCTGCACTAGTTCCCTCATACCCCCAAGAACAAAATGTCTAGCAAGTTCATTGATTTAGGGCTGCTCCTTGCTAAACGAGAGGTGACCAGGAACTGGAAGGCACGAGCTGGTCCGACAGGAGGCCGGTGGCACAGCGAACTTTTGAAGTGGGCGGCGGGGGAGAGCACACTAAGATACCAGCTAGCTTGGAGGCAGCGTCATGAGAAGGCACAGGAGGCAGCGCTGGAGTGGGAGACGTTAGTGCAGGCCCTTAGAGATTATTGCGCCCCCAGCGACTCTGAAAGTGAGGAAGCAGCTCGCCCCAAGTCCCGATAGACGATTGCACTTTTTCGCTCTGTTGCTTTCCCCATGGGTCCTTTAGCAGATCCTGTTGAGGTGGTTACCGTGCGCTGATGGCGGGGATGGGTGGGTTTTCTTTGGTTCGTAGCGTTTTGAGGGTGGGGTTTTTCTTTCTGGGTTTATAGGCTTGTTTGGAAAAGCAGATGACGGACGGTGGATCATCCGGACCAGCTTCGACATCCTTCTGAGCCCCCATTGAATTTCGCCGCCCGACCCCAGGGTTGTGGGCTGAATGGCTGTGTAAGAAACTTACGGCGGGGGGACGGAGGGTTGTGTCTCATTGATCTTGCTTGTTATATAATGCTGGTCGATTATGTAACGATTTACTGATTCCTGCAATAAAAATATATTTAAAAAAAAAAAAAAACAATACTTTACCATTTGTTAGGCTACATTGTATTGTATTGTATTGTATTGTATATGGATTTGTTAAGCGCGATTGCTGCCAAAGGGCATCCAAGCGCTGAGAAAGTAGACAGAGATGGGCGGTGCAGAAGAGGTTAGAACTCGGTGGATTTGGCAAATAGTAAGGTTTTCAGCTGTTTGCGGAATGAGAGCAGGTTCGAGTTGGACCGGAGTTGTAGAGGAAGTGCATTCCATAGCTTCGAGGTGTTCAAGGAGAACATCCTGCCTCCGGCCCTGGCTCTCCTAACTCTGGGGATCACCGCCAGGAAAGCCTCCGTGGAGCGAAGGTTTCTATTAGGGTGGTAAGGAATGACTAGATTGTCATTGATTGCTGGGCCGGTCTTCCAGAAGGCCCGGTGCGCAATACATAGGGCCTTGAATGCCACTCTCTGCCTTACTGGCAACCAATGTAGACTTTTTAGTCTGGGTCTAGCTGATTGGGTTCGCGGGATCTGTAGCAGAGTACGGGCTGCGCAGTTCTGTACCACCTGCAATTTCCGAAGAGTCATCTCGGGGGCCCCCACATATAGGGCATTATTTGAGTCTAGATGGGACTGGATCAGGCCTTGTACTGCCACCTGTTTGGCTTCCAATGGTAGAAGCGGGAGAACCTTCCTCAGGGTTCTGAGTAAGCCAAAACATGTGGCGGACAACTTGGTGGCCTGGGTGGAGAAGGAGAGGTTTTTGTCCAGCCATACTCCTAGGCTCTTTACATTTTCCTTAGGGGTGGGAGGAGAGCCCAGACAAGGGGGCCATAAGGAAGTGAAAGGAACTGGCAAGGCTGGTCCCAGGAGCATGAGCTCTGTTTTATCTCCGTTTAGTTTGAGGGAGGAGTTAGTCATCCACTCCTTTACGTCCTCTAAACATTTCAGCAGACCTTCCGGAGTTAGCTGGGTATTGTCGGCGTACGATATGATTTTGATACCGTGCGGTTCGACGACTCCAGCCAGTGGTCTCATGTATACGTTGAATAGCGCAGGGCTCAAGGAGGAGCCCTGCGGTACTCCGCAGTTTAGTGGTTTGCTGGATGACACTGTGTCCCCGTCAAAGACCTGAAAAGATCTATTGGTCAGGAAGGAGTTGAACCACCTCAATGCGTCGCCTGATACTCCGATGTTATAGAGACGGTTCAGCAAGGTGGCATAGATGACCGTATCGAAGGCTGCACTTAAATCAAGGAGTATCACTGCCACTGATCCTCCCTGATCTAGTACCCTTCGTGATTCTTCGGTGACCGCTAACAGGGCGGTTTCAGTACCGTGCTTCGGTCTGAAGCCTGTCTGGGACGTGTCTAGTAGTGAGTTATTCTCAAGGAACTGGACAAGCTGGGCGTTTATGTACTTCTCCAGAACCTTGCTTGCCCAGGGGAGCAGTGAGAAGGGGCGGTAACTGGAGTGATCGTCTGGATCCAGGTTGGGTTTTTTTAGTAACGCCCGCACCATGGCTTGCTTCCAAGCATTGTGGCACTGTTGTAGTCTAGTGTACTGTCACCTGCTATATTCTCTATCGTACCGTTGTAATGCTACAGTAAGGACAAACCAGGTTTCATTTTCTTTTTTTCCATAGCCATGCAACTGCCACTGTGTCACACCACTAGTACCACCGCAATGAGGAGGAAATTTCAGCCGCCCTGGATTGCAAACTTAATTGCCATTTCCCGTGGAGCCAGCCCTGGGCCTAGCCCTACTTTCAAACAGAAATTACAGGTAAGATAAGCGTTTGGTTGGAGGTAGTATAATGGAGTATTAGGAGAGACGAGAGATTGACAGTAGTACTACTAAAGTCCTAGGACTATTCAGGAAAACAAACTTACTGTTAAACCCCCACCCACCAGACTCAAAAGCAGTAAAAAACAGGTATGGTCACATAAAGTTTCAAAAAGTATATTTTTATAGCCCTAACAAAATAATCTCCCGCAAGACCCTCCCTAACCCCAACGATTGTCCTTCAAAAGTCCCCAAAAAACCCAACTCCCAATTCCCACCCCCCAAAAGTCTCTAAAAAAGAGGCAAGGGACACTACGGCAGGGTGTTGTTGACTTTAGCAGCCAGGGCATCATGCTCCTTGCGGAGGGTGGCATGTTCGAAGCGGAGGCCCTCCACCTAGTTCTTATAGTTCAGGACCTCCTGCTCCAGGTAGGACAGTCCGAGGGATAAGAGGCGCCGGCGTGCCTTGCAAATCCTGTGGGGGGCAGCTGCTGTCTTTGCTGCTCGGCGGTGGCGTTTGGCTTTGGTAGCCCGGCTCCGTACCGCTGGAGCACTGCGCTGGCTCGCAGCCCGCACGGAGGAGGATGCAGCTGTCCCAGTGGACGTTGTTGTAGTACCAGACTGCGTCTCCTCCTCCTCCAGGGCCACCAGCCGCCGATATTCAGCGACAGTGGCATCCAGCCTCCGTTGCCGGGCCATTCGAGCCAGCTCCCTCCTCCTTGATGGTCTCTTGGATTTGGAAGGAGCAACTATATGAAGAAAGAAAGACATAGTCTGTAACCAATGCTCCTTAAGATTAACACAAAATGATTGAGCAGAAAGTTGTCACAGTACAAGTAGCAAATTGAAAGCACAGTACATAACTATTGAGGACAGTATCTATGTAACCTCCGACTTCTTCATCCTTGCTCTAACATTAGTGGGAGTTTAAGGAACAAATTCTACGAGCACTATGGACTTCCATTACAGTCGACTATGACAGTACACCAGTCTTATTCTTCTTCTTCTCTCTTGTTTAGGAAAATTGGTATGTTATCTTATGCAAGCCGGCATAATGCCAGCGCAGTGAACTTGCACCCGAGAAAAACAGACGCACACAATGGTGAGTGAGACAGACTTGCGTTACTGTACCGGTCCAGTACATGCAGGTGGTGAAGCTCTTACTTTTCTATTACGGGTGGCACTGAGAATACTCTGTTAAAAGGGCTACTGCTTAATTAATTTAGCTTTCACCCTACAGTGCAAATGAGTATTAGAAAAGGAAAATGAAGAAGCTAAATAATCCGATTATCTATCACTTCACATGGGATGTATTTGATGACATATGGGATGACTTTAGGTGCTTTGCTTATTATTGAGTGAACAGTGATACACCCACACATGAATGACGTACTACTACTAAACTAAAGTTATTAAGAGAGGTAGGGAGTGTCCACCGTAATAACCGGATATATGCTGTGCTTGCAGTTGCAATACAAACTACTGCTACTATTCATGGTAGTATTTGGACAAAATTACAACTTCTTTTCCTTGCCTTTCCTACACTGGAACGGACGTGCGGGTGCGGTGTTACATGCTCTTCAAAGTAACACTTAGTTCATCCAGTGACCGTCTACTCTCTCTAGATACACATATGCTATCTAAGAGTCAGATAGTACCATGAATGATCCAGGCATCCATCCATTCAAAGTATATGCACACATACAGTTTCTGTTTCACCCACCCAGGCTGTTCTCCTTCCACCCATCCTTGCTTCATCATTCACTCAGCCATGCACCATACCATATTCTTTCCTTCCCAGCCACCTCGGGGACCAAGCAAACACATATCATTCTTCTTTGCCAGTCATCATTACATTTCTCGTCCTTCCACACTTACTTACACCCTTCTTTTGCTTTTCGTTCATCCCATCCATCAAGTTCATCTCAGATCTGATTGGGATTCTTCTCGCCAAAAACTTCACAGCTAAGTCGAAGTACATTTTGAGGAGGCTACTACCTGGTTTATTTATAATACACCAGTGCAGAAAGCACACTCTGCAGTCTTCAATCTTAATGATAAGGAATATATAGCTTACCTCTGCCCGCCACCACCGTGTTATCCCTCACAGGCATGTCCTTGTCCGGCACTTGCACCGCCTCCTCCCCAGAGTTGTCCTCCTCATCCAATGCCGCCACCACCTCCGCGCTGGCCCCGCCTCAAGATGTTCCACCTACAAAGCACATTTAATAATGTTAGAATACACCACTCACTACTATATAATATTTGGTCTAGGAGGAAGAAAGAAATGTGAAAAAAACAGTATACAATTTAATAATTTGTGACTGTCTACTCTAAAGTAAAAATGTCCCTTTTTCCAGGGAAGGCAGTTGTCTTGCTGCACTTTTTGGCACAACTGATGAATGCTTGCTTTTTATTTTTAACATGCACCACTTTTTCTCCTAACAGACAGAAGCTTGACTTCTAAGAACACGAACAGGATCAAGTTCAAACCAGGTGAGAGCTCGGCTCGACCACAAGAAATGTGTCCAATTAATCGTCAGCACTAAGCACTTTTCCATTTTCAGTTAAACGTTTACTTTTATGACAAACTTGATTTTAATAAATGTGTTTACTTTTAATAAAGCTTTTAAACTTAAATAGACTCTGTGGTTTTTGGTCCTCCAGACTAGAGTGGATGAGCTAAAGGTTTTGCAATTTTTGCAAGCATGAGTCCGTGCCTCTGACATCATTGGGGAATAATCATCTGTGACTTTGGGAGCTAAATGACTCTGCCACACTATCTAGTCAGTAAGGAGATTGGGGGTTCAACTACAAAGTCTGTTATCACTGAGGCATGTGGAAAGTCTAACAGCACCTATTACGATTGATAAGCTAAGCAATGCATTATTTAGTGTCCATAGTTCTGTTTGTGAAGATTTGTCCCTGCAACAGTAGTAGAATGGATTGTCCTCCTATCCAAACCAAAAGTAAAGTAGTATCTTATTCAATTTCTTTCTTGGTGGTCATTCACCTTTTTATTGTTGGCAATTGTCAAAGCATAAACATTTAGAAGACTTGAAAAGACATTATGGACAATCCCAGAGGACTGCACTCAGTGCATAGAGCTATTGCTGACTAGAATGGGAGTCCAATGGAATTGCCAAATGTGCAATTTTAGTTAGCTACACAGACAGACTAATAAGAATAATCTAGTAATACCACACGGAGTCATAGTCGAGGCAGGATAAGAATATAGATTCAGTCTACAAGAATGTCAAAGACGATTTAGAAAAAATCGAATGAGGAACGCTGGGAAAAAATAAGTACTCTATATTAAAATTAAAACTTACTGGGACCAGCAAAGGAGCCCTCGCCTGCCCGATCCTGGCCTGCATCCTGAGCAGCACCCTCCTCCTCCTCCTCCTCCTGTGTCCTCCTCTTGCCCCTGGTGGAAGCTGATGTACAACATGAAAGAAAGAAAAACAGAAAACAGGGATATATTATTGACCAATCTCATGTGGTCTACTACGTTATTAGTATTGCTTGATTTGCGGACCGTCGAATTGGAAACTTCTTATGTAACTCACTAAACAAAGTACTAAAAAGGTTTGCCTAGGATTGGCAGGCAGCAGTCCGCAGCACGCGAAGTGACAGCCAAAGTCCATCGTGATTGCAGATCAGAGACAACACTAAAGTTTGCTACTACATTAACCAGTCATTAAAATACTCAAACTATCAATCCACCACCACTATTTCTTCTTATCGCCATGTGTACAAAGGAAGGACTGGACTTGAGTCTGTAGGGGCTGATTTAGAAGCCCCTTGCGGCTCTTTTGCTCCATTGTTGCGTGACTTTTGTGACGCAGCGGCAGCACAAAAGAGGCGCAATGGTGCGGCATATATTAACAACGTGACGCATATGGGAGATGCATCACGTTGTAAAGCCCAGCGCCATCAGGGGGCATTCCGGCGCAAGGGAGGGCGTTCCTGCGCAAGAACGCATCCTAATAGTGGCTGAGAGAAATCTACAAGATTTCAATCACTCACTTTAACGACAATGATGCGTGACTCAAACCCTGCGCCTGCTTGAAGCAGACGTAAGGCTTGACGCAGCATTGGGGAGATAGGGCACCCCAGAGCATTGATGGAGCTGCGCCATCGTTGCAACGCAACTCCAGCAATGCGCCGCCTTTACGGCACAGATGCGTATCGCTTTGGTGACGTTTTGGGCCCATGGTGCGCCGCATTGTAAATACGGCGCAACATGGGTGATGGTGGCGTGGTGCACAATTACTGGCGCATCCCTTCTACTTTGCAGGGATGCGCCGGTAATTAAAAATCTGAACCTTAGAGTGTAGCATTACGCAGTTCTTTAAACTACACTCATACATAATTTCACAGGCCAATGAAATGAACACAAAATGGAAAACAAATAAGCATAGTAGCAACACTACTGAGAAGGAGAGCAGTGCACCTGAAATGCACAGAAGATTTTGAAATATAATTTACCTACAATGTAATGAGCAGCATTATTGCTCTTGGTAAAAAACAACAATTTGCAATATAACACAGCAGGAGAAAACAGAGTAGTAAAGAAATAGCTACTACTACTCACCAAGCCCGGGGATCTCAAGGCCAAGCAGGTCGAGCAGATCTCGTTCACGGGTCAGGACATCCGTCAGACCCAAGAGTGGTGGTACATGGCCCGGCACACCTTATCCCACCGCTTCCGGCGCTCCCGGATCCCATTCCCGACACCGATCCTGCCGCCTGCCATGATGGTCCTGGGGAGGCGGCGCTGAACATAAAAAATGAGTGCGCCCACCTCCTCCGGGCTAAAGATCTCCCTGGGTACGACCTGCTCCCCCCTCAAACGCCCGCACGGGAGCTGGGCACGGGGTGCGGGACCCTTCCCCTTCTCGGGATGCTTCCCGGCTCCCTTAACCATGGTCTGGGCGGAAAGGAATAAAGAAAATAGAATAGGGAAGAGAAGAAAATAAAAGAGTTTAAAAAAGTAGTTTAAAATTAACCAAAAGTAGCAGTAAACACAAAAATATAGTGCTAGAAAAATAGAGGGATAGATAATAAGTAAAATAGATAAAAAAAACTTCAAACAAGCAAAGGATGGCAGAGATACAGAGACGATACCAAAAGCATGCCCAGAACCATAGCAATGAATGAGAAACAAGGTGGCCGCGACCGTTCACAACCGCTCGGGTAAGTTTGCGCAAGATTTTCCTCGCCAACACCCGCAAAATTGTACTGGCGAGCCGCACACTTTGCAAGATTACAGTTCGCGCCCGGAAACGGAAATACGTCATGCAAACAAGATGGCCACGCCCTTGAACGACCGCGAGGGTAACTTCGCGCCTTGCGCTACAAGCGGCTCGCGAAAACGCACAAAACCTTGCGAACTAACACGCCGCAAAAAAACAAATCGCATATTCACACGAATTTGCGGCTTCCGAATCCGATCTTGCGCGTGTTCGCGCCCCGCGAATCCAGCGAAATTGCAGAAAAATAAGTTTTGCAAAACTGAAAGCACTCGGCAGGTGCAAGAGTTCAAACTCATCATTAGTAACCATTCCCTGTAGTGCTTCCTGACTGGGGCCCCTCCAGAGTTCAGTTGCTAGTTGCAACAAGTGTATGACCCTGCTCTGACCCTCACAGCAGGCTCATAGAATAGCTACAAGTAGGCCACAAAGGTCCTGGAAAAAAAATTGCACTGCAACAGAAAGCAAATTACTGAAAAGGAAGCAGGTGCCAGACCTGGAATTTTAAAACAGTGACACATTAATATACTAACCCCAAATTAATTCATGTCAGTTGAAGCAGGGCAGGTGTGCTTGCTTTTCCCCCCCATAATCTACAGTGATGATGAACCAGAGGGTGGCATTGATGTAACAGAGGGTGGCATGGGTGAAACAGAGGGTGGCAGTGGTGAAACAGAGAGTGCTGGGAACCTGTGATGATGAACCAGACGTAGAAACAACATAGTCGCGACCGTTGCGAGCCGACAAGTAAGTTCGCGATTGCGAACTGGTACCAAACCCTCGCGAACTGGCAGAAACCCTTGCGAACACCAAAAAAAAAAATCCGCAAATTCGCGAGAATTCGCGGATTTTGCGGATCGCGAGTTCGCAAATTCGCAAAATTCGCGAACGCCAGATTCACAAAATTCGCCCATGCTTAGTTAATTCCCTGTTGCTTTTTTCTGTTCAATAGGGCTTCCCTGGTTACCATCATTGACCTTTTTTTGGCCTGTTCAATTATTTGTAGGGAATAGCCTCTCTCAAAAAAGCGCTCCGTGCTTTCTCGCTGGGCCCTCTCTAAATCTGTGGGATTACTGCAGATGCGTCTCATCCTCAGCATCTCCCCGTAGGGGATACTGGTAACGAGATGCATCGGATGCGCACTTGCAGCATGTAATATGCTGTTTCCAGCCGTAGGTTTGCGATGAATTCTAGTTTCCAATTTTCCATTGATAATGTACAGCTCTGTATCTAGGAAAGTGACTGCATGTTGACTAAGGGTCGCTGTGAATCTGAGATTTAGGTTGTTTTGATTGATATTATCAATAAATACCCTTGCTTCTATCTCAGTACCCTCCATATCACCAACAAATCGTCTATAAAACGATACCATGCTGTCACATGAGTTTCCAATGTTTCACTGTAGTCCCTCCTGAGGACCAGTTCCGCCCAAGCCCCCATGTGTAGGCAGGCAAAGCTCGGGGAGAAACTGGCCCCCATAGCAACCCCCTGCCTCTGACGGTACATGAGATTACTGAACATAAAAATATTGAAGAGCTTAAGTTTCTAGACTGGAAATTCCCAAAATTACCTGCCCTCTACCTATTGCCTAAAATTCATAAATGTAAGGACAACCCGCCTGGGAGACCTATAGTCTCAGCAATAGGCAGTTGCCTTGAGAATACATCACGATACGTTGACCACTTTCTGCAGGCACCAGTACAAAAATTACCATCGTACATAAAAGATTCCAGTGATTTTTTGAGGTGTGTAGCAAATATCGAAAGGGAGGCTGACCTCTCATTATTGTCACTGGACGTTGCTAATCTCTACACATGCATCCCACACAATCTTGGACTTGACGCATGCAAACACTTTTTAGCACAGAGATCCATTTCACATTTACACCACACTGAAATGTTGAGTGAAATGATGTATATCTGTCTGACTGAAAATTTCTTCCTTTTTGACAACAAAATATACAGGCAAATCCTCGGTACATCGATGGGGACATGTTTTGCCCCTTCATTTGCAGACCTCTTGATGGGGTATTGGGAAGAAAAGGTGGTGTACCAGTAACCCATATTTGCTTAGAAAGTGGCGAAGTGGGTCAGGTACATAGATGACATTTTTGTAGTGTGGAAAGGGACGGAGCAAGAAGCCACTGATTTTGATACAATATTGAACACTAATGACTACAACCTTAAACTTACAAGCCAGTGGTCAAAAGACACACTGGAATTCCTGGATCTTAGACTAAGAATAGAGAACACAAATTGGAAAGTTCACTATTTAGAAAAACGACTGCAGGGAATAGCATTTTACATGCTAGAAGCTGTCACCAACATTCTCTTATCAATAGCATTCCATTAGGAGAATTTTTACGGGCAAAACGAAACTGTAGCACAGAGAGTAGCTATAAAGCTGAGGAAGAGACAATGACAACACGATTTCTAACAAGAGGGTATTCAATGAAGGTGATAAACAAAGCAAAATCAACAGCAGCAGAAAGGACAAGAGATTCACTATTGGAGAAAGATACAGCAAAAGATCAGGCAGAATCAGGAACAACTAGGTTTATCACTACCTACAGCAATAAAGCCTATACCATACGAAAATGCTTAGAGAAGTTTTGGCCCATACTACATACAGATCCTGACCTGACCAAATGTGTGGCACCTTCACCACAAGTGACTTTTAGAAGAGCTAGATCACTGAAAGACTTCCTATGCAGAACTGTAGAACCCCCAAAAACCAAAATATTGGGAGTATAGGGATTTTATACTTGCAGGAGTTGCAAGGCATGTAAAAACAGCAGGAACAGGAAGGAAGTTTTTTTATCTGAAGGTAGTGCCCCTTTTAAAATTGTAGAACATACCTCATGCAACACGGAATTCGCAGTCTATGCCCTTTTCTACCCATGTAAAGAAGCCTACATAGGGAGCACTGTTAAAAAAGCGAAGCTCAGAATTCTCGAACATTTGAGAGCGATAAAAAATGGGGACAAGCAATACCCAATCGCTCTCCATTTTGAAAACCATCACAAACAAAACACAGACTTGTTAAGTTTCTGTGTTCTTGACATGATAAAGCAAAATGAGAGAGGAGGAAACAGAATCCAGAGCCTACGGCGCCTTGAGTCAAGGCTTATCATACAGTACAGAGCCATGACACCAAGAGGGCACAACTGTGACGAGGAATTAGAAGTACATCTGGGGAAGGAGAAGTCAGAGAATACAGAAACATAGATACAAACCTATTGTGAAATCCATATGCTTTTATGTGCTTTTCTGAGCTGAAAGGGTAAAATGAGTAAAATGAACAAAATGAACCAGTGTAAGAATGTAAGTTTACCAGCTCGCAGAACTAGCTCGTTTTTAATCTGTTCACTGTTAGTGGAAAAGTTGATCTAATTTAAGTCATTGATGTTTTAGGATAGGAATTAATAAGTTTTATTATTTTTTCTTTTTTTGACAGACTTCACAATTCATGGGATTGGAAGATAAAATGAGGAGGATGAGAATCTACATTAGAACTAGAACAAAACGATGTACCTTACAGTTGGGATCTATTTTTGACATTTGAGTGCCCACTTGGGCGTTACTAGTGGGGTCTATTTGGTAATATTTACATTTGTTAGATGAACTGTGGAATGATGAAATTAAGCCCACATGGGCAGTACTGCTATAAACCACATACCCCTATAAACACCGTGATAGGTAATGACATTTGGGAAGATCCCTAAAAATCATGCCATATTGACAATTTATTTCTAAATGAAGGGTACATGTAAATTATAAAATATAATACCAATGTTTGAGAATGTTATGTGAAATTAACAAACAATGCTCAAAGGTTATTATGTTGAATATGTTTTCCACGAATGATACAATGTACTCTGTCTTCAATGGCACTTGAAAACGAATCACATGTTTATTTAAAAACTGCTTTCACTTCACTGACGGTACTCGTGACCAAGAGACAGGGTCTCGAAACGCGACGAGTGAGCTCTGCTTTTTTGAAAAAAGTAAAATCACTGTTAATGCATATGGAGTCTGTGGCAGTTGTTTCCAAAGAGTTTGGATCGAAGACAACGCTGTGAACACATATATATATATATATATATATATATATATATATATATATATATATATATATATATATATATATATATATATATATATATATATATATATATATATATATATATATATATATATATATACACATATATGCATATATATATTGTTAGAACTGGCTATTTCTGGTAGGCTAAGGCTGACGCCAAAGCCAGGCAGAAACCACCATTCTAGCCAGGGCAAGGAAGTCACACGCCAAGATAACCTCTGCTCACCCCCTTGGTAGCTTGGCACAAGCAGTAAGGCTAAGCTCGGAGGCAATGTGTAAAGCATTTGCGCCAGCGCACAACAGCAACAACATACTAGGCACACCACAAAAGAGACTCCACACAAGGTTATTATAAAAATAACTTTTGTATTGTAAAAACACATCAGATAAAATCACACATATACATAGTGCCAACTGGCACCGGCAATATTCACATGGGATTACTTACAAGACAGGGCCACATGGGCCACTGTCAGATTCAGATATAGTACTTCTAGAATAAGAAATAATAAACATAAAATGGTAATCACAAAGATCACAACCAGTATGCACTGGTAACAGGAACCAGGACCTTACTAGGACCACCTGTACTAAAAAGGACAACCACCTAAGAATAAACACATTTAGGGGTATACCAGAACACATTACCCATGATGCATGTAATACATTAAGAGGAGTAATAAAGAGAACACATGATGCCTAAAGCATTCAGAGGTGTTAAGAATAAAGCACATGATGCAATAAAATACATTCAGGGGTGCAGCGCAAGAAGACACATGATGATTAAACATTCAGAGGTGCAGCGCATGGAAAGAAAGACA
Organism: Lissotriton vulgaris; assembly: GCF_964263255.1. Lineage (NCBI taxonomy): Eukaryota > Metazoa > Chordata > Amphibia > Caudata > Salamandridae > Lissotriton > Lissotriton vulgaris. The sequence goes on from NC_141693.1 coordinate 1,705,093,450, forward strand.
CATGATGCATAAACCTACACATTCAGAGGTGCCAGAACATAAGTCAATAGCACAAAAAACACACAGTAGGCAATTACTATTAAAAACATAGGAATCACATTGCGCATAACTTACATAAGCCACCACCTGTGGCAGTCCCTAGGCCAACTGGCCTTGTGGGGCAAGGATGCCCTGTGTCAATGTCAGGGCGCGCTGCCATGCAGCGCCAGTCCAAAAGTACCAAAAGCCTAAACGTGGCAGCTGCCCACAAAGTGCTGGGCAGCTGGGGAACAACCAAACTGCGCCAGGGCCCTCACTGGCCCTTAGGCGCCAACTGCGCCACTGCTGGAGCCACACAGGCTCTGGGCATCTCGCACATGCCCCAGACGTTGGAGCTCTCAGGCTCAAAAAACAATGGTGCCCCCATGAGCCTCACCGAACTCTAACCCTCACACTCGGAGGCAGGAGAGGGCGGGCACCGGCAATGTGCCCGACGCCCCCTCTATCTAATGTGGCCCTCTCTGGAGCCAAACAGGCTCTCAAACAAATTAGGGCCCTCTGAGCCTTTCCGGGCTCATACATGTGGGGGCGACCCACTGCCAGCTGGGGCCGCCCTGACTCAGTCTAGAGCCTCTCGCGGGCTCTGCAACCACGGTGGGGCGACCCACTGCCATTCGGGGCCACCCTTCCTCAGTGCCTCGACCGGCACCAACCGCAGCCACACGGAGCCCGCCCAGCCCTGCCGACTCACTGGGCTGTCAGGGGCGGGCTCCTCAGGGCGGCGGCTCTCCTTCGCTCGCGGTGGGGCAGGCACCGACAATGTGCCTCGCGCCCCCTCCGCAAGTCTCTGCCTGCCGCTCCTCTCCTCACTCGGGGAGCTTCACTGGCGGTGGGGGCAGGCACCGACAATGTGCCCCGCGCCCCTCTGCTCTCTCCTCACGATTCACCCGGTCCCCCATCTCGGGACCGGGACGTCCTGCGTCGTCTCTCGGCCGCCATCCTTCCTCTTCTCTCCGCCTCACAGGCTGCCTCACAGGCTGCGGGGCGGGACTTCCGGCCGGCCGCGCTGCAATTGGCACTTCGCGCGGCGGCCCGATTCAGGCAGGCAGGCGGGCAAGCATTAAAAATATCGGCGTGGGCAGCCGAAGTTAAATAAAATTAAAAATAAGCGAGGTGGGTACTCGCAAAGTAAATAATCAAATAAGCGGGGTGGCACCCGGCAATCCTCACGCAAAATGCGTGCAACGAAACGCTCGAAATGCAGCCAGGAGCGCTCTCAAGCGCTAGTATCACAGCACAGCGCTCCCAGGCGCCAAAGGTCCCCAGAGCAGACCCCTACAGCAAGAAGGGTCCACAGAAAGCGCTCTCTGCAGGAAAATGCAGCTTCTCCATGCTGAAAAGGTCCCAGAGATTCCCAGGAGGCAAAGCAAAGTCCCCCCATCAGCCCAGCCAAGGCTGAGGGGTCCCCCAGGAGTCCAGGAAAGTCCATCAGAGGTCCAGGGGATGGGCAAGGCCCAGGGATTCCCCAGAGCCCCAGCAGCAGCATGCCCCTGGCAGATTCAAGTTAGAAACAAGAACATTTTGGAAGGGGACACAGCCCCTTCTTATACAGTGAAAAGTCTTTGAAGTCCTTTGAAGTCCTTTGAAGCAGGCAGTGTGAGAACCAGCTAGAACTGGTTACAGGGAAGTCCCTTCAGTATCAGGGACAGAGGTGACAGTCGCCCAGCGGGAGGTGGAGCCAGCTTTGTAGTCAGGCAGGCACAGCCCTTCACTATCAGGTGCCATCTCCTCCCACTTCCCTGGCAGCAGATGCTGCCTTTCATCCATGGGCTGACTTCAGACAACCTCCTGGGCTCTCCAGCCCCTGTCATCCTCAAACCAGACAATTAATCCACAAGCAAGCCCAGGCACTCTGGGCCAGGCTCACCAGCCAATCACACGCCAGCAACAACTTACACAAAATATGCCAACTTCCAAAAGTAGTACTTCTAGACTAGACACAGTCATGCCGCATATATCATTTTGCAGCATTCATTCTCACGAGTTTGTACATACCAAACTCGCCCCTGCACTCCCCACATATCAGGAACTACCATGGGCATACATATTCCCCATTCATTCCTTGGGAGGGCAGGTCACTCACCATTCATTCACAGAGAGCTCAAGCACTTTACACTGTACCACAGTGAAAAAGTGCGCAGAGGCCTAAAATCACCACCACCAGGTTCCAAAAACAGGCTAAGAAAAAGCTAAAAGTCTAGGGGTGAACCTGCCTAAAGGGCCGGGTCCAACATATATATACATTGCTTTGAATCTTCCAGCCCTCCAGTTCCCTTCCCGGCAGAAGTCATGGCACAGCAGCAGCAAGTAAGTTTTCACAAAACTTTTATTTTTCACACACCATATGCAAGATTGCATGCAAGATAGGACGGCCTATGCGTTTCGGCTTCTGCAGCCTTCCACTGGACTAGCCCACCAGGTTCTTCCATTAAGCGCCACTGCGCTGAGTTGCAGAGAAGTGGTTCAGGCCATGGCCCTTTTTACATCTCTCTGCAACGCAGCTCTGTGGCGCTTACTGGAGATACCTGGTGGGCTAGTTGGACCCAACGGACACTCAGGATTCAAGGGGAGTTTATCCCCCAAATTAAAACGGCCACAGATCGTGTTTGCCCACATGTCACCTCAGGCACCCCCCTCCCTTCACCAGTGTGCAAACGCACCCGTGGCGCATTTTAAGAGGTAGTTTTAATCCCCTTGCCCTATTATATACTAGGGTCTTACAGAGGAGGCCATGGTAATCACCAGGGTACCCCAACGCATAGTGTTCCTTGTGTATGTAGGTGTTTTCACTGTATTCTAAGTGTCTTTTAGCCCAGCACTGGCTCTAGGCCTGGTTAGTCAGATTCAGGTACCATCAGTACCCGTCAGAAAAAATTGTGGTTACAAGAGGACTTTCTGCTCCTCTGTAGGTTCTTTCTGTCCATCTCTTCTTCTTCGTGCACTTTTCTTCGTCTTTGTGGACTTCTGTTGCTTCTTTCTGCTTTTCTTTTTCTTTGTTTTGTACGTTTTTTCTTCACATGTCGTACCTCTGTAGGCATAGTTAGAAACTAGCAGTTAAAAAACCTTTGAAATTCACTTAAATAACCACAGGTTTCAGGCACGTTATAGTTAGAAATTAGCATTTAAAAAACCTTACAAATTCACTGACAAATCATAGGTTTCAGGGGCGTTATAGTTAGGTGGACATTTCACTCGTACAAAACCATAGAAATTCCCCTGTTATAGTTAGTTCAGCTAACTATAACTTGCGCGCCCGCAATGCACTGCTGATGACGTCATATTTTACATCACTCATGGCATGGTCAGTGACATCACTCATGACATCTAAAATGACATCACTGATGGCATCATCCTTGTGATAGAGTGGAAGACCTCCTCTCACTCTAATATAACCTTTGATACCCACACTCAAAAATAGAAACTAACAATTTCAAAACAGTGGACATACCAATACCACTGACAATGTAATGTAATGTAAATTGGCATTTGTACCGTGCAACTATCACTCCAAAGAGCAGCTTGGCAACAACACACCTTTTCAGTAATTCCAAGATCTGCACCCATATCCACTCATTCACCAACAGTCCTATACAGTCACTCATACATGTACTCACTCATCATATGTACTCTTACACCTATACATCCTGTCACACACCAACACTTACCATCAATTTTACAAAAGAAATCATCCATTTAGACACTTATATACCCATTTATTCTTCCATCGACCTTGAGATATACATATATATAAAACATATTTAATTTTTAGAAGAACACACATTCACTGGTTGATGTCATCAGTGATGTCAATTGAGATGTCATCAGTGATGTCATGAGTGATGTCACTGACCATGTCATGAGTGATGTAATATGTGACGTCATCAGCAGTGCATTGTGGGCGCGCAAGTTATAGCTAGCTGAACTAACTATAGCGGGGGAATTTCTATGGTTTTGTACGAGTGAAATGTCCAACTAACTATATGACTATAAAGGTTTTTTAAATGCCTGAAACCTATGGTTTTTTCAGTATATATATACGTATATATATTTATATATATATATGTATATCGCCAGTAGGTAGTTATAGTTGCTTGTTTCTATTCAAAAAGTGTTTTTTCTTTTGCCAATATCTTTTGCGCCCTTTGATGAATCTTCACGAAATTTTCAAAACTAATGGGGCAGTCAGGTCAACTCCTGTGTTGAAAGTTTCAGGGAGATTCGTCAAGCAGGGGACCAAGAAAAAGGGGGTCCCAAAATGGGTATTCTCCATGTTAATTTCCATAGGCAACTGTTGATGTGGCTACAGCCCAAACTGCTGAACGGAATTACACCATATTTGGCAAAAAGGTAGCTCCTGGTCCAGAGTGCACTCTTTTTTGCTAAATGGCGTAAATCCATTCAGTAGTTCCTGAGAAATGTAGGCATTTCTCAGATATACAAATATCCCCGCAGAGGATCCGCAAACCCTGCCGATCTTGTGCCTGCAATCTGACTGGCTGCCAACAGTTCCAAACAGGAAGTGTTGGCAGCCATGTTATGACTCGGTTGAACAGAGTCACAATAAAAAAGAAAAGACAAGGCGGCAGGGTAGGAACACCCTGATCCCCTAGGTCTACTCAGGGGTCCCACACGAACCCGCAGGGTCAAAATATTTAAAAAAAAAGATTTTGTCGGGATTCGCGCTGGGTGCACGAATCCCACTGGAAAAAAAAGAAGTGCGCTCTCCCATGCTTTGTTTCTTTTAAGCCCCCCCGGTGGGCCAGGTCCCGGAGGCGATGCCAAATTATGATACAGGGCCTCCGCAGTCTTGGGGCCCGCCACCTCCCTGGGGTGATAGTCATTAAATGTGGGAGCACGTGGCCCCGGCAGTCCCTGGCCGCCACCTCCCTGGGGTTTTACTGTTTTAAAATGTGTTTGGCGGGCTCCTGCCCCTCCCACACAGCCCCGGGGACCACCACCTTCCCGGGGCTGTAGTTATTATATGTGCAACCCCAGAGACGTCCACCTCCCTGGGGCTATGTTTAAAAAAGAAAGTGTGGGGGTTTGAGCACCCTCACAAAGCCCCAGAAACCACATTAATTAAATGCAGGGGTCCGTTGCGGTTCCCAGGGCTGAAAATGGCCGAAAATGGCCCGGGAGGGGGGTAACTCGGCCCCCTCTCTTTAAAAAAAAAAAAAAAGAAATGGCCAGGCCCTGTGGGATGTGGTCCCCGGGGTAGAAATCGTCCTGGGGAGAGGGCTGTGTGGCTGAGGATGACTGAGCAAGAAAAAAACGACTTTCCACAAGTGGTATTTTCAAACACAGAATGTAAAAATCACCTTCACTAAAGGATGCATCTTTAGATCCTGAGTTCAGGCATGCTAAATTTTACCTTGGGAGGGGGAGGCTGACATGTAAGAAAAGGGAAGGTGAGAGACTGGCAAGTGTGTGCACTGGCCAAGTCGACATGGCAATTACAAACTGCACGCAGACTCTGCAATGGTGGGTCTGAGTTACCTTTTCAACCTTACCTTACTCAAGTGGGTGGCACAATCAGTGTTGCAGGCCCACTTGTAGCATCTGATTTACAGGTCCTGGCACACTCAGTGCACTTTACTAGAGATTAACAAGTAAATGATATATCCAATCTTGGAAACACCAATCCATAACACAATTTACCACAGGAGCACTTGCACTTTACCACTGATCAGCAGTGAGAAAAGTGCGCAGAAACACTACGCCAGCAAAAACAGAGTCAAAACTGGGAGGTCAGAAAGCAAAAACTCAGCTGAAACGTGACCAAAGATGCCAAGTCTTACAAGGCCCAAATAATTTTTTCGTCTTTGACCAATGGTTTTTAAGTCTCGCTTACAGATAAGTAGCCTGACATTTGCCTAATCCTTTTAAACTCTGTGCAGTGTCCTGAGGGAAAGTACTTAAAAAATAACCCGTAAACATTAAGAATACTGAATTCAATTAACAGTTTTGAGACATCCTAAGATATGCATTTGAATTTCCTCCAGTTTTCTGAATTTTTTTCTTCTGTTGCTTGTGTTTTTAAACCGTTGTTGGCAAGCAAGCTTTGGCAAAGTCAATAGCTCGGAACTCATAAAAGTGAGCTTTATTGACTGGGTAAAGGCTTGTTTATAATGAAATGACCCTGCAAATCTCCACACAATAATGTTTTACAAAAAATGTGATAACACAAAAGATGCATTGACAAAGCCAAAAGGCTGGCAGCCAACAGTAGATCTATTGAATTTGCTAATGTGTTGTAAGGAAAAATCAATGTTCTTGTTTCAGGATGCAGTGCACCTCCAAAGATAGGAACTTAGATGAGGGAAAATGACGTGATGTAATGAGGTTACTGTGAAGTAATCAGGGCATTGTGCATGTCCACAGGGCAGCCAATGGAGTGAAAAGGCATATGTTACTCCTCCAGAGACCATTGTCATAGTTTTATCAGGCAGACTACTAACTGAGCTATGATCTTTTAGAAAATCCACTTACTCTTGGGAATCACCTAGCAAAAAATCTTTAGCAGCTGTAGCAAAAAAAATATCTAATCAGATATTGTTTCTTTCGGTTCGTCGTTTGTTCTATCTGTGTGCTGGTAGGCTGGGGAAATGCTTTAGATTCTGTCCTTTAGCTACCGCCTTTCAGGCTTTAATCAAAAGTCATTTTTCAAACCTTAAAAATCTTGTGGCCTGAATATTTTCTGATGACCTGATCAAAGAAAGCATTTATCACTCTGATTAAAGAAAGTTGGAGCCCAAATTAAAGTATGAAGCTTCTAAAGCGTCAGGAGAAAAATGGTGACAAACGTCATAGAGAGATTTCATACCCTTACTTTGAAAAATGCCCTATCTTTGCCACAGATTACCTCATCGACACCGAAAAAGGTGACAATAATCTAATCTGGCAACAACCATCCATCTACTGCCATTGGCCAGCTTTATAATAATTGTGACTTCATTGCTCATTAGAAAGGTTTGCGACATTTAATTCTGATAATGGACGACAGATGAGATAGATTTTCCCTGGGTTCTTTAGTGGGACAGGACTGATCGAAAATGAAGAATTTTAACTCCGCTTTAGAGCCCGCTTACTTGGAACATTGTTCGGCTTTTCCGATGATTTGAGGGTGGCATTGCTTTTTTAGGTCGACCCTGGGCAGGGCATTTGCGATACAGCGCATGCTGTATTGAGTTAGGAGCTTGATGCTCTGCCCACTCTTTTCATTGGCTTGTGTCACTGTCCACTGTAAACTGTGGCTGTTCGTTGGTTGGAAGGCTTCGTAGTCCCTCCGTAGTAACGTCTTGTCCCATGGCAACACCCCATTACGTGTGTTGTTCCTCTGTAGGCTTTAATTAAAGCCTCTGAGCACTATTTTCTCAAATAGCTTTGTCCTGCCTGCTGTTACAGGCAGGACAAGCTCTCTCCTAACGCTTATAAAAGAATTTATAGCACGCATTTGCAATGCAGTTCAGTTCAGTTCATAGAGTCTTTATTTCTATTATAAAATCATGAAAGACAATCCAGCATAAATGAATCCAGTAAAACACATTAGAATAAATAGTTAACATGCATACAAACAACCATAAAACAAGTATTAAACTACAAGTCAAGACTCATTATTGAAAGACCATGATTAGTAGACAATCAATAAATAAAAAAGAACACTCAGCAGCTCTATTTTTATGCCATAATGGAGTTAAAAAAAAAGCAATTAACATAACCCCAGAGCTGAATTCAGAATAAAAAGACACATCTTTAGGCCCTGAGTTTGTTGGCCCGCAACCTCCATGCCCACCCAAGAAATTTAGCGACAGCAAGACCAATGGCCTCCTGGGGGCATGACTATAGGATCCTCAAGGCTTCACTGGCAACCCTTGTATTGAGGACAAGACATATAGGTTTAAGCCATAACTCCTCGGGACACTGTAGGCAGAACATGCGAATAGCATGTGGGAAATAGTTTCAGAGTAGGCCTGAAATAACGGGCATAGGTCCAGAATGGGCCTAAGACATCTGCTTGTGAAGGCTCTTGTGGGTAGGGAACCAACCCTAAACTGATGTTAGAGCTTCCTATCCAGTGGTTTTAAAATAAGATCCCAGCAGGGCTCAAACACAGGTACATGCTTGATGGATAGTCAGGGAATGACCTTTTATGCTAGAAAAGCGTTTCTCTAGGACAAAACCCATGTAAACGGCCTTGAACTCCTTTTAAGAGGGAAAGGGAGTCGAGTCAGGATGATCCCACAAGATACCCAGCCCCATAGCAATAAGGGTGTCTCTGATATACTGAAGCCATTTGATCTTTGATATGATCCATACCCTCCTAAAACCCAAGAGGGCTCTAGCATTAAGATCAAGTTCAGGAGTGGCCCACAGCCTTCTCCATAGGGCTAACGGCCTGAATCTGGCTGGGTCCTCAATATGGTGACATCCCAAATCCAAGAGTAAGGGATCCAGAGGGGAAGATTGCGGCAAACCTGTTAAAGCCCTCAAAAATGTATTTTGGGCGGTGGTCAAACAGGTTAAATCCTCATGCCCCCATAATTTTGCACAGTATAAAATGGCACTGACCACCTTGGTGTTATATATCGTAATTGCAGGGGCAATGGATTTAGTATATGACAGCTTGTGTTCTTTGAGTCGGGCCCCAGCAAGCTGAACGTGCTTCAAAACAATTTCTATTCTATTTCAAAACAATTTCAATTGAGAGGTATACCCAAATAAGTGAACATATCTGTTTGATCTAGTGCGACATCATTCATATAGACCTTACCCCTAACAACTTTTGATTTGTGGAGAACCATAAATTTCGCCTTGTCCACGTTGACCTCCAGCTCATGATCTCAGCAGAACTCCTCAAAACATGACAAGGCCACCTCTTGGATATTATTAGAGTGTCGTCCGCGAACATGAGAAGGGGGAATTTCATTCCCCCAAGCATAGGAGCATCGGTAGGATATGTGGAATAATATTGTACTACCCTGTCAATAAATAAGTCCTTGGCGCACGCCCTTTTCCACCAGAAATTTATCAGTGACCTCTCTGTGTGAGCCCCATCTAACCTGGGCGTAATTGGAATCATGCAGCTTGACTAACATCCATAAAAGCTCCAGGGGCATTCCCCCTTCAAGAAAGGCTCTCCACATTTTGCAACGTGGGACAAGTTCTAAAAGCTGATATTAAATCAATAAATGCCGAGTAGAGCGTGCCACCACCTACAAGGACTACCCTCCAATATATCATCACAAACCTCAAGACCTGGTCGATTGTACTAGTGCTGGGCTGAAACACTGCCTGCATGTGTGATAGAATCTTAGCATCCTCCACTCAGGATTGAATCCGGCATAGGACTAGTCTGGCAGCAATTTTTTGTACACAGTCTAACAAGCTGATGGGCCTGTAAATTCATGGCTGTGCTCGGTCCCTCTTTTTGTATACCAGGACTATTAAAGCTCCAGACCATGTGGGGGATACATGCACCACTAGCTATAGAGTTAGCCAGGAAAGTAATATAAAGCACCCAGTTCTCCTTATCATGGATGAATGAATCAGCAGGCACACAATCCGGACCCGGGCCCTACCTCTAGGAACAAGAGAAAGAACAGTCTCAACTTCAGAGTTGGTAAATACCAGAGCTAGAATTGGGCTGGGTATTATTAAACCATCTAAGTTAGTGTTAGTGATGGAAAACTGAGTCATGAAATGCTCAGCCTACTGATCAGGAGGACATGATTAATTACTTTAGAGGGCGTCCCGTGGCTCCCCCGTTTTACCAGCTGCCAACAGTGGGACAAATTCTTCTCTTTGCTTGCATGAAGAAGATCATTCCAGCGATCCTCATCCCATTCTTTTTTGGCCTTAAACTGGGTTGCTTGTAATTAACCCTAGCGGCCCTCATCTCACTAATATCTTTAGATCTAATAGCCCAAGACAACTTATGGTAAGCATCTCTGCAGTGTTTGTTATACCATGAGGCCTTTACCGCCCTAGCCTCCACCCTTTTGTTACTTCTTTTAACAAAACATTTTTTAGGTTAAGAAACAAATCACAATGGACCAGGGGAGAAATTAAATCAATGTCCGCATGTGTAGGGCAGCCTTGGAAAAGGGTGATAGATTGTGAAACCAAGTCCTTCATTACAACAAGATCCCATTCATTGTCAGCAAGCCTTGGCCAGCTAAGTCTCCTCAGGTCATTAGCTAGGGAAATTTCTCACAAAGGCTCACCTACCTGCTCTGTTTGATGGTTATAAGAAGTCAAAGCCTTAATTAGGAGGATCAGTGGGTAATGGTCTCTTTCCTGCCGGGCCTGAACCCTCATATTGATTAAAAAGTTCCAGAATTCAACATTTAAAAAAATATAATCAATACAACTGCTCCTGCCGCCATAGTTATTGGGGGGGCACCCATCCTATCAGAATCAGTCCTCCCATTAACGGCACGCACACCCCTTTCCAGGCATAGCCCTTTAAGTTGAAGGGCAGCTTCTGTCCATTTTCTGACAGGGCACAGATCTAAACACGGGATTCCCCACTTTTTATCCTCATCTATACAGAGGTTGCAATCATCTGAGTCCAGTGGTTCAAAGGTACAATTAAAGTCACCCATAATTATCAAATTGCACCGATCCCTCTGGTGCTCAATAAGGCTGTCCAGGAGAGCGACAGTCTCTGATCGCTTCCCTCCCGGAAGGCCTCTACCATACACATTAAAAACAAGGATTGCCGGGGCATGATTTACTCGAAGTCGTAGTGGCAAGATGTCAGGGCTGTCAGTGGTGACTTCCTCGACTATTAACCCCCTTTTCTGTCTCACCCAGCAAATAAGTCCACCTGAAGGTCTGCTTCTCCACCCCCCTATCGCTGGCTTCGAAAATTTTAAAAACACGGGATGATGGATCTGTCCAGAGACCAGGTCTCCTGGAATGCCAGAAGGTCAAATTGATCAACAAACCCAGCCCATTCCTCCAGTACAATGTTAGTTTGTAACCCTGCAATACTCCAGGTTCCAACTGTCATTACGGGCGGGGGATTGTCTGACCTTAAGCACCCTGAGAAGAGGGGGACCACCCCCCAAAACGAGCTGAAGAAGAGTATTGCCCGGGTGGTACTGACTGACCTGTATTACCCGTGCTTCCCTGCAATATTTATCAAAAAGAGAGCAGTCTGGTCCTTTTTCTATCCCTAGAGAGATGTCTATGAGTCTAGTGGGGAAATCCGGTAATTTACAAGTGGAGAGGTTAGATCCCAGGCCTTTCATAACCCCAAGAGCACAGTGCCCTTTGGAAGCAAAAATACCAGGACTCAACAGTCAATCAATGTCTTCAAGAGAGGCAAGTGAGTTAAATGGGTTATAAAGGTAGAGGGGGTGACTGCTTTGACCAAACAGCTGCACTGGCCTCCACCTCCCATCATAACTAAGATCAGCTGAAGGACGGTAAAAGTACCCCAGGGGTAGTATGGAAATACCAGCTCGCGCAGAAACAGCCCCTGCTCTCTCCAAAAATTGCTGGACCAGACCAGGGGATCCGAAGCTTAGGACCACACAGTCACCCCGGAGCATCTTATGCGCTTTTCCACCCTGGTGGCTGCGACAAATCATTTTAAACTCTTTGGACAGTTGGTTGGTAAGCCCTGTCCTTGAACTCAATAGATGTAAGGCCTTGTTTCTTGGAGCCTGCCAGTCTTCAGTTACAGATGGCGCCAATTTAGGGACATTGCCATGGACTATAGTGTAAGGGGTGGCTTCCGAAGGAAGGCGAAGGAAGGAGGACTCCTTGGAAACAGCAAGGGGACCCAATGGAGTAGAAGGAAGTGATCGTGGAACCAATGAGGTGGATTGTGGCCCCGTTTGGGAGGAACCCCCCATGCACAACTGGGACTAGGTGACTAGGATTCAAGGCTTGAGGGACAGTAGTTTGTTCGCCGTGACTTCCCCTCTCACTGGCAGATCTCCACCTCTCCTATTCAAAGCCCCGCACCCACCAACTAGCTGTACTGTGGCTTGAGTGAGGGAAGGTGGAGAGGAAACCTGTTCCAATTTGCCCAGTCTATCTTCAATCTAGCTCAATTTGAGAGTCAGGGGTGCGAGGAGATTAACTATCCCCTGCATCAATCGTTTGCATAGGGACTCCTCAAGCATGTTCAGGGGACTGCTAGCTACTATGCCAGATTGATCCGGTTCAATAAAAGGAATGAAACCCTCCTGCTCCCTCTGGGCTGCTTTCCATTTCGATCCTGCAGTAGACTGTGGAATAGCCTTAGATGGACCCCGGCTTTTTCTTTTTTTCGAAGGGGGTTCTCCATATCCAGCCTGCAGCACTTTTTTGCCTCGTATGGTAACCATTACAGGGCTTAATTTGTTGGCTGGAGGGGATGGAGATTCTACTATTAACTCGGAAACACTACTTAGCAGGCTTAGGGGGATGGGGGGAGGTGAGGGTGGGGGTGGTGGGCCCAAACAGGGTGCCACCACCTGGGGGCCTAGCCTCGGATTAGGAATTTGAGGTATAGGTTCTAAGGAGAGCCTACGCTCTGTAATCTGAATTTCATGCCTCAAAACTGATTTAGCCCTAGACAGGAAGGCATAAAGCGTGCCCACAACACCCCCTCCCACCCCTAATTTGCGCTTACAGGAGGGCCCCTGCCCCACCGAAAACATTTTCCTCTACACAGATAGTAAGTAAAATTCCCAAGCACAAAAAAAATAACAATAAACAAAAAAATCGGAAGAGCCTCCACCCAACCCTACCAGTCTCATGGATGCCAAATTGCGGGCTCCCCAGTCCCTCTTTCCGCACCTCCTGGCGGCGAGCGTAGATCTCCTTCTCAGCCCACTTACAAAAATCCAAGACTGGTTGCCCAACTGTAGATGGCAGGGATGGAATTGGGCACCAGCTGAGAGGGGTGGCCCAGCCCTGCCTCTTCCTGGCACTGACGGGCGCAGACGTGCCCGCCCTTGGCCCGGGCTTTGCCCAGGCGAGGCCCGTCCATGCCCGTGCGCGTCCCGCGCTGCAGGAGCCCTGGCCCCCTTATGAGCACCTCCTGGTGCTCACTCTCGCGGTGAGCGGCAGAACTGCCGCGTAGGATGCTGGGGGATTTGGTCCCCTGGTGTCCAGATGGTTATGGCAGCACTCAGTGGTTGTGGACAGCGTCCTGTTGCAGGTAATGCAAGTTGTGGGCACAGCAGCGGCAGTGGGGGCAAGAAAAACGAGCTCCCCTGCAATAAAATAGGTCTTGCATTTGCGAGAGTTTAAGCTATTGGCATTGTAAATGACAATGCCCTTTATTTATCTGTTTTAAAAACAACACATTAAAAAAAGGAATTGCCATTTACAATGCCAATAGCTCAAACTCTCATAAATGCGAGACCTATTCCATTGCAAATACTTTTTTCTGTGTTTCGCTGCTTTAGGACGTATTTCTGGTTTGAGGCCTCGCAGCGGTGCTAGGAAGCAACTCTCCCAGGACACACACAGCACGATGTCTCTGTAAGCTCGCGCGCCATGAGGTTGTTGCCTGTAGCATTTCTGTAATGTTACAGGCAAGAATATTTGAAATCTGACTCCAAATTTATATATCTATATAATACGATTTTTTAATGGGTGCTATAACCTTCTTTAACTGATTCTCATAGACCGATGTAGTAGAGGTAACTTGTGTTTTTATTTCAATTAATGAAATATATAATATAGTTTTTTCATCTTCACATAGTTCAGTTCACGATACTAGATACGTCCAAATGCCAAAGTTTCAAATCATGTAAGAAAAGGTATTTACCAGTGCTTCAAATGGAATAAGATGCTCAGTAACACTCACACCAATAATACTTCCTTCTTCGACTGCGCTAACTACCTTTCAGAAAAAGTTAAGTTTAATCATTAATGGTCAGACTTATCTTCCTCTATGTTCACATTTTTGTTTAATGTTCCCTTTCCATTTTCGATTGTGCTTTTGATTTTGATTGTGTCAATTGCACATAGCCATGAACCTTTGGTGTATGTGTGCTTTATAAATACTATACATTACACCCATAAACTAAACCTTAGTAAACCCTAATCATTCTCAGTAGGCTTAACATCTGTCAGAGTCCCGCAGTGGGAATTAATACAAGCCAGCAGGGAGTGAATAATCAACAAATATCATTGATTATAAGGTATTGTAATGTAAATGTCTCTGTATGATTAAAGACAACCACACAACCATTCAAATAGAGTTCCTGTTCTTTTTTTTAATTCTTATCATTTCATGGTGTGACTTCTCATACAGGTGCTCATGACCTTGTACCAACTCACCCACACTTGTTTTGCCCATAAGGACCTTTGTGTCTAGAGCCTTCTCAAGGCAAGAAGTACTCTAGTGTACACCTAATGTATACATGGACCTGTTTATATATTCTGTAATTCACAATCAATGTATATAATGGATATCCCTTGTCTCCCATTTATAGTGGTCACGGTAACAAGGCGTCATTAGATCTAGGCTGAAATTATACTGTTGGCTGTCTCCAGTCAAGGCCATGGAGTTATATGTAGCTGGTCTGTCCTTGCAGAAAGTGGAATAAAGTAGTGTGTATGCTCACGACACTTCAGTATGTTTGTTACTTTCCTCAAAATAGAAGCAGTGGTTTGCAGATAGCGTGATATCAGTCTCGTGGGATCTGTTGTGGCATTCCGTCAGTCTCACCTGCGACACGGGAACAAAGGACGTCTCCTGGAGTAGAGGTGTGCGAGGTACTGATGTAACTAGTAGCTCTCAATGAAGGCAACAGATATAGGGCAGGGTTATTGGGGGAGCCATATGCAGTGGACTGCTAGGGCACTAAGCCTTACTATTTAGTAAGAAATTGATATCAACTCGTAATTCCGGTCTAAAACAATAGGAGCCAAATGATAAGCTATGCTTATAATTATTCTAATAGGAAGGGAAACGTAAAGGTTAAAAAAGCAGAGGCAGGAGATTTCAATATTTTGGGAAACGAATGTTGAGGGAAAGGAGCAAGGAGAGGCTGTTTTACAGTCCTTTTACAAACATGGAGTAAAAGCGAAGCCAGGTGAGAAGAGGCGTAACCCGGTTGTCGGTATTTCTTCAAGGAAGCTGATGCGTGCAGGTTTGGGGCATCAGCATAAGGACAAGTAACACTCCGAAGTTGGTGAGGAGAAGAGCAGGCAAGGGACACACCAACTGTCCTGAATGTGCCTCTACAATGTAAACTACAATCCCACCACTTAACAGGACGCGTCAGCTGCTTTCAGCTATGGATACCCACCCAATAGGAACTCTTAATAAACCATAAGCATTGACTGGTCTGGGCTGTAGTGGAATGAAAGTGCTCTTCAGAAATTACTTGCAACACTGGATCCAATAGCTCCTGTTTAAATAACAATTGTCTCTATGGAACAGGGAGGAAAGACAGAGGACCATCATCTGCCAATCAATGTAGAGGTTGTGTTGTTCCGGCAAGGGTATTCCAAGCACTATGGCCGAGTTAGAAAACGTGATTTGATCAAAGGCAACCATCTCTATATGATTGCCTAAAGATGTTATATAGGGAATCCGTGAAGAAGGTCACGAGATACATCGTCAATGGAGATCCACCAACAGCTTATAGATGATCCAGAAAAGACTTCTTCCTGACGGGAATTTGGGATTCCTGTGCTCAACTCAAGTTGATATACATTCTGGAGGCACCTGAATCCAACAGGGCTAGCACAGAATTGGATCAGTTGGTACAGACGGATAAGTATTAGATTGCTGTTCTGTAAAAACAGCAGGAGCACTTCTAGGGTTCTCTTGAAAGTTCTATCATGGTGAGACTGTGTGCCACAGACCTTGACCTTGGAGCATCCCCCATGCTTCTATTGAGACTACATCTTGGCCTCTGTGTATCAACTGATCTCTCCAGCCAAGCGGCGGCCGGTGCAGGTAAGGGGGGGGCGACTTGGAAATGCTGCGAGCGCGAGGTACGTGTTTTTTTATTTTACCCGCCCCCTGCTGTTACCTCGACCGGCTGCGGCTGCTCCAGCCTTCTAATTGAGTCAGATAGCCCTAGTATCCACCAGCACTTCAGACATCAGAGACAAGTGGGACGGGTTCGGCAGTAAACACTTTGAAATTTGTTTAAGAGATTGAAAAAAGGAAGAATATGTGGCATGAGTTATGTTTAAATTGGTCATGGCACGCTATGCGCTTTTATTTTCCTGTTCCTTCTTGCTACTGGTCCACTTACACTCTGGCCCTACCACTCATCTGAGCACAGGTAGAAGAGATGGGAAGGCTTATAGAAGGCATCCAGCTCCCCGCTCCGGATGAGCTGGGTTCTTGTGGCGAGGGCTCCAAGGCCCCATCCAACTTCATGATTGCAGTGCTGCAGCTGTGGCAGAAAAGGCAATGGTGCAGATTGCTCCAGCTCTGCCCTGTCCCTTCTTCCTCTACTTGTCGAATCCTTCTGCGAGGGCTTTGACAGAGGAAGTCAATGGCATACCACCAGCAGCGGAACATGGCTTCTGGCTGGTGGTTCCTCTAGCACATAGCCTGACTTGCAGCTCAAGCTAAACAAGACAGCTGGCCACCTTCCTCGAAATGAATGGATCCCTCGAACACTCGCAGTCCGGCTTCCGGGCCAACCACAGCACCGAGAACGCCCTCATCGCAGCCACCAACGACATCCGAGCCCTGCTCGACAACG
Organism: Lissotriton vulgaris; assembly: GCF_964263255.1. Taxonomy (NCBI): domain Eukaryota; kingdom Metazoa; phylum Chordata; class Amphibia; order Caudata; family Salamandridae; genus Lissotriton; species Lissotriton vulgaris. Next base: position 1,705,110,171 of record NC_141693.1, read on the forward strand.
GGGAAACAGCGGCCTTCATCCTCCTGGACCTCTCCGTGGCGTTCGACACGGTCTGCCACCGCATCCTACTGCAGCGCCTCAACAACATTGGAATCCAGGAGAAGGCACTGGAGTGGATCATCTCCTTCCTCGCCGGAAGAACACAGAGAGTCCACCTCCCCCCATTCAGATCCAAGGCCACCGAAGTCATCTGCGGCGTACCACAAGGATCATCACTCAGCCCCACGCTGTTCAACATCTACATGAGCCCCCTCGCGGCCATCGCACGCCAACACAACCTTAACATCATCTCCTACGCTGATGACACCCAGCTGATCCTCTCCCTCACCAACGATCCCGCCACCGCCAGAACCAACCTACACGAAGGGACGAAAGACGTAGCCGAGTGGATGATGAACAGCCGCCTGAAACTGAACTCAGATAAGACGGAAGTCCTCATCCTGGGATTCTCGCCCTCCGCCTGGGACGACTCCTGGTGGCCCCCTGCCCTGGGCAGCGCACCCAAACCTACAGACCACCCACGCAACCTGGGCTTCATCCTGGACTCCTCCTTCTCCATGACCTGACAAGTCAATGCCGTCTCTGCGTCGTGCTTCAACATCCTACTCATGCTACGTAAGATCTTCCAGTGGATTCCCACCGAAACCAGGAAGACGGTCCCCCAGGCCCTTGTCACCAGCCGACTGGACTACAGCAACTCCCTCTACGCCGGAACCACAGCCAAACTTCACAAAAAGCTCCAGCGCATTCAGAACGCCTCAGCACGCCTCATCCTGGACATTCCCCGACACGGCCACATCTCCGAACACCTGAGAAACCTGCACTGGCTCCCCGTCAGCAAGAGAATCACGTTCCGACTCCTCACCCACGCACACAAAGCTCTCCACAACCAAGGCCCAAGATACCTCAACGACCGCCTGACCTTCTACACTCCCACCCGCCAGCTACGATCAACCAGCCACGCCCTCGCCGCCGTCCCCCGCATCCGACGAGCCACAACGGGAGGAAGATCCTTCTCCAACCTGGCTGCCAAGACGTGGAACTCCCTCCCCATCCACCTCCGCCTGACCCAAGACCACCTCTCCTTCAGGAAGCAACTCAAGACCTGGCTGTTCGAGCAGTAGCGGACCCCCTCCCCCAAGCGCCTTGAGACCCTCCGGGTGAGTAGCGCGCTATACAAATGTTTTGATTGATTGATTGATTGATTGATTGAGGCTAGACCAGAGGTATGGCAGAGTACAACCTAACCCTAAAAGTAGACGCATCACAGGCCACGCCGCACCGGCTGTTGTCTTTAGACTTCTTTACCGTACCATGATATAATATCTACTGAGAAGAGCGAGTGGAATACGTAATAGAGGATCCATGTACCATCTGGATAAAGATATTGCAGTAGAACACAAGCGTCCATGGGGAATATGTTCCACAAGAAGGAGCCACACAACGGCAGCCTGGGAATCTGAGCAGTAAGAACACCAGTATCCCTTTTACTGATGTGCAGCCATGAACTCCTGATCACTGCAGTCAAGAGCTTATATCTGGGGATACGGATGGACACATTGAACACATGGAGGCAGTGGGGGCTAGAACAGGTTGCAAGAAGACCTGGGACAGGCCCAAGATGACCCTTAAAGATAAGAGAGGGAAAGGTGTAGAGCACATCTGGTCCGCACCACTGCAGGCAATATACAGCAAATATTCTTGATTAGGTCAATTTCCTCATGTATTTTATTTTCTGGTTCAGCTCACACCAATTTTGTAACAATTCCCCTCCCCCTTCCTCCTATGCACAACCTGTAACTAGCATTTCCTGCCCCGCTTTGTGCTACTTTCTCGTTTATCTAATTTGCATTTCGACTGACACGTCGAATCTAGATGTGACAGAACTATACATTTCCATTTTTTTCCATTTTTAAAATCTTAATTCATGTAACTTCTTCTTGACTCCCTAAAGAAGCAGAGACCAATCCCCTATGGAATTCACTTAGAGGTGACTGAAAGCGTGGAGTGCGCATTTCCTCGCCGTCGCTGTTGCCGACAGGATTAACATATTTAGGAGCCGGCTTCCGGTGGACGCCTGCCACTCACACCACGTCAGGCAGCAGCATTCGGCAGCTCCATTCATCAATCTACTGTGTGCAGCGCTCTGACAGCCCGCATCGAGCTTGTGGGTTTCAGTTTTCAGCAAGAATGTTCTTGCAACGCTAAATCAATGGCTAATATGCATAACAAGCGATGACAGATACAGATCACCTAAACCCTCCTAGTCTGGCCACTTCCCTGTCTACTAACACACTACTGACTGACTTCCATGTTCGTCCTTGTTGTCTTCCTGCCTGTGCTTTTCCCCGTTCATCTTTTAACCAGTTAAACTGCTGTTTACGTTGTATAGTTGTCCCTACTACAGAGAGAGCTTTTCCCTCGCAGTCAAACATGTTTGCTTTCATTACTATTAAACCTACTTATGCCAATCCCTCTCTGTTTTCAGTCCTTAATTTATACAAACAAAATAAGTCCCCCCACTTTTTTTGCTCGGGAGTTCACTGCTATTACTGTGAATGCTGGAGATTTTAATGACCAAGTCTGCCTTGTTTTGTTTCCAATGCATGCCTCTTTCTTCCACTACCCTACACTTCCTCTCATTTTCTCACCCATGAAGGTTCTTCTTTCACTTTTACTTTTTCACAGTTTCACTGTTTGCATATCTTTCACTTTCTGCTTCGTTCTCTCTCTTTTTTTGTCTGCATTTCTCTCTCTTGCTTAGGGCCTGGTGCTGAAAAATAAATCTCTGTTCCCAAACGACTGCCAGTGCCCCCCAAACGCAACGACCTGAACGAATGTAGCACTTTATGTTATGCGTTGTTAAGTTCTTTGAATTCGTTCATCCATTGGCATAAGGAAACTTGAGGGTGCTCCCTGCAAGGCAAATGGAGAGCCCCCCTCTAATCTCAATCAGGAGCTCTCAGGTCAGGGTACTGTGCTGAAAGGGTCCTTGGAACTTGCCCCCCACCCACCCCCTCCCTACCGGCCTCACCGCAGGGGATGCAATATGTTACGCCACAGCTTTCATCGTGTTTTGGGCACTTGACATTTTTTTCTGCTTTTGCACCAACATGTTTTTTTAGGAAGAGCCTCAAGATGCTGGTTCTGTGAACCCAACCACAAGGCCATCTATGTAGATTTTGACCAGAGGGGGTTTTAAGTCTATGAAACCACTTGCCTTTCTTTGGTACAGTAACGGTGAGCAGTGAGGTCTTTCTTAGGCGAGAAGAGGATGGGATGTTGACATTGAAAATAAAGCAAGTACCTGGAATTGAAGAACATTTTAAGGATTTCTCATTTTGGATCAGAATTGCAAGACAAACCTGCAAGGAGTTTATTGTTCTGAGTTCTGGATCTTCTTTTGGCAGATTGGTTTACACTGCAGCCGGAATGTCTATTAGCACAATTACCAGAAATGGATGCAATACCCCTCCCACAGTGCTGACCTTACCTGCTACAGTTCCAGAAGACCACCCTAGAGCAGGACCATTTTGATTCTCAATAGTGCAGCTGATTTGCCTCTCCCATTGAACCTGTAGAAACAGGATGACTATTCTTCTTGAAGACGTCTTCTGGATCTGCACACAGTGGAACACAAAAGCGCAGAGAATCCCAAGTAAGCGACTGAGAACCTGGCTCATTTACGGAGTTTTGAGACTTAAAACCTCTGCCGGACTATAGTTGAAAGTGAAGCTGTCCAGGACTACATCTGAGGAAGCTAAAAGGTTAACTACAGAGTGGCAGTGTTCACGTTGGCCACTTTCCAAGTATGCAGAATAAGCCATAAAACATGCAATGGACAGAGATCACGCTGCGGTTGAGGCCTCAGAAACAGAGATGACTTTGCAAACAACTGCAGTGCACAGAAGCAGAGTTGTTCCCCCTATACCTGTCCCATAGCTTATGTATCCCTGTAAAAAATGATGACACACCCGATGCCTGATGGGCCTGATCACAAAGGTAAACTTACACTTTTGTGTAAGTTTACTATTTTTGTTGCTATTTTCAAACTACGAGTTTAATTTTACTAATAGTAATTCTACGACTGTGGAGACTCTGCACTTGTGATGGAGACTCCATACATAAATGGATAGGCCTTTTCATGTGTAGGGAGTTTCTATATAGAAGTCTTTCTGACCACTAGGTATCACCCTCAGACAGATGGACACACTGAGAGGTTAAATCAATGTATCAAACCTTGTTACAAGATAAGGACTAGGTTAAAATATTATGAATGAAAGAACTAACATATAATAATAAACATTCATCCATTGGAATGTATTGGTTCCTTTATATATGTAGTCATCCATAAAAATTACCTTTGCATCAGCCTTCATGTACTTTGGTTCCTTCAATTCAAGAACACTTAAGTGAGTTAACAGAAGTGCCAAGGTGCACTGGAATCCCTAGCGAAATCTAAAGCTATTTACATATTCCTTGCTAGTCATAAAGAAATCCAGCTCTCTGGTTTGTGGGGGTATTTCTTACTGAAAACATTGCTAGTCCGATTGATCTAAGATTGAATTTCATCCAGTGGATCAAAGGTTATCCAGTATTCCATGTATCTTTACGGAAACCCTGTTTTACCAAGATACATTTTGCTCCAAATCTAGGGTTGATTCAGGAGAATGTACAATATGATATGGTCACCTACATGTTTTATTTCAATGTGGATAACATTTTAGAGATGCAAGAATTGTGGCTTGCAAGGGATTTAGTCCACAGAAATGTTTATAGGAACCAACTTCTAATCTTCTTGTTCATTGCCCATTAAATTAATTTTATGCATGACATCGTGACAAACTGGACCTCTGCCACTGAGACAGCAGCCTTTTGAAGTGGGCACTGTCAGGAAGCAGACAAGGAAGAAGGACATGGATCATGTCTCAACGGGCTTGGAGGGACGGAACTCGAAACCCACCCCTCAGAGGTACCCTACGTTTAAGGAAAAACTCTGTGCATGCAGTGTTGGTGCCACCTGACAGAAGACTTTATGCTTATGAGGGGCGTGATGCACAATGGCATCTTGTCTGTGAACTATAAGTTAAAGAATTATCGATTTCTTGCATTGTTTTCAGATGGTGGCCATCTTGGATAACAGGGTACAACTTTTCTCAGGTTTTACAACATCCATTCCATGTAAACGACTGGATATGTTTCTGTTGTCAAGACCCTTAGTTCATGGATTTCTGATTCATGTTTGATGCAACTAATTTTCCTAAGAGTTTGCTGAGGGCAACTACATTTTCACAGAAGTATTCTGGAAGTCATTTCAGAAAACAAATGTTGAACTAAGCTTGTTTAGGGAAAATCATTTTTGAACCTACATTGAATGATCATTTAGAGCCAAAAAACTTTAGGGACTTATTACAGTCTTTTGAATTTGAATTCTTGTGTGAAGGAACAGAAGGAATTTTAATGTCATGGTACCATGATACTGTTACATATGTATATGATGATATATATGATGTTTAGAAAGTGATCTATGTGCCATGAGGATACAAATTTATCTAGCACTAACACATTTAATTACTTCCACATGTACCAAGGTTAATCAGAAAAGACCCAACTAATTCTAGAAGATGCACATGTATGAAGCCAGAAGCAGTTATCTTACTGATTGAGAGAGTGTGGTGTGATCATTACATTGGTCACCTACATATTGTTGTATTTCAATTTTTTACGGAAACGTTTGCTTTATACGAAGAGAAAAAGAGTTGGTTACACAGAGATATTCTAAAGGTATATCATTTCACTGTTGAAGTTGGATGCAGGCTATTAATTGTGGACTAGCAAACATCTCCTTATTTGCCTATAGATATCCATTTTGATCTGCAACTCTCCGAGCAGTGATGAGATAGAACCAAGTGATGTCAAGTGTCTCAGTTTTTTCACTTATCTCATTTCCCTTACTTCACTTCTACTATTTGTCTCACATATCATGTGTGGTCAATAGCGGCTGTGGTGAGGGGCGGGAGAATACATTTCTCTAGTTGGATCCAGAGTAGAATCTTAGTGCTTTCTGACAACTGTATAGTGGGCCTGGGGTCTTACATATGACTCAAATATCACATTTGTTTGTTTGTACGGGCTATTAGACCACAACCTTTATTGCACATGATAACCTATGTGTTTGTTTTACCAGTAGTTAGAGCCCTTGCCCATTTTTAATCTGGGAAGTGTGTGTAATTATTCTGAGGAGCTAGTGGTGTCTGCAGGTCTTTAAGGGAAGCTAATCCCGGGCATGCTGCCTGTTGAATAGAGCTACTAAGGAATATTAACTCTTGGGGGATAAGACATGTAAGAAATAATGAAATACAAACCCTAGATCTGCCTTGATTGAGTTCCCCCAACAACCATGCACTAGAAGGGTTGTATTCCAGTACTTTTAACCCCATTCTAGAAAAAACCCAGGGAACAGAGGTGCATAAATGGTTTTGTGACAAATAACCAACTGTTGAAAATAAAAAGATGTGGATGAACCCTCAAAAATAGAAAGCTGCAACGCGACTGGCTCAAAACAAAAAACAAACAAGACAAACTTCACCTACAGAAAATTTACAAATTATACCAGTCAGCTATCAAAAAAGCAAACAAAAAGTAATATTCAGACAGAATCCAAAATGATAAATGTGCAAATAAGAAATTCTATAAAATACTCAATGAATTTCGTGAACCAACTTGCCTAGAAAGAACTCATCCCGTTACTCAAGATTTCATAGACAAACTGGCAAATCAATACACGAACAAAGCAGACACGTTGGAATTGTACTTAAAACAGAGGCAACACACCAGCATTAACCCTTTTATAAAACAACAATCCAAGAATACTCTAGCTCAGCCTCTCAGTTCCTTCCAACACATTTCACACGATGAATTTATGGACCTGGTCAAAGCAAGCATGCCTGCCAGCAGCCCTTCTGACCCGTGTCCACCGCAAACTTTCAAGACAAATCTTCTAAAAACCTCTGCTGCCAGTCCAGTAAGAAGAATCATCAACAATTCTGTAGTGATGTGTTGCTGGCAGAGCCCCATGAGTATTCTATGATGTCACCTAGAGTGTTGGTAAGCATCCTGCTCTGATTGTTCTCTCAGTGGCAGTTGATGTTTATGTGCCTTGGCTGTGCCAGCTGGGATGGCTCTCTGTACTCTGCAATAAATACTTCTTTTGGGAAACTACTACAGCGTCAGCTACACTTCATTTCAGTGGCGATGAGGATGGGATTCGAACCCACGCGTGCAAAGCTGATAAGCAGAATTCGCTGCATGTTCCTGACCCTGAAGTTGATGTTCTTATCGAAACCAATCACATTCAACTTCTTGTCAATACCGGGGCACGCATTACTATTGCTTCCCAAGATAATTATTTCAAGTTTTGGGCTGGAAAGAGATGGTTACCACCTGATGTACTTACTGTAGCCTTTGAGGGCAACATAATTGAATTGTTAGGCTATTTCGGGGCTAGCATCACTGTCCTAGGAGTAGCTATCAAAGGTAAAGTATATGTGGCCAAAAGAGGAATCAATGTTCTCGGTCTTCTCCATCACGCCGAGTTTGGCTTGACCATCAAACCTGGTCTGGCTAATTCTGTTTTCATTGACAAAGAAGCAAGTCAGAGCTCTATCACTTCCATGAATGACATCAGTTCACTGTCTAGTACTCATATGACCAATGTTTGGGAACCCAAGTTTAGCAAAATATTTGAGGACCATCTTGGCAAGGTCACTAATTTCCAACATTTCATTAGAGTTAAATAAAATGCCAGTCCTGTCAAGCACAGGTTACGTAATGTCCCATTAAGCATTAGGGGTGATCTTTCCAAACACTTACAAATATTATGTGACCAAGGTATTATTGAAAAAGTTGAGACCACTCTCAGGCTTTATACCATTGTTTTGGCCAAGAAGAGGTCCGGGGACTTGAGGATGTGTGTGGACTTGAGGAGCCATAATGAAGCCATCTGGGTTGATGGCTTTCCCCTCCCACCTATTGAAGATCTTATTGCAAAAGCAGGGTCCTCTTCATGGTTTACCAAACTGGAACATAAGGCCGCCTATCATCAGGTCAAGCTACACCCTTAGTCCCGACATCTCACCGCTTTTGTCACCCCAGATGGTGTTTATCAGTTCTGCCAGCTTCCCTTTGGTCTGGCCTTGGTGGCTGCCGTATTTCAGAGACTGATGACAGAAATGTTGCATCACAATCCTCACGTGGTAGATTTTCAGGATTATATACTCCTCTTTACCAAGACTGATGCTGAACATGTCTCTGTTATTGATAAAGTTTTTAGTATTCTTGAGAGCAGAGCAGTTAATCTACAGAAAACCAAGTGCATCTTTAAAGTAAAGGAGATTGAATATCTAGGTCACATCATCTCCGAAGAAGGCATTAAACCAAGACCAGGTCTAATCAAAAGTTTTGTAGAGGTGCCCGCTCCTCAGAACAAAAAATAGCTTATGTCTTTCCTAGGTCTTTGTGAGTTTTATGCGAAATTTATGAAGGACTTCGCCAAAACCACAGAGTGTTTCAGAGCTCTGCTGAAGAAAGGTGCTACCTACACATGGTCTGAGGAGTGTGAGAAAGGCTTTCAGTCTATCAAGGACCACATTTGGCAAAGTTCCTGCTCTGCAAGCTTTTATCGAGGGAAGGCAAACTGTTGGTACAGTTGATGCCTGTGAGTACGGATAAGGTGCTGTCTTGTCACAGTATTCTGAAGGAAGAGAGTACACAGTAGGTTTCGCTTACAGGACGCTTCGTCCCTTCGAGCGAAAATATTCTGTCAGTGAAAAAGAGCTCTTAGCCTGCGTATGGAGTGTCGAGAACTTCAAGCCATACTTGTGGGGCAGATCATTTATCCGTAAAGACTGACCATCGCCCTTTGGTCGACATCTTGTCTGGGAAAAAATGCCAAACGTACCAGTGCTCGTTTAGCAAGGTTCTCTACCAAACTTTTGAATATACATTCAGCGTAGAGTATATTCCCGGTGGAAAGAATACCAGAGTGGACTGTTTATCTAGACACCCTATTCCTGACACTGAAGAGCAAGAATGGGAGACTGAAGAGAAGGAGTGTTTTGTAGCACATATCAGTCAGGACTGTTTATCTTTTGCTGAAGATGACTGGGTAACAGAGGTTGATAAAGATATTGTACTCAAAGAAGTTGTTTGCTTCATCAAGAAAGGCTGGCCCAAAGAGAAATGTCTTTCCCCTGAACTGCAGATGTTCTGGAAGGTCAGTGATGAGCTTTCAGTGGAGGGTGGAAAAGTGGTTAGAGGCAACAGACTTGTACCTCCCATATGTTATTGAGAAAAAATTGTCTTAGCTGCACACTCAGGTCATCTTGGTACTACCATCACCAAGAGGAAAGTTAGAACAGACTTCTGGTGGCCCAAAATGGATATTCAAATTGATGATTTAGTAAGACAATGTTTACGCTGCAATGCAAGTGACAAACTTCTAGTTCTTGAAGGTGTAACTGGATATTCTGTTCTCCGTCCTGAGAAGGCCTGGCAAAGGTTGGGGATGGATTTTTTGGGACCCTTCCCTGTTCTTCCTTCCAACTCAAAATATTGTCTAGTTCTCATAGATCATCTTTCTAGGTGGGTTGAGGTTGAACCCATTAATACACCAAACTCTAAGATTGTTATTAATTGTCTGAATGCAATTTCCCTCAGGAAATTCTTTCTGACAACGGGGCACAATTTGTTTCTGAGGAAATGAATTATTTTCTACGATCCTGTGGCATTAAGCACACTAGAACTTCACTTTACCACCCTCAAAGTAATGGCAAGACAGAGAGATTCAATAGTTGTGGTGGAGTGTGTGCTAGCAGCTTTTAGATCAAACTCTTGTGTTTTCAAGCTGTGAAAGATTTAATTTGGACATACCGCACTTCGCCTCATGTGACTACTAATTTCAGTCCCTTTGAACTTATGAGAGGGAGAAAAGCTTCATTACAAGTTTACCCTTTCTGGATGGCAAATTCTTTCCATCAAAGTTGTGACATGAGGGGCATGTGGGAGTCTCCCAACAAAAAAATCTACTGAAGCATGTTCTAAAATTTTTGAAACTACAGCCAGGAAAGTACCCCACAGACTCTATATTGGAGATTGAGTTAGAATCAAGAACCCTGTTTCTGTAAGAAAAGGTCTCTCTAAATTTTCAGATTCACAACAAATTGTAGCTATTCGTAAAAATGCTGTCAAATGAAACTGGTGGAGCACTTCTTGTGTCGCCAAAGATCTGTGTATTCCATCTGAAACTGTTAAGATTAACAACAACGTTTTGGGAGGGAATGGCATCAGGAAGAGCACCAGAGTTCATACCAGACCACGATGTTTACGAGATTATGTTTAATCCGTGTTTATTCACAAAGTTCATGAAACCTTGTACAATTTTTTGTGTTTCTTCTTCTGCTCCTTTTTCATTTCTGTACACTAACCTGGTTGATCTTGTGTTTCTTATTTGCTTAGTTATAAAAGGGGAGAGGTGTGGTGATGTGTTGCTGGCAGAACCCTATGAGTATTTTATGATGTCACCTAGAGTGTTGGTAAGCATCCTGCTCTGAGTGTTCTATCAGTGGCAGTTGCTGTGTAGGTGCATTGGCTGTGCCAGCTGGAACGGCTCTCTGTACCCTGCAATAAATACGTCTTTTTTTTAGAAACTACTACAGGGTTAGCTACACTTCATTTCAAATTCCTTAACTGCAGGAATATTTCCAGAAGAACTCAAAAAGTCATACATACGCCCTTTACCGAAGAAAAGAAACTTGGACCCGCTGAACCCTGACAATTGCAGACCCATTACAATGGACCTTTCCAGGGCAAACTGATAGAAAGATCAGCGTTCGCCCAGATATCACAATTCATTGAAGACAATGCCATACTTTCAGACTTCCATGCGGGATTTCGTCTGGGAAGAGGCACAGAATTTGCCCTCCTTGCCATCTGGGATGACCCGAAGAACACAGTTGACCGCAACGGGTTGCTGCGCTACTCCTCATGGACCTCTCGGCAGCCTTTGACACGGTTGATCTTGGCACTCTGATACAGAGACTCCATGAAGCCGGCATAGAGGGGACTGCTTTAGACTGGATCATGTCCTACCTTCGAAGTGGAACTAATGTCATCCATACCCCACCTTTCTCCTCCAAACCATACTCCACAAAAGCTCGGGTCCATCATGGCTCTATCATCTCGTCCATGCTTTTAAACATCTACATGAAGTCACTACTGGTACTGATCAATTAATTTAAATTCACGTGCTATAACTATGCAGATGATACACAAATACTGCTTCAACTGGAATGCCCAAAAGACATTGGAAACTTTCCAATTTTCAGTTGTCTCAGAGCCGTGGATCAATAGATGACTTGGAGCCATCTCACATTGAATGCTTTCAATGTGGAAATACTCACGTGTGGTGTATTGAAACGTTATGACACGCTTGCTGCCTTGCCCGATGAATTGGGATCACCGCCAAAGTATCGAAAGAAGTAAGAAACCTCGGAATGACCATGGACTCCAAGCTATCGATGAATGCCCAAGTGGACGAACTAGCTAGATCAAGCTTTGTTGCTAGAAAAACTCTGCGAAAAATCTTCCCCCATTTGGGATTTCCACACAAGGTCCAAGCTACCATTTTCCTTGTTCTGTCCAAACTCGATTACGGGAATAGCCTCTACCTCGGATCACCTTTACCGACTATGAAAAGACTACAACGGATTCAGAACTCGGCTGCCAGACTACTCTTGCATATCAAACCGCAAGACCACATCTCCTCTGCCTTGAAAGCCCTGCATTGGTTAACGGTTGCCAGCAGATCCACATTCAAGCTGCTTGGTATCACCCAAAAAGCGATACATGGAATGGGACCACTTTTCATCAGGAATAAAATCACCAAATACATTCATTATAGGTACCTCCACTCTAGAGTGGCACCTCGCCTTAAAATCCAAAGATACAAGTAAAAAACCATGTGTGACACATCCTTCTCTGTTCAAGCAGCCAAAATATGAAACTTTTTACCCCCCAACATAAGATCCACCGACAACCACCTTATCTTTAGAAAACTACTCAAGAATTGGCTGATTCCCACATAAGCACCATACGCAAACAGAAATTTACAGCGCATATATTATTTGTAATATAAATATGTACATATATATCCCCCACTCAAATTACTTTCATATTTCACTATCCTAATTCACCACTAATCCCTTATGGGTTCCAGAGTAGCATGCTGCTCGCCGAAAAAGTGCTTCAGCACCCCATCTTGTGTAACAAGTGCTATATGTATATGCAAACCTTTGTCCTTCTTCTATCCCTCTGCTACCCTTCTCAATCCAAATAACTGACTAACATATCCACCACTCAAAAAACTTTCATATTTCACTATACTAATTCAACACTAATCCTTTAATGAGTACCGGAGTAGGTTGCTACTCACTGAAAAAAGCGCTTCAACGGCCCATCAGGGTAACAAGCTATATATAAATGCAAACCTTTTTCTCTTTTCTATTCCTCCGTTATCCTTCTCAATCCAAATAACTGATTAATATCCACCACTCAAATTACTTTCATATTTCACTATACTAATCCAACACTTATGGGTTCTGGAGTAGCATGCTACTCGACGAAAAAGCGCTTCGACACCTCGTCAGGGGTAGTAAGTGCTATTTAAATGTAATTACAATACAATATCTATGATCAGTAATAAAATACACGACATTTTCTTGAAAGAAAAGCTAAGCAATTCTGTGATTCCGGTTTGGTCGTATTTTTCCATTTATATTTATAAATATAGATGGAAGAAAAATATTTTTCCATCTGTATTTATGTGTAGAAATCTGTTTAAATGGAAAACCGGCAGCCTTAGTCATGAGCACAAGGCATCATACAGTATTCCCATTGCATGAATTTGCAAAATTCACTTTAGCCACTACGGTGATGAATATAGTGTTAGCCATAATAAGACAAACAGTACATCTCTGAATAAGTGTCAGCCTTAAGATAAGGCTCATCATCGAGTAACATAAACATATTAACGTTATCGAGGAGTTGCTTTACTGAATTGATGATGCATGTGTAGCAAATGCACCTGGTGTGACGATTTCATCCAGAGAAATATGCAGGAAATGTGGTATTTAAACCATATCCTTTAGTCCCAAGATTTGGTAAGGAACTTCATCTAAAAAGATACCATTAGAGAATGGTAACACAATGATATGAACCAAATGATCGCTGCGTGCCATACTATAAGAGGATGAGTGTAGGTCGAACTCTAGTAACATAGGAGGACATGGTTTTATATGCTCCGGCAGATAATGCAACTGTACTATCTTCAGTTTTTTATATGAATCTGCTTTTTTTATTTTCAGTTAACAATACAGACATACACAGTTTAAACCATATTCTGCATCAACCATTATCGTTTGGTGACTTTAGTAGACAGAATATATTGGTACAAATACAACTAGGACGCATCTGCGTCCCTGGTGACGACAATCACATGTTAATTCTAAACTTATATACACCTCACATGCTGACCTCTGGTGTTATCTGCAGCCACTTAGTATCCAAGTGCATCATATTTGTTATCTCAGTAAGTTTCGACTGTGTGGTGGTCTGTTAGAAGGGGAGGAGGGTAATAATGAAACAGGACAAAGTAAAAACATTTTTGGTTTCCCCTCTGTTTTTGTTTGTTAGATTATATTGGTGTATGCCCTGAAACCCGCAGCAAGCGATGCGTGAACACGCCCACCAGCTATGGACCCTAAACTACAGCTGTGTCAGGGTCTATATTTCTCCCCTAGCGCACGGTCAGAGGTGTTTGAGGCCGGCATGTCTACCTCAGCGTTATGATTTTTTTGTAGCTCTTTCAATATCGCATCCCACTTTGCATTAATTGTAGTCTTACGAATGGCCAGTGTTTCCTCCTGATGTTACGCAATGCTCTCCCCCTTTGGCCTATGTCAACAGACAGCATCTCCAAGTAAGTATGTGAGGGGGCTCAAGGGCCTTTAATGTTCTAGTGATCAGCCTCTTAGCTACTGCTAGTCCTAAATCTAGGAAGTGAGAGGTCACCGTTTGTTTTTTTTACTTCTAATGGTAGAGATATAGGATATGACTCTCCCACTCGAAGAGAATGTCGCGCTTCCTGCAGCGGGAACGGGCGTCTGCCACCGCACTCCAATATTCCCAAAGATATGGGCATCCCCATAGCATGTGTAATAAGTCCACATATATAAGTTGACAGCGAGGGTAGGCAGCGTCAACGCGATTGAAATATCAGGTAATTTTAGCTGAAGTGAGATATGCTTTCTGTGCGATGTGGTATTGGATCTGGCGGAAGCGCATATTCTTTGGGACATGTACAGGCCCTACAATACAGCAGCCCATTCGGGCTCCATGAATGGTAAGCTCAGGTCCCCTCCCAATGAAGCTTCAATGGTGTCAGTATGGTTGTGGCTTGCTGTCTAAGGGAAGAGGCAAACCACTGCATAATTTGTCCACCGCCCCCATCACATGTAAGTACTGGATTGTAAGATGTGTTGCGTGCTCGTTAGCCATGTCTCCACATTTAGTGGCTAGGGATGCCAAGAGCAAACAATGCAACAGGAATTGTCCTGGGTGTAACCCACCTTCCACGACTAGTGTGGCATACGGAATTAGGTCACACTCCCGGTACAAGTCCCCCATGTCCTGAATCCCCGCGACCCACCAACCGTGCAGTTCAGCTGCTGTGGTTATGGCATGTCCCCTAGACGTGCCACTCAGCGGTAATCGTGGAGTGTATGGTTTCGCGCTCCGGGTGATATATAATCAACTGCAATAACATCTGTATGCCACATTGGGCAGCAGAGGCTTCAGGGGTTTTAACTTCTCACAAGGGTGAAGCAACTTAATCAGGGTAGCTAGGGACCAGGGTGGTTGTGTGGTTGCTGTGTTACATAGCTGACGGTCGGCCAGCCATCTAGCCACCGACTGCAGCTGCGCCGCAAGATAATACTGTTCCATGTTAGGTGCCGTTTGGCCTCCTCGGTCTGTTGGTGGGTAAAGTTTGTTGATGGCTACCCGGTGGCGAGAGTTACCACAGATTACGTCTCTGATTGTCTTCCCGAGGGCATGAAAAAAGGATGGCGGGATGTATAGGGGTGAATTTGTACTATAGGAGTCGTGGAAGGATCAACATTTTAGTGAGAGCCACTCAATCCGTCACAGACAGTAGGATTGTGCGCTAGAGGATACTTGGGAGTGGACGGCTGTCAACGCTCTGCCCAGGTTGCCATCCAGTAAGTCTTCCTGCTGTCGATATATGCGTGTGCCCAGGTAGCGAAAGGTATCAGCCTTCCATTGTACATGCACCTCATTAAGTATATACATCAGGTCCCGACGTGCTGTTGAAGGGATACAAGCATGACTTTGCTGCATTGACTCTCAGTCCTGACAAGACAGCAAAGTCTCCCAAGATACGTGCTAGTGATGGGGGATTGATCGAATATTCCTAATATACACCAGGATATTGTCCGCGTACAGTATGATTGAGTGCGCGCCATCGCCAGACGGGATACCCCAGTCCACTCTAGCGCAGATGGCCCCTGCCAAGGGCTCTACGGCTAAGGAGAAGAGGAGCAGAGATAAGGGCATCCTTGCCTAGTTCCCTTTCGCACCATGATTGGCTCAGATATATATGGGCCTGTTTTCACCCGTACCGTTGGCTCCCTATATAGCAGCTTTACCACGCTAATGAACGTTTCGCCAAGGCCATATTGGGCTAGTGCAACAGACAGGAATTCCCATTTCAAGGAGTCAAAGACCTTCTCCAGGCCTAATACTAAGCATACCGAGTATAGCCTACACTTGAAAACCAGATTTTATTGAACGCATCTTTAATCTACTTATACTTACTTCCTTTATGCATCTATATACCTTCCATGTACATGGATCTATATATGCATTACTTTTCCCCTCCAACAAAGCATATTCAATGCACTACCCTATTTCTCACCCTATACCTCTATCAATATCTTTAATCTACATATACTTACTGCGACTCTAAAAAAAATGCCTCAGTATGCAGCGTCTCTAAAAAAAATGCCTCAGATTTAAGGAGGTGCTACAAGAGGGCACAAACCCATTTTGGTCCGCATGGACTAGGGTTGGGTCCACTAAGATTTTCGCTAGTACCTTGTAGTCTACGTTCAGTATGGCCAGTGGCCTATAGGAGCCTAGGTCTGTGGGGTCCCCGTCAGGTTTTAGTAGTAACACTAGGCTTGCTTCACGCATCAATGAGTGAACTTCCGACTGTTCTAGTGCTGTCTAGTGCTGCACACTGTTCATGGGTTATCTTAGGCGGGCTAGCTGAATCTAGAAAGACGTTTAACCGCTCTCTGTCACATCATCCCAAGGAACTGTATAGCACTGCATATTGTTGTGTATTTCATGCTGCGTATATAGCATGCACCCTATATCATCATGTAGTGCTTTTATAGATTGGCAAGCTTGTTCCTGGTGCAACACCCATGCCACCATTTGATCTGCTCTATCTGATGTTGCATGTGTGCGTGCAGAATGCGCCACGTAGTAGTGGCACCTAAGCCTTTCCAATAATACTACATGTCTGCTGCGCAGTTCGTTTAGTCGCCGTGTGTCCCCCGAATTTGCTGATTGACTTGCTCCTTTGTTTACAACTGTTCCAGGTGAGTCCTAGACTATGTCCCCAAATAGTTACTTTAAAAGCGTCCCATTTTAGGAGCTTGTTGCCTGTGGAGCAGTCATTTACCTCAAAGTATTCCTTGGTCGTGACCCCCAAGGATGCACAGAATGCCTGATCCTCCAGTGTCGCTGACTGAAGGCACCACGTGGGGACGCGTGGCCGGCCAACTTCCAGTTGAGTTGCAAGAGCTGGGGGTTGTGATCGGAGTGTGTGAGCCCCAGTTATTCAGTCTCTCCAATTAAGGGAAGCAAGGTGTACGACCCCACTATTATTATTATTATTATTGCATTTGTTACGCACGACAGCTACCCACCAAGGGTTTCCCGGCGCGACACTATACCATACAGTCTTACATGGAGGCCATGTACGGGGGAATAGAATGAGTATGTGCGTGCATCTGGGTTGCGAATACGCCATATGTCAGCTAGGGGCCAGTGAGTCAGCACGCAGCCAGCGCCTGTGCATTCGATGTGTCTGTGGTGCTTGCCAGGAGTGGTAATGATCGGTCTAGCGTCACATCCAATACCGAGTTGAAGTCACCACCTATCAGCCATGGAATTCCACTCCAATGGGCCAGGGCCTCAGTCAATTTACGAAGGAATGAATGTTGCTCTATATTGGGGAATAAACGGATCCAATGAGGAGATTTTGGCCTTTTAGCCTGCCTTTCGTGATCACGTACCTGCCCTCAGCGTCAGCCTCCACTACCTCCACACACATAAGGAACCCCTGCTGTCACCCATAGCAAGGCCCTTCTAGCTTGGGAGGAGTAGTTAGTGCTATATACCTGTCCTCACCAGCGAAGGCGATCTGCATCTATTTGTGTCAGATGAGTGTCTTGTAGGATATTGTAAGTATGAATATATGTATTATCTACGGGGGGTTTTATGTATACCTCTCACATTCTATGTGATGATATTCGCATGTGCCATGTTGGGGGCATGTTGTACCTACAGTAGCAGAGAAGTATGTAAATGCAGTGGGGGACAAGGTGATCAGTCGGTGCTCCGTGAGGTATAAAACAAAACTAGGGTTTGAGGTGTAAGAGGGCGAACTTGCAACAAGAGTTTTCCCAAAAAATATTGCCTAACTAATGCAACTACTGCTTCTGCTGGTGTCTGGCTATGGGGGTCACACGCTGTGTATTGTTGATGTCAGTCCACACCTCAGTGTTTCTACTCAACTACCAAGTGTTTTCCATAGGGTCTAGTGCTAGTGTGTACGCCATCGGGCAGGGAGCAGCATCGTGCACTGCAACTAGCTTTCCCTGACCCATCCATAAAACAGCGCACCACTTATGCGACGTGTATCATATGGTGTGTCTAGCTTGTGACCACTCCCTTGCTCCATGTGTGAAGTGTGTGATACAGTTCAGCTTTCTGTCTTTTTGCGTCCACTCAAATTATATTATCCGATGTCTGCGGTGTGGCAACAGGCAAGTGTGGCGAGTCCAGGTCTCCAGACCATATAGGGTGGAATCATCTTCGCTCTGTGATCTGGCAGACTCTGTCTCATGATCTGGCTTGGATTGCTGCCGCTACGTGGAGGGCTTCTTGTCTTTCCGTTAATATTTGCTTTAGGTCAGGAACCGCTGACAGTAGGGCACGGTGGCCTGAGTCTCCACCCATGCCTCTGATATGGTCTATTCTGTCTCACCTTGCTGTTGTTAGTTCATTAGGTAGTTTAGGTCTAGCCACCAGACCAGCTCCTTCTAACTAGTCCCAAGCATCTGATGGCATATCAAAGAAGCGTGTGGCACCTTTCGCCACCACTCGTAATCGGGCCGGGATCAGCAGGGAGTAGCATATGCCTAATTCTCAGAGCTGGGGTTTCACAGCACTGAAGAATCCCTGGTGTTTCTGCACCTGTGCTGTATATTCAGCGAACAACATAATCTGGGCATTTTGGATATATATATATTTTTTTTAATAGTAAATACATAATTAATACTCATAAAGCATGACATGGTTTCAATAAGTAAAAACAATACACTTTACAAGAAAGATAATAATGCAAAGAAACATTTATGTAAGTGTAAGGACATGTAGTGTGGTCCAGACAGTGGTAAAATAAACTCTCCACCTTAATCATGTAGTGATCCTCAATGTACTGCCCTCAATGAACTCATCCTTCATTATACCAGTCACTTTCTTTCTTCCTTGCATTGTGGTTATGAGTACAAGGCTCTTCCTCAGATCTCTCTGTCATTCCTCTACTTCTGGTAGAATGTTTCATTCATTTGATAACTTTATTTCGGTCAAAAGACCATAAAAGTGCAATAAAATATGTACAAGCACAATAATAAAACCACAAATACAGTTAGATTAAAAAGTTATTAAACAATTAGTTATCAAAGAATAAAGGTATGGGTAAGTATGATGTACTTGTCGTCTTGCTCCTCCTGCCCCACCCATTGCTCCGGCTTAATCTTCCTCCTTCCTGACTCGGACTACCTAGCCTTAAAAAGGTCTTGTTTCACTGGTAAGGGAGTATTAAAATTATCATTTCCTCTTACCCCCTTGCTTTTTACCCAGTTCACTGTTGGTCATGCCATGCAGCTAGATTCTGGTGCTACCATAATACCCAAGAACATGTTAGTGTAGTCAAAGACTAGAACATAACAATTGCTCTACTTGGCACAGATGAATGATTTAGGACTCAGTACAGTTATTGCATCCCCACCAGAGTGGCATTTTACTTCTCAGTGGTTCATAACTTTCCTCAAGATCAGTTACTGAAATACTAGCAGTGTCACCTGTAGTCATGTGAGTGAAGACACCTAAAGGACTTAATCAACCTAATTAGACTTTCTAAGGGCCCCTATACATTTGCCAAACCCCTCGCTCCATACCCACAGCAGTCTTACTTATCTGCTCACTATTCTGGCCTATTTACTCCTCTTGGTTCAAAGGAGGAGGAGGCGGTACGGTGTGAGGGCTTTTCAGTTAGAGGACTAAGGGGCAGATGTAGGAAGGCTATTACCGGTCGGTAACTGCCGAAATCGGCTATTACCGACCAGTAATAGCCTTTTCAGATGTAGGTGGTATATTTACCGATTCGGTAAATAACGAATCGGTATTTACTGATTCGGTATTTACCGAATCATCATTTACCGATTCGGTATTTACTGAATCGGTAAATGAGATGTAGGAAGCACTTTAAAGAGTGCTTTTGTGCTTTAAGGATTTGTTATTTACCACCAACTATTAGTTGGTGGTAAATAAGGAATTCCTCTGTAAATGCAAATCTGTGCATTACCCCTGTGCCATGTGACAGTATGTATGCCACATGTGCACACCAGTACTATTCAGGGGTGCAACAGGGTGTCAAAGTGACACCCTGCCACCCTTGACTCTTTCCCTATTTTACCGAATCGGTATTTACCGATTCGGTAATTGCCATTCATTCCTATGGGCCTCCAGGCCCATAGGAATGAATGGCAATTACCGAATCGGTAAATACCGATTCAGTAAATACCGAATCTTAATGATTCAGTATTTTTTACCGACTTTTTATCTACATTGCATTTACTGATTCGAAAATACCGAATCGGTAAAATTCAGTATTTTTGAATCGGTAAATTACAATTACCTACATCGAGCCCTAAGAGGGTTCCTTTCAATCTGAGCCCCTGTATTATTATTATTTTTTTTTTTTTAAATATATTTTTATTGCAGGAATTAGTAAATCGTTACAATATCGACCAGCATTGTATCACAAGCAATATCAAGATAGTAAAACCCTCTGGCCCCCCACCGTAAGTTTCGTACACAGCCATCCGGCCCACAACCCTGGGGTCGGGCGGCAATATGCAATGGGGGCTCAGCAGGATGCTTGAGCTGGTCCGGATGATCCACTGTCCGTCATCTGCTTTTCCAAACAAGCCTATAAACCCAAAAGAAAACCCCCACCCTCAAAATACTACTAACCAAAAGAAACCCCACCCAACCCCGCCACTAGCGCCTGGGAGCCACCGCCACAGGATCTACCATGGGACCCACGGGGAAAGCAATAGGACTAACAGTGCAACTGTTTACCGGGACTCGGGGCGAGTCGCTTCTTCACCTTCAGAGTCGCTGGGGGCACAATAATCCCTGAGGGCCTGCACCAACATTTCCCACTCCAACGCGGCCTCCTGCGCCTTCTCATTACGCTGCCTCCAAGCCAGTTGATATCTCAGCGCGCTCTCCCCCGCCGCCCACTTCAAAAGCTCACTGTGCCATCTGCTGCCTGTTGGACCAACTCGTGCCTTCCAGTTCCTGGTCACCTCTCGTTTAGCAAGGAGGAGCCCTAGGTCGATAAATTTAATAGAAATTTTATTCCTGGGGGTATGGGGGAACCAGTGTAGGAGCCCCATCGCCGCATCAAATGATAAGGATCTCCCCGTCACCTCCTCCAGGGTCTTCTCTACTTCCTGCCAGTAAGATGACAATCCCGGACAGGCCCATAACATATGTAGGAGGTCCGCTTCCTGAGCTGGGCACCTAGGGCATTCCGCCGAATTCGTGGCAAAATACCGCCTAATTTTCACTGGGGTCAGGTACGCTCTATGTAGCACGTAATAGTGGACCAGCTGGAAACGGGCGTTACGTGTGCCCTTCCAGGCTCGTCTCACCAACTGGGCCCAGGTCGTCTCCGGGATCTCCCTGCCAATGTCCTCCTCCCAGCGGTTTCTCAGAGTGGTGAGGGGAGCCAGCCCTTCGTTAATCAACCTGCCGTAAAGGCAAGTGACCGCCTTCACCGTGCCCGCAGACATCATCACGTACTGGCACACCTGAGATAAGGGGGGTTCCTCCTGCCCGCTCTTCCAGTGTGCCTGGATTGCTCGGACAATGGCCGAGTGCAGCAGAAAATCACCACGGGGGATCTCGAAGCGGTCGATAAGATCCTGGAAGGACAAGAGCACTCCGTCCTCGTACAGATCTCCAACCAGCTGTAAGCCGGCATCCTCCCAGGCCGCCAAACGTGACCAATCCCCTCCATGGGGGAGGGCCGTCAGCATCCCCAACGGTATTTCAGGCGCATATGGTGTTCTCAGTTGGCCTCGGGCGTGAGCCCGATTCCAACACAGGCGGACAGTCCGCTCCTCCATCGACAAATCCCGCAGGGCCAACCGTTGTCGCAGCGCTATAAAGGAGAGAACATGCCTGGCCATGCCCGTTCCCCTCCTGTCTTCCGGGCCCCGGAATTCCCTGGCGATCTCCTGGGTGAAGGTCTGGAGCTGCGCCGCTAGATAATACTTTTCAAAGTCCGGCACCGCGAGCCCCCCCTCGTCCTTCGGCCTCATCAGGGTTTTGAGGGCT
Organism: Lissotriton vulgaris; assembly: GCF_964263255.1. NCBI lineage: Eukaryota > Metazoa > Chordata > Amphibia > Caudata > Salamandridae > Lissotriton > Lissotriton vulgaris. The sequence continues at coordinate 1,705,132,233 of NC_141693.1, forward strand.
ACCCGCCGGCGGCCCGACCCCCAGAGGAATCCGACCACCATAGAGCGTAACAGTCGAAACGTGGCCGGTGGGACCCAGATCGGTAGAGTCCGAAAGTAATATAATAGCCGGGGAAGCGCCACCATTTTAAGCAGGGCGATCCGTCCCGCCACCGAAAGCGGCAGCGTGGCCCAAAAATCCATGCAGCCTCGAAGTGCTCGAATGCTGCGGGCAATGTTCCCATCCAGGAGGTCGGGTTGGTCGTGATAGACGAACACCCCAAGGTACTTAAAGCAGTCGGGTTCCCATCTAATCTCCCTATGTAGGGTAGGGGCGGGAGCACCTTTGCGTACCGGAAAGAGACAGGTCTTGGACCAGTTCACTCGGAGGCCCGAGACCTCCCCAAACTCCGTGAGCGCCACCGCCGCTCCACGTAGAGCGTTGAGCGGGTCCTCTAGGAAGAGCAACAGGTCGTCCGCATACAGCGAAACATAATGCGGGCCCGCAGGCGTCCAGAAGCCCGTATAGTGGGCTCCCGATCGAAGGTGCAGCGCGAGTGGCTCCACCGCCAGCGCAAAGAGAAGTGGGGACAATGAACACCCTTGCCGCGTGCCTCGTTCTACCGGATACTGTGAGGAAATCAGTGGACCCGCCCGGACCCTGGCTGATGCAGAGGCATAGAGAACCGCGGTCCACCTGACAAAGCCCTCCCCGAGGCCGAATCTCCGCAGCACTGTGCAGAGGTAGTCCCACTCGAGGCTATCAAAAGCCTTCTCTAGGTCCACCGACAAGACGACCGGGGACGGGGCCTCCACAAATGGTTCCCCCAGCAAACGGAACAGCCTGCGAATATTCATAGTCGTGTTTCGCCGTGGGATGAAACCAGCTTGGTCTTCATGCACTAGGGAACTCATGTGTCCCAGCAGCCTCGAGGCCAAGATGCTGCTCAGTATTTTATAGTCCACCGTCAACATCGATAGGGGACGGTAAGACCCCGGGTCGGACGAGTCTTGTCCCGGTTTGAGGAGAGGAACCACCAGCGCCTCACACATCGAGCTCGGGAGTCGCCCCAGCCTCTTCGCCTCCCTGTAGACCACCAACAATCGAGGGGCTAGGAGATCAGCGTAAGCTGCATAAAACTCCACGGGTAGGCCATCCAGGCCCGGGGTCTTGTTTCTCGCCATCCGTTTAATGGCGCCGCGGATCTCCCCCAATGCAATGTCGGACCCCAGGGCCTTCGCCACTTCTTGCTCCACTGCGCGGAGCTCCAGTGGACGTAGATAATTATCGAGCCGGGCAGGGTCTCGTGCGGAGCGACTGCGGTACAAACGTTCATAATAATGCCGGAAGCAGCTAAGAATCTCCGGTTGAGTGTGTACCTGGGTGCCGTTTGCCTCACGCATACTTGTCGTCAATTGGGACTGGCGCGTAGGGTTGGCCAACCATGCCAGCAGCGCGCTCGATCTGTCCCCCTCTGCGATGGATCGGACCGTATAGGCTTTATAATCAAAACAGCGAAGCCGTTCGACCTCTGCCGCTACCTTTTCCCTCGCCTCCGCCGTTCGTACCTGCAATTCCGGGTGTCCAGGGCGGCGAATTTCAAGCTCGCGGAGTTGCTGGTCCGCTGCATCTAAGTCAGCCAGAATAACGCGCCTCACGCCCACTTTCTTAGAAATACAGTAACCCCTCACCACCACCTTAAAAGCGTCCCATTCTAACGCTCGTGTACTCGCGGTGCCGCCGTTGGACGCAAAATATTCCAATATCTTGTCTCCCAGGTCCGCTCTGAAAACACTGTCCTCAAGAATCTCGGGTCGCAGCTTCCAGGTGGGCACCGCCGGCGCCCCGGGGAACCAGCGAAGGTCCAGCAGGAGTGGGTTATGGTCTGAAATGGTTCTGGACAAGTACTCAGATCGGACCGCTGCCGAAACCAGTTCGGGCGACCCAAGAAAGCCATCCAGTCGGACATGCAACTCATGCAGGCCCGAGAAGTATGAATAATCCCTAGATGCGGGGTGATGCGCCCTCCAGATGTCCGTCAAACCCCATCGGGTCTGCCAATCCTGACGACCCTTAGCCGTGCGACGAACCGGAGAATCGGGAAGTGGTGGATGGGAGCGGTCAATATCCACGTCCACTACGGAATTGAAGTCTCCCCCAAGCAGAAGGGGCCCGGAGAAGAAGTGGGCCAACGAGCCCGATAACCTGGAAAGGAAGGCAGTCTGGTCCACATTAGGAGCGTACACACAGCAAACGTTCGAATCCCTCCCTCCTAGAGTGCCCGAGATGGCCACGTAACGCCCCTCTGGATCTATCACTGTTCTCGTGACTTGGAAGGGGACCCCTGCTCTGATCCATATTAGCGCCCCTCTGGCATACGCGGAGTACGACGTGGAATAGACCTGCCCCCTCCATCTACGCTGTAGCGCCGCCCCTTCCGCCTTGGTCAGATGAGTTTCCTGCAGCAGCGCCATTTGCACTCCCCTACGCACTAAATAAGCGTGGACTTTGTGGCGCCTGGACATAGTATGAAGCCCCCTTACGTTCCAAGTAACACATTTCAAGTTAGCAACATCAGCCATTGTCCCATATTGTTCTCGCACAGTCTCCCCGTCCGGGCTCCCACAAAGAAAAGACATCATCCATCCCAGCGCTGATGGCGGCCATTTTCCCCAACCAAAACCAAACAACCCAAGAACAAACCGAACTCCCACCCACCCACCCCAGAACAGGACCCAAACTGCGCCATCCAGATCCCATCCAAACCTCGCCTTCTATCAACCCAACAACCCCTACTACTCCTACGGTCGCCACCGTAGGAAGGCCTTAAGGGCCAGGTGCGGGCCGGGCGGAGGCAGTGGGCCCTCGACGCTCAGGCCACCAGGACTAAAACAAGCCCTAAACAGTACCAAAAACCCCTCGGGGCAGAAACAGGGGCACCCCACCCCTCCCTCCCTCTTTGTCAGCATCAATGGACGGCAACCGCCTCCCCCCTGCCGGGCCCCCACCCAAAATAAGGCAGCACACCCCGTTACCCTTGTCCATCCAAAAGGTCCTCCACCGATTTCGGTGTGATCACCGGTGTATGGGCACTATCAGTCACTGAGTCCTCCGATTCCGATGGTGCCTCCTCATCACCCGGGTTGTCTTCCTCCTCAATGGCTTCGTCCCGTGCACCAGACAACTCCGACAAGACTTCCAACACTCCCCTCCGTTCCGACGACGTCTCTGCAGTTGAGGGCCCTCCCGTGCGGCCGCGGCGATTCCTGATCCTCCTGGATCGCCGTCTCTGTTCCGGCTCATCTGCCTGTTGGGACGAGGAGCCGAAGCCATCTTTCCCTGCCCTGTAAAGCTCAAGCCAGGCACAGACATCCTCCGGGGTGTCGAAGAACTGAGTTTTGTCATCGACAATGATGCGGAGCCTTGCAGGATAGAGGAGCGAGTACTGGATGCCCTCGCTCCTGAGCTCGCGCTTGACCGCCAGGAAGGAGAACCGCTTGCGTTGAGTCTCGTAGGTGTAATCCAGGAAGATGTTCACCTGACTGTTCGCCACTTTGAATGGACCATTATGTCTGGCGGCATTAAGGATTAAGTCCCTGTCCCGAAAGTGCAATAACCGCGCCACCACCGGTCTCGGGGTGCGTCCCTGTTGCGGTGGCCGCGCCGGGACTCTGTGGGCACGCTCCAGAGTGTAGAAGGAGGATAGCCCCTCCGGGGCCACCGTGTCACGGAGCCAGGTCTCCAAGTATGTCACCATGTCGCCATCCTCGATCTTTTCCGGGAGGCCCACTACACGGATGTTGTTCCTTCTGTTGCGGCCCTCCGCATCCTCCGCCCTCTGCTCCAGGGTCGCAATTCGGGATAAGGCGTCCTTCATCGTTGCAGCCAAGGTTCGCTGCGCCGGCTCCAAGGTTTTCACCGAGCTCTCCACTTCCTTGACCCGGTCCGACAGTTTACCGTGGTCCGCTCTGAGGAGGCCTAGGCTCGTCGCCACCTGGGCAATGTCCTGTTGGAGGGCCGATCTCGTGGTCGCTATCGCCTCCAGGACGCGGTCGAACTGTTGTTGCATCGGTGCGCCACCAGAACTCTTTGAGTCCCCATGTTCCTCCTTGTCCTGGGCTTCCGAGTCCGAGGCAGTCGGGGTAGTCCCCTTGGCTCCTCTAGATTTCCCCATGTCACCGGGGGCACTCCGTGAAGGTCCCGGAGTAGGCGTCTCCGGGTGCAGATGCCGACCACGACCCTCCCGGTTACTGGTCTTCAAATCAAGTATGGGAGACCTCCTTCTCCAGGGCCTGTGGAGACTTCTCCGCTTCGGCTCACGCCACCGCCACGGCGTCCGAGGGCACCGATGAGGGGGCGGAGACGACCGCCGCCGAGTCGGGCAGGCCCGCTCAGCCGCTAGAGACCCGGGGTGAGGGTCACCAACTCCACCGGATGATTTGTGGCGCCAAAGTGTCGCGCCTCCCATGGAAGTGGACTGGCCAGGAGAACGTAGCTAGGTGCGGTGTCGTGAGTTGGGCCACCGCCTGGATCACAGGGCGTCCGCTCCCGGGGTCCCCTATACCGTGGGCATCCGCCCAGTCACCCAACCGAGTGCAGACTCGTTGTAAAAAGTCCGATCAAATTGATATCTAGTGCACAGAGCAGCCGGGGATGGCAAAGCCGGGCGCAAGTCGCTGCTCGCGACGCTCCTCCGAATCAGTGGGTCCGACCAGGGGGACAAAGAAGTCCGGGCGCCATGTTGGGTCGCACTCCGCAACTCCGCAAACTTCGGTTTCACTCCGGATCAACCCTCGTCCGAGCCCCACTAGGGGCCCCGGCAGGTCTCCGTCGGTCCGCTCAGCAGAATGCGGGGTCTGGGGTGCCCCGCAGCCTCCGATTTACAGGATAATTCCGGGCTCAGTCCCGGAGCCGAGCTCTCAGGCGACCATCGCCATCGGCGCCCAAGCCACGCCCCCCCTGAGCCCCTGTATTATGACACAGGATCAGCTTCCTTGGGTGTTCGGATTTTGATGGCTTACTGAGGGTCCCTGGTTAGAACTCACTATACACTCCTATCTACTTCTGCCCCTGGCTCCCTCTGGCATATTGGTTATGAAAAAAGCACCCCACCTTCTTCAGGTCATTAACAAACTATGGACTTGGCTTCCATTTTGACTGTTTTACAAGATCATGCTACAGAATCATAGGGTGGAGGCATTTTGGAAATTGATGTCATTTAGCTTGCGGGTTTCCCTCAGGGTGGTAGCTCTGTCTCTGTAGTTCAGCATTCTGAATAAGAGCAGCCGTGGGTTGGCCCCCAGCGGTGGCCTGCAGGCCAGTACCGTGTGTGCTCGCTCCACCACAAACTGGGGCAACAATACACTCTCTAGTAGGAGTTCCCTCAACCAGCGCTTATCATAGGTCACCGGATCTTGTCCCACCACACCTCCACCCTAACATTGTTGCAGCGTGAGCATCCTTACGCGTCCTCCAGTTTCCCTTCCAAGGTGTTCACTCAGTCCAATAGGTCTTGCAATGCCACCATGTGAGTGTGGGCCATTGGTTGTAGATTTGCAGGTTCATAAGCATGGACTTTCTCAGCTAGTTCCCTCAGGAGTGTAAAGTCAGATGTGACTTTGTCGATTTTGGACTATAAGGATGTGGCAAGGATGTGGCTTTTGGCCTAGCGCTGCTCCTATTTTCTCGACTGCTGCTAGGACTGAGTACAATTTAGTGGCCTGCGCCGAGAGCAGGGGATCTCGGGCTATGCCGCTTTCTGCATGTGAAGCCTCACCCACTTCTGAGTGCATCGCTGACTGCGGAGTGTTCCATCGTAAACAACCCATGAACAGTTTTTGTGCCGAAGGCCTATGGAGGCTATAACAGGCGCAGTACCAGCTAGTGCCGACTATACTGTTCCCAAAAGGGCATCGTACGGGATCGTTTCCAAAAATGAACTGCCGTCCCTCCAGTTGCCAGCATGGGTTAATGACCGCTCGCGTGTCTATGGGCTGGCAGTAGGTGATTTTATCCTGCCACCTGTTCCCTGCGGCATGCCCTCTGCTATGTTCTCATCCACAATGATGTAAAAAAAGAACTCCCTTTGGGTTAAACTCAATTCAGCCCTCTCACAATTACACATTCAATCTCAAACCAAATATATATGTTACCCTAGACCCTGGTTCCACTTATGGTACCACAAAACAATATACACTGTGTAAAATAATTCTTTTTAAATTAAAATCAGTATGGCCAACACTATTGCTTCATAATAAATTTCCATGAATTTTCAGCTATCTAAAAGTGCCAAAATTATAATTTGTTATATTAATAGATGCAAGGCACCACTAAAAATCATAAACAACAAATCATCAGTAAATATTTTTTAATCATTATATCATAGCTAATGCCAAAAAAAGAGGAGAAACGGTAGACAAGAGAAAGAGGGAGAAAACATATACGACAATGCACTTACTGTTAATTGACTGATGGGTTAAAAAAATCAAGATTGGCATCTGTTAAGAAAAATATTTTTCTTTTTCTTTAAAGCACGCCAATATGTCCACCAGATTTCTTTTATTCAATTGAATAAACTAAATCTGGTGGAGATGCATGGAATAAACTAAATCTGGTAGACATATTGGCGTGCTTGAATCGGTTATTCAACGAACAATAAGTGCAAGTGTATTGTCGTATATGTTTTCTCTCCCTTTCTCTTCTCTACCCTTTCTCCTCTTTCATAGCGATTAGCTATGATATAATGATTAAAAATGGTTTACTGATGATTTGTTGTTTATGGATTTTAGTGGTGCCTTGTCTCTATTAATTTACCCGATTATAGTTTTGGCACTTTTAGATTCCTGAAAATGAATGGATTCTTATTGTGAAACAATAGTGTTGGCCATACTGATTTTAATTTAAAAAATTGTTATATTACACAGTTGTGAGAAGTTGGCCTGGTATATGCTGTCCACTAATTAAAGTGGGCACCTTGCACCAGTCCAAATGAGCCTTATTGATGATTAGGTTAAAGACAACCTTTATTGAAAGCTTTCCTAGTGTTAGCTATGGAGAGCAGACTTCAGGCTAAGTCTTGAAGGAATGTAAAGCAGCTTGTTTTACCAGATAATAACCTCCTGAATGACCAAATGAAAGGAGAACCACACAAGTGTTATTATAAAAATATGTATTTATTACTAAACACTCTCTACTAATCTCTTTATGAGATTAGAGCACAAAGTACACAATATTAAATCACTAGAACAACAGTGAATAGCACAATACACAGTGGGCTCCAGGGGGAGACCAAACCATATACTAAGAAAGTGGTATAACACCCACGACTTCACTAGAAACAGTGCCTAGAGCACGTAGAATTGCTGGCACCCCAAGAACCACCCAAGGTAGAGACACAGGGACCCACGGAGGATGTGTGCAGTGTGAGAGCATAGGCGCGAGCTCCGTACAACTCTATGGGAAAGTCACGGTTGGAATTTTAAAGTTTAAGGGCACCTAGGAGAGGACTTCAGGGAAACCCTTTGGAACATAGAAGGCTCTAAGGCCAGCACCCTTGAGAGTACTGAGGTTCCTGGGTTACCTATCCCAGGGGAGCCGGGTGCATAGGGGTCAAGTGGTGTCAGAAACGCTAGTTGATTTCAATGGCGTGATGCGAAGAAGTGCTGCTGCCGGGAATATGAAAAGTGTCCAGTGTAATCCAAGCCTGGATCGGAGCTGAGAAGAACCTGAAAGCAGAGGGGACAGAGTCTGGGTCACTTCACAGTGATCAGTGGCACAATACATGAATGCCCACCGCTGACGGGTGTTTCAGGTGAGAAGAGGAGAAGCTTGACTCTGCAGCCACTGGGACCAGGAGATGTTGAGTATGATCAAACTCTGGAGGTGAGCTGTCCCACAAAGGATGTAGAGTGATTTGTGGGGGTCAGTGTGAGAATTGAACACCAACAAGCCTTGGCAACTGCGACCCACGCGGTCAGAGGAAATATGCTTCTGTGAGGACCAGAAAGGTCCTGGAAACTCTCCAAGCAATGGAGAGTCAGGGCACCATTGGAGCAACCAGGAAATACCTCTGAAAGTTAAAGTTGTCTTCACAGGGACCCACAGACCAACAGACCAGGGATTGTGAAGGGACCTCAAGGTGAATCACAAAATACCAGCCCACGGAACACTTGTGGAGTGTAGGTCAGAAATCTTTGATGGGATTACTGCTCGTGGTCAGGACTACAAGTAGTCCAAAGCACAGCCTCAGGGATTGGCAAAAAGCTCATGCTACTGCAAATGGACACGATGCCCAGGGATACGGGTTGCACGGTCCCCACGAGGGCTCTAGGTCTCAGGTTTGATGAAAGCACTAGTTGACCTTGAGGACACTTGGGAACCCACCTCCTGTGTTGCAGAAATCTTCTAAATCCTCAGGAGCTTGGGAGATGCAAACTAGTCAAATGCATTTGAGGGGTCTTCTGCTTTGCAGGGGAGTAACTCCTTTACTCCAAGGGAGAGTCTTCAATCATCCAGCTTAGTGTAGATCGTCAAAGTACTTGGTTTTTGTAGCAGAGTTTCGTCCAGGTAAATCTAAAATCCTGTAGCCAGGTGTTCCTACTTTATACCCAAGGAAAGGGTGGGACAAACTCTGGGGACACACCTATGGGAGGGTCTGGAAAGAGTGGTGGTTACACCCATGTCCTTTGACCAGTTTCACGCCGGAGCAGAAGCCAATGCAAGCGGTTTGAACTGGACTATGCACAGGGACACCAAATGTGCCCCCAGTGCAGACATCAGAGTGCACCCACCCAGCCCCAATACACTAAAGCCTGTCTGGGAGGTGGTTACACCTCCCTGTGACAGGAAGCCTATTGTCAAGCCTTCCCATGCTCGAGCACCGCTCAGCAGCAGGATGGCAGACTCGTGTCTATGGCGGGCAGCATCCATTTTGTGATGCCAGGTTCTGTAGAGCTGATACCGGGTGTATCGGTGTTGTCATATTTCTCCCTCTAGGAGGCTTGAATCATACCTCCACACCAGTTTCTGGTGTGGATGTATGATTCCAAGGTTTTTGACACCAATCACAACATGTTTCCATGCAGCCGTTTTAAAGTTAGTATTTACAGCGAGGTTATAATGCACTTAAGTATATGTGGTTTGGCTGCATCACTAACCCGGAGAATAGATTCTGAAGGCTGCAGAGGGGCTCTGCTCATGCATGGGCACCCTCTCACACAAAACCCAACACCCTGCCTTCAGGATTGATGAGGCCTGCCATAGGGATGACTGATAGGTTTATATGTGTAGTGAAATAAGGTAAATATAGTGAACCTATATCTAAGTAAGGGGTGCATGTGATAGAGCGCGCAGGTCACCCGGCTCACCGAATTTCTTTTTCCACGCACTGGGCCCTGGCGTGTAAATGTTTATTCAATTTCAATGATAAAGTTTTACTGGGGTGAACCAGGTGATTTCCAAAATACGCGCTCCTATGAGTAATCGATTTGGTGACTCTTACACCACTTACTATTCATGTACCTGACTTACCACAGGCACGTTACTCCTGACGGATCAGGAGCTAGCCGTGGACAGGTGATAAGGGTTTCCTAAAAGGGAGAAATTCTACTTTACACATTTAATACCTTTAATATCACTTTAATGTATAATGACCACAGACACCTTGATGGTTTTAAGGGTTTTATATAGTATAAGTTTAAAATGAAAATGCCATTACAAGGAGGCAAATGCAAAGCAATACATCAATGATTAAAATCAGAACCAGGATGTAACTATGAATAAGTGTGAGTATCATAGAGTAAAAGGGAACACTATAGGGCATGAATCATAATAAACATATTAACTAATATGTTTTAAACTAGGGCAAAGACGTGAGGAGGACCTAATGTGTGACCTAATAATTTTATACTAATTCCTAAACCTTATGCTATCTTTACTAACTTCACGGCAACCATACTAAGGGAAAGGGAATAAGGGGAACAATCTAGATAAACAGTTGGGTTCAACAATGTCCTATAGGAAGGGTAAAAGTGGAACATTTACTAATAATCAATTGCATGAAAATTACATTCAAAGGAGATATGGAGAATATCACAGGCAAGATTGCTTTAATTAGAAGAGGAAAATTAAGGGTATAGTATAGACAGACACCTATGCCAATATTTACCTAAGTGAGAATGAGGACTAACCCTGGCCACGGGTCAGTTGGGAAAGAACGGGACAAGGACCCTCAAGGATTCAGGAATACCAGAAGGTGAGCAGGTACAGCTCATGGACAGTCAGGACAGGATACCCCTCAGGTCTGGGTCAGGACTGGGTTCACCAAGGCACGACCAACCCCTCACAGCTTCGGATGCAACGCCAGCGTTACCCCCTCTTCTGCACGGAATCCGCCAATAACCCCGATTGGGTTTTCGAATCTCCCAGCAAAGTGCTTCGCTTAGCACTTAGGACTAATTTCCACCCCTTGGAGTTTTGTGGAAAGTTTCGGGCAGAATGCTCCGCAGCACTCTGTATCAGGCACCTATAGAGTTCGTAGGGTCAGTGACAGGTCTGCTACTCGGACAAGTCGGACAATTTCTCCAAGCTAAGCTAGGCTATATATACAGTTTTAAGTCCCCAAGACCACCCATAAATGTTGCAAAATGACAAAGTCCCATCTTCTGATTGGTCTAGGGAGGTGGTTTAAGACATTTGTCACCACCTATATTTCTATTACGTATTTCACGTGACATTACCCTCCCCCTAGCATCTGGGTTCCCAGGCATACGTGTGGGAAAGTACAATAGTAAAGTGAAGGTTTGCAACATTGTTGCACATTCAGAGTAAAAATAGCATGTCTTCAAGGGCGAAGGTGCGCTTGGAAAGGACAGTCCCATTTTCAATGGCCAACTGGCCAGGTTCCATTGCTGCACGTCCCAGTTCTCAGGTCACGTGAGTGGGGTAGCGTCAGCTTCAATATGGTTCCCATCCCTACTTCCAGGCCCTCATTTACGCGGTACATGAAAAGTAAGCGAAAACAAATTAATAACACAGAATAAAATGAATACACTGTACACCATGACCAACTACTCTTAATCCCTTATTTTATAATACTTATAGCATTAAGAGTTAGTGCAGAAAAGATGCATATACAAAAGCGGCTTAAGATAGCATGAAGCATGATTAAAGACAAGCGGCCATTTTAGCAACAATGCGCATGAGCGAACTTTTCCCTCCAGATTGCGAGTGCGTCACATCACATGGGTATGACCGACGCATGCGCAGACTGAATTTCTGCAAAGCGGCCATTTTATTAATGTGCAAGCGTGATTATGATGAAAAAACACATAGGCAAGCCTCCTAGGGACACCCGTGTGTTGGGGAAATACAAATAAAATGACAAACAATCGGAGTTAGTACAGTTATGATTTTAGGCGAGGTTCATGAAAGGGAGCAAGTCGCGTTACGTGCGAATCCTTGCTCCATCAATCCCCTCTTTGATGATATTTACTATCATCACTACACATGAAAACAGATGCCAACTTCATTCTTCCATTTCGTCCATGTCAATCTCGATGAACTTATTGTTGAGCTTTCTCTCCGCCTCTCTGTGAGAATGATTGTTCTTTGCTTTCTTATATATCTTGTTTCTTAATTCTTCTAATTCTAATTCTTCAGCCTTTCGCTTTCCTCTTTTATTCACTATATATTTTCTGCATTTCTGGCATTTGCAACAGATGAATATGATCAGAACAATCACACCTATTCCAACTATTGGCATCAGTATTTTCCATAGAAGACTTTTACCTAAGTTAGAAAACCAACTACCTACAGAGGAGAGACCATCAGTCAGTCTCTTCCAGGCATTGTCAACCTCTAATGGTTTAAGTTCTTTTTCCAAATTAGTTATGTTTCTTACATACTTCTTAATTTCGACACTTTTATCAGGAATGTAAGTGCAACAATGTTGTGCCCTCAGCATCCTGCAGACTCCGCCCTCTTTTGCCAATAAGGTATCAAGAGCAAGGCGATTCTGTAAAACCATTGATCTGATCGCAACCATTTCGGTATTGATCATCAGGAATCCAGCAGCAGTGTCAGTAGATAACCGATCCACTACTGTAGATAATTTGCAGATTCTATGAGTATTCAGAACTACCCCCATTCCAGGTATCAGTGCACTAAAAATATCACCTACAATTTCTCCTACACTTTCACGTTTGCTACGCACTAAGCCATTAGTAATCTCATTGCTTCCAGCTGCATTGTTCACATGGTATATTTTCGGAAAGACAATGCCAAAGTAGCAGCTTCCATACCAGTGATCCGGCAATTTGAAATAAGCCTTGTTTCCACATATATAATAAATTCCTGGAAACACAGGTTCTGACCCATTTTTGAAACCCCAACCTCCAATTACCTTGTAATTATGTTCACACTCGCTGGAACCAATGAATACATTGTTATAATAACTAGTCTTTTCTCTATGAAGACAGAGTTTCCCTTTCCTTTCAAAATCCAGCAACAGAGCAGGAGTAACTTCGCTTTGTGAGGTGTTATCCATGTTTTCTGCCCATCTAGGTGTTCTCTCCTTCTCGTCATTTGCCTTTTTCTGAAACTTTTCCCTTCTCTTCTCTGCCATTTTCAAGAACATTTTCTCTTGTGCATGTAAAGAACAAGTCAAGTTAGCTTTTCTAGCTTCATTTAAGTCTATGTCACCTATAGTCAGGAAATATTCCCCCATGTAGAGAGTCACTCCACCAAGTGTATGTACAAGGTTCAGATTCCCTCTAATAGGAAGTTCTGAAAAGATAACGTCAGTGTTTGAGTAATAGTACTGTAAAGTGCTTCTATAGAACAAGCTAGCTAGAATACTACAGGAGATTCCATAGGTCAGGGGTAAATGGTGGTATGTCACACCTTCAGCTACTGAAGTAGGTAGCATCATGCAGACATAGCAATCTTCTATTTCCATAGCTTCTACATAGTGCACTAAAAGATTAGCGAAAACATTTAGGTGTGTCCTGTTCTTCATTTGATGATAATGTAGTTCACCCTCATCTGATGCTTCTAAGTCAGGTCGTGTATGTCTCAGACTCACTGAATTGTCACGTCTTTCTACTCTTCGTGGTGTTTCTTCAGTATGTACAACTTCTGCGTCTGGCGTCATCGAGTCCGTAGGATATATGTTAGGGTCTTTGTTTATCATAAAAGGTATAAACACTGTTAGTCCTATCCATATCACTATCACTAGTACTATATTACAGATGCATATTTTACAGCAAGTTCTGCAACAGCTAAATCTGGACCTTCCAGTGACATTTGAATCAGACATTTTATCTTACAGGTGGCTTTCTCAATCCCTCTTTGTTTCTTTTCAGCAGAGGTTTTACTTCGCTTCACCTCAAGGAGGGTCTTCGTCAGAACTCCGATCAGCAATGGACTCTTCGTCGCTTTTGCCACTGGCTTCAGGCTCATCAATTTCTTCCAACACCAAATAAGTCCATTCAGGGCTCCGATACAGTTTGTTCTGTTTCTTTACTCTGCCGCCCTTTCGGATGGACTTTCCTCGGGCTTCTTTTCCTTCACTTTCAGCCCTTTTTCGGTCCTTTAGTTTTTCTTCGACTGTTTTTATTCTTAGCCTTAGTTTCTTCATGTACCGGGGTTCACCCTTCTTTTCGATCCTTTTAGTGGTCGAGGAAACTTGACCTTCTTTGTGAGCTCTTTTATTTTCTCTTCTTGGCCGCACTATTGCTTCAGCAGTGTCTTTTTCCCTTCCTGTCTGACTAGTTCCAGGTCTTTCATCTATTTCTTCTGCCTGGTCCTTAATCTGACCTAGTTCAGGTTTAGATTGTATATGATCTTGGTTTGTGAGTGATTCACTAGACTCTTCTTCCTGAACACGTTCATCTATTTCTAACTGGCCCTGTTCATGCTCTTCGATCTCTTGATTTTCTTCCGCATGAACTTCTGCTTTGACTACTATCTGTCCCTTTCCAGTCTCCTCTGTCTCAGAAGGAGTGTCGATGACTTGTTCTGTCCCTACTTGGCCTATTCCCTGATCAGATTTTATGATGGCTTTGATGATCTGACCTTCTCCTTCTTGTTCTGACTCACCTGCACTGTCCCACTCACTACCTAGGTAAGAGTATTTTCTGGTTCTTATTGGATCAAGAACTTGGTCGTCGGCAGGAAACCATTCAACGTCTTGACTTGTGCTCGGTAGTTCGCCATCAGCGAGATCCGGACCCTCTTCTGGAGTCTCCTCAGCTGGGCTACCTTCAGCTTCAGTCGCGTTTTCTCCAGTTACCCACTTCGTGTGACTGGCATGGATCCACTTTGGTACGCCAGCACACTTCACAGCAGTTGTGGTGACAAGGATCACTTGTCGAGGCTTGCCCCACTTCGGTCCAAGGCAACTCGTCCGGGTGTGTTTCTTTAACACCACCCAATCACCTGGTCTCAGTTTGTGTGCTGGAGTTGTAGGCCATTCGACAGCAGTCTCTCCAATCTGGTGAGAGATAGAACGCACTTGGTCACCCAACTGCCTGCAGTATTCTAGCACCATATCATCAGAAATACTTAGCAGTTTGTGTCCAGGTACCCATGCCTGTCGCATCACTCTTCCCATCAGCACTTCATGGGGGCTCAGGCCTGTCTTTTTGTTTGGAATACTCCTTAAGCTCATCAGCACCATGGGCAAAGCTTCTATCCAGTTCATTTTTGTGGAGTCACACAATTTCGCCAGCCTGGACTTGAGAGTGCCGTTTATTTGCTCGACTATCCCAGAAGCCTCTGGATGATAGGCACAGTGCAGCCTTTGCTCCATTTTAAAGGCTTTGCAGAGTTCTTTTAGGACCTCGTTTGAAAAATGTCCACCTTGGTCTGTTTCAATTGTCTCAGGAATTCCATAGCGGGGTATCAGTTCCCTAAGTAACAATTTAGCTACCGTCAGGGCATCATTCTTCTTTGCTGGGTAAGCCTCCACCCACCGGGAAAACAAGCAAACTATGACCAGGACATATCTATATCCTTTGCACAGGGGCATTGTTAGGAAGTCTGCCTGCATCCTAATGAAGGGACCTTCTGCTCTCCCAATGGTACTTTGCTCCACTACTGTCTTCTTTCCTGCATTGAATTGTTGACACACTAAGCACCTCTGGCAAAGTTTGTCTGCTGTGCTCCTGAATTTTGGACTGTAGAACACCTTTTCAAACATTCGACACATGGCATCCCTCCCAATATGTGTGGGTTCATGTATTATCCGGGCCATTGCGGTAACCAGTCGTTCGGGGAGTACAGGCATACCAGTTACATGGACCACAACACCATCCTTTTCCCTTGGTCGACATTCATCCTGCCTCCACCTGTTCCTTTCTTCCCTGTCTGTGCACTGTTGTAGTTCTCTCAATTCATCCCATGTTCCCAACCTTTCAAACAACATCAGTTGGCAGCTGCTTCCACCTCCCCACAGTTTAATTAGGAGGGACATTTTGTGTTGGGCGCAGTACTGGGCAATTTGGTCAGCATATCTGTTTCCGGCTGTCACCTCGTCATTTCCAGATCGGTGAGCCGCACACTTGACCACAGCCAATTCTTTGGGCAATTGGATGGCTTCCAGTAAGTTTTGTACTGGTTTCCCATTTCGGATGGGAGAACCTGAGGAAGTCATGAATTCTCTTTGCAACCATAGCTGGCCGAAGTCATGAACAACCCCATAACAGTACTGACTGTCAGTATAAACAGTTACTCTTTTGTTTTTCCCTATTTTACAAGCTCTTGTTAGGGCGATGAGCTCCGCTACTTGAGCAGATTTAACTTCGCAAAGATAGGAAGCTTCCAGGGTTCTTTCCAAAGTGACTACAGCATAGGCAGCACTCAAACCTCCATCCTCATGTCTCAAACATGAACCATCCACAAACATTTTGAGGTCTTCATCAACCAAGGCCACTTCTCTGATATCAGGACGGGGTTTTGTGCTAAATTCAGTTAAGTCTATGCAGCTATGTTCAATTTCATCTCCTGCCTCTACATCAATGGGAAGGGGCAATAGAGTTGCAGGGTTTAGAATGTTACATCGGGAAATTATTACATTTTCTGCACCAATGAGAATCCTCTCATACTTAGTCAGCCGACTAGGGGTGAGATACTGTGTCTTGGTTCGGGTAAGTAAGATCACAACTGAATGTGGAACAAATACAGTGACAGGATGTCCCATCACAATGTTCTCACTCTGCTCTAGACTCGTACAGGTAGCAGCTACTGCTTTCAGACATCCAGGTAATCCAGCAGCCACTGGATCTAAGGCGGCCGAAAAGTAGGCCACGGGACGTCTAATCAGACCATGTTCCTGGGTTAAGACCGAGAGCGCACAATTGTCTCTCGTGTCACAGAACAGTTCAAAGTTCTTGGAATAGTCAGGCATTCCTAAGGCTGGAGCTGTGCACAGACAATTTCGCAATGTTACCCAAGCAGTCATGCATTCATCATTCCAACAAACTGGGTCTTCCGCTCCTTTCTTTGTCATGTTAATCAAGGGTTTAGCTATAGCCGCGAAACCCACGATCCACTGTCTGCAGTACCCAACGACTCCTAGGAACATTCTTACTTCTTTCTGGGTTACTGGTAGTGTCATTTCTCGAATTATTTTAATTCTTTCTGTAGTGACTTTCCGGATCCCTTTCTCTATCTGGTGTCCCAGATATTTTACTGAGTTCTTACAGAACTGTAGCTTGTCTGGTGAAACCTTATGTCCTCCTTTCCCTAGGTGATTCAGCAAGGCAATGGTATCAGTGACACAGTCGTTTTGACTTCTAGACGCTACCAGCAGGTCATCTATGTACTGCACCAGGACAGACTCTTTAGGCAGTACTAGAGATTCAAGGCATTTCTTTAGAATCTGGTTGAAAATCGATGGACTTTCGGTGTACCCCTGGGGGACACGATTCCAGACATAGATCTGGCTGTTGAATTCAAAACTGAAAAGGAATTTGCTTTCTGGATGCAATGGGATGGAAAAGAATGCATGGCACAGGTCTATGACAGTGAACCATTCCGCATTCCAAGGAATTTGATACAGTATTACTGCGGGGTTTGGTACTATGGGATAGCAAGGTACTACAATTTGGTTTACCTTGCGCAGGTCCTGCACTACCCTATACTTTCCGCTAGGCTTCTTAATTCCAAGTATGGGTGAATTACAGGGACTGCTCATTACTTCCTGAATGATGTTTGCTTTGAGCAATCTGTTTAATTCCTTTGCGACTCCTTCTTTCACTTCTGCACTCATTTTATACTGTTTGGTATTTGGGTATACATCTTTTCCAGTAAAATCCCAAACTTCAGGTATTACGCTCGATTGGAGTTCTTCAGGTAGACTTTCAATGGACATGGGCTTAATTTCTGTGTCGGGCCTCAGTAACATCAATTTATATAGGCCATCTTCATCTGGGGTCTGAATTTCAACACCATTTGGTGAGCAAAAGATGGTGCAACGCATTTTGTACAACAAATCTCGTCCTAATAGGTTTACGGGACTGGAATCACAGACCACAAATCTGTGCATTTCCTTGAAATTTCCTATGGAAATTTCCATAGGTTCTGTTACCGGAGTACTGATTATCTGATTTGAAACTCCCACTACTTGGATAGCTTCTCCCGAGAGGGGTAGGTTAGGAACGTCCGCTGTTCTCACAGTGGAACGGGTAGCACCAGTGTCCAACAGAAAGGTGACATCTGTCCCTTCAACCTTTCCTTCAATGTATGGTCCAGTCTGGTCTACCGGTAAGGAGGCGCCAAGCACGCACTCCTTGTCCTCCCCCCTCAGGCCCCGTCAGTATTGATCATCACAGAGAAAAGTATCATTTAGCAGGTACTGTGGTATAGGTGCATTTCTCTCATTCTCTCTTTCCCACACTTCGACCCTTTCATTCTCTTGACCCTGATTCCTATAATTTTGTCTAGGAGCGCGAGGCAACGGAGGCTGATTTACCTGCTGTGGGTTCTTTCGGATCCCCTCTTTCTGCACCTGTGGATTTAAACCATTTACGGGGGCATTACCAGCCTGCAAATTTGGACATTTGTCTCTCCAATGCCCCATGTGACCGCATCCGTGACAGGGGAATTTTTCCATAGCCTCTTCTCTACTCATTTTTACCCGGGGCCTGCCTCCACCCCCAGCATTCGGATTTGGAGCATTATTACTGTTAGTCATTTTACTTAACTGTTTTTCTTGTTGTTCAGCTAATTTCACCTGAGCCCACATCACCTTCTCCTTTAGGGCTTTCTTTTTGTTCTCGATCTCATCTTCGCAGTATTTGGCATATTTGAGAACATCATCAATGGGTTTCCCTTGCCAACTGATTTTGTTATCTCTAATCCACTGGGATATTTCAGGTCTCAATCCTAACACAAATCGATAACTGAAATGGGTCATATCCTTCATGTCCACATTATCGATTCCACTGTAAGTTTTGAACACCTGTAGTAACCTTTCATAAAAGGAGTGGACTGATTCATCACGCTCTTGGGTAGTTCTATCTATACGGGTCCAATCAGTTTCTTTTGCAGGTACCTTTTTCTTTAGGTATTGTATGACTTGGTTATATTTTCTCATTACGTCAGGTGAGGGAGCTCCAGTTACAGAGTCTCTCTCGTACTCCTCATTGGGCCAATCGATTTCAATTTTACATTCGGTCCATAGGTCTACAGGTACTACAATGTCGAAAAACCCATCCAGGTCTTTCAGGAGACATTTCTGAACCTTTATGAAGCGTTCAACCTGTCGGTACCACTCAACCGGTTTCTCCCTCAATTTAGGGAAGTCATTGGTAAATGATACTATATCTTGTCTGGACCAAGGGACATGGACATATTTTCCCCCTGGGACTTCTCTCATGGGACATAATTTTTCCAGTTTGTCAACTTCTTGTAGGACGTATTCAGCAGTCCGTGGTCTCTCCTTGCTATCCTCCTTTTTCTTTGCCCACCTGGCTTTCCACTTATCTAGATCTCCCCATTTCTGTACTAGGTTTATCAGTTCCTTAATCTGCATCTTCTTCCCTACTGTATTTAGGTTTTCGAAATCTTTGTCTGAAAAATCTACTCTGTAGGATTTTTGTAGTACTTTGGATCTGCTAACATCAATTCCCATGCATGCTGCCGTGTCCATTAATTTTTCGAAAAATATTTTTGCATTCCGGGTGAGATTCTTGCACATGAACAACAACTCCTCTTCATCCCGGACATTCAATCGGTCTAATCCCACATTTCCTGCTGTCAATTCCTCTAATTCTATTCTTAATTTACAGATATCTAAAGGTTTCGGATGAGAGTCTTCTCCTTCTAATTCTCGGGTCCATCTCTCTATTTCCTCAGGAGTTACTACCCTAGCACTTCGAGTCCCTGATGAAGACTCTATTAGTACGTCTTTGTTCCTAGTCTGAGTTCCAGTTCGAGACATACTACTTCCCTGTTCCTTATTAGGCAGATCCATCAAGGAAACCATGGACTCGCATTCACTTGCTTGGTCATCAATAATGAGTGGTTCCCTTCTGGGCGGGGGCATCATCGGGGTTATGACTGGAGTTTTGGGAGTATTCATTCTGTCCCCATATAGAGGAAAAACTGGACCAATGGTTACTGGAATTGTCAGGGCTTCAGGATTTGGATTAATCTGAGCTATGGCATGTATGAGATCGTTTCGCTGTCCTCTCAGGGCCTCCCTTTCCTGCTCGTGTAACACCCTATTTATGGGGGGATCCTGTATCATTTGGGGTACTAGAGAAGGATAAATATTCGGAGCTGATGGAGTTGACAAAACTGGTCTTTCCTCACCAAAGGGGTTGTAATTCGGGACCACAGGGTCGGGTCTACCAAATCCCTCTCCTCCTGCTCTTCTCTGTTCTATCCCTGTGGAATCGGCTTCACTAGTACTTCTTCTTCCTGAAGGTCTCAATGGAGTAGTTAAGCTTTGAGATCTGGTTTCTTCATTATAAGGCGGGGGACCTTTCATAAATAAGTCCTCTAAAAATTCATCTTCCGATTCACCCAGGGGCATCATGTGTCAGGTTTTCTCAGTACATTTCTTCCCTCCCATCATTTCATTAGCTCCGAACATGGGGAATAACCCTTCTACCATCATATTTTGTCTCCACTGTTTCAATTTCTGCTCCTTGGTTTCCTTTACCAATTTTGGATACCATCGGGTCACTCCCTTGTCCATCCGGGGTCTGTCTCGCTCTAGAGCCTCAATTTCCCATTCCTCTAAAGCTTCATACTGAGTTAATCTAGGTCTGAGATGTAATTCATTCATTCGGGTCCTCAGGTTAAATAGGACTCTCCCGTTAAAAGTACCATCAATGGGAAAGGCTAAAACTCCATCCTCCGCAGTGTACTTTACCCAGTTCTCTAACCATACACAGGTATGATACCCTTTTTCTAACATCATGAAAGAGGCGGGAGTATCTGGCGGAGGAATGATCACCCCCTCCCTAGTTCGTACGGGTTTGTCAGTTTTGAAGAAATTCTTTATTTTGCTGGTAAATGACATTTTTCTCTTTCCTCCGTACATGTTGTGAGGTCTGCCTCTACTCATCAACTCCTTATGACACCCTAGATTTCTTGGATCAGGCAGAAAGTCAGGGTACCACATACACCGCTCATAACAATCTATAAGCTTGGTGCGGAAAATTTTGACTACTTCGTTTGAGCTTCCAATGCTAGCGCGACTCCAATTTCGCAACAACCAATCAGTACAGAGGTTGCAAAGGTTCTTGACCAATGGGTGCGCGGCCTTTCGCGAGACGCGTTCTCACACTCCGGCACTCACCCCTCCCTTACAATTTCGGCTTCACTACACACCCGCTGGTTTAACCAATACCAGCGCGGCACGGAGTGACGTCAGAGCAGCCCTTCGACTGACTCCCTCCTTTACAAGGTAACGGAAACTTTGGATTTTCTCTAAGGTGCTAATGCTGATTTTAGTTAACAACACTAAACATTCGCCATTGTGTAGGAGTGTTCTAAAGAGATAGAAAATTCTTCTTTTACTGCAAGTAAACCACTTCTGTCTACTTTTCATACACTTCGGATAGACTTCTCTTGCCTACCCTATCACGCAAGCATTAGAAAACCTGCTACTTCCCAGACTCATCCACTTCTTTCCGGGATATATACTAAGCCTAAGGTTTCGACAGCGTTTCCCTCTGCTAACACACAAGCTCCGATGACTCTATTACTCCCTTAGTGTGACCCTTACTAGGTGATATCAGACCAAGGTTTCTATCAGTAGTCCCGTTACTGTCATTCACTCAGTTTTCTGAAAAAGACCTAATTAGCGCTTCCAGTTCCACTTGAACCATGCACTAACCTTTCCTCCCTACAAATGACCTCAGAACGCGATGGATTCTACTCACCATCCGTTATACAATTCCCCGGGGATTTCAGACGACACTCAACAGTCACACACAATTGGTTAATAAAACATATAATATTTAGCAGCAATACATATATAAAATTATTATTTAAAAACCACTTAATACATTTTAAGAACAGTTGCGCAATAAAATATTAAGTAACATAATCAATATAAAAATTTTAGCAGCACATTTATTTTTCACGGTTTATTTTCTAACTATCTTATCTACCTATCTTACTAGTCCTAACCATTCCTCTGCTTACCAGAAATTACTGATAGAGCGCGCAGGTCACCCGGCTCACCGAATTTCTTTTTCCCCGCACTGGGCCCTGGCGTGTAAAAATGTTTTATTCAATTTCAATGATAACGTTTTACTGGGGTGAACCAGGTGATTTTCCAAAATACGCGCTCCTATGAGTAATCGATTTGGTGACTCTTACACCACTTACTATTCATGTACCTGACTTACCACAGGCACATTACTCCTGACGGATCAGGAGCTAGCAGTGGACAGGTGATAAGGGTTTCCTAAAAGGGAGAAATTCTACTTTACACATTTAATACCTTTAATATCACTTTAATGTATAATGACCACAGACACCTTGATGGTTTTAAGGGTTTTATATAGTATAAGTTTAAAATGAAAATGCCATTACAAGGAGGCAAATGCAAAGCAATACATCAATGATTAAAATCAGAACCAGGATGTAACTATGAATAAGTGTGAGTATCATAGAGTAAAAGGGAACACTATAGGGCATGAATCATAATAAACATATTAACTAATATGTTTTAAACTAGGGCAAAGACGTGAGGAGGACCTAATGTGTGACCTAATAATTTTATACTAATTCCTAAACCTTATGCTATCTTTACTAACTTCACGGCAACCATACTAAGGGAAAGGGAATAAGGGGAACAATCTAGATAAACAGTTGGGTTCAACAATGTCCTATAGGAAGGGTAAAAGTGGAACATTTACTAATAATCAATTGCATGAAAATTACATTCAAAGGAGATATGGAGAATATCACAGGCAAGATTGCTTTAATTAGAAGAGGAAAATTAAGGGTATAGTATAGACAGACACCTATGCCAATATTTACCTAAGTGAGAATGAGGACTAACCCTGGCCACGGGTCAGTTGGGAAAGAACGGGACAAGGACCCTCAAGGATTCAGGAATACCAGAAGGTGAGCAGGTACAGCTCATGGACAGTCAGGACAGGATACCCCTCAGGTCTGGGTCAGGACTGGGTTCACCAAGGCACGACCAACCCCTCACAGCTTCGGATGCAACGCCAGCGTTACCCCCTCTTCTGCACGGAATCCGCCAATAACCCCGATTGGGTTTTCGAATCTCCCAGCAAAGTGCTTCGCTTAGCACTTAGGACTAATTTCCACCCCTTGGAGTTTTGTGGAAAGTTTCGGGCAGAATGCTCCGCAGCACTCTGTATCAGGCACCTATAGAGTTCGTAGGGTCAGTGACAGGTCTGCTACTCGGACAAGTCGGACAATTTCTCCAAGCTAAGCTAGGCTATATATACAGTTTTAAGTCCCCAAGACCACCCATAAATGTTGCAAAATGACAAAGTCCCATCTTCTGATTGGTCAAGGGAGGTGGTTTAAGACATTTGTCACCACCTATATTTCTATTACGTATTTCACGTGACATTACCCTCCCCCTAGCATCTGGGTTCCCAGGCATACGTGTGGGAAAGTACAATAGTAAAGTAAAGGTTTGCAACATTGTTGCACATTCAGAGTAAAAATAGCATGTCTTCAAGGGCGAAGGTGCGCTTGGAAAGGACAGTCCCATTTTCAATGGCCAACTGGCCAGGTTCCATTGCTGCACGTCCCAGTTCTCAGGTCACGTGAGTGGGGTAACGTCAGCTTCAATATGGTTCCCATCCCTACTTCCAGGCCCTCATTTACGCGGTACATGAAAAGTAAGCGAAAACAAATTAATAACACAGAATAAAATGAATACACTGTACACCATGACCAACTACTCTTAATCCCTTATTTTATAATACTTATAGCATTAAGAGTTAGTGCAGAAAAGATGCATATACAAAAGCGGCTTAAGATAGCATGAAGCATGATTAAAGACAAGCGGCCATTTTAGCAACAATGCGCATGAGCGAACTTTTCCCTCCAGATTGCGAGTGCGTCACATCACATGGGTATGACCGACGCATGCGCAGACTGAATTTCTGCAAAGCGGCCATTTTATTAATGTGCAAGCGTGATTATGATGAAAAAACACATAGGCAAGCCTCCTAGGGACACCCGTGTGTTGGGGAAATACAAATAAAATGACAAACAATCGGAGTTAGTACAGTTATGATTTTAGGCGAGGTTCATGAAAGGGAGCAAGTCGCGTTACGTGCGAATCCTTGCTCCATCACATGCACCACCTTACACAGGTTGCAGTAGCAGACCTGTGGTGTCAGTTTGAGTGGTCTCTCAGGGGTGGCACAATACATGCAGCAGCCACTGGGAGGCCTCTGGGGTACCTATGCTCTAGGTACATAGTATACCATATACTAGGGACTTATAAGGGTACCCCAGAATCCAATCTGGATTGTACCTAAAGTACATGCAATCAATTTAGAGGAGAAAGCAGCTAGGCTGGGGTCCTGGATAGCAGGATCCCAGCCGGTCTAAGTCGCAAACAGTGAAAAAAATCAGCAAAAAGAGGGGGTAGTTTAAGAAGCAGATCCTACTCTCCTACAACAGTATATATTATTTTATGGTACAATAAGTGGAATCAGGGTCTAGGTTAACATATATAATTGGTTTGAGACTGAATGTGTGAGCGCGAGAGTGCTGAATTGAGTTTAACACAAAGGGATATATTTCTGGGCATTATAGTTCACACAGACCCTTGTCCCTTTGGTGTGAGGGGCCTCACCCAAAACAATTTTATCTCATCCACAAAGAGCTATCAGCACGCCCTGACTGGCGTGGAAGCAGTTCGTTCTGTGGTTTGAGTGAACCTAGGCCTGCCTCCTGGCTTATTATGGATGGTGTGTGCTACGGATAGTGTTGCAGGAGCTCTCCACTGTCTTTGTTGTCTCAGCGCGTGACAGGACTATGGGCATTTGTAGGAGCCTGGATATTCGAGTCTCACCATTTTCCTTATGTGTTTTCAGTACTTTTCTGTTGGAGGCGCACTACCAGTGAGAGGCCTAGGCCCGATCTGACCTCCGGGCCCCACTCAGCTCAGTTAGGCCCCAGCGGCTAACTGCGTGGTTCAGTGCATGCCTCTGCTTACTGGGCTGCTCCTTGCTACGCAGCCCATGACCATCAGTGCTCCGCAGGGTGCCAATCAGTTTATTTGGGATCCTCTCCAATCCCGGAGCAGGAGGGGGAAGTGCCCCATGCAGTCCCAATGCCTCAGCGCTATCTATGCACCATTGCTTTGGGGCCTAGGCCCGATCTGACCTTCGGACCGCCCGACACCCTCGGGTCCCAGCTGTTCGCCACTTCGCTCACTTCGCTCACTTCGCTCACCTCTGTTCATTCGGCTTGTCCCCGGTTTTCTGTATGCAGTGGCTTGGGAAGGGGGGTGCAGTGGGTGACCCCGGAAGTCATCACTGAGGGGGTGACAAAACGGCAAAAATACGTGTTTAAAACACATATTCTTGCCATTTTGTCAAGCCGGGGGTGACAAGTGTCATTACTGAGAGGGGGGAAAAAATGGCAAAAATATGTGTTTTAAACACATATTTTTGCCATTTTGTCAAGCCGGGGGGTGACATGAAATTTTCCGCACTGGGTACCACCTGACCTTGCTACACCACTGTCTGTATGTACCCGGCACTCTCTCTTTGACCGGTCACAGCTGTCGGCAGTCTGCAGGCGTACGTGGCCAACGCCCCTCCCTCCACTCTAGCATGGGGGTGCGGCACGCAGCTCAGGCCTTCACCACCACTGCAGCACTCCGCACTGCCCATGTGGGCCGGGCCGTTTCTTTCACCCGCACTGTTGCTGTGGCCTCTGTAAGCTGTTCTGCTGGCTGAGGAGTTAGGGCAGCAGGTTTGCCCCGCACACCTCCACTCAGCTAGCACTCAGCCCAGGCTCGCGCACTTCGCCCTGGTTGCGGCTCTCCCCCGAGTTTATGGGCATCAGCTCTGATGGCTTGCTCACCTCTCTCTGCTGTTGCAGTTGGTCTGCCAGGGTCCTCGCCTCCTCCCTGCAGGCTATACTTAATGTAGCGACCAACTGTTGAAGCTCAAGTGTTTCTTTATTCGGTTTTTAGCAGGTAAAAAACCATAAAAGGAATTGCATAAAAACATTTACAATTCATAATCAGTTTTAAAACCAAATACAGTCACTCAGTACAGAATGTTTACATGTAAAAAGAACAAATACATTATAAATTGCTGGCCCCGGTAAGTTTTAATTTTAATATAGAGTACCTATTTTTTCCTAGCATTCTTCATTCAATTTTTTCTAAATCGTCTTTGATCTTCTTGGAGACTATATCTAAAATTCTTACCCTGCCTCTACTATGACTCCCTGTGGTATTACTAGATTATTCTTATTAGTCTGTCTGTGTAGCTAACTAAGATTGCACATTTGGCAAAAGTTGTTAAACGAAACTCCTATTCTAGTCAGCAATAGCTCTATGCACTGAGTGCAGTCCTCTGGGATTGTCCATAATGTCTTTCCAAGTCTTCTAAATGTTTATGCTTTGACAATTCCTAACAATAAAATCTGAATGACCACCAAGAAAGAATAAGATACTACTTTACTTTTGGTTTGGATAGGAGGACAATCCATACTACTACTGTTGCAGGGACAAATCTGCACAAACAGAACTATGGACACTAAATAGTGCATTGTTTATCAATTATAATAGGCGCAGGTAGACTTTCCACATACCTCAGTGATATCAGACTTTGAAGAACCCCCAATCTCCTTACTGACTAGATAGTGTGGCAGAGTCATTTACCTCCCGAATTCATCGATGATTGATCCCCAATGATGATTATCCAACGCAGGACAAGAGTACGGAGTCAGAGTCCAGAAGTGTCAGAGGCACAGGCTCATGCTTGCAAATTGCAAAACCTTTTGCTCATTCACTCTTGACCAAAAACCACAGAGTCTATTTAAGTTTTAAAGCTTTATTAAAAGTAAAAACATTTATTAAAATCAAGCTTGTCATAAAACATGGGTTGATTAAAAATGGAAAAGTACTTAGTGATTTAATATTTCACTCATTTATTGTGGGCGAGCCGAGCCCTTACCTGGTTTGAACTTTAATTTTTCTTTTTGGGGCTGAATCGTTGGTCACGCCGTCCTAGTGATGATGATTTCTTTGTTCTTAGAAGTGAAGCTTCTGTCTGTTATGAGAAAAATGGTGCGTGTTAAAAAGCAAGCATTCATCAGTTGTGCCAAAAAGTACAGCAAGACAACACCCTTCCCTGGAAAAAGGGACATTTTTACTTTAGAGTAGACTGTCACAAATTATTATATTTGTTTCTGTATTCACATTTCTTCATTCCTAGACAAAATACTAGTGAGTGGTGTATGTCTATGACATCTAACATTCTTAAATGTACTTTTTAGGTGGAACATCTGGTGCCGGGCCCAGCGCGGAGGTGGAGGAGGGCAGTTCTGGGGAGGAGGCGGTGCAAGTGCCAGATGTAACTGCTGTGTGGGTTGCCACGGTAGTGGCGGGCAGTGGTAAGCTCTAATATTCCTTACTTATTGAGATTGCAGACTGCAGAGTGTGCTCTCAGCACGGGTGTAGTATATATGTTCTACAGGTAAGTTACTATACTGTTAAGCAGACTTTCAAATTTAGAAAAAAGTCTTTATCAACGAGGTAGTAGCCTCCTCTAAATTTACTTCAACTTAGTGATGAATTTTTTTTCAACAATCCAAATCAGATCTGAGATGAACTTGATGGATGGGATGAACGAAAAGCGAAAGAAGGGTGTAAGTAAGTGTGGAAGGACGAGCAAGTTAAAAGTAATGATGACTGACAAAGAAGAATGATACGTGTTTGATTGGTGCCTGAGGTGGCTGGGAAGGAATATGATGCATGGCTGGGTGAAGGATGAAGCAAGGATGGGTGGAAGGAGAACTGCCTGGGTGGGTGAAACAGAAACTGTATGTGTGTGCAATATATGCTTTGGTTGAAATTCAAATGCAAGTCAAGCACAGATGTATGGCTTGCGGTTTCCCAAATAAAATGAAAAGGTTGTTTTCCCGTGAGAAAACGTAAGGTTTGTCCAGATGAGAGACATGAAGAAGAATGATTGACATATAGTTTGAATGGATGGATGTCTGGATCATGGTACTATCTGACTCTTAGATAGCATATGTGTATCGTCGGTCACTGGATGAACTAAGTGTTACTTTGAAGAGCATGTAACACCGCACCCGCACGTCCGTTCCAGTGTAGGAAAGGCAAGGAAAAGAAGTTTTAATTTTGTCCTGAATTCTACCATGAATAGTAGCAGTAGTTTGTATTGCAAGTACAGAATATATCCGGCTATTACGATGGCCACTCACTACCTCTGTTAATAAGTTTAGTAGAACTGGGTCATTCATGTGTGGATGTATCACTGTTCACTCAATAAAAAGCAAAGCACCTAAAGTCATCCCATATGTAAGCAAATACATACCATGTGCAGTGATAGATAATCAGATTATTTATCTTCTTAATTTTCCTTTTCTAGTATTCATTGGCACTTTAGGGTGAAAGTTAAATTAATTAAGCAGTAGCCCTTGTAACAGAGTATTCTCAGTGCCACTCGTAATAGAAAAGTAATAGCATCACCACCTGCATGTACTGGACTGGTACAGTAACGCAAGTCTGTCTCACTCATCATGGCTGGCGTCTGTTTTTCTCGGGTGCAAGTTCACTGCGCTGGCATTATGCCGGCTTGCAGAAGTTAACGTACCAATTTTGGTAAACAAGAGAGAAGAAGAAGAATAAGACTGTGTACTGTCATAGTCGACTCTAATGAGTGAGTCCTTAGTGCTCGTAGAATTGATTCCTTAAACTCCCACTAATGTTAGAGCAAGGATGAAGAAGTGGGAGGTTAGATAGATACTGGCCACAATAGTTATGTACTGCGCTTGTAAGTTGCTAGTTCTACTGTGACACAACTTTCTGCTGAATCATTTTGTGCTAATCTTAAAGAGCATTGGTTACAGACTATGTCTTTCTTTCTTCATATAGATGCTCCTTCCAAACCAACACGGAAGTAGCTGGCTAAAAGGGCCCGGCAACGGAGGCTGGAGGCCACTGTCGCCGAATATCGGCGGCTGGTGGCCCAGGAGGAGGAGGACACGCAGAGTACGTCAACAACATCCACGGCGACACCTGCATCCTCCTCCGCGCTCCCTGGGTCATTCAGTCAGCGCAGCAGGTCTCCAGCGGTACGGAGCCGGGGTACCGCAGCCAACCGCCACCGCCGAGCAGCAAAGAAATCAGCTGCCCCCCACAGCAGTTGCAAAAAAAGGGATGCACCGCCTTTCCCTCAGGGTGTCCTACCTCGAGCAGGAGCTCCTCAACACCAAAACCCTGCTCGAGACCCTCCGCAAGGAGCATGCCGACCTGGCCCGAAAAGTCAACAGCAGCCAGCAGTAGGAGGAGACTGTCCTTTGCCCCTTTTTTAAAGACTTCTGGGGGGTGAGAATTGGGAGTTGGGTTTTCTACTTTTTTGGACTTCGTTTTCACGGACATTCGTTGGGGTTCGGGAGGGGGGGTGGGTTGGGTCTTTCGGGAGATTATTTATGTTAGGGATATATAAATATACTTTAAAATTTATCTTAGCATACGTGTTTTTTACTGCTTTTGAGGCTGGTGGGTGGGGTTTTAACAGTAAGTTTGTTTTCCTGAAACTTAAGTGGCATCTTGATTCAAGTTTTGTATGTACTAGTAATTGCCCAAATGTTTTCTAAACTTAGTGCCTGTCACAGAGTAAGTGAATTCAATAGTCCTAGGACCGTCAGTCTCTCGTCTCTTCTAATACTCCATTATACTACCTCCCCCAAACGCTTATCTTACCTGTAATTTGTGTTTGGAAATAGCTGGCTGCACGGGAAATGGCGATTAAGGTTGGCAATCCTGGGCGGATGAATGCACGGGAAATGGCGATTAAGGTTGGCAATCCTGGGCGGATGAAATGTCATCATTGCGGTGGTACTTGTGGTACACAGTGGCAGTTGCAGCATCTGAAAAAAAAGAAAATGAAACCTTGTTTGTCCTTACCGTAGCATTAGAACAGTACGATAGAGAATATAGCAGGTGACAGTACACTAGAACAGTGCCACAATGTAGCCTAACAAATGGTAAAGTATTGAAAGTATAACTAGTACTTGCATTGAATTTCTTTGACATTGGCTACTACTACAAGAAATAGTACTGAAGGTGAAGGACACAGCAGCGTAATCATTTGCCACGTCTAGGAGGAGGATGTTCTTGATGATCAATCAAGTTGATGGCGCACATGAAAATCTGTTTTCATTTGCCAATAGTGACTCAAGCTGAGTAAGAATATATCCTCGGATTCCTTCACCAGCCTGTTGCTATGACCTTATCCTCCCCAGCAAGTGTGTGGAATTATTGCTGTCATTTATTCACACATCAATCAAAACCAAACAGCCCGGGGAAAGAGGGTTAGGGTTTGGAAAATGGATGGAATGGGGGTTTTTGGGAAAGTTTTGTTGAGAGAAGAAAAAAAAGCACAGCATGGACAAACAATAATTGAAGATAAACAAATCTTTGGGTACAAAGCTAACCATAAATCTTTTTGTTCAAACCTGTTTTTATTGTGAACACAGCGATAAGCCTACAACCCCGTGCTGGGGCCGGCCGCGCATAAAAGAACTTGTAGGTGTGTGCCACCCAGGGGGGGGGATGGAGCATTAACACAGCGCCCTGCCTACAACCCCTCAGAGGGGGCCGGCTGCGTGGCTTAGGGGTAGTGATGGCAAGAGTTGGCCACATGCGGGTGCTGCACCGTTGTGCAGGGGAGGCACACATGGAAGTGATAACTGCAGTGTCACGTTTTCTAAAGGCCCAACGGGGCTCAAACTGCCCCTTAGGGGGGCGGAAGCCAGAGTGGCAAGTAGGAAGGAAGGAAAAGTCGGAGGAAGGTTAAGCAGAGGCGAGAAGAAGAGGGGCCAGGGGGAAAGATATCAGCTGCCGGTAGGGGGGCAAAACACAAGTGGGTGTGCGGTGTGGCGGGGCGCAACAGTGCCTGCACTGGGGGGAGTAGTTAAGGGCATAGTCTGCTCGGGTCGGCAGGGATAAGGGCATCCTCAAATAGATGCAGAGCACGAAGCCTAGGGGGCATGTGGCGCGCGTAGCTGATGGAGCACAGGTGGCGCACGAGGGGTTCCCACACTGCCTTGAAGCGCACGCCCCTCATTTGTATCCGCGCCGTGAGCAGCTCCATAGCCAGGACCTGCCAGAGGCGCACAAACCAGGAGGCTATCGGCGGCGCTTCAGCCCGTTTCCAGTATAAAGCGATGAGTTGCTTGGCAGCGCCTAGCATGTGAAGCGTGAGGATCCAGTCGCTGCGCGTGAGGGCCCTAAGCGCAGGGGGACGAATGCCCAGCAAGAGCGTGCAGACCTCTTTAGGCAGGGGGAAGCCCAACACCCTCTTGATGTGGCTGAGGACCTCCTTCCAGAAGACAGCTAGGATAGGGCACGTCCACCAGATGTGCACGAAGTCTCCAGTCGCAGTGCCACACCTCTAGCACAGCGGCGAGGCAGTCGGGAACATTTTGCTGAGTCTCAGGGGGGTATAGTACCATTGCGTAAGCATCTTGTAGGCGTTTTCCCTCTGCGGAATGCTGCGAAAGGTTTTGGGGATGTCGTTCCACAGCCTGGCCCACTGAGAAGGCGTTATGTCGGCACCTGCCACCGACTGCCATTGCCTCTGGTAGGGGTGCGCGGGTGGAGAGGTGGGGTGCTGCAGTATGTTATAAATCTGGGAAATAAGCCTCTTCAGCCCCCCTAGGGAGCGTGCCAGTTTCTCGAAGGGCGTATAGGCCCTGGCGGCAGCCCGGTACACGTCATCTCCCATAGTCCAATGGCGCAGTTGGGCGTACTGTAGGCCGGCGGTCGAGGGTAGACCGAATTCCTTCCTGCAGTCGGGCCATGATTTAGGTGATCCTCCAAGAAAGAGGTCCCCTATAACTCTGCAGTCCCCTTGTGTCCAGCTCTCAAAAGCGCGGGTCCGGGCTGCGGGGGGAAAGTGCGGGTTACCAGCGATGGGGGTGTGCGGAGAGGGGAACGTGGTAAGGCCTTTGGGCACCGCTACCCTGTCCCAGACGTCCAGGACCGTTTTCGTCGGGACCGCCATATACGCACTCCTGGAGCGCGCCACTCGCGGCAGCCAAGGCAGGTCCCAGATGGTGCGCCCCGTGACCACCCGGTCCATGTGGAACCAGTGCTTGTCGCTCTCGCGCGCACCCCATTCTATGACAAACCGAAGATGCGCCGCCCAGTAGTAGTGGAGAAGGTTCGGGCAGGCGAGGCCGCCCCTATCCCTCGGTTCCATGAGGACTTTCTGTGAAAACCGGGGGCGTTTACCTCCCCAAATGAACGACGTGAGGTCACGTTGGAGACTCTTAATGCAGTGGAGCGGGATTGGGGTGGGCAAACATTGAAAAACATAGAGAATACGGGGGAGGTCCGACATCTTGACCGCGTTGAGCCGCCCTAGCCAGGAAACCATCAAGGGCTTCCATTTTCGCAGGTCCGCCAGGACTTCTTTGCGACAGGACGCCCAGTTCCGCGCGGACCAGGAGTCCAGGTGGGGCGTCAGGTCCAGACCCAAGTACTTGATGTGGCTCTCCGCCCAACGGTAGGGCGCTACCCCTTTCAGGAAATTGACCTCCTCCTCAGGGATGGTGAGGTTGAGCGCCCAGGATTTGGTGTGGTTAATTTTAAGGCCAGACGCTCGTTCAAATAGGGAGAGGGCATTGTGCACCGCCGGGAGGGAGTCCCGAGGGCGTGTAAGAGTAAGGATCAGATCATCAGCGAACAGCGCCACCTTGTTGTCACGTCCCCCGTGGGGGATTCCGTGAATGTCAGGAGTGCGCCTAATCAGCGCCGCTAACGGCTCCACCGCGAGGGCGAACAAGAGCGGCGAGAGCGGACACCCCTGCCTCGTGCCCCTGTGAATCGAGAGCGGCGGTGTCAGCTGGCCGTTGACCTGGATTCTGGCCTGTGGTCCGAGATAGGGGGCCATGCACCTGGCGATCATTTTAGGACCAAAACCAAGTTTCTGGAGGACTGCTCTCAAGAAGGTCCAGTCGACCCGGTCGAAGGCCTTCTCTGCGTCCAGCGAGAGAAGGCAGGCCGGGATGTCCCAATGTCGCACCTTCCCCACTAGATGTGCCAACCTGCGCACGTTATCGGCCCCCTGTCGATCCCGAATGAATCCCACCTGGTCCGGGTTTATCAATCCCGGCATGTACGGGCCCAGCAGTTTGGCCAGGATCTTGGTGTAGATCTTAAGATCGGTATTCAGGAGGGCGATAGGGCGATAGGAGGCGCACAGGTCGGGGTCCTTCCCAGGTTTAGGGATCAGGGCGATCTCCGCCAGGCCCATATCGGGGGACGGGCCAGTGGTGTCAGAGAAGGAACCGTACAGCCGCAGCAGGTGCGGGCGGAGCTGGGTCAGAAATAAGCGGTAGAAGGTCAACGGCAGTCTGCAGGGGATCTTCCAGTGCAGCCGCACATGCCGGTGCCACGGAGATCCCTCGAAATCCGTAAGAACGGCCTCCCGCGCCTCCGCAGAGGTAGGCTCCTCTTCATACAGGGAGGAGTAATAGGTGACAAAGGCCTCCTGCTTGGCTTTTTCAGTGGTGGCGCAGGTGCCATCCTGCCGCCTGATGTTGGCAATGTGGGCCCTGGCTGCACGTGCCCGCAGTCTGCCTGCCAGCAGGCGTCCTATTTTGTCCCCGCCCTCGTAGTAGCGTTGTTTGAGCGCCAGCAGGGAGCGCTCTGCCTTATTGGTGCGCAGCGTGCGGAGTTGCCCCCTGAGGTTGGCGAGCATTCTCTTAGACCCCTGCGAGGGGCAGTCCCTGTCCAGAGTTTCCGCTTGTTTGATCTCACTGGCCAGGTCGGTTTCTAGCTTAAACGCCTCCCGCCTCCGCGCCACCGCCAGGGAGGTAATGTGGCCCCTAATGGTGGCCTTAAAGGCATCCCAGATCGTGTGGAAGGGCAAATCCGGGGTATCGTTAATGGCGAAGTACGAGTCTATGGCGTCACGGATGCTAACAACATCCTCCGGGTCCCGAAGGATACTCGGCGGGAGTACCCACCTCCGCTCCCGAGCGGCATGGGCCAGCGGATCTTGTAACAGAAGTTCCACATGCGCGTGGTCCGATAAGGAAATGTCGGAGATAGCGGCAGTCAAGGAATCTCGGGTCAATTCAAGGGAAGTAAAAAGATAATCTATACGGGAGTACGTCCTGTGGGAGTGAGAATAAAAGGAGTAGTCCCGGGTTCCCGGGTTGTGGTAGCGCCACACATCCACAAGCCCCAGGTCTGTAATCTGTGTTCTAAGGGCAGAAGACATTGCCCCCGCGCCATTAAAGGAGGCCCCCGCTCGGTCTAACTCCGGGTCCCACACTAGATTGAAGTCCCCGCCCAAGATCGTGCAAGGGTCGCCTGGTGGGAACTGGTCCCGCAGAAGCGCTTGGAGGTATTTATCCTGCGACTGGTTGGGCGCATATACACAGCCCAAGGTGAACTGTGCACTGCCCATCTGCACCGTGGCTCGGAGGAAACGCCCGTCAGCACTCTTGAAGGGTTTCGTGGGTCCCCGTCTAAAGCCAGCCCTGCAGAGAATTGCCACCCCCGCCGTTTTAGTGTCAGAAGAGGCCCAGAACTGCGTGGGATATCTAGGGTGCGCCATGCGCCTGGTATCCCCCTTCAGAAGGTGCGTCTCCTGGAGGAGGATAATGTCAGGGGAGTGGTGCAGGAGATAGCGCCATAGCTGATTCCGCTTGTTGGGGGAGTTGAGCCCTTTAACATTGAGTGACAGGACCTTCAGGGGTGCGGATATGTTCGCCGTCATCGCACTAAGGGGGGCGGGGCTGCGCAATCACCCATGAAGCATCTCCCCCCTCAGACAGGGCAGCGTTCGCCTCCCCCCGCCCCCGTTGCGCCAACACCCGCAGGTCCCACCACGCCACCACTCTGCAAGCGCGGGGAGAGAACCAGAAGAAAGGGCAGCGCGAGAAAAAAGCAGGGAGAAAAGAGAGAGAAGGAAAATAAAGGGTGCATAGAAAAAACACAACCAAAACAGGCCAACAGGGCCATCGTACAGTGTCCCAAGTACCGGACATCCTCTACCCGAGGGTTCGGATGAACACAGAAATGTCACTTCCTACGGGACAAAGTGAGGGAGCGGAGATCTGGGTGGGTGAAATCTGGTCGTCTCGCTGCCCATCCACCCCGCTGTCACAGGGAAGTCCGGGGGTAGTACGAGCCGGGAGGCCCTTAAGTCCAGACCAGACGCCCAGAGGGCACCGAAGCTCGGCGGTGAGGGACAGGGCCCGGAAGGAACGGAGGTCACCAGCCGCTCCCTCTGACCCCCCATGGGGGGGGGGGGGAACCGCTGAGGCGGCCCGCAAGGGAGGAGGGGGACCCCACCACCATGAACAGCAGGACAAGGTCACCGAGGCGTGATAGGACAGGTCCAGATGCCCAGGGGACGAGTGCAGGCTTAAGGCAGCATGAGTCTCATCGTTCGTGTTCAATGGTCTCCTGGAGTTGAAGGACGATCCTCTCCCTCAGTGCCGGAGGCGAGAAGCTGGGAGGCCTGCTCCTCGCGGTCGCCCTCAAGGGAGCGTATGTGCGCGATAATGTCTTGCTTGACCTGCGAGGTGGAGAGGCTATCCACCGGGGGGGACCGGCGACGTCTGCGCACCGTGGACCAGTCTGGGCGTGGAAAGGCTCTCTCCGGGTGATGAGAGCGGGGCGGGCTGTGGTCCGGGGACTCCGGCATGCCAAGCAGTTGCGCCGCTTCTCGGTAGGACCGGAGGGCCCTACGCTTGTCCTCCCACCGAAAGATGAGGGCAAAGGGGTGCCCCCACTGATAGGAAACATTGAGGGCCCGGAGTCTCTCCGTGATCGGGCGGAAGACCTTCCTCCTGTGGAGCGTGGTGGGAGCCAGGTCGTGGAAGATCTGGATCTTGTGTCCTCCATAACGCAGGTCCGGGTTGTCTCTTGCCGCTCTCAGTATGGCCTCCTTCTCCGTGAAGTAGTGGAGCCTGGTGACGATGTCGGGCAGGAGGCCCGCCTTGCCCCCCGCTCCAAAGACTCGATGTGCGCGGTCAAGGCGCGGTGGGGGAGCGTCGTCCTCGCCCCACACCGCGTGCAGGAGTTGGGCCACGTAGGCCATGGTATCAGTCCCCTCTTCTCCGAGTGGCACACCCCGTATGCGGAGGTTATTTCGGCGCCCCCTATTTTCCAGGTCCTCCTGCTTGATCTGGAGCTGGATATGCTGCTCCTCCAGGGTCGCCACCCTCTGCCAGATCTGCTCCAGATCTTCGGTGCGGGAGTCAACCGTTTTTTCCAGACCGTCAACCCGGTCGCCCAGATCGGTGACCTCCTTGCGCAGCTCCTTGACACATGAGTGGACCTCCGTCCTGAGGGACCCAATTTCGGATTTTAAGTCAGTCATGAAGGAGGACATGAAGGCCTGGGTCACCGGTGGGGAGTCGGCAGGTGGCAGAGGCTTCCCCCCTGACGTTGAGGGACACCCGGAGGAAGGCGGCGAGCCTGC
Source organism: Lissotriton vulgaris (assembly GCF_964263255.1). Lineage (NCBI taxonomy): Eukaryota > Metazoa > Chordata > Amphibia > Caudata > Salamandridae > Lissotriton > Lissotriton vulgaris. The sequence continues at coordinate 1,705,168,388 of NC_141693.1, forward strand.
TTTGCCCCACATGGCGGCCACCGACGTGCCCTTGGTCGTCGCTGCTGGGGGGTCTGGCTTGTTCCCCTTGCCACGGGTCATGGTCCACTCGGGGTGCCCGGGAACTACGGGGGGAAGGGTAAGCTGTCACGAGCAGCCCCCGGTCCGCGATGGTAGAGTGTCCAAGGAAGGTCCCACGAATGCCCCAACGGTCCAGCAACACAGGGCCTACGATCAGGGGCGCCAGGCCACAAGGCAGAAGATGGCGGAGAGTGGCAGGGGTCCCCGCAAGCCGGAGGCAGGGCTGTTCTGTTATCAGTCCACAAGGCACGCCAGGGCAACAGGGGTCTGGTGTGCAGGGGGGCTGCGTGAGCGGATTATATGGCTCTTCACCTCCGGTTCCGTCGCTACAGACAGCCAACCAAGGGGACAAGACGGCGTGCAGACAGGGGGGGTGGAGGAAGACTGCTCCCTGGAGTCGTCCCGCGGTGGTCAGGAGCCGGATCTCGCAGGATGGGGACCTCCGGTGGCTGTAGCAAGGCTCGGCCTCCCGTTCCCGCCAAAGCAAGGGCCTCCCCCAAGTGCAGCGCCTGAGCAGCCCCACGGCCCTACGCCAATTCACTCTAGGGCAGCAGGGAGCTCGAGGGCAGGGGGTCGCGTGGGCAAATGAGCTGGCCTCCCGCCTCCAGGTGCACCGCCACAAGCAGCCGATCAGGGGGACAAGATGGCGGTCGGCTCTGCAGCAGGGCCCCCCTATTGACGGACCCCTCCAGGGACAAACAGGGGGCGGGGGCGGCGCGAAAGTTGCAGCTCACCAGGAGTGTCCCGCGGCGGTTGAGAGATCTGGAGCCGGGTCTCGTGGGGGGAGGGCCTCCGGCGACTTCTCCGGGCCTGGCCTCCCGTTCCCGCCAAAGCCGGGGCCTCTCCTAGACGCAGCGCCCGGGCGGTCACAGCGCCCTCCGCCGGGGGCAGCCCGGCGCCGGCAGCCTCGATGGAGCCGCCCAAGCAGCTATCCGGCTCCACGGGAGGAGATCCGCCGCAGGTGGGGCACAGGGAGTCTCCAGCACCTCGCCAACATCGGCGATCGGCTCCGCTCTGGGAGAGCTGGGCCAGGCGTCCCGGCGGCAGACCCTGCAGGAAGATGGCGGCCAGGGGGCGATCGCGGAGGTCCCGGGGCTCCGGGCGTCTGCAGCGGGATCCCCAACGGCCAGGACTCACCTCCGGGATATAATTTGGCAGGGCTCACAGCACACAGGGGGCCCCCAGGAGAAAAAACCCCTCGGACTTCGCGAAATCAGGCTAATTGCACAGCGGGGCGACAGAGCTCGCACGAGACGCGTCCGTTCACATCGCTGTCTCGGCCACCACCATAAATCTTTTAAGTGACATAAAGGAAGTGCATGCACTACTGCATGCATGGTTACCGAAAAGTAAGTAGTACTTTCGACAACCGTGAATGAAAGAATGCGACAGTACAGGGCTGCAGTAATAATTATGCATTTTCACTTGCCTATCTCTGCACTCAGAGAAACACTTCGTACATTAAATTAGGTTTGAGAAATAGCTGAATTAAAACCTATACAATGGCTGTAGGGATGAATTTAGAAGCAGAGATCAAAGAAATTCAGAGTCACACTCATAGAAGTTCACAGCAATAACATTACTTAAAAGATAATTAGAAAAGATTGGATACTGTATCTGTATGTTCTTGTAGTTGTCCTATTGAATTTGGGAAGTTGTAAGATGCATCCAACCATTCCTCTTATTAGCGGGACTCCTTCATTCCATCTGACACTCCGTCCATCAATGTTGGTGACCAGAAGACACCCTGTCCACTGCCTGCCTGGCGGATGCTGAATTGCTGCTCGCTAATGTGAAGCTTGACTTCATCCTTTTCCCATTGCACAGGCTGAAACCCGGCCTGTGATTATTGATGGAAAAACAGGAAGTGATATTAGAACACCACTGACAAATAAATATAAGGTATGTAGGCTGTGTAGTGCAAAAAGTCACACTTTGAGTTTCCTAATAGTACAATATTTTTTAAAGTGCATACTCTGTCTGAGTCTCCTTTTGAATGATAAATAAGTATGGGCGAATTAATTTAGCGGATCTTTCCCCTCAAGCTAGGTGTACTGTAAACTGTGTTTTAGAACAAAATTAGACCTTCCCAGCAGTGCTCCCAGACCCTTACTAAACCCAGTCGCAAAAATGTAGAAGACCCCCAATCAGATCTCAAAAAACGAGGCCTAGTAGAAAATGGTAACAAAACGTACTTTGAAAGTAAAGTAGGCCCAAATCCCCCCTTACCCACCGTGGATTGTATTCAAACCACTTGCAAGCAAGCAAAAGTATCCATAACCAGCATCGCTCCAAGACTCGCAAACCCCCCCACAAACAGCCCCCCGCCCAAACACATGCAATACAATACTGCTAACCCTAACGAGCCCTAAGTTAAGAATAGTGGCAAACGCTTTCTTTAACTAGGCAAAATCCCCCCTTTCCCACCATGGATTTTCTTCAAACCACTTGCAACCAAAATTACACATTCCCACGAGTGCTTTAGGACCCCAGAACTCAGTTGCAAAAATCTAGAACACCCCTAAACACATGAAATCCTGCTGCTAGTGCTAAGCCTAACGAGCCCTAAGTTAATGTGCCAAAACATGGATTTTCTCCAAACCACTTTTATCCGGTATAAGACCTTCCCAGCAATGCCCCAAGACCTGCCAACCCACCCTCAAAAAAGCAGAACACCCCCATACAGGCAAAAAGCAAAAATGGAAAATCTCATACTTAGAATATTTTCAGCCTTCTTTCATTTCTGTCTAAACGCGCTGTGCACCTAAGCCCTAACTCCCCTTTTCCACCATGGATTTTCTGAAAAACAAATGCAATCCACATTCGACTGTGCCAGCAGTGCTCCCGGACCCCAAAACCCACCCACAACAACCATAAAGCCTGCCAAACAGCACCTCAAAGACAGGCAAGTGATCAAAAGCGGAAAATCTTTTTCTGCTCCGATTTTCTCCAAACCACTTTTATCCGGTATTAGACCTTCCCAGCAATGGCCCCAAACCCGTCAACCCAGGCGGAAACAAGTAGAAGACCCACAAACAGCCAAAAAGCAAAACTACAAAAATGGGGACTTTGAAATTTTCAGGCAACTTTCCAAAATCACTCCGATCGCGCGCTGCAGCTAGGCCCTAACTCCCCTTTGCCACCATGGATTTGCTTCAAACCTCTTGCAATCAAAAGTATCCATACCCAGCAGTGCTCCCAGACCCCAAAACCCACCCACAAACACCCGGAACCCCCCCAAACAGCACCTCAAAGACAAGCAAGTCAGCAAAAACGCAAAAAAATGTTCACCTCCGATTTGGTCCAAACCACTTTGATCCGGTATTAGACATTCCCAGCAATGGCCCCAGACCCCTGCAGCCACCCGCAAAAAAGCAGAACACCCCCAAACTGGCAAAAAGCAAAAATGGGCCTACTACCTGGAATTCTGTCCAAACGCGCTGTGCAGCTAGGCCCTAACTCCCCTTTTCCACCATGGATTTCCTGAAAAACAAATGCAATCCACATTAGACTGTGCCAGCAGTGCTCCCAGACCCCAAAACCCACCCACAACAACCATAAAGCCCGCCAAACAGCACCCCAAAGACAGGCAAGTGATCAAAAGCGCAAAATCATTTTCTGCTCCGATTTTCTCCAAACCACTTTTATCCGGTATTAGACGTTCCCAGCAATGGCCCAGACCCGTCAACTCACCCACAAAGAAGTAGAACACCCCCACAAGTGCAGAGTCTTTCTTCATTGGGCGTAATCCAGCCAACTGCTTTGAGGGAAATAGGAGTCTGGAGGAGGAGGATAGAGGAGCATGTTCTTGTGAACTTGTGAACCTGAGGAATGCAGACTGCGGCACCTTCAAATCAATAAGCAAATAAGCGAAGACAGTTCTGCTGATGGGCTTGTTTTTGTGATTAGGTGATTAAAGTTTTTTATATAGATTTTGCAAAACAAAGAAAGACAGACACACAGGAATAAAAGTGGATAAGGACGAAAAAAAAGTTATTGATTCATTGACTCATTTTCAGGGCTCGGTGTCAGCGAAAAAGAGATCGTCCTCATACTCTGCGAATTCAGGCGGGAGTAGGTCACCTAACAGAGAAGAACTTCCCTCATCTAAGTTGGTGTCCTCCTCGTCCTCGTTTTCTTCCTGCGTGTATTCTCATATTTTGTAATCTGGTGGTATGAGGTGCTGATTCATCTTGATCATTGTTAACCTCTCCACATTTTTGGGCGAGAGGCGGGTCCTTTTGCAAGTTACAATGCCACCAGCAGCACTGAAAACACGTTCAGAAGACACGCTTGCGAGTGGGCAAGACAAGTAATTTATAGCCAGGTTGGTGATCTCTGGCCACAATTCTCTTTTCCCATGCCAATATGCCAATGGGTCATCATGAACATAGACCTCTGTTGAGTCATTCAGATAGTCCTGCTGCATTGACTCAAGGTTCTCCACTGTTCCTCCACTTGCCAATCCTCTTCTCCACACAATGTTACTGTTGTGTCTGGTACAGATGATCCGGTTGCTGGTGTCTTTAACAGCTGAGAGGGAAAATCACTCACTTCTGCCACAGCCACAGATATAGAAGTAGATTCTTTTGACTCGGGATGGCCTGCTGATGCTGTTGTACTGCCTTTTCCTTCAATTTCCTGCCATTCTCTTTCAAACCGAGTGGCTGACACAGCTAGCCAATGTTTGTACTTTGTAACTTCTGTGTCATCAAAACGAAAGAATACTCTGCCTGCCAGTGCCATTTTGTACCGTGGATCCAGAATGGTAGCACAAATGTAATGCTGTTCTGTGTGGATCTTTTGAAGACGTTCATCGCAAAGTAGGCGCTCTAATAATTTCTCCGCCAAATCAAAAGCTTCTTGCTTTTTTTCATCTTTTTGAAACGTAGAACACACCGCCTTCAGTTGGTGCTCTAGCATGCGCAACAATGGGATAGCTTTTCCCAAATTACAGTCCTCCCTGCTGACTGCACGCGTGAAGACCTCAAAAGGACGAAGCATGCCTGTCAGGCTTTGAACTAGCTTCCATTGCTCCACATGTATCCTCAGGTCCTTCATGCATGCACCCTGTGTAAAGAAATACTGATCGACTACCACACACTGCTCAAACAGACGCTCAAGCATGTAGAAGGTTGAGTTCCAACGTGTTGCCATCTCCTGGATGAGTGCTTTCACTGGCAGTTTACGTTCATGTTGCAGGCCCCTCAGATGCTTCCAGGCCTTAAAAGAATGGTTGAAATGTGTGCACATTCTTCGGCAGGTGGTCAGTAACTCGCACACTGGACTTTCTTCACTCAAGAATTTTTTAACAACCAGGTTTATACAGTGCGCCAAACACGGCACTCTGAAATAGTTACCCATATCCATGGCCTTAACTACATTGGCGCCATTATCCGTGGAAACATAACCAATCTTGCATTTTTTTGGGGACAACCATTGAAATACCTTTGTGTTAAACTCCTGCAAAATGTTTTCTCCTGTATGACTTTTCTCCATGCCAAACATAGCTAGTGTTGCATGTTTCCGAGCAGCTTTAAAAACGTTGTTCGGGTCAACACCTGCGTTTATCTTTGCTTTAACCCCTGAAAAAGAGACCCAGTGTGCAGTGATGCACATGTAATCAACGGCTTGACAACTGGTCCACATGTCTGTTGTCAGATGTATAGTGTGAAAAGCACTCTTCTGCAAAGCTGCCCCAATCACCTCCAGCACATCTTCATGTAGTGCTGGGACCGCAACTCTGGCAAAATAGAACCGGCTAGGAACATTCCATTTAGGGCAGAGCATTGCCACTAATTCAAGAAAACCAACCCCTTCCACAAAAGAAAAAGGGAGAAGGTCCAGAGCTAGCATTTTAGCCAGCTTAGTGTTATACAGACGCGTCATTGGGTGCTTGCGTTCAAATGGCGCATCTGAAAACAACATGCTTCTAATGGTGGGCTGGACCATGATTTTCCGGGATGATGATGACTTCTTCGACCCAGTTACGCTCGGTGATGTTGATGAACTTTTTCGCATTGGTGTCTCACTCTCTCCCACACTCTTAGTGTGGCTCATATATCTTGCAGGGGGTGTGCTGCTGACAGGGGTACTGAGTGTAACTGAAGGAATGTTTGACGCTTCTACCTCCTCATCATCATCAAATGAAACATCAACGGATACAGTTTGTTGACTTGCAATTCGGGCTTCCTTGAACTCCTTTAGGTGCGCATGCCATTTGGCAGTGTGCTGTCTCTCAAGATGACCTCTCTGGCCTCCGGTACCATAGTTGGTACCAAGCCCACCTCAACTAAATCCAAGCTTACAAATGGTACAAATGGCTATGTTTTCCCTTGTTGGGCAAATACTAAAGAAGTCCCAAACTGCGGACTTCAAATGTCTGTGGGGGACGGAGGAGGCGATACTGGTAATGCGAATGCCAGATGAAGTGGAGGATGTGTGTTGCCGAACTTTACTACCTTGTTCACTTGCAGCACCACTAATTGAGTAAATGGAGGTGGAGGTGGAGGTGGATGGAGGTCCCTTCTGGTGAGAAAATATGGAAGCGGTAGGTGGTGGTGTACTAGTTAACTGCATTGGTGGTGGTCCCATTCCCACGTCGCCAACATCACGCTCAGCAGCATTTCGGGCTAGGGTAAATATGTCTGTTTGCTGCATGCCCGCTGAGCCTGGAGTGACATTTATGATGACTGCGTTGTCGTCGTGAGAGTCTTCATCAGCAGGAGTATACGCCACTTCTTCTTCAGCGTCATCATCACACTCCATAAGTACGAGACTTTCGGGGACCTTCCTTTTACGCTTGGCTACCTTTGTCAGATCATGGTGTGCCTCACTCTCAGACGGCTGTGGTGGTTCCCAATTTGGATCCATATCATCAGAAGGAAGGGGGCTTGAAGACAATGCTAGGGATCTGGAAGACAATGAATGATCAGGAGGAGTGGCTTCCTCAAATGATACCTCGGCTTGAATGTCGATTTCCTGATGTGCCCCTACTTCGGGAGGAACAACTATTGTGGGCACTTGTGCCGCTCCATGCACCTCTGCTTGTGCATCTCCTTGCGCTGCCTCTCCTTCCACATGTACTTGGGCTTGTACTTGCACATGTGGTTGTTGTTGTGGCTGTGGTGGTTGAACACTCGTCAGATGAGTTACAACAACCTGTGTTGATTGAGGGATGCTGCTACTTTCTTGCGATGAGCCAACATCACTGGTTGATGGTGATTGAACAACTAGACTGGCTGCCTCTGCAGCACTCAAGGGCTTGGACTTAAGTTTGCGTGGTGGTGGTGGCACTGAGCCCAATGGAGCGGGGGTGCTGCTCCCAGCTTGGTCCCCAGCAGACCCCGCTGCTGCTGAAGGTGTACTTTTTTTTTATTCCCAAAAAATGCGGCGGTCGGCACACCAGTCTCCTTGGTAAGTGGCGCCACTTGCTTCTTCTGCTCCTTACTGGCAACTTTCTTGCTAGAGGAGCTACGGGCAACTTTTTTTGGGGCCATCTTCTTCAGAGGTCAGAATAGCAGGCTGCAGTTGCACAAGTTGCAGAGTTGTCTGTGGCCACACGTGACGTTGTGCTGCACACACCGCAGCAGGACTTGTTCCTGGCACTGATGAGGAACGATGAGGCTGATTATTCGTCTTTCTGCACCTAAAAGCAAACAAAGCCAGAGGAACATCAGTTAAATAAATGTTGCATATGTAGCGCTTTAATTAATAGTTTGCAATAGGCATTTTTATTATACCCACCCCCCAAAATGGAAAGACCAATAAAATGCACCACTGACAGAGTACCCCTGGGCATAATGGATGAAAGCATGGCAGACTGGGTGCAGGCCTATGGCACAACAGGCAAAACTTTAAAATAACGGAGTGCTCCTCGCTAACCCTATTTACTCGGATCTATGGCACAACAAAGCACACTGCCTGGCTTCAAAATGGCCCCTAGACCCCCACCACATGGCCAGGCCCTGCCTGTACCAGTCCTCAAAATGGCCCCCACCCAAATGGACAGGCCCCATCACCACCCCAAAAAGTTGAAAAACACACAAAAGTCACCGGAATCCAATGCCATCCATGCCCTCCATGATGTTTACATTAAAGAGACCCCACAGAAAGACTCAGTCCATTCACCACGGAGTACCCCTGGGCAAAAGGCCCCAACAACAGCCCAAAAAGTTGAAAAACATACAAAAATCACCACAATCCAATGCCATCAATGCCCTCCATGATGTTTACATTAAAGAGACCCCACAGAAAGACTCAGTCCATCCACCACTAAGTACCCCTGGGCAAAAGACCCCAACAACAGCCCAAAAATCGAAAATTCCAAAATTGTAGTTGCAGCAACTGTAATGCCCCAAACAAACTTACTCGTGAAATTTTTAATCCAAAAGTGATCCAAAGAAAGTCAAAAAGGCCTCAAATCCAAATATCCAGCAGCATCCACAAAAAGTAATCCATCCAGGTCAAGATCCAAATCAAAGTGGCCAGCACACGAAGAAAGCACTGGGAGGAGCCTGCTGGACAGGAACAGGAAGTTAGAGACTGTGGGGCACTTCCTTCCTCCCACACCCCCCCCCCCAAAATGGACACCTTGCAAAAAAAAGTGCAGGCAAATGTCAACCTGAGGAGTTATTCTGATAAAAATCATCATTTTCAGAAGGTTTATGCTGCTTGCTGGTAGATTTCTTGTGCAGAATTGCAAATTTCGCAATTTCGCGAGTGCGAGATTGTTGCTGCCCGCCGCATCTACGTGTTTGCAATTGCGAACTCCTGCGATGCGTGATCACGGCGTACTCGCATTGACAAACTCTCGCTGTGCAAGGTGGCAAGCCGCGATGACGTAATCGCGGTCGACAAGATCCCGCAGCAAGATCCAAAATGGCGCAGCACACGTAAAACATGGAGAAAAACAACTCTGCAAACGCTGAATGACTAAGTGAACGCCGCGCGCCGCAATATTATATCATCAAGCAAAAAAATCCGTTGCGTGCGAATTTGCGAATTTTCGGCAAATTCGCGAGAGTTCGTGGATTGCGAATTTTCTGAAAATCCGCAAATTCCGCGAGCAGAACGGATTTGACGCCCATGCTTAGCCTGAATAATTGCGCTCTTATATTCTTCCAGTGCCGCACAATAGACTTTCTTTTGTACGACGTCATATAGGGACGAGACCTTTTTCTGTCGTGGTCGTATGATTCTTTCTGGTGCTACCACATTGGCAGCTCTATTCAGCCAATTATGAAATTCCATAGCAGCTTGATTTGCATCAGTTGAAGTCACTGGCCTGTCATGAAGTGCAGACACTTAGTCATTCTTATTAACTCACTTCCACTCACGATATTTAACAGTCAGAGGTCTGTTCCTCCGTCCACTGGCTGACATAACTAATTCAATGGTGAAATGCACTGCAGAATGGTCAGACCAGGGAAGGGGACAGACTTTTTAACCTCCATGCGAGGGTTATTAGTGCAGATGCCATTGAGCGTGTGTCCTGCTATAATGCGTAGATTCACAGACGATTTGCTTTAATTGAAAACTAGCTAGCTTATCTATTAGACAAGTAGTTTCAGTGAAATAGCTTTGCATCGTCCGCAGGCCTCAGTCACCTGGGACGGGACACGGTGGCTCCTCCAATCTTGCAGCAGAGGTTCAATTTGCAGTCACACCCCTCTCCAGGTTCCCGTGTGCAGAGCACTAGGAGAGACCTCACACCTTTATGTATACGTGGGATTAATCAGGATAAAAAGGGGGATACATGCAGAGCGGTATTTGATTGCATCTGCCATCTTGGCTAGTTAGCCACGCCCCCAGAACTGTACCCTCTTCATAGTGATGTTCAGCAAAGTAATCCACAAAATGAATGAGGTACCAATTATTATTCCCCAACTGAAACACAATGATGGGCTGATGCACCTGTGGGCACTACTACCGGAGGTGTGAAACCACGAGTGCCTTACAATGTCTTCAAAATTCAGACTGTCTGAAAGAGGAGGAAGAAAATTAACTATTGCTTCTTCTGGTGCAGGTTCCTGTCGTGGTGATTTAACTTTTGTAGTGGTGCAGCAGGTGATAGCTCGGGTACAGAGGTCATCAAGATTTGAGGAGGATAAAGTTGGAGAGGGATCTGCCTCCTTATTGGGGAAGATGATCTCAACTCAGCTGATCTCTTTATGATGGACCTCCAGAATAAGGAAAGAGCATACTGGACAAGTCTAGAAGCACATCAGCATTGGTGGAGGGCGCGGAACAGGATCGGTACATAATGCTTCTTGATACCTTTCAATTCTTCTTAGCATCGGAAACTGATGGAAGATAAAGGTGTTAGGGGCATATGTATCAAATACGTTATTGCGATTCTCAAGAAGCGATTTTAGAGAATCGCTATTTGAGAATCACAAAACGGGATGTAATACAAAATTCGCAAATATTTTGCTATTCCTTGGCATTCCTTAATTGCGATTAGAAAATTGTGAATCCCAATTAGGTAATACCTTCCCATTAATTCCTATAGGGCTAGGAGGCCCATAGAAATGAATGGGAAGACATTCTCAAATTGCGATTCACAATTAGAGAATCGTAAATTGAGAATGCAACTTGAAGTTGGTGGTAATTTGCGATTCCTTAAGGCCAAATCGCACATTTTCTGTGCTTCATACATTGCATTTAAGTTATCGCAATTCCTTAAATGCAATTGTAAAATAGAGAATCGCAAATTTTGTGATACTATAATGTGCGATGCCCTTTTGGGTTGTACATCCCAAAAGACCTTTTCCCGCTTGCGAACGGGAAAAGGGCTTGATACATATGCCCCTAAATGCCTTCTATCCCAAGAGATTGTACAGCTAGTCGGAAAGCAAGTGCGAATGGTCTGTTTTACGGAATCTTCTCTTGGACCAATGTTTTTGGTTTTGGAAGCCCTCCTCCTACAGTTTAGGTTTCAGAGGCAGAGTTTGGAGATTCTTTTGTTCATGACAGAAAATATTGAAAGAATCAGAATTTGAGAGAAGTAGAGTGGCAGGGGGGCAACGACGGGGGCGAGGGAAAATCACAAGGAAAGAAAGGAGAGTGACAGAACAGAATTGAGACAGATGCACAAATGGGTCCCTGGACATCTCCAGGTGGCTATGTCTGTGTGACATAAAACCACACTACATATGTTGTTACTTGGGTGATGTATCTGTGAACAGTTGCATTACCCACAAACACGTTTGAAGACACAACCTTTCTGGGATTTGGGTTTTCTTTCTTTTCAAGTCATTAGGGGGGATATTAGTTTAGTTTCTCACACTTAAGGGTTAATAAAAACACAGAATTTCCAGTCCTTAATGTGTGCCAGTGGTTGCAGGTTTTAGGCAGCTGCACACATTCCTGCCGACGGGGTCTTAGTTTTCATCATCTGACTTTGACCAAGAAAGACAAAAGGCAGAAAAGGAAGAAAGAAGGAGGAAGGTAACGATGTGAAAACAGTGATAAAGTGAGAATGCAGGGGCAAATAAGAACCTGCAATCGTGAGAAAAAGACAGGCAGTGTTGGGTGGTAGAGAAAAGATGCATTTAGAGAACTAGAGACCAGGGAGCATTGATATTCAGCAACCCTGGAATTTGGCAGCGTTGGGAGGGCCCTAAGAAAACTTTCAGGCAAATGCTCTTCAGTTATTATTATTATTTTTTTTTACAAATTAAGCAACCATCATACTATGGTACTAACAGTTGTAATTTTAAACTTGAGCGTCCATCCTTATAAGACCACGCTGCGCTGGTATATTGATGTGGAAGATCAGAAGGTGAGAAATAAATGATAAATATCTGTAAATATTCGTAGTTTTGTACTTGGCCCAGAAAGAAAACACCAGCAGAAAAATTGTACCCTGCAGTCTATTCCCAGAATGCACTGCGACACACCAGTGCGCATTTCTAATGCCATTAGAGAGGACCTGGCGATGGTGCTGCTCTCCCCATTGCATCGACAGGAACAGGGCAGCAGGGAATCTTGTACGTCAAGTGATTTATGAGGCATGATTAATTGATTTTATTGCATGTGGATGGCAGGAGGTGGACAGTTAAAGTGTTGAATGAACTGCGGGTGATTGATTGTTCTCTTTATTTAATGTTCAAGTTTTTTGCATTCTTCGTGTTTGAAAATGTCATTTACTTACTTTCTCAGGGCCATGAAAAGTTTCTCCAGAGCACTAGAAACAGCACAGGGCTGCAGCCCCAAGGTCATGCTTGTTTTTTTGTGGTATGTGTGGTACTAAGCTGGGTCTGGTGGCTTAGTGGACTAAAGCGTCCACTGTATGAGCTTGTGTTTGACCTCATGGTCACGGGTTCAAATTCTGGCAGATTCATGACTCAGCCTTTCATCCTTCAGATTCGATAAAATGAGTACCATTGAGTTAGGTTACAACAAATATCTGTTATTCAGTGCCAAGGTAACCTTGGGTAAGCATGCGCTTTACAAATACACGTTTTGTTATGTTACTCTGTTTGCAGCTTCTTGCTCAGCAATGCCCCGCACAACACAGGGTGGGGAGAAAGGGAGCCCAGATGCTCTGGCAGACTGAAAGTGGCTGTCAATAAGCAGATCAATATAACTCCAGCTTACCACAGATACTTCAGCCTTCTGACCCTCTTCCCTTTCCCCCCTCCCACACTGTTAAGAGCCTAGGCATTAAGGTCAGCAGTGACCTTTCTATGCATCACCAAGTCAGTGCTGTGGTGTCCTCATGTTTTCTTAATTTGCGCATTACACTTATGATCTCCATTTTTTTTCCCACTGAGGCGCTTAAATTAATTGTACTAGCCGTGGTTATCTCGCACCTGGACTACGCAAATGCCCTGTATGTCCGTATACCTGCCTACGAGCATCGCCGTCTTCAACTTATTCAAAATCAAGCCGCAAGGCTAGTTTACAAACTTCCTAAATCCCATCACACCACCCCTCTTCTTAAATCCCTCCACTGGTTACCCCTCACTGAAAGCTCTCTGTTTAAGCTTGGTTGCCTGATCTTTAAGGCCTTAGCTGGATCTGCCCCTGTGTTTGTTTCCTACTTGGTTGCCTGATCTTTAAGGCCTTAGCTGGATCTGCCGCTGTCTTTGTTTCCACTAAACTTAAGCTCTATGTTCCTACTCGGGATCTTCGTTCTTCTACTAAAAATGTATTGCATATCCCCCGCTTCAAAAGGAAGAAACATGGTGGCCTGTGTTTTTCTTACCTGGCCCCTTCCTTTTGGAACTCCTTACCTTTTACTATTAGAACTACGGCTCATTACATGGAGTTCCGCAAACGGCTGAAAACCTGGCTGTTCTCACAAGCTTTCACTGAGTCAGTAGTCATTCTCTTACATCTGTCCTCAGCGCCAAGAAACCGCTCGGTCAACGTGCCCTCAATAAATTCTTTTCAACTCCAACTTCAACTTATGGAGCCTTGTGCAAATCCACAAGCACAATACTCACCCTGATTGTAATTTTCACCAGAACAGGACGCAAAGGACTTGCAGAGAAACCACTAAGTTGTGAAGGCCCTGTCCTTCTGACACCTATTACTGCACATGACGTCGCAGGCACACATATAACATGCATCTCGCCTCACAGAATGTGTCCACTCCCTACAAGGGAAAGTAAAGACCCTTGTAAGGGAAGAAGCGTTGATTGTATTAGGGACTGGTGAAATGTTCGAGACACTTGGCCTAATGTTATTGATGGATGTGGTGCAATGAGCAGAGCAGCCAACTTTGGAGTTGGGGAACCAGATTCAAGGCTCCACGTCGCTCAACATCTTGTTGTCTTGGACAAATCACTTAATCTCCCCGTGCCTATAAAAAACAAGAATCCATAACTGGTGCTCATGTAAAGCACTCGGATACCTTCAGTTGAGTTCGCGCTGTATAAAACTGCAAAAAGAAAATGAGAAGCTACCACAAACTGTCAGTCATTTCTTGGTGTGGTAGGAGGCAGCAGTAGCCACCTCCAGTTACGGTCTGGGGGCACTCCATGGCAGACAAAGCTCGGTGCTGGGTTGAACATCACAGAAATCATGGGCAGGGACAATTCTAATACAGTTGTTTGGAAATTAGTTTGTACCGTTGATGAAGAATATTTTTTGGCACAATTATAATAGTGTCCTGGAGTTTGGTGTGGCTTTGAAATGACTGTTCAACCAGGGGCGCAACCAGACCCGAACTTCGGGGGCGGGGGGGGCAAACACTCCCAGCCAGGGCTGGCCCTAGCACTAGTTGCACACGGTGCAACGTTTTTTTGGGCACGCCGCCCACATTTCCTCTTTTTCCATGAATTTTCTCAGTATCACTCACCAATAAAACTACCTCATCTCTCTATAGCACCTTTCTGACAAACATTTCATTTTTTTATATAATGCTACTAATAGTACACTCACACTAATTTCTGTGATCTGCTTGGTACATGCTCTTTGTAGTAGGCACATTAATACTCTGCACTCTGAGGGTGGCAGGAGTGCCCATGTGAGTGCACGATGAGCGATGCAAGTGGGGAGAGTAGGGTAAGAGGAGTGACTGCAGTGTGAGTGAAGTGGCCATATGGTCCTGTGTAAGTGCAGAGTGGGATGAATTAATGCATGGTTAGTGATGGGCTTGTTTGAGTGAGATTGCAGATTGAGCAGTGAGGGGGGACAGGTGGGTGAAGTGTCACATGAGTGCGGGTGAGTAGTGTGTTCATGTGACTACAGGGTGAGGTACAGGGTGAACAGCGCAAGTGCAGAGTGATTGCTGTGAGTGCAGGGTGAGTGGGTGAATGGTGTGAGTGCATGGTGATCAGAATGAGTGTATTGTGATTGCTGTGATTTCATTGTGATTGCTGTGAGTGCAGGGTGATCGCTGTGAGTGCAGGGTGAGCGTGAAAGTGAAGGGCGAGAATGAGGAGTGAGTTGTCTAAATGCAGGGTGCATTCCCAGATACTTGAAGTAACTCAGCATGCTATTGATGGCAGCATAGAGTTTCAGATAAGTAAACTATTGCTATTATGCAGGACTTTAAGTGGAATTAAAAAACTGGGGAGTGTAGGAAGCTGGGTTTCTGTTTCAGTAGCCCCCCCACACTTTTTGCTAGATTTAAAATGCACTCTGACTTGATGTGTCCTGGGTCCCTGCCAATCAGGTTCTTAGGGCCTGTGATCTTTCCCAAAACTGTACCTTTGTACCCCCAATTGGCATCTCTCAGGCCACATGTAAGCCCATTGTAAAAGGTAACATGGTTACCAAGGGCACTGTGACCAGGGAAGGCCTCTAAGGGCTGCAGCACATATTATGTCACCCATAAGGTCCTGTACCTTAACACACACACACACTGACATAACATGCTGCATGTTTAGGTGCAGAGAAAAGTGAAGAGTTGTATGGCAGACATTCTTGTGTGCCATGCCTTCAACCCACTGCCTATGGTATAGGTAAGACGCCCCTCCAGCTGGGTGCACAATACCACGGGTGAGGGTATAGTCGCATGAGCACTGTACCCCTACAGTGTCTAAGTCCAATATTTAGACATTGTAAGTGCAGTAAAGTGTTAAACAGTATATGGTCTGGGTGTTTTTAATTACGAACTCCACAGCACCATAATGGCATTACTGAATTCTGGGAAGTTTGGTAGCAAAGTTATCAGCATATTAAACCCACACCAATGCCAGTGTGGGATTTATTTAATCCACTCAGAGGGCATTTTAGAGATGCCCCATGAAAAACGACCAGCCACTGGTGAGTTCCCTGACTGGTACATACCAGCCTGCCACCACGAGACATGTTTATGGACACCTGCGGTGGGAGCCATCACTCCCTGAACCCCGAAACAAAGCCTTTCCTGGGCAGAGGTGGTCACACCTCCCCAGGACAGGAAGAGCCATCTATGGCAGGGGAGTTTCAAAGGCCTTGCTGCCTTTGTAATGCAACCCCCAGCCTCTCCTGCTATCAGGGGCAGGCCCCCTTCCTGTCTCCCCTACTTTTCAGCAGGAAGACAGATGGGAAAAATTAGCATAGCCCAGAAGTAGTGCCCACCTCTGCCAATCCCATCCCTCAGGTGGGGGAGGCGAGCTGAAGCCCTCTTCAGTGCTTGCCATCTTGCAGATGGCAGGCGCTCTCCAATCAGGATCAGGGATTATGTGCACTCCCCCACATGAGGTGAACACACAAAGGATGTAGTCACCCTAAGGTCAGTAGCCCATTGGCTATTGAACTCGAGATCCATAAAACATCCCCTTAATTCAGTAGTTAGTGGACAGCCTGAACCAAGAAGACAGATTCCTGCAGCCTAATAAGAAGGACGAAAGAAGATGCCCAGCAGAAGAGACTGCAGAGAAGAACTGACTTGGCCCCAGCCCTACCGGCCCATCTGCAGTTTCCAGAGAACCTGCGCCAAAGGTCACCCTGTTCTGCAGCCAGTGACCTCCAGAATCCTTGGGAGGACTGACTACCTTGAACAAAGACCGGATTTCCTGTGAATAGCAGCTCTGTTCAAAAGATACTCCCAAGAGAGACTTTGAGCCGGGTGAGGGCAAAGAAACCTGATGCCTGGAACCACCACTGCATCTGACGCCTACAGCCCGAATCTGGGTAGCACACCAGTCCCAGAGAGGTCCCCCCGTGCTCCAGAATCGGAGTCCACTGTGGGCTGACCCCTTCCAGGACTCCCCGACAAGCAGAGGCACCCCAAAAAATCCAATGGAGGGAGAATTTTAAGGGGAATTACAGTGACACACAGAGTTTCTTTCGCCATACCTGATGCAAAAGTTTACATTGCGGACTTTTCAGGAGACTATCGAGCAAAGTTCAGAACAAATTTGTTAATAGAGGAAAACACAGGCATACCAGGTCAAATGCAAAAAACATATCAAAGTCTCAAACTCGTCTCCTGGAATGTGGCGGGCTTACATAAAGCCCTCAGACAAGTGACAGCAATAAATAAACTGCTAGAGGGAGATATCCTATGCCTCCAAGAAACCTGGGCAACAGAACTGGTACACTTGGAAGGGTATGCGGGTTTCCATCAACTTGCTACCATACATAACCATTACAGATGACCATCAGGTGGGATCTCGATTTATGCCAAACACGCAAAATAACTAACTGTTAGGAATATAAACACCAACTCAAACATGCTACAAGCCTAGCTAATGGATGGAAAAAGCGACAAGGAAAACACCATCTTGTTGCTTGTAATTAATGTATATCTAAATACATCAGCCCAATGGAAATTAAAGGTCACAAAATCTATGATCACAACAATACAGGAAATTCTATGTATATACCGGTTACCGGCGAAAATGCTTGTGGGTGATTTCAATTTGCATCACTTAGGATCAATGCAGTGCAAAAAGAATTTCCTAACTTGTGCAAAAGAATTTTTAATATTTTTTTAGTAGAGTATGAACTTAATTCAGCTGAGTACCTACAATAAAGCTCAGACCCAAACAACCAAGGGAGAACCACAATTAAGAGCTTCTCCACAATGGATTATATTTTTGTATGTAATCAGCTTGCTTGCAAAAGTGAAAAGTTTGAAATCAATACAGACGGCACAAGTGATCATGCATTACTCCAGGTAGAACTCAATGTTACTACCAAAGAACGAGAAAGAATTATAACGGTCTGCCAATCAATAGGCACCGAAGAACACGCCCTGGTGAGGAGAATAACATGGAATATTAACCAGGTGACGGCTCTAAAACATTGGAAAGAAAAACAAGAACACACAGGGAACAAACCTGGTGTTGCGCCTAATAGGGAAAATTGGTCAGAGTGGACAAATGACCTGAAAACATGCCTTAAGACAGTTGAGCCCAATTCTAAGGAGATGATCATTACACAACCCACGGATGACAACAAAAAATTGATTGATATAACTCGCAACTTAAAAGGGGCAAAAAGAGCATGTAGGAACGCAGGTTCGAAAAAATACATGGAATGAGTATAATGAAATGCACAAAGAACAGAAACAACTGCTCTGGACAATCAAGCAAAAGAGGCTTGAAGAAGAGTGGATCAACATCCACAAATTAACAAAACCGCACAAACAAAGTCAACGCTGGCAATAAATAGCAGAATTGGACAATAATAAAGTAGTCCGGAGTAATGCCGTACATGCCGACTCATGGGTGAGACATGTGGACGCAATATACGTGGAAAAGGAAGAGTTCAGTGGATGTTCCATGGTGTACATAGAAAGCACAAACAACGATGCTGAACCCACAAACCCCACAAACCTAGCTACGTTCAAAGAGCAGGATGTAAGAGCCGTTGAAAAAGTGATCAAAAAGATAAGGAAAGATGGGGCACCAGGACCCAAAGGCCTGCCGGCTGTGATGTTCAGGGAAGATCCAACCTATTGGGGGAGAGTCCTATCCGGCTTATTCACTGAATGCCGATTACAGGGCAAGGTGCCAGATTAGTGGCGCGGGTCAATCCTACAACCCATATTTAAGAAGGGCGATAACACAGAACCGAAGAACTACAGATTAATAGCCCTGCTAGACATCGAAGGGAAAGCCTATGCAAATACCCTGCTGACAGAATTAACCAGATGGGTCGAAGAAAATAAAATTCTTCCCTTCTATCAAACAGGTTTCCGCAAAGGCTGCTCGAGAATCGATAACATCACGGCAATATCATATCTAGATCAGCAAGCCAATGGCAAGGATAAGAAACCACTCTATGCCTGCTTTATAGACTATTCAGCAGTGTTTGACGGAGTGCCACATTGCAAGCTTTGGTCCAAATTGCGCAACTGGCAAATTTGGCCTCCTCAATGCCATTATCTCACTATATAACAATACTGGTAAACAACATTACAACAAAAAAGTGTTTCACAAATCGGGGCTTAAAACAGGGATGCGCACTTGCCCCAACACTTTTCAACCTATATACAGCGGACCTGGGCAAGATGATCCAAAAGGCCAACCTCGCAGTTCCAAAAATAGGTGTCAACAAAATTCAAATTTTACAATATGCGGATGACCTAGTGGTGATTGATCACACAAAAATAGGTTTACAAAGTGGCCTCAACGCTCTAAACGATTGCAACCTGAACAATGAATTAATGATAAATCCGGATAAGACCAAAGTACTGATCTTTGGGAACTGTATTAAAAAAAATTCCTAAAATGGCACGTGGGAAAAGATACAATAACCGTCTCAAAGATTTATAACTACCTAGGGTGCTGGTTAAGCGACACAGGAAAAGCTACTATGCATTTACAAGAATTGAAATCAAAGGTTGAGTCCACAATATATGCTTTGTGCAAGCTACAAGAGAAAATGGAGAGCCCCACCACCTTCCCAATCAGAAAGGTGCTACAATCAAAAATAAGGGCAGTCGAAGGATACTCACAGCAGGCTTTCCCCAGAAAAATGAGCACAGTGACGGGCGTATAAACGTATTTTCAAACTGCTGATGTACACCCGCAATAGCGGAATTCGCCTGGAATTTGGTTTGGTGCACGAGAGCAAAGAATGCCTAGGTACGCATGCAAAATACCACTATTCAGTACTCAATGCGCTAAGTTCAGTCTTTGAGTGTGTGTCACCATTTCTTGCCTGAGTGTGTACAATAAATGCTTAACACTACCCTCTGATAAAGCCTTACTGCTCGCCCACACTACCACAAATAGAGAGTAAGATGCTATCTACTTTTATTCCCCCGTCTTACCTTTGGGGTTCCACTGGACTCAGTGCACACTATACCTCATTTTGGTCTAGTGTATACAAAGACAGCTTCCTACAGGGGTCTCTCAAAGGGGCAATATAATTAAGAGTGTGGCTTAAAACATTTATGCTAAAAATCTTTGCTCAGCATAATGTGCTGCCCGACTGGTATTTCGCTGCTTCTGTTATTGCCTCCACATAAGTAACTTTACACCAACAACAAGCCAGTTACTATTTGCTTTGTCAAAGGTTATTAGTTGCATAAGATAAATATACATACACAACAATGATAGAGAAGAGGGTCTAAGGGCAGGTTTAACGACTGACCAGGTACACGCCCCAAACACAATATCAAGACACCAAATTGTACCTGGTGGTCAAAAGAGTAAGTTATTCACCAGGAAGACCACAACGCAGATACGATACAGAAAACACCCGTGGGAACACACCATGCAAACTAATATGTGCGGTTGGCCGTGTAGAGGCTCAAGGACGTATGGAAAAAATTCCCATCAGAAGCCACACTGTACTGCCCTCATTTGCATCATTTGGGTTCTCCTCGCCCAGGAGACAAAACAATACGGCCGGTCAGATGTTACCGTGACCGAAACCAAAATGTGAGAGGAGAGTATTGCATGATTATTAGGTGTTGAGGTGGCGACTGAAAAAAGCAGTGTAAAGTGATAGGAGTGATAAAGTGAGTGATTGTAAAATTAGGTGAACCGGGTAGAAAACAACAATTTATTAGTGTCTCCCAGTCCCTAAGGTTAAAACAAGTGCAGATGCGGGTTTGAAATAATATCCGCAATCAGTAGTGGTCAACATGTTTCTGCATTCGAAGAAAAAAGTTTCCATGCATTCTTCAGGACCAGTTCTTTGAAAACTACTGCTTTTCGTGAAAAATAATTAAAAGATATCACCTGAAACAATCCAGGTTGTGTGCTGAACCAGGGACTGTTTATGCACCGCATCAAGAGCACTTTACACTGCTTTTTTCAGTCGCCACCTCAACACCTAATAATCATGCAATACTCTCCTCTCACATTTTGGTTTCGGTCACGGTAACATCTGACCGGCCGTATTGTTTTGTCTCCTGGGCGAGGAGAACCCAAATGATGCAAATGAGGGCAGTACAGTGTGGCTTCTGATGGGAATTTTTTCCATACGTCCTTGAGCCTCTACACGGCCAACAGCGCATATTAGTTTGCATGGTGTGTTCCCACGGGTGTTTTCTGTATCGTATCTGCATTGTGATTCCTGGTGAATAACTTACTCTTTTGACCACCAGGTACAATTTGGTGTCTTAAGATAAATATACTACATGCATACATAGAACTATGGCTTCCTTGTATATAATATTGAAAATGCTTTAGTTCTTGCACAAGTGGTTGTGGCGTAATGGCTAGAGCTGCCAACTTTGGAGCTGCGAAGCAGGTTTGAGTCTTAGCGTCGGCTCAGCAGCCTGTGTTTCTGGGCAAATCAGGCGTGCCGTAGATAAGACTCCAGACACTGCCTAGCTGAGCCCACAGCTGCAGCAGCTTGGGCTGAGACACACGTCGGAGGGGCTGAAGCCCATTCAGCCCAATGGGTATTGCGCACCTGTGTTTAACTAAGCTGCCATTCCTGCAAGAAAGCAAGAATGACTGATACCATGGGCATTGGTAAACCTGAAGTGACGAAATGACTCTCGCGTATGAAATATTGGGGAATGACATGACGGAGTTGGTGTTTCCTCACTCATTCCTGCATGGTTTGCTCCATTCCTCTGCAGTTTTACTACCCAACAGGTGAAGTGCCCCTGTGAAATTTTTGTGAGCCGCGGTGTTTCCGTGAACCTTGTAGTATGAAATATTTCGAAACTTTGCGAAGTGTTTAAAGGGTTCAATTTAGAAAAAAGATTTTGTATACACTTTTCCTATGCAGTTTTATATACCAAGAGCCTCTCCCGAGGGCTTTAGAGCACTTTACATGACCACCTGTACATGTTACTCTTTATTTTTTGGCAGAGGGAGATGAAGTGATTTGCGCAGAATCAAAGGACGTTGAGCCCAATACCAGGATTTGAACTTGGTTTCCCAGTGCAGTCAGCAGTTTTAGCTAGGAGGCCACATTTTTTCCCAAGATGTACCAAGTGTAATCTCTGGGTAGAATGATAGACCCTCATTCCTAAAATCATGATCGAAAGATATTTATGCCTGGAGATATCTGGAAGATTTTTCGCAGCGACCAGTTTAGATCTGACGAGGGAATGCTGCTTCATTAATATACATGCATGCATGCGTGCAAGTGAATCCTGCTAAATTGCCATTTTGCGCTGCAATGTAATAATAGCAAACAAGTCGACCTACAAAAAAAGAACCTCAGGTCCCATCTCAGTCACTGCACGAAAATTGGATCTGACTTGCCACTCAACGTTAGTACTTAGAATCAAGGTCAATAGAATTATTCAATTGTGAATATAGATTTGTCGCATTTGCCACATAATCCAACATCTGCCGCATAATCTGAAGATTTTAACAATATAAAATGTGTTTCTAGCTCAAACGGTTCCATAGTTACTAAGAATGAGGCGACACGTGTTGCAGTGCGGTGGAAGGAACTTGACTGGCCAGCTTTCTGTTGCTTATATCTATATTTGGGTGTTAAACTGGTACTAATGAGGTGAAACCCATGCGGAGACAGAGTTACCAAGTTTAACAAGCATTTACAATGCAACGGTTTCGCCTTTGGAGAAGTTAGAGCTATTGGCATTGTAAATGACAAAATGTGTACTTATGTGTTGGTTTTGAAAACAGATAGATAAATGGCATTGTCATTTACATTGCCAATAGCTTAATATCTCGCAAATGTGAGAACTATTGTACCCTACGGACGAGCTCAGCAGATAGCAATTACTACCACACACACACACACACCCAGAGCCACACACACACACCCATAGCCAGCCCCACACACCCAGAGCCAGCCACACACACCCAGTGCCAGCCACACCCAGAGCCACACACACACACCCAGAGCCCCACACACACACACAACCAGAGCAGTCACATACACACACCCACTGGAGTAGTCACACACACACACACACACTGGAGCAGTCACACACACACTGGAGCAGTCACATACACACACACACACTCTGGAGCAGTCACATACACACACACACACACACCCTGGAACAGTCACACACACACACAGACCCAGGAGCTCCGGCAATGACGGGCAGATCTGTCTTCCAATGGCTAGCCTCCATTTATGGAGCTATCCAATGGAAGACAGAGGCGGGAGAAAGCTCCATACTTGTTTACAAAAGTTTTCGCCTGCGCGATACTGCTTGCGCAGTAAACGCCAGGCGAAACCTAAAAATGACTAAAGCATGGGAAGTCTCCATATGTCCTGCTAGTAATACTTATTTACACACTAGGACTATTGTTAACCAGACATAATTGAAATAAGAAACAGGATAAGAAGACCACCAAAAGGTCAAATATGATTTACATTCACTCGAATTCTGTACAATGTGAACAACAATTAAATCAAAAAAGAAAACGCACTTATGAATTATGCCTCTCTGTGGACCAAACTAAAACAAAAATAAAATACACTATTTTAGTGGTATTCCGAAACATCAACTTGGACAATTCTTCCTTGATGCTTAGTACATCCACACAGTGCTATTTAGGGCACCCAAAATGCATTTGTGAGAACCCATATTTCTGAAAAGAAAACATGATTCTGCTTTACCTTTATCCATGGCCTGAAAGTAACTGAATCAGTAAGTTGTTCCCTACACGCAAAGTCGATTTCTGTGATCATCATACAGATGCTGATTCAATTGCCCAAAGTTTCAATGCAAAGGAAGAGAAAACAAAGAATTTCAGTATGTCCCAATACTTTGGAAAACCTTTTGAAATAACACAATCTGCCTACCTTAATAGAAATTCAGTAACCCTAATAATCTCCCATTTAGCTGATCATAACAACGCACAGTGTTTTAAACACACACACACGCTCGCATGTCACACAATTCTCGAATAAACGGAAGCACGCACACATTGTTATATACCTAAACGGGTACACACACACTAGCATGTACATACACTTCTTCCAGCATACATGCAATGCTCTCTTCAGACATGGCTTTTCTCTAACGCTCATGCACAATCCCCTATGTATGGATAAACACACCCCGTGGAGCTGCAGTACCCTGGCTCCCCCTACTCGGCGTGCCCATCCGCGGCTGGCAGAGTGTGTCCTTTTAGGGCACGTGTGCTGTGACTGACACCTCTTACCAGTGACAGCGTCTGAGCTGTGGAGGGGCCGCCGTCCCTCTCAGCGAGTGTGGCTGACACTAACCGGCCTGCCTGCACTTCACCCACATCCTGCAAGCGCCTTACCCTATCCCACGATAAGCATGAGCGGGGGGTGTGGTGCGCAGCCCACTCACCCCAAGAAATATCACCAAACTTCTTAAACTGCCAGGCAAGCTTCCATGAAGTGCCAAGCTCGGCGTATCTGCGCCTGCACACACATCGCCAGCTGACCGCAGGTTCGAATCCCAACCGGCAATATAGTGCGAGGGAACATTGACACACATAGCACATGCTGACCTGCAACAGTCCACACACAGCAAGACAGTGTTGTAAAAGCGCGGCGAACCACGTCAGACTGCCTCTGTTGCGCAGTAGGGTTGGCACAGGGTCAGTCTCGCGCCAGAAGGGGCCAGAGGAGCTGTCAGGGGCAGGGCTGGAGTAAAGTCATGTCACTGCCTGAAAAGCGAAGCCGGTAGGGATGGAACAGTCGATTGCATGTTAGACTTCTTCCAGGAAGAGGCAGTCCATTCTGCCAAGTGTTTAATTTGAGCAGGTGCTCAGCACCGGCGATTATGTCGCATGATTTCCCCTGGACATTGAGGCACGCCGAGACTCGAGCCCGGTTCTCCAGCTCCGAAATAGGCAGCTTCTAGCCATTTGGCCAAGTCCTCTCCAGAATAACGAGTGCTGGGGCTCTAGTCGGGAGGCAGATTACACCTGCACATTTCTACGGTTAGCGCTGTCTCCTGATGAGAGCCCCGGCACTTTTTTTATTTTACAAATTAACCACTGAGTTTCTAGACAGCTGAGGTAGTCAGGCACTGGCAGCGTTTTCTCAGAGACAGCCCTACAGCCCGGAGTGATTGACTTGGCGCGGGCCTGCCCCGTGACTGACAGCCTGCCCTGTCCCCGGCACACGTGCAGACGCGAGGTGTGGGGTCGCTCACCTAGTAGCAGCAGCAGTAGGGCCCCCCTGCCGGCCGGTCCAGGGTCCGAGGTGCTGCCCCCTGCAGGCGACGCCATCTTCATGCAGTCCAGCGCCCAGAAGAGGTGAGTCAAGAGCCTGGGCGCCGAGTCAGATGGCAGGAGACGGTCAAAGGCGAAGGATAAAAATAGTGCAAGAGTAGGTAGAGGCCGGAGCCCGAGCAGTCCGCAGGGCGAGTCTGTCTAAAGTTTTAACAGGGAAATCAAGTCCACGGGCCATCTCCCTTCCCCCAACTCCTCATTCCTGTCTGGTGCTTGCTGCTAAGCCACCTCTCCCTTCTGTCCCTCCTCCTCTCTCACTTTCTCTCTTTCCTTCTCTTTACCCCTCCCCCCCATCCACTGCTACTTTGCTGCCCCTCTTTCTGTCTCTTCCCTATCTCTTTAGGACTCTGTTTTTTCTCTTATCCTTCCTTTTTCTCTTCCTTATACTTGCTTCTCCCCTCGCCCGTCTCTTCTCTTTTATCTATACTGTCGCTATCTCTCTATGTTCCTACATCAACATTCTCTTTTAACTCTGTATTGCCATGCCCCTCTTTCTCCTCTACCGACCTCTCCTCCCTCTTTTTCTACTTTTTATTCTCTCTCCACTTGTCACCCCCCTCTTGCTACCCTCTAGCTGCCTTTTTAACCTGACGGTTCTCCCTCTCTTTTGTTTTTTTCTCTGCCTTTTCCCCCTCCCTCCCACTGTCTCCTTCGTCCCTGTCTCTCTCACCCTCTCTTGCGCTCTCTCTCTCGCCAGCGCTCTGACTCTCTCACTCTCCTCTAACCCCAGGAGTCCTAATCCTCCCTCCCCCCCATACCTCACTGTTCGATGAGGCGTTGATGGGCTTTTCTGCATTTAGAAGACAGTAGTAAACATCCATCCACGGAGGAGGGGAGAATGCTTACAATTCGACCAGGGGAACAAAAGGCCGTAGAAGAGCCAGGGAGGGGGCAGAGTGGCTCGAATGAAACAAGCACCTACGAGGACAGGGGGGGGGGGGTGCGGGAGAGGCCGCGAACGGCGGGAGGGAGGCGGGAAGCGCGGCTCGTACCGCAGCTGTATTCACACGCTGCGGGGCTCATGGGGTGGGGGGGCTGCAGCTGGGCAAGGGCGATGCGAGCCTCGCTGGCAGGGCGGCTCGGGTCGCGGCGGGGCTTACAGGGCAGGCCGCGCAACTCCATTGTCTGCCGTGAGCCGGGTGACTGTGCCTGCAGCAGCCCGGGTTAGGAGAGCCAGTGTGAGGAGAGGGTGGCGGGGTGGAGGGAGCAGGGCAGGCCGAGCAACTCCATTGTCTGCCGTGAGCCGGGTGACTAATCTTCCGTCGTGGGACCCAAAAAAAATGGCGGCCGGCAACTCCTGAATTTTTTCAGATTCGGGGGGCGTGTTTACAGTGGGAGGGGGGCGGGAACATTGCACGGACAGCGGGAGGATTTATACATGTATTTTTAAAAATTATGCTGCAAAGACAATGGGACACAAGGGTTGTTTTGCTTCTGTGGGAGGGGAAGGGGACATGGACGGCCGGCGGGAGGGAGGCGGGAATCGTGCACAGGACAGCGAGGAGGGGGGAGGGGGGACGGCGGGAGGAGGGACACAGAGTAAGGCAGGACAGCAGCAAGCACGGCCCGGCCGGACCAGATTCGGGGGCGTTCCCGGCTTTTGGCTGACGTATCATGACGTAGCCAAAAGCCAAAGATTCTCGGGAACGCCCCCGAATCTGGTCCAGCCATGACGGACGCCTCTCTGTTCCAATGGCTAGCCTCCATTTATGGAGCTAGCCAATGAAGCAGAGGGGCGTGTTCAAGTCACCCATACTAGAAACTACAGATTTCTCTGGAGGCGGAGCTTACAGCTCCGTTCCCCAGCGAAACCTAAAAACGACAAAAGAATTAAGTGATACCATTACAAATTGTGCTGCATTATGCCGCATAATTTGCCTTTTGTTGCTGCATAATTTACTCAATCCTGTGCATAATTTGGCCCTCTCCTGCCACACAATTCCAGTGGCCCAGCCTATATTACTACATAAGTCACGTCACTTAGTGCTATAAAGTGCTGAATTAAGTGAGTAGATTGGGTGAGAAATCTCCAAAGGGCTTTCACTATATGAAAAGTTGTGGAGAAAATAAAAAGCTATTAAATGCACATTCCGTCATAATTCCTCCTGCGGTTTGACCGCCATGCCAACACTCTAGCTACAGTACTACAGTACTCAATATTGGTGAGTATGAACAAGTCTTGAAATTGTTGTAGGCGTCGATTTCCAACAGTACACTTGTGCATTTTTATACGTCCCTTGGATGCACAGATTTCTGCAAATGTTTTAAATCACTGTTACTAAGGTCCAGGAAACCCAAAATCCAAGCTGGCCTGATAAGTGAACAACATTTGCATGGATGAGTCAGTCCTGGAGATACAAATTTAGTCAAAATATTCTGCTTGAGTAATAGTGGATATGCTGGGCTACGTCATGTGGTCAACTTGTCAGTCAGCTTTGCATCCACCTTTGATAGTGGATGGTTTGGACTTCAGTAATCTTCTTTTCAGTAGTTCCTGTGAGCACTGGACTTATTTGCCTAAGACTGTGTTGATAATTTTGTCCCCTAGATACTAGCCTCCTCGCAGCTCTAGACAGAGACTGCTGCATCCACAACTGAGGGGGAAAAGGAAGCTTGCTACTTTGGAATACTTTAGCAAAATGACCAAACTTGCCATAAGACCTACATGTGACACTCTTTGCAGGGCTCCCCCTACCCCCTCACCATGAGAAGATTTACCACACCTGAAAAACACATTGGGTTGCTTGAAAAAACTGATTTTATTTCGAGGTGAAAATTTAGGCTTAAACTCTTTTGCTCTAACTGCCCCTACATGCTCATTCGATTTGTCCTCCAACTCTTTGGCAGATGCTTTAGAAAGCTTGATGCTTTTCGCAGTGGGAATTGTTTCTTCCAGAGATGGATTACCCATAGATAACAATTTCTGTTGGATAGTCTTATCCGAACACTTACAAATGTACTGATCTCTGACCAATTGTTCAGGGAAAGCTTCAAATTGACAGCCTGCACGCAATCTTCTCAGGAGAGAAACAAAAGCGTCCACATCTTCATCGGATCTTTGCTCCCTTTTAAAGAACTTATGCCTGTGACAACTAAGCTTGGCATAACATCAAAATGTAACTCAACTTTTTTAACAGCTTCTAAAATGTATCCATTTACTCATCACCTTGAAATCATTCAAATGGTGGTAGTTGTTTAAAAACTGATCTTCCTTCAAATCCTAGCGAGTGCACCAGGAGACATTTTTTTCTTTTAGTTCTATAACGAGAACCACCTATGCTCCCAAATGCGTTACAAACGCATCATACAGTCCTTCAACATAATGGGTGGGTTACCAGGCACTTCGAGAATAGGGGGCGTCGATAAACAGACTGCATGGTGAGGGGGCAGCAAAAAGTCAGAGAGATCAGCAAAGTACAAGTTGGGGCAATACAAATAAGCTAAGTGCAAAGTGTATGTGCTACATTTGAAACAAACGCACAAAAGTTAGCTTTGATAAGACTTTGGGTGTGCATACTGGATGCATCTGGTGTGTGTGTCACTGTTGAAACTTACACACACATGACTGGAAAAGGAAAGGAGTGTGTGCTACAGTTGTACTGTGTTAAGTGTGCGTGCCACCGTTGTATCGGGCGCACCTGAGGACCGACAATTTCTGAAAGGTGTAGGCAAGGTGTGAGTGTCACCATTGAAACTGACACACACTGGAAACAAAAAGAAAGTGTGTGCATGCCAACGTTGTACAGGACAAACTAGACGCTCAAAGCCAAGATGTAGGCATGCCACTGAACAAATCCAACATGTGACGATAAACAAAAAAGGTGAAGCAAATAACAGGATAAGAAGGCACAGACCGATGGAGCTGTTGTCCCTTTGCGCCAAAAACTGGAACTATTAAAAGCTGCAGAGGAACCAATACGGACAACAAAATTCAATGCGCATCAGAGATTTCATGCCTGACTGCAAGATGGTGTGCAGAGCGGGCGCCTGACCTTTCGATCCCATGTACATCACACGCTGGACACGAAGTATCAGTAAACGTAGTGCCTGCTCCAGTCTAGAAAATAAGCCTAGATCCAAAATGACTTTCCTTCACAATGCGCTGTGTGCGGTACACATCAAACTGCACACCTGACCTTGATTAAACTAGGGTGCCTGACCCCGTGAAGGCATTGCAGAACATTGGGCTGCTGCTCCTCAAATGGCTGTGATGTCTGTGCGCATGCGCATGGACGTATCTTACAAACAACGTGAAACCACTCCCTCAGAGCGGCAAAAATGGCAAGCTGCAGCTACCAAGTGCCTCCATAACTTTGCTCAAGACAGTAGTGTCCAGAACATCCCAGTGAGACGAGTTGAGAGGCAGGGGAGGAAGGGCTTACAAGATGGGGCATCCGAAGTCTACCGTGGGTCCTGCAGTCCTCTGTCAATCGTCACCATCATAATTGTAGTAAGGAAGCACTACAATGATTAAGGGTAGTAAAATGTAGAGTTTATTTGCAGGCAGAGGCTGCACAGCAGCAATGACGAGCAAGGCAAAATCCAACTGATCAAAAGAGAACACAGCCATGAGCATTCTACATTCTCTATGGAATGCACACATGCAAAGGGAATAATAAGCTGTGAGCATTCCAACAGGACTAAAGAGTAACCATACACCACAATGGTCTCCTTGCTTCACAAGAAAGACATCACTGATAGTGCCTTTCTGCTTCACCAGAAGGAAGGCATCCATGATAGTGCCTCCCTGCTTCACCAGAAGGAAGGCATCACTGATAGTGCCTCCCTGCTTCACCAGAAGGAGTACACCACTGACAGTGCCTCCCTGCTTCACAAGAAGGACACCACTGATAGTGCCTCCCTGTGTCACAAGAAGGACAGCACTGATAGTGCCTCCCTGCTTCACCAGAAGGAGTACACCACTGGCAGTGCCTCCCTGCTTCACAAGAAGGACACCACTGATAGTGCCTCCCTGTGTCACAAGAAGGACAGCACTGATAGTGCCTCCCTGCTTCACCAGAAGGAGTACACCACTGACAGTGCCTCCCTGCTTCACAAGAAGGACACCACTGATAGTGCCTCCCTGTGTCACAAGAAGGACACCACTGATAGTGCCTCCCTGCTTCACCAGAAGGAGTAAACCACTGATAGTGCCTCCCTGCGTCACAAGAAGGACAGCACTGATAGTGCCTCCCTGCTTCACCAGAAGGAAGGCATCACTGATAGTGCCTCCCTGTGTCACAAGAAGGACAGCACTAATAGTGCCTCCCTGCTTCACCAGAAAGAGTACACCACTGACAGTGCCTCCCTGCTTCACAAGAAGGACACCACTGATAGTGCCTCCCTGTGTCACAAGAAGGACACCACTGATAGTGCCTCCCTGCTTCACCAGAAGGAGTAAACCACTGATAGTGCCTCCCTGCGTCACAAGAAGGACAGCACTGATAGTGCCTCCCTGCTTCACCAGAAGGAAGGCATCACTGATAGTGCCTCCCTGCTTTATCAGGAGTACATCACTGATAGTGCCTCTCCGCTTCACAAGAAAGACACCACTGATAGTGCCTCCCTGCTTCACCAGAAGGAGTACACCACTGACAGTGCCTCCCTGCTTCACAAGAAGGACACCACTGATAGTGCCTCCCTGCGTCACAAGAAGGACAGCACTGATAGTGCCTCCCTGCTTCACCAGAAGGAGTACACCACTGATGGTGCCTCTCCGCTTCACATAAAGGACGCCACTGATAGTGCCTCCCTGCTTCACCAGAAGGAGTATGTTGTAAATAGCTTGTTATTATTTTACTCCCTCTGTAGTCTTTTCACTGTTTCTCTTTCCTTCCTCATTCTCAGAATACCACTGTGATCTACATGCTATGACCTCATGTGGTGAATGTTCCAGCTTGGTCAGCTGGTGGTGTGCTTGTTCTGTTCTCTGTACTGCAATAAATACTTGAGGATTTCTAACTTACAAGTTGTATTGGATCCTTTCTACCTACAACAGAGTACACCACTGATAGTGCCTCTCCACGTCACAAGAAGGACGCCACTGTTAGTCCCTCTCTGCTTCACCAGAAGGAGTACACCACTGATAGTGCCTCTCCGCTTAACAAGAAGGACACCACTGATAGTGCCTCCCTGCTTCACAAGAAGGACACCACTGATAGTGCCTCCCTACTTCACCAGAAGGACAGCACTGATAGTGCCTCTCCGCTTAACAAGGAGGACACCACTGATAGTGCCTCCCTGCTCCACCAGAAGGAAGGCATCACTGATAGTGCCTACTTGCTTCATAAGAAGGAGAAAATGACTGGTATTTCACAAGAAGGAACACATCAATCTAATTGGTCAACAAAAGTGTTTTGGAAATTTGATCTGAATCAATCAGTGTTTTCTTCAGGCCTCATTTTGTATCTGTCAAACATACTTTTTTTTTAAAAACATGTTTTTATTGTAGCGAAGCCGCAGAAAAAGCGGGGCACAAAGCACAGCGACATTAGCACTATTGACATACAAGCAACAAGAATATGCAGTTCCAAGGACACTATACAGCCATGTATGGCCCACATCCCGGAGGCTGGGCGGCGCAGGATCAGGGCATGCCTAACAAAGGAGAAATCTGCATCCGCGCCCCAAGGATAAGAGACATATCCATGCCTTCGCCATTTTTTTTAACACAGCAGAACTATATAGCACATAACAGTCAAACAACAACAATTTACCCCTAGAATGGCATCTCTAGTACTGATCCAATAGAGTAGGATATTTGTGTGAGGGCCAGCGAAGGCCTAGTCAATGCCAAGACTACATAGACTCATGAGAATCTCGGCTATATTCATTCATACATATTCAGGGTACTGTAACGTGGCAACGGAGGATACCTACATGGTCCCACGGCCCTCCCCTTCACCACTCTCCCCTCCAGATTCAGACCCCGAAGCATCAGAAGAAAACAACTCAGCGCTAGTGGCATCTGAGTCATCCTCCGCCAGGCCCTCCATGCACAGCATCCTCCAAGCCAATAGATCATCCTGCAACTTTCCATCTCTACGGGTACGCTGCATATGGGTCTCTTCGGCTAACACCCATTCCCTCGCATCCCTCAACCATAGGGAAATGTCCGGCGCCCTTTGACCCATCCAAGTGATAGCCACTCGTCTCCTAGCCAAGACCAGTAGGAGTTGCAGGAACCTATAAGATAATCTACTATTTTTAGGTTTGGGCACCAGTGCAAGCAGACATTGGAGTGGGTCCAGTTGAAGCCTGAGTCGCGTAGCCTGGGCAATATACCTCACCACCTTACGCCAAAAGTCCTGGACAAGAGGACATTCCCATGCCAAGTGCAGGAAGCCCGCCAGTCGCACTCCACACCTAGGACAATTGTGGCGCCTATCCGCCGATATGCGATGAAGGGAGACCGGTGTCATGTAAGTGCGGTAGACAAAATTAAAGTGAATAAGTTTAAAGCGTGCGTTGAAGAGACCTTGTGGGTCAACAGCCCAATCCGTTTTCTTTGGGCAGGCTCCAATTCTACTCCCAGGTCCATTTCCCAGGCCACCCAGGCCGGAGCAGACGGGGGGCTGAATACCGGCGCATAGCTGTATAGAGGAGGGAGATCAGGCGTCTACCCCTCCCACAGGACATGATGATGTCTAGAGTATTAGTGAGCGGAGGCGCTTCCGGGAACTAGGGCCATGTGATCTTGGCCACATCCTGGAGACTACCATAATGGAGGTATTGTCCCTCACTCAGCTCAAATGACTCCCTGGCACCCTCAAAGGACACAAAGGTGTCGTTCGGGTAGAGGTCCTCTAGGGTCTCGCATCCACCAGATCGCCACTCCCGAAAAGACATACTTTCCTCCAACCGGACCACTGGGGCCAATATCCAGATAGGGAGCTCCCTATGGAACGGCGCACGACACAGCACCTTTTTGACAAAGCGCTGCCAGATATTAGCAGTGTGACGCACCACGTAAGGTAAAGTGTCATCTGTTCCGCGACCTTGCATCAAGGCTTCCTGTAGGGCCCTATCAGTTGCCGTACCGGCTAGTAATGCCAGTTCCCAATTATCATCATCGGCAAACCATCTGGCTGCCGGAAGAAGCTGTGCCGCGTAGTAGTGAAGGTCAAATCTCGGGGCCTCGAGGCCACCCTCATCCCAACACCTTGTCACCGTGCGAAAAAGCGACTCTACTGCGCCCACCCGCCCAAAGCAGGGAGGTGAGTAGAGAGTTCAATGTGCGGAACACTCGTGGAGGTAACGGACACAAAGAGTTCTGCAAAACATATAAGACCCTAGGGAGCATCACCATTTTGGCCACTGCCAAGCGCCCCATGAGGGAGAGAGGGAGTGTGTTCCAAAAGTCAATAGATTTGCGGAGGGCCGTGAGTATCCTGTCGATATTATAGGTGAGCAAGGTTTCTGTAGATGCGGCCACCTGGATACCTAAATATCGAAATGCCGTTCTCTCATAACGGAGGCCCAACCGTTGAAGCTCCGTGTCGGGGTCCGGGACAGTGTCAGTCAGTGGAAAAACTAGAGATTTAGCAACAGAGGCAGCGCCAAATTTGTCAAGGACTCGCAACAAAGCGGGGAGGGCCTCAGCTGGGGAGGTCAGATAGAAAAGTGCATCATCCGTATAAAGGGAGACCACGTTGGTGGTGTCCCCTACCATTATGCCCCAAGACTGTAGTTCAGTGCGGGCGGAAACGGCAAGGGGCTCAATTGCAAGAGCAAAGAGGAGAGGGGAGAGAGGGCAGCCCTGTCGGGTGCCTCTCCCAAGTGACCACTCCGCCGATCGAGCCGATCCCAGGCGCACCTGGGCCCGGGGCTCCCTGTAGAGCACACGGATCCAGTCTCGAAATCGAGGTCCAAACCCCATTTTCTGTAGCACCTGCAGCAGGTAGCCCCAATGCACTGTGTCAAAGGCCTTGGCCAAGTCAACCGAGACCAGTACGTGAGGACCCTCCCGCCCCTTCACCTCATGTAGTATATGATTCAGGCGACGTAAATTCATCGCTGTGTTACGACCCGGAATAAAGCCACATTGGTCAGGGTGGATTAGTCGAGTCATGAGTGGGGCGAGGCGCATAGACAATCATTTAGTAAGGATTTTCGCATCTGTATTTAGCAGCGTGATAGGACGATACGCCGCGGGATCAGTGTTATCACCTCCTGGCTTCAGAATCATGCATACCTCACCTTGATTCATAGTAGGCAGAAGAGTATCAACACGCAGGGCTTCATTGTAAACCTGCAAAAGGAGGGGGGCCAGAACATCTCCGAACGCGTGGTAAAACTCAACCGGATAGCCATCACCGCCAGTGGCCTTAGCGCGGGGGAGGGCAGCCATCGCTGCCGTGATCTCACCCAGCGTCAGTTGAGCGTCCAGTTCTTTCATTGCAGCTTCCGGCAGGGTCTGGAGTTGGACATCATCGAGATACGACTGACTGCCATCCTCTGAGAGTAACGGGTCAGCTTCATAGACAGTTTGCAGATGGCCCCGAAGAACCTCAAGAACATCAATTTCAGAGTGGACCATAGTTCCAGCAGGGTTTCGTAGGGCTACTATCCTTTCGGGTGCAAATTCCCGCTTCAGAATCCAGGCCAATAGGCGCCCAGACTTATCCCCCTCACGGTGAAGACGTTGCCTATATTGACCCAGCGTGAATTTATCAAGCCGTGTGAGTATGTCGTGGATCGACACTGAGGCCTCACTCTCAGTCCGAAGATCCAGTGCTCCCGGATCCGCACGAGCCTGGGCTCGTTGGAGCACCAGCTCCGCATCTCTCAAGTCAGACAACAATTGTTTCCGGACCCCATAGTTGAGGCCCAAACACGCTTCGCACCACTGCTTTAAACACTTCCCACTTAGTGGAGTAAGGCAAGTCCCTTCCCTCCCAGTTGAGCTCCAGATAACCTGTCAGTGACTCCGCCACATGGTCCCTGGCCACTTGATCCTGCAGCAGGTCAGCCGGCAATCTCCACGTCCGCGGGCGCGCGGCTTGATCAGGCCACTGCGCCACACACGTCACCGGGGCATGATCCGATAAATACCGAGCCTGGTGAGTGACGGACAAAGCAACGGAGGAGTTGAAGTTAGCCGTGAGTACGCGGTCCAGCCTACTGTGCGTACCGTGGGTTGGAGTGTAGCACGTGTACAGCTTCTGGGTGGGGTGGCAAGTGCACCACACGTCCCTTGCCCCAAGGTTATGCATCACCTCCCGCAGACGCACCGTCATACGGGCCTTAGTGCCCGCCCTAGGTGGATGGCGGTCCAGCTCATGGTCCAGTATACAATTGAAATCCCCAAACCAGAGGAGGGGCGCGTCTAAGCTAGGAGCCAGTAGATCTTGCACCTGAGAGAAAAAGGTTGGGTCATCGGTATTCGGGGCATATGTGTTAAGAAGCAGGAGTTCCCTATCGTCAAGCCGAAGCCTCGCCAATGTGTACCTGCCTTCTACATCTGCGTCAATATATTGTACAGTACAGGGTGTCCCCGGGGCCACCCAGATGAGAACCCCCCTAGCATATGTAGAGAAGGAGGAGTGGAAAATCTGGCCTCTCCATTTCCTGGACAATCGCTGTGCACCATCATCATCCAGATGGGTCTCCTGCAAGCAGGTGACCGAGACCCTATGACGTTTAAGGAAGGTGAGGACCCTGTGTCGTTTAGTGCAGGTGCCCAGGCCATGTACATTCCACGTTAAAAACTTGAAACCCATGTCATATTAGTGTGCCCACACGGGCCATATCGTAGGAACATCGCAAACCGGGACCTCCCGGCCCCCACCATATATGAACCTGGAGGCGCAGCCCAGAATAGGAGCCCCCCACAATTCTGGATCAATGTGTACAAGATGCCAATGGAACCTCTGTCGTGAACCCCACCCCACCCCCCAACATTCCCAAAACTCAAAACTTTCGCAAAACCCCATTTCCGCCCCCCACCCACGAGCAATAGGATAGCAACAACCAAAAACGCCACCCCGCCCTTCCCCCGCCAGTGCCAGGACGTGCACAGCCACCCCATACCAACCAAACACCCCACACTCACACACACCAAACCAGACCCACCCACCTTCCCTCCCAGCTCCCCGAAAGACCCAAGTAACCCAAGAAAAAACACCCGGGCATGTCCCCACAATACTGTCAGCCAGATGGACATAACATCAT
The DNA here is from genome assembly GCF_964263255.1 of Lissotriton vulgaris. Classification (NCBI taxonomy): domain Eukaryota; kingdom Metazoa; phylum Chordata; class Amphibia; order Caudata; family Salamandridae; genus Lissotriton; species Lissotriton vulgaris. The sequence goes on from NC_141693.1 coordinate 1,705,204,621, forward strand.
TCCGAGCCCCGGCCAGTTCCCCAACCCCTCTCCCCACACCCCAGGTCACCAGAGCGCCAGTCCCAAAACATGGTCCAATATCCAGGGGAGCCCCAACAGCAAGGAGGGGACGAGGCAGCTCAGTACACCATTAGCAGGCGGCCACCCAGTCCGAGGACATCCGTGCAGAAGGGCACATTGGGGGCAAAGCAAAGGAACAAAATGAACAAGAGCAAAGGAAAGGGAAAGGATTATTCCAACCTCGTGTCAGTCAGAGCCGTTTCCGGGATCACCGGAGCCGCCGAGTCCGCACTCAGGGGCGTCTTTTGCAAGGTGTCCGGCACCAATATCTCACTGGGGTTACGAGCTCCAGGCGACCCCGGACCCGCTCTCTCCGGCGAGGATTCCATATGGATAGCTCCATCAGCTCCCACCGTGGGTCTAGACTCAGGGGGACCCCGGGATCCAGATCGTCGTCCTCGTCAACCACGACGTTTCCTCTGCGGTCTGGTCCCCCAAGTCTCACGCGGGCCCCCTCGTTCCCCTGGGGGCAAATCATCCCCCCTGATCTCAAGCCACTCCCATACCTCCGCTGGCGTCTCGAAAAAGTGTGCACGACCCTGGGCCAGAACCTTCAGTTTGGCAGGATACAACAGCATGTACTGCAGCTGCATATCGCGTAGCTTCTGTTTGACCCCCAGATAAGATTTCCTCTGTTCCTTCTACTTGTTGGGTATAGTCAGGGTAAATTGAGATTTGGCTATTCTCGATCACGATGGACTCTGATTCTCTTGCCGCTTTAAGGATACAATCCCGGTCTTTGTAATTCAGGATCTTCGAGATGAGAGCTCTAGGAGCCTCACCCGGTCGCGGAGGGGGCACAAGGGCTCTATGCGCCCGCTCCACTATGAAGACACTGGACAACCCAGTCGGACACAGCCGTTCACGAATCCACATTTCCAGGAATCGTTCAGGGTTCCCCGCCTCAAGTCGTTCCGGAACCCCCAGGACCCTGATATTACTCCGGCACGCCCTCCCTTCCGCATCGTCAGCACGTCGTTCCAATGCGCGGGTAGTAGAGGTGATTTGGGAAAGCGATTTCTTCAAAGATGCCACTTCCCCCTGCAGTTGAGTGATATTGCCCTCTGCATCTGAAACTTTATCCGCTACTTTGCGGAGGTCTGTCCGCAAGAGATTGACATCCACTGAGACCGTCTCTATTTGGCGCTCCAGGGCAGAGTGGGACCCCTGGATAGCTTTAAGGAGTTCAGCTCTGGATGGCTCCGCAGCCCCCTCTTCTCCATCGTCCGCTCCAGTCTGCCGCGTGATTCTCTGCGGCTGGAGGCGCGGGGTAGTGTATTGCACTATCGTGTTGGGTTGGGTGGTCTTCGTAGAACGGCCTGTGCGGCCCGTCATATTGGTGCTTGTAGAGCCCCAGCAACGCACTCCAAGGCACCCCACCCGGGTCCCACCGGTCCTGGGGGAGCCTCCCAATCAAGTTCAGGACAAGGATAATAGGCGGCACAGAATCGCACACAAAGTCACTGGCAACTCGGTACAAGCAGCCCCTGAAGTAGATCAGCCAACCCAGTAGGCAGCGCAGGATAGAGACAAGGTAGGCACAGCTCCTCATGACCCCCGTAGTACAATGGAGTCCATAGTTTGGCTCCCCCTCATGGGAGCAGTGGTCCGGGCAGGCGGCAGCGCGGGCTCAGATTCCTCTCTCGCAGCCCGAGGATGCTCACCGCCAGTCAACAGCCAGCAGACAGCAAGTCTCCCAGAACGCCCCCCCCCAACAGGGGTCTACAGTGGCGAGCCGGCCGATGGACAGGCACACCTCGCTACGCTGCTTCACTGCCTCACCCCAGGCGTAGCGAAAATGGCGGACTTGTGGGGGAGGGGGCGCAGGACCACTGTAGCCACGTGGGCGCCCGTTTCCATGCCCCCCCAGGGCAACAGGGTGGTAATGCACAGGAGCCAAGCACAGTTTTAAAATCCGGGGAGGGGGGCAGAGAGGGGCCGGCGCGCTGCTCCTATCGGCCGCCGCCCCCAAGATCAGGCGAGGTCAAGTAGTAATTCAGGCGGGACCCCCACTCCAGCCGTGGTGACACACGGAGGGTACGGGCGGCAGTACTTACGGCCCTCGTCCCAAGGGAAAGCTCTCCGGCGGCCCCCCAAGCGATCACCGGCAGCCGCTTCGACCAGGGCGGGGCTCCGCCTCCGGAGCCCGGCCAAGATGGACGGCACCTCCGCTCCGCTCCGTCGCTCACCTCCGATCGCCGAGGTGGAAAGCCGCCGTCTCCTCCCCAGTCAAGGCCGCCTCCAGGAGCTCAGGAGAAACGCCGAGTCCCGTCAGGGGCCCGCCCTGCCCGCCAGCATCAGGCGTATCGCCCGCCGTGTAGGCCCAGTCCACGGCGTTGCGTAGCGCAGCGAGCCTCCGCTACCTCCGGCAATGTTTTAATCCCCGAATACAAAGGAGTTCAGGACCGCGTCTCCAGCTCAACAGCCCCAGGTGGGTCAGGGGGAGTTCCGACACAAGTTCCAGGTGTCGGGACCACCCGGGCAGGAGGATAGTGCAGGATTCTGTCGGTCTTCGGGACGGAGGTGGTGGAGCTCATGTCCTGTCGGCCATGTTGCTTGGCCACGCCCCCATCTGTCAAACATACTTTGGACAGCCTTGAAGCACTCCAAGTATTGCGCTTTGGCAGAGAAATTCACATCCTCCGGGCGTATTTGCACGACCAGGGAGTAGTGGAAATACAATACTGATTTCTATAGGCGAGAAATTGGCAACATGTTCCATTGTGTCCTTTATATCCTTTTGCATCTATCTAGAAACGCTGCCTTCCTCGTCGGTCTTTACAACTCACATCCCTAAAAAGGAGTTCTGTTGCATCTGCCAGACACATCCCCGTTTGAATACTTCTGCCAGTACCACCTGGTCACTCATCGCCTTCTGCACACATTGCGTGTCTTCCCTAGTCCAAGTTACGTCAGTGCTGGCCAAGCATGCCCTACTGCATGTATTTGTCTCTGCATTCCATAAGGCATGCAAGGCTTTGCAAAACATGTCCAAGGAGAGATGTTTAGTAATTACCTTCAGGGTATGGTCTGGGACCGGCTACTGTTCTTGATGAATAACCAGCCCCCCACCTAGGGGTCTGGGACATGCTTTTTAAGCTGTAGATTGTTTGCTACTTCCCTATGTTGCCGACGAATGTAGGTCTGCCCCCTTTTACGTCATTCACAGCTGAAATGAGTTTTGGAGCTCTTTTACATACATTGAAAAAAATCTAAGCTACGAGGCTTTACTTATTAGGAGCCTGCTGCCATCTTCACTACCTGTTCCTTATTTCCTTCATTCTGTTAAGGGAGTGACGAAGGACTGGCCGTCAATAAAGATCCCCTTGAAAGGGAGGCGGCTGCCTGCTGTCATACGGGGGAGGGATTTTTCCTGATTGCCCCCTCGGCTTGTATGAAAATTAGTCCTTTGTGATCTTTTTAAAAGAAATAGATTTGCCAGACATCCAAAATAGTTGAAAAGCACAATTGACCTTGTTCTACGAGGCCAAACCATCCAGTCTGAAAAGGCAATTATGTCTGCGTTATCTTTTTGCTTTCTCTTGAATTCCTGAATTGTAGACTTTCTTCATCTGATTCTATAATTCATGCTGTTTCTCTGTGTTTCTGTCCCTCTGCCCTCAGCTGACATTCTCTCACAATTTATCTTGCTGTCGTTTTATTTCCTATCCTGTCTCCCTATTTCTTTTCATAGCTCACTCTCTTGGTACCCCCGTCTACTTAAAGGTGCCAGCCAATAGAAATCAATAATAACGGTTCTCTTTACCCTGCTTCACTAACAACCACCAACAAAAGGCATTCTGGAACGTTCCTTGGCTTGATGACGTCTGCTTTTATTTTGAGACCTACTGTGACATCATTCCCGGATGGAAGCGTTGATTATGAGCGTCTGTCAAATATTGTCCTCTCCTGTCTTCCCTCTCTTTGTCTCCCTTGCTCTCTTTCCCTTCTCTCTCTCCCTCATTAATTCTAGGGGAGGTTTAAGCTGTCAGTGGCAAGATGACCGGGAAACCAAATGACAGAATGTGAATGCTTAATTCCTCATAATCTATCAGCCATCTGACAAACACTTCCAATATTTACACCCTCTCCTCGCGCGCCAGGGGGCCATCGACAGCGCCTCAGAACCAAGACGAGGAAATCAATGGAGAGGGAAATAGGATCATTGCACCCAGCGCAGCCCTGTTGTATGACTGCGGCAAGTGCCATCTTTTAACCGGTACATCTGGCCCACTTCCAGACACCTGCACTGCCACCGAGTCGGCAGGTTTATGAGAGGAAATGAAATGGAGGAAAAACACAGATTTTATTTCTATAAATCACAGCATTATTTTATTTTTTAAAGGCTCAGAAGTTACAGAATCCTATTGGCTACGTTATCCAGAATAGGGCATTATCTAAGTAGGGATTGCAGACTTTTAAGACCTCCAGTAGGCCAAAGCTCAAAGTTTGGAGCGTCTCCTGCTGTTGCAACGTCATCACCCCAATACCATGCACGGGCTAATTTATTTGCACCAGTTTATAGAACTGGCCACTGATAGCTTTTCCTTGAAAGTAAGGAATCCAGGGATACTTTAGACTCTGAACTTGCATTCACTCCATAAATCAAAACGGTGGCAGACAGGGCCAACCAGAAGCTCACTCTAGTAGAAAAAAACAAATTCTATGAAATGTGTAAAAATGTGTTTGTATTTATATAGCGCCTTCTACCCAGAGGTCTCGTAGCGCTGTATTCATACCGCTGTGGAACCCTTCCTGGCTTTCCTGTGAGATGTCCACTCCTGGGCACCCCCAAAGTGAAGCCAGGCATCCAAGCGCTGCTGGGGCCGTTGTGGAGATTAAGCAAACTATTGCCCAGCAGGCCCGGTTCTAGAGGGTGGGCCGGGTGGGCCAGGCCCACCCAAACATGAGCCTGGCCCACCCAAACATGGCATGGCATTCGGCTGATACCTGAGGCCCAGGGCCCGAGGCTTGATGTGAGCTGTTTTTTCCTCCCACAAGTGTTCGGGCTTGCTCTCCTCATCCGATTCAAGAGGCTGCTGCAGCCTCTGCGCAGCCCAGCACAGATTATTGCGGTCCATTGTCACATATAGAATGACAATGGGCCAAAGCCAGCAGGCACAGCATGTGGTGGGAGCTCCCGCCCTGGCCTTAGGGCGGAGGTCTTCAAACTGTGGGTCAGTGGCGGCAGTCCCTGGAGGGTGCAAATGCCTCTTTAAGTACTTAAGAATGAAGATGGTCTGGAAGAGCAACTAGCAACTTAGTTTTTTTTCCGTTTCCAGGCTGTCTTCATTTACATGACTGTTGAAGTGTGGCGAAAAGTCAGGCAGCTGGGATCCTGAACCTTGGGGTCGCTAAGTCAACAGCTTTGCTAAAAACAACACAATATTTGATAACTATTTTGTTGTATTTACACGTTCAACAACTGCACTTAAAATAATGCTCACGACTACAAGTGAGTAATGAGGTGTTAAATAAATGCACATTAAACTAATTGATGGGACACACACATCTTCATATTATGAAACTTGGGTTAATATTATGCCCGAAGATGTCTGTTTGAGAACAGAGTCACAAAATTGAATCCATGATGGTGCAGTGCATAATAGTGACGTGTATTTATATAGTTTTACGGACCCAGCATGTAACAGAAAGTAATGTGACTATGTAGGGCATTATTCTAAAATTGTAATAAACCCTCTATAACATAGGTTGCCACACAATGATTGAGTATGTGATCCGGGCCAATGGAATGATGTGGCAGGGGAGCACCAAAGACAAATTATGCAGTATAATGCGGCACATTTTTACTAGTATAAGTTAATTTTTTTGACTTTTTTTTTACTTGTTAGTACTGTCTGGGCAAAGTGAAATGCAGCTAAACTGTATTTTATGTGGATAGCTCAGTGGGTTGCTGTCTTTGCCACAGTGATTCTTGTTTTACTTGCAGTTCAGATGTTACAATCCTAACATAGGACAGTGGCCTATGAACTGTCATCAAAGAGCTGCATACAAACCTGAATGGTTTAGTTAAAACTTCACATTTTTTTTGTGTTGCGATATAGTTAGAACTTCCTCAGTCTTTCATTATTCTAACGTTGCTAAAAAGATTTAGCTTGGGCAGATATACATTTTTATTAGTAAAGCCAACCCACCAACCATTGGGGTATGCTTTAAATCCTGAGTGTGTGCTTCTCCAGACCGTACCCTCTTAAAATATACTGCCCACCAGTATGGATGACGTGAGTCCTACACCTTCTATTCCTCATTGGCTTATGTGACATTCCCTATAGACTGATTTACCTACTTGCATCATTCATTATCTCTGTATAATGTGTGTGTGATGTGAAGTACTGTGACACCCTACACTGAGAGTAGTAGCGCTATACAACTAATGAAATGCATATGAGAGAGGGGCTACAGAGGGATGGAGGGCACTGTTGGAGGGTGGAAGAAATGGTATCTACGGAGAAAGAGGTCATTGGTGGGCGCCAAACAAGACTTTCGCACTAGTGCTAAAGCCGGCCCTGTCATGCCCTATTTTTTGTTGTTTATTTAATTAGTAGTCAGGTCATGAGTGCACAAAGACTGTTTGGTAGGCCCTCTGGGACTGGCCAAACTTGTCATGCCCACTCTGTCCTTCTCCATACAGCTGCCTGCATGGAGAACATGGCCTCCACATAAGCCCCTGGCTGGGCGGCGCCCGACCAATCACAACACTGCTTGCATCCTTGTGATTGGCTTTGGGGAGGGAGCCTGGCTGCCTGCATCCTGTTCCTGCTAGAGGCAGGAGCCAAGAAGACGTAGGACCCTGCCGGCGGAAAGGTAAGCTACATTTTTTAATAATAATTATTATTAAATTAAACACCCGCATGACCCCGCCCCGCGCGAACCCCGCCTCCTCTCCCTCCCCCCTGCAAGTCATCCAGCCGCGACTGCCGCAGTGGCCCACCCGAATGCACCATTGGCCCACCCAAATAAAAATTCCTGGAGCCGGGCCTGTTGCCCAGAGTCACAGAGTGGGACCCATGATTAGACCAGGCACCGAGGCGACAATTATCAGGTCCGGGGAGATTGAGTCCAAGAGCCGCCGAGGCGGGAATTGAACCTGGTCCCGGGCCAGACCTCTGCATCAGGGTCTGCCGCTCTAACCATTGAGCCACGCTTCTCCAAACGCTAACGTGAGTCCTTGATACAGCACACCTTGGCTACTGGGACATCATCTATGCTGCTTAACCACAGTACTCATTGGCATGATCCAGAGACTACAGAACCAGACAGTAATAGTAAATGTAAATGTCCCCAAGTGTCGACTTGAAAGGCATCCCTAAAGCACTCACTGGCTTCCAATTCACTGATAGCTCAAGTTCAAGCTTTGCTACATTTTTCATGAAAGGCAGACCATACTTGTGGAGACTAAATCCTCACTACTACACTCTAACCAGAAACCCTGATTCAGCATAGGACCAGCTGATCCAGCAGTGATCCATCAAGAGGCGAGAACACAGCATACACGGCTCCAGAATTTGGAATGCCATAAGACCTGTCTTGAGAGGAATCTAATTACAAGCAGTTCAGGAACCTCTGAAAACAGAGCTGTTCAGACTCGCTTTCAACTGAATGTTTACAAGATAAAGGGGAGTATTTGAAGAACATCGGAGCCACCTGACTGGATGCCAAATTCTCCTCCTTTCTCAGTATTCTGAAGCAAACCAAAGCCCTGAATGAATCAATAAATAAGTATATAGCTTCCATGTTCAGCGCCAGAAGATGCTGGTGGTGATCAAATATGCTTCCTGTACTGAGCCTGGCTTATGTTCGTTGTGAATTGGGTTAGCGCTCTCACTTGAATTCCCAGTGGAGAGTTGTCAGTATCATTAGGATTGACATCGTATTAGCACTGATGGTCTTATCATTCAACAAAGACTGAAATAATGTGGGTTCTGAACAGGTTTCTGACACACACTAGAACCTGCACTCAAAGCATTGTTGACCTTTTTCAGTGAATTAAAGTTGAGGGGTCTCAAAAAGGTCATGCCCAAATAGGCATCACTAGAAATGCTACCCAAGAGACGTGGCCTATGTTATTCAGGGCCTAGCCTAGGACATATGTGAACAAACAGCCTGTGCATGACAGTGTTACACCTGACCCATGTTTGGGGGATTTCTGTGAATTTTGTGTAAGTGCATCAAGACATATCACACAACAATTAACACATACATTTACAACATGCCAGACCCATTGATATTGTTGTGAATATTTAGAATTGAACATGTTTCAAGTCTGAAAATGTGAGACTATGAATTAAATTTTACAATGGTCTGGAGTGGTCTCAATCTCTCCAGTTCTTCTCATCATGCCACTTTCATCTGCAATTTCTCTTTTGGTAAAACATTTTTCTCACTACATCTTTTTTTCTATATATCCTTCATCTGCATTATCTCACACTCCGTCTCCTTCTTCATCCCTGCCTTTTTACTTTGTCTGTTTGCAAGTACTTCTTTATGGCACCTCCTGCCCCTTTCTCTTCCCCTCTCTCTATACCTCCTTCACGCACTTTTCATTGCTTAATTTGAGCTGGTGGTTTCCGGTGCTCAATGCTGGAGCTTAATTGTCATCACTGACACTTATAACTGTCTGCACTGTTTATCTAAATTAGAGATTAACACACCAGTTGTCTATTTTTTCAATGAACGTTGGAAATGTCTATCTGTTGCCCAATCCATTATTGTGGCGTTTGGGGTCTGGAATAGTCTGAAATGTCATACTTGTAGGGTGTGCTGATTAGCAGTTGTGTTGATTCTGTCACTGGCGGCACGTATAGGAGCAATGAGTAGAGCAAGCTGCAGTGGCCTCTTTACGAGGGGTGACACTTATTTTTTAACAAATTAAGTACTGCCGTAGAATGGTATTTACAATTTGTATTCATCTGACCATCCCTCTGTGTCTCTGTAGAAAGGCCATGATGTGGATAAGCATGTCGTCTGAACACGTTATGAACCCCCACCCACTGGCTGGCACTACGAGAAACTCGCACTGCCTCCAGTCTCAGCTCCAGAGCGGTCAATCTTGCCACGTCATGCACACCTACTTACAACCTAATCTCACCCAAACACTTCGAGCCCACTCTGCTTACAATATGCCCTATTCAAGAATCATATGTTGCAAAAAAATGCAAACATCAGAAACCCATCTGGAAAAAGCACCCATGCTTAGTGAATGCAAGATGAAGTAAAACATTTGAAATGTAAACAAGAACTGTTTCACTGACCTGGATTGCCTAGAGGGTTTTTGCAGTCATTGTTGAGAAATCGATCTGTTTTTCAGCTTGTTCAGTTAAGGACATGAAGCTAGGGCCTGGCAGGGATCCGTCTCAAAGACAGTTTTCTGTTACTGCCTATGCTGAGCCCCAGCAAGCCCTGCCCTAGTCACATACATACAGTACTTTGTAAATGAACAGAGGAATTCATTTTTCTATACTCTCAAATACTGCCTTACTATAAAACACATATTCTGTATTTAGAAGCACAAAGTCTGCAATCTCTGCTGGAAGCGAAGCTGATCTCTAGCCAGGCAGGAAATACACCCACTGTGAGGTTTTGGAATGATACCCCTCTCCAGATTCTTCAATTCAGGAAGGACCCGAGAATACAGCTCTACAGGAACCTCCACTAGTCCAAGAGGATGCATTGCCAAAAAGATTGATGGTAACTGATCAGTTGATTCAGCACTGTTGGCCCTAAACCGCTTCTACCAGCACTCAAGTAAACTATTTGTGACTCCCCACCCATTCCTGACATTTCTGGCCTGTTTCACTGTGTATTGTGTCAATTGCATCACTTTTGTCATGTAGCCTTGTGTTTGTACAGCATTCTACAGCATCCCTAAGCTAGGTGAATGCTGGAAAATAAAAGCAACGTAAAGTCGTGATTCATGAATTTCCAGGGTGGACCACCCGGAAATCTTTCTCTACTTTCATATCGATATCTTTGCTTCAAACCTTGGATACATCCCCCAGTTGTGACGAAAAAGTCTCCACTGTATTCTCCGATGAGAGTGTCACATCCACCAGAAGATTCACAACATATCAAGGTTGTGCTCAATGGAAAAATTGACTGTATACAGAAGAAACAAAAAGGCGAAGAAAGAGAAACAAACACAAAAGAATAGACATATGGAGAGTAAACAAATGATGGAAGAACATGCACAATTCATTCTTAGCCACTAGGGATTCCCCTAGATAGCATTTTTACATTGGCTATTAGCTTAATTACACCATTACAAAGCGGGTTCAGCCATAAGCAAGTCTTGGGCCCACCCCAAAAGGAGCAGTGTAGACCGACATGCAAGAAACACCCTCAATTACAGACACAGACACAGTTCGACTCAGTGACAAAGTAACTCCAAACAAGGACTCTGCAAAGTTACAAAGCCTGACAGTTCAGCTCACTACACATTGTTTTCAAATAATTCACCAGCTTTGTTAAGGATGTAGGTGGTGAATGTATAAGGCAGTTGTGCCGGCCACTTATCTCTTTTCTTGTGAAATTGAGTTCCTCCTCAGCCACGGTACATGTAAATGAATATGCCACACACAGAGCTTGCTATTATACGTCTTTATTCTTCAGCGGGTAACCGTAAACTTGACATTCTAAATTATGAATTCCATTAACCACACAGAACACTTATGTCACAGTTCTACTGAGTCCATCAGGAACCAAAAGGGTATTGTCAATTCTAACTCACAAGACACTACATCTCCCCCCTTGTTAAATAAAAAGTACAAATATTACATATATACATCACAACTCTTCGATAAGTCAATATGAAGCACAAATCAATCATGCGGCATGTGTCCTATGAGGCTTTGAAGAGATAGGGGAAGTGCCCATGACTGACACTGATGATACAGAGACAGGTGCAGTCAGTGGGGTCTCAGAAGTCTCAAATGGAACAGTCTCACTTCTGACATCTGGAGTTGGTGACTAATGAGGCAGATGCTTGAAATGTGAAGAATCATGCATAATGGACTTTCCAGGATGGTGAGCAGTCACCATGTGTCCTTTACTAGTCCCAACTTTAAATGGTTCAACATCAAATGGAACATCAGACGTCTCTCTTGTCTGACTAGGACTCGATCTCCTTCTATAAACTCAGTGTTCTTAACACATCAGCATTTGTCTGCGTATATTTTCATCTTGTGCTTGTGACACAAATCTGTTTGATGAAGTTTGCCATAATTTGTTCATCTTTTATTGGTCCATTGTGGCAACTTGGTCCATGGCTCTCCCGAACATCAAGGTGGCAGGACTTTCACATGTCATTGAAGGGAGAGTCGACCGGTAGGCAGGAAGAGCGAAATGGAGAGCTGATTTGAGATCAAGCTTCTCCAGTGCAGCATGCTGAACGGTCTTTTTGAGTGTGCTCATAAAATGCTCGACAATGCCATTTACTTATGGCCAAATAGGTGTGCTTTTCTGATGCTTAACATTGAGATGATTAAGAAAGTCTCTGAATTCTCAACTGTTGAAAGGGGAGCCATTTGTCAGACTTTAGATTTGAAGGAACACCCCATGTTGCAGAAATACCATCTAACCTCTCAATAACATTTTCCTGAGTGATCGACGAGAGGACTTCTACCAAAGGAAAACAAAAGTACTCATCAATGACCACCATCAGGTGATGTCCATTGTCAACGGGTCCAAAGAAGTAAACAGTGCTTCTCTTCCACACATGCTTTGGAAGGTAAGCCATGTTGAATGGATGCTGGGTTATTTTGAGAGATAAGCAGTTGCACAAATGACAGGTCTTGAATTCCCTTTCACCTCTTTTGTCAAGCTAAGAAAATCAGACTCTGTCTCCAGAGAGCTCATTTAGTGGCAACAATTCCACAATGTCCTTTATGGGCCACTTAAATAACTTGTTGTTGCAGACTCTTCGGTAAGCATGGGCGTAAATCCGTTCCGTTTGCGGAATTAGCGGATTTGTTTGTAATTTCGCGGTCCGCGAATCTCGCGAAATTGCAGAATAATCAGCGAAATCGCGTGTGGGATGGATTTTCAAAAACTGAAGTACATGAATCACTTACAGGGTTACAGCAGGTGCCCAAGTTGAAGCTAACTTCTTTGTAACCATTTACAAAATGGTTACAAAAAAATTAACTTCAACTTGGGCACCTGCTGTAACCCTGTAAGTGCTTACTGAGCGGCGCCTCCAGAATTGTTGCCTACTTGCAACTATTCTTTGACCCTGCTCTGACCCTCGAAGCAGGGTCAGAGAAAAGTTACAAGTATGGCACAATGCTCCAGGCTTTCACAAAAATTAAACCACAACAGGAAGCACTTACAGATAAGGAAGCAGGTGCCGGACATGAAGCTCAAATTCAGTAATATATTAACCAGCCCCTGGTTGAGGCTGGGCAGGTGTGCTATCTCCCCATAATGTACAGTGGTGAATCAGAGGGTGCTGTGATGAACCAGAAGGTGCAGTTGTGAACCAGAGGGTGCTGTGATGAACCAGAAGGTGCAGTTGTGAACCAGAGGGTGCTGTGATGAACCAGAGGGTGGCAGTGATGAACCAGAGGGTGGCAGTGGTGAACCAGTGGGCGTCAGTGGTGAACCAGACGGTGGCAGTGGTGAGCCAAATAGTGCAGTAATGAACCAGAGGGTGGCAGTGGTTAACCAGAGGGTGGCAGTGGTGAACCAGAGGGTGGCAGTGATTAACCAGAGGGTGGCAGTGGTGAACCAGAGGGTGGCAGTGGTGAACCAGAGGGTGGCAGTGATGAACCAGAGAGTGCTGTGATGAAGCAGAGGGTGGCAGTGATGAACCAGAGGGTGGCAGTGGTGAAGCAGAGGGTGGCAGTGATGAACCAGACAGTGACAGTGGTGAACCAGAGGGTGGCAGTGATGAGCCAGAGGGTGACAGTGATGAACCAGATGGTGGCTGTGATGAACCAGAGGTTGGCAGTGGTGAGCCAGAGGGTGCTGTGATGAACCAGAGGGTGACAGTGATGAACCAGAGGGTGGCAGTGGTGAATCAGAGGGTGCTGTGATGAACCTGAGGGTGGCAGTGATGAACCAGAGGGTGACAGTGATGAACCAGAGGGTGACAGTGGTGATCCAGAGGGGGCAGTGGTGAACCAGAGGGTGCTGTGATGAACCAGAGGGTGGCAGTGGTGAACCAGAGGTTGGCAGTGGTGAACCAGAGGGTGGCAGTGATGAACCAGAGGGTGGCAGTGATGAACCAGAGGGTGGCAGGGGTGAACCATAGGGTGCTGTGAGGAACAAGAGGGTGGCAGTGATGAACCAGAGGGTGGCAGTGGTGAACCAGAGGGTGGCAGTGGTGAACCAGAGGGTGGCAGTGATGAACTAGAGGGTGGCAGTGATGAACCAGAGGGTGGAAGTGGTGAACCAGAGGGTGGCAGTGATGAACCAGAGGGTGACAGTGATGAACCAGAGGGTGCTGTGATGAACCAGAGGGTGGCAGTGATGAACCAGAGGGTGGCAGTGGTGAACCAGAGGGAGCTGTGATGAACCAGAGGGTGGCAGTGATGAACCAGAGGGTGGCAGTGATGAACCAGAGGGTGGCAGTGGTGAACCAGAGGGTGGCAGTGGTGAACCAGAGGGTGCTGTGATGAACCAGAGGATGGCAGCGATCAACCAGAGGGTGGCAGTGGTGAACCAGAGGGTGGCAGTGATGAACCAGAGGGTGCTGTGATGAACCAGAGAGTGACAGTGATGAACTAGAGGGTGGCAGTGGTAAACCAGAGGGTGCTGTGATGAACCAAAGGGTAGACAAAAAAGAGTGCTGTACTGTTCCTACTGTGGAGAATTTATCTGGCATGACCGCAGATGTTGGAATAACATCCTGGGGCATCCATTTTGTTGGATGGAATAGCCTCACACACCCCGAAGGATGTCATGCTTCATCATCGGCAGTTGCTCCTCGTCGGGGAGGCGGTGCAATCCCCGACGGGCTCACCTCAAAGAGGGGCTCTTTAGCGGAGATCTTTTTTCCAACTGCCTTTTGGTGAGTGGGGGTGTGTGGGCTGGACTAGAAGTGATGGTGTGTGGGATATTAAAATGTAGCAAGGGGTACCCGGACGATATTTATTCTGTGGGTCCCCTGGTTACAGCTAAAAAGGGGTTAGGCTCACTAGGTGGTCAGCAGGTTAGGTCAGGTGACCCTAGTTGAGGCTAAAGGTGATGGTGGTCGACATGTTTCACGCTATGGGTGTAATTACCCGCGATTCATCAGGACCGTGTTAGAGTGGTGTGACACACATGCAAGTGTCAAGTGTGTCTAGTGTTACCTCTGTGTGGAATTCCTATGCCTGGACATACAGGGAGAAAGAAAAAGGAGAGGAAAACACATTAGATGCTTATTTTATGCACGTATGGGAGTTGCAGTAGAAATGCCAGAACATAACTATAATAATCACAAAGCATGCCTCTACATTGTTAGTAAGCATGCCTTGTAAACTGGTCTGTGTGTGACACGTGAGCAGTGACTAGCACACACAGCAGTGATCATATCTGTGAGGAGGGAAGTGGAGGAAGTGTGGGTTAAAAACAATGGTTTAAAAAATCAATTATTGAGGAATGAATTTAAACCTATTAAAAAACGAGGTGTGGTTCTCATTGCAGCATTTTATCATTTTATGAGGTTTTGGCTAGTTTATTAATAATCGACTAGACTGTCATACCCTGGACACAGGCGTGCACCTAGTAACACTTCAACCCCAATCCATGCTGTGTCTAAAAACGGTACATTAATTAATTAACCTGCACACATGACCCACTCACCTGAAGGTCAAGGACTACCTGCCACATGAGGGGTCGGCGGGGTTTGGGACATCGGGGGAGAGCCCAAGGAGTATGCTGGGAGTAACAACAAAAAACAAGGTGCCCGAGTTTGGAAAAGTCGTATGGATAACAACCAAGGTAATAGCGAGCAGCATGGAGTTGCTCCAGCGTCCCCCATGACTAGAAGGGCTTACCTCTATCCTGCCGTGTCCATGTGGTTAGACCTACCCTTCACCGCCGAGCTCGAGTAGATGTGGGAGCTCGGCGGCAGGGGAGATATATAGTGTGTTTACCCGGTAAACCGGATCTAGCGAATCTCCGCCCTCTACCTCAGGTCACGTGATCGAAACGCATATTGCGGCGGCCATCTTAGAGTGGCTCTCGATCACGCCTCGCGTAATGCTGAAAGCCTGTTGTGGTATTATGGGCAAAGCGATGGGAGTTCAAATTGTTGAATATTACCGGTTCCGTCGGCAAGTGAAACTAATTGCCAAGTGTAGATAGATGTTATGTGGCCCGGTGGGTCTGCATATGTAGTGACTCGTCCAGAAGAACGGTCACGTGGTCGAAGGGCTCATTATGGCGGCCATCTTGAGTAGGTCAAGTAGAGTGTATGGTGCTGAATGTGGTGGGGGGCACCAGTGTTATGTTGTTATAGTTGGAAAGGTGCAAGGGTGTTGAAATATTCAACTGGTCACGTAGGATATGTCATATGTGTGTGGCTTTACGTCAACCTGGGTGTTAAATTGGAAAATGGGGCTTGTCTTCCAATGTCACAGGTGGAAGTCAGACACATGTGTCGGGAAGGTGATTAGAGTTACAGATCAGGGAGTAGTTTATAGTGAGTGCCAAGGGATGTCCTCGTTAAGGCCACGTTTGTCTGTGGACAGTCTATGGATCCATCTTTGTTCCTTGCGGAATAGGGCATTATTTGGGCAGTTGGGGCTGGCCTCAAGTATTATCCATTTGAGGGAGTCCTCGTCATGGTTTTGTTCCACAAAATGTTTACACATTTTCGTATGTGTTTTTTTGCAACGAAAATTGCTTCGGTGTTCAATGATTCTTGTTTTCACCGGTCGGGAGGTCATCCCGATGTAAAGGAGATCACAGGGACATTTGAGGAGATAGATGCAATGCGATGTGTTGCAGTTTGTATGGTGTCTGATTTCCCACTTGAAGTTCTCCGCAAGTTGGATCGATTTCAAGGTCATGGTGTATTTACAGACCCCACACATCCCACAAGGGAAGTGGCCCGTGACTGGGGGTAGGTGCCAGAGAGTCTGTTGGGTCTCCTTCCTAGTGTTCTTGGGTCTGGTGCTAATGAGGATGTCCTTCAGGTTCTTGGATCTCTTAAAAGCAAACCTCGGTTCTTCCAGTGTCAATTCCCCAGTGTTGAGGATACCCCAATGGTGTTTGATGGTACCCCTAATCTTAGAGGATAGGGGGGTATATGTGGTGACACAAGTGATGGGTTGATCCTCAGCCAAGGGTCTCTCACGTCTTTCTAGCAGTGCCTCCCTGTTGTTGTTTCTGGCGCGTTTCCTGGCTTTCAGTACATCGCCTCTTGGGTAACCCCTGTCAAGCAGATTCCTAGATAGAATTCCTGACTCTTTTTTATAGTCGGATATTTTGCTGCAGTTGCGTCTAATTCTTAGGAATTGCCCAAAGGGCAGATTAGTACGCAGAGCCCGTGGGTGGTGGCTCGAGAAATGTAAAAGACTGTTGCGGTCAGTGGGTTTGCGGTACATGGTGGTGCTGACTCCCCCGTCTTCTAGTTTAATAGTTAAATCTAGAAAGGCGATCTCTTTCGGAGAACTGGTCATGGTAAAGTGTAGATGGGGATTCAAAGTGTTGACCCAGATTAGGAAGGCTTCATGTGACATTAGAGGACCAGTCCACAGGATCAGAATATCATCAATAAACCGTTTCCACAGTTTTATGTTGTCCTTGAAAGGGTTGGTCTCATGGTGTATATGCTGCCACTCGAACATTGCCATGTACAGGCAGGCCACCGATGGGGCAAAGGTGCTGCCCATGGAAGTCCCCTGGGTCTGGTGGTAATATTTGCCTCTGTATTCGAAATAGTTCTCAGTGAGAGCCAAGGTGGCACATTCCATTATAAAAGCCTGTGGCGTGTTAGAGTTCCAAGTCTCCTGCCCAAGTCTTTCCTCGATCACCTCTAGGGTGGCCCTCTGGGGAATATTAGTGTAGAGGGCCTCCACATCTAGGGTGATCAAGAGGTCTACCTCCTCCAGGTTCTCAGTGTCCATTAGTATGCGTAGTACGTCTGTGGTGTCCTGGACGTAGGACGGAATCTTTTTGACTAGTGGTTGGAGGAAGTGATCGCAGAATTGCGACAAGGGCTCCAATACCGAGTCAATCCCTGACACGATAGGTCTCCCTGGGATTGGTCTTGTGGCTTTGTGTATCTTTGGTAAGATATAAAAATATGGGACCCTTGGATCTTTTTTGACCAAAAATTCTGCCTCATGTTTGGTTATCCATTCCTCGCATTCTGCGCCCATGACCATGCTTGTTATTCTCGTTTGTAAGCGTGTAGTAGGGTCACTGGCAAGCAGAGTGTAGTATCTATTGTCATTCAGTTGTCTGGTGCACTCCAGTTCGTAGTCTTTGGTGTTCATCACCACTGTTGCACCCCCCTTGTCCGCCTGCTTGATGGTGATCGATGGGTCCTCCGCTAGAGATTGTATTATTGTCAACTCATTCCTGGATATATTGGAGTACCCATTTCTCACATTCAGTTTAGAGATATCCTTGAGGACCGCTTGTTCAAAAGTGAGTACCTCATTTGGCACCATACCACTGTGTGGTGTAAAGGTGGAGGGGTTCCGTAGCCCAGAGTCAGTGTTGGGTTCACACGGCCTTCCTTCAAAGAAGGTTTTTAGTCTTATTTTTCTGAAAAAGGCTTTCAGTTCTCTAGTTTGTTCAAAGGTGTCAATCCTAGGTGTGGGTACAAATCCCAAACCTTTTTGTAGAGCGTTTTCCTCATTAGGTGTGAGGAGGCGGTCGGATAGATTAACCACGAGGCTTACTGCGGTCCTGACCGGTTCGTACTCCTCGTGTCCATCCCGTGTTGGCGTGTGTCCTCCCACTGCACTCTTTTTTCTGGCGCGTTCCCTCTCTTTCGCCCTCGCCCTCTGCCCCAACCTCTGCCTAAAAAAGGTGGGTGTGTCGGGTTTGTTGGGGGGTAGAAAGGAGGGTACTGTGGACCATATGGTGGTTGAAAGGGTGGAAATTGGGGGTACTGCCAAAATGGGGCACCGACCACTTGTCCCTGGTTGGGGTAACTGTTGAAAGTGTTCTGGCCGCGTCCTCTTCCCCTTTTAGCCCTTGGGGGCATTTGCGTTGGAGTATTATCCCCACTGCTGTCAGATCCGCTGTTGGAACCCCTTCTGGAGGAAGTTGTGCTGGAATCTGAATTATAGTTGGTGCTTGTAGGGGCATAGTCTTCCCTAAGGTATGGATATACTTTCTCTTTGGAGAATTTTGTAATGTCCTTTTGTAATTTGGCTATTTTCTGGTTAAGGAGGTATTCTTTGTGCTCAGACATCTCCTTATTGATCTCGGCCAGTTTGGTTTTAAAGCCTGGGTTCTGAACCGCGCTTTTCAGCGCGGCCTCGGCTGCCTGTATCCTAACCAGAAGAGCGTCTGCTAATCTCTTGGCTGTGTTCACGATGAGAATCAAAAGGTCGTGGGTACACTTCCATGAGATTTGGGACCATTCCACTTTAAATTGGCCATCCTCCCAGAAGATCCTGGGGAAGTTCTTAACAATCAACCCATTTGGTGCTATTTTAGCCTTAAAGTATTGGGCCATCATGGTCCCATGGATCGTAATCCTAATCCATTCCCTTTTTAAGTCCGAGAGCGACTGCCACTCAGTGGTGTTGCTCCCTGTTGCAGGTTCGTTATCAATGCCAAAGAGAGATGGTATCCTCATTATTGCTGCTGCCTCCTCCTCGCCAAAACTCAGTCCTTGGCCCTCCATAATGGACGGGTCAAGGGGGGCCGGTTTCGGTCAGTCGGAGTGATCCACTCCAGGTGGTTGTTATTAAAAAGAAAGAATTATTTGGAAAAATTCCAAATAGGGGGGGGAAAAAAGAGAGGAATCTCAGCTCCAATTTCAGGAGTTGGTTGTGAGACTTTGACAATTCACATCTGTTGTGTGACGTCTAGAAGTGGGGGACAACACCAAGTTTACCCGCCAAGTAGGTGCTCCCACGGTAGAAACCGTGCTCAGATCTCTATCAAAAAGGGGGGATTTGCATGGGTGACCAATAGGTCAACGGACACTATTTACCTCCCAGGAGGGGTATGGAAGGAAGGTCCAGTAACAGCTGTGTCCGTGTGAGGCACTGAATAGACAAAAAAGAGTGCTGTACTGTTCCTACTGTGGAGAATTTATCTGGCATGACCGCAGATGTTGGAATAACATCCTGGGGCATCCATTTTGTTGGATGGAATAGCCTCACACACCCCGAAGGATGTCATGCTTCATCATCGGCAGTTGCTCCTCGTCGGGGAGGCGGTGCAATCCCCGACGGGCTCACCTCAAAGAGGGGCTCTTTAGCGGAGATCTTTTTTCCAACTGCCTTTTGGTGAGTGGGGGTGTGTGGGCTGGACTAGAAGTGATGGTGTGTGGGATATTAAAATGTAGCAAGGGGTACCCGGACGATATTTATTCTGTGGGTCCCCTGGTTACAGCTAAAAAGGGGTTAGGCTCACTAGGTGGTCAGCAGGTTAGGTCAGGTGACCCTAGTTGAGGCTAAAGGTGATGGTGGTCGACATGTTTCACGCTATGGGTGTAATTACCCGCGATTCATCAGGACCGTGTTAGAGTGGTGTGACACACATGCAAGTGTCAAGTGTGTCTAGTGTTACCTCTGTGTGGAATTCCTATGCCTGGACATACAGGGAGAAAGAAAAAGGAGAGGAAAACACATTAGATGCTTATTTTATGCACGTATGGGAGTTGCAGTAGAAATGCCAGAACATAACTATAATAATCACAAAGCATGCCTCTACATTGTTAGTAAGCATGCCTTGTAAACTGGTCTGTGTGTGACACGTGAGCAGTGACTAGCACACACAGCAGTGATCATATCTGTGAGGAGGGAAGTGGAGGAAGTGTGGGTTAAAAACAATGGTTTAAAAAATCAATTATTGAGGAATGAATTTAAACCTATTAAAAAACGAGGTGTGGTTCTCATTGCAGCATTTTATCATTTTATGAGGTTTTGGCTAGTTTATTAATAATCGACTAGACTGTCATACCCTGGACACAGGCGTGCACCTAGTAACACTTCAACCCCAATCCATGCTGTGTCTAAAAACGGTACATTAATTAATTAACCTGCACACATGACCCACTCACCTGAAGGTCAAGGACTACCTGCCACATGAGGGGTCGGCGGGGTTTGGGACATCGGGGGAGAGCCCAAGGAGTATGCTGGGAGTAACAACAAAAAACAAGGTGCCCGAGTTTGGAAAAGTCGTATGGATAACAACCAAGGTAATAGCGAGCAGCATGGAGTTGCTCCAGCGTCCCCCATGACTAGAAGGGCTTACCTCTATCCTGCCGTGTCCATGTGGTTAGACCTACCCTTCACCGCCGAGCTCGAGTAGATGTGGGAGCTCGGCGGCAGGGGAGATATATAGTGTGTTTACCCGGTAAACCGGATCTAGCGAATCTCCGCCCTCTACCTCAGGTCACGTGATCGAAACGCATATTGCGGCGGCCATCTTAGAGTGGCTCTCGATCACGCCTCGCGTAATGCTGAAAGCCTGTTGTGGTATTATGGGCAAAGCGATGGGAGTTCAAATTGTTGAATATTACCGGTTCCGTCGGCAAGTGAAACTAATTGCCAAGTGTAGATAGATGTTATGTGGCCCGGTGGGTCTGCATATGTAGTGACTCGTCCAGAAGAACGGTCACGTGGTCGAAGGGCTCATTATGGCGGCCATCTTGAGTAGGTCAAGTAGAGTGTATGGTGCTGAATGTGGTGGGGGGCACCAGTGTTATGTTGTTATAGTTGGAAAGGTGCAAGGGTGTTGAAATATTCAACTGGTCACGTAGGATATGTCATATGTGTGTGGCTTTACGTCAACCTGGGTGTTAAATTGGAAAATGGGGCTTGTCTTCCAATGTCACAGGTGGAAGTCAGACACATGTGTCGGGAAGGTGATTAGAGTTACAGATCAGGGAGTAGTTTATAGTGAGTGCCAAGGGATGTCCTCGTTAAGGCCACGTTTGTCTGTGGACAGTCTATGGATCCATCTTTGTTCCTTGCGGAATAGGGCATTATTTGGGCAGTTGGGGCTGGCCTCAAGTATTATCCATTTGAGGGAGTCCTCGTCATGGTTTTGTTCCACAAAATGTTTACACATTTTCGTATGTGTTTTTTTGCAACGAAAATTGCTTCGGTGTTCAATGATTCTTGTTTTCACCGGTCGGGAGGTCATCCCGATGTAAAGGAGATCACAGGGACATTTGAGGAGATAGATGCAATGCGATGTGTTGCAGTTTGTATGGTGTCTGATTTCCCACTTGAAGTTCTCCGCAAGTTGGATCGATTTCAAGGTCATGGTGTATTTACAGACCCCACACATCCCACAAGGGAAGTGGCCCGTGACTGGGGGTAGGTGCCAGAGAGTCTGTTGGGTCTCCTTCCTAGTGTTCTTGGGTCTGGTGCTAATGAGGATGTCCTTCAGGTTCTTGGATCTCTTAAAAGCAAACCTCGGTTCTTCCAGTGTCAATTCCCCAGTGTTGAGGATACCCCAATGGTGTTTGATGGTACCCCTAATCTTAGAGGATAGGGGGGTATATGTGGTGACACAAGTGATGGGTTGATCCTCAGCCAAGGGTCTCTCACGTCTTTCTAGCAGTGCCTCCCTGTTGTTGTTTCTGGCGCGTTTCCTGGCTTTCAGTACATCGCCTCTTGGGTAACCCCTGTCAAGCAGATTCCTAGATAGAATTCCTGACTCTTTTTTATAGTCGGATATTTTGCTGCAGTTGCGTCTAATTCTTAGGAATTGCCCAAAGGGCAGATTAGTACGCAGAGCCCGTGGGTGGTGGCTCGAGAAATGTAAAAGACTGTTGCGGTCAGTGGGTTTGCGGTACATGGTGGTGCTGACTCCCCCGTCTTCTAGTTTAATAGTTAAATCTAGAAAGGCGATCTCTTTCGGAGAACTGGTCATGGTAAAGTGTAGATGGGGATTCAAAGTGTTGACCCAGATTAGGAAGGCTTCATGTGACATTAGAGGACCAGTCCACAGGATCAGAATATCATCAATAAACCGTTTCCACAGTTTTATGTTGTCCTTGAAAGGGTTGGTCTCATGGTGTATATGCTGCCACTCGAACATTGCCATGTACAGGCAGGCCACCGATGGGGCAAAGGTGCTGCCCATGGAAGTCCCCTGGGTCTGGTGGTAATATTTGCCTCTGTATTCGAAATAGTTCTCAGTGAGAGCCAAGGTGGCACATTCCATTATAAAAGCCTGTGGCGTGTTAGAGTTCCAAGTCTCCTGCCCAAGTCTTTCCTCGATCACCTCTAGGGTGGCCCTCTGGGGAATATTAGTGTAGAGGGCCTCCACATCTAGGGTGATCAAGAGGTCTACCTCCTCCAGGTTCTCAGTGTCCATTAGTATGCGTAGTACGTCTGTGGTGTCCTGGACGTAGGACGGAATCTTTTTGACTAGTGGTTGGAGGAAGTGATCGCAGAATTGCGACAAGGGCTCCAATACCGAGTCAATCCCTGACACGATAGGTCTCCCTGGGATTGGTCTTGTGGCTTTGTGTATCTTTGGTAAGATATAAAAATATGGGACCCTTGGATCTTTTTTGACCAAAAATTCTGCCTCATGTTTGGTTATCCATTCCTCGCATTCTGCGCCCATGACCATGCTTGTTATTCTCGTTTGTAAGCGTGTAGTAGGGTCACTGGCAAGCAGAGTGTAGTATCTATTGTCATTCAGTTGTCTGGTGCACTCCAGTTCGTAGTCTTGAGGCAGAATTTTTGGTCAAAAAAGATCCAAGGGTCCCATATTTTTATATCTTACCAAAGATACACAAAGCCACAAGACCAATCCCAGGGAGACCTATCGTGTCAGGGATTGACTCGGTATTGGAGCCCTTGTCGCAATTCTGCGATCACTTCCTCCAACCACTAGTCAAAAAGATTCCGTCCTACGTCCAGGACACCACAGACGTACTACGCATACTAATGGACACTGAGAACCTGGAGGAGGTAGACCTCTTGATCACCCTAGATGTGGAGGCCCTCTACACTAATATTCCCCAGAGGGCCACCCTAGAGGTGATCGAGGAAAGACTTGGGCAGGAGACTTGGAACTCTAACACGCCACAGGCTTTTATAATGGAATGTGCCACCTTGGCTCTCACTGAGAACTATTTCGAATACAGAGGCAAATATTACCACCAGACCCAGGGGACTTCCATGGGCAGCACCTTTGCCCCATCGGTGGCCTGCCTGTACATGGCAATGTTCGAGTGGCAGCATATACACCATGAGACCAACCCTTTCAAGGACAACATAAAACTGTGGAAACGGTTTATTGATGATATTCTGATCCTGTGGACTGGTCCTCTAATGTCACATGAAGCCTTCCTAATCTGGGTCAACACTTTGAATCCCCATCTACACTTTACCATGACCAGTTCTCCGAAAGAGATCGCCTTTCTAGATTTAACTATTAAACTAGAAGACGGGGGAGTCAGCACCACCATGTACCGCAAACCCACTGACCGCAACAGTCTTTTACATTTCTCGAGCCACCACCCACGGGCTCTGCGTACTAATCTGCCCTTTGGGCAATTCCTAAGAATTAGACGCAACTGCAGCAAAATATCCGACTATAAAAAAGAGTCAGGAATTCTATCTAGGAATCTGCTTGACAGGGGTTACCCAAGAGGCGATGTACTGAAAGCCAGGAAACGCGCCAGAAACAACAACAGGGAGGCACTGCTAGAAAGACGTGAGAGACCCTTGGCTGAGGATCAACCCATCACTTGTGTCACCACATATACCCCCCTATCCTCTAAGATTAGGGGTACCATCAAACACCATTGGGGTATCCTCAACACTGGGGAATTGACACTGGAAGAACCGAGGTTTGCTTTTAAGAGATCCAAGAACCTGAAGGACATCCTCATTAGCACCAGACCCAAGAACACTAGGAAGGAGACCCAACAGACACTCTGGCACCTACCCCCAGTCACGGGCCACTTCCCTTGTGGGATGTGTGGGGTCTGTAAATACACCATGACCTTGAAATCGATCCAACTTGCGGAGAACTTCAAGTGGGAAATCAGACACCATACAAACTGCAACACATCGCATTGCATCTATCTCCTCAAATGTCCCTGTGATCTCCTTTACATCGGGATGACCTCCCGACCGGTGAAAACAAGAATCATTGAACACCGAAGCAATTTTCGTTGCAAAAAAACACATACGAAAATGTGTAAACATTTTGTGGAACAAAACCATGACGAGGACTCCCTCAAATGGATAATACTTGAGGCCAGCCCCAACTGCCCAAATAATGCCCTATTCCGCAAGGAACAAAGATGGATCCATAGACTGTCCACAGACAAACGTGGCCTTAACGAGGACATCCCTTGGCACTCACTATAAACTACTCCCTGATCTGTAACTCTAATCACCTTCCCGACACATGTGTCTGACTTCCACCTGTGACATTGGAAGACAAGCCCCATTTTCCAATTTAACACCCAGGTTGACGTAAAGCCACACACATATGACATATCCTACGTGACCAGTTGAATATTTCAACACCCTTGCACCTTTCCAACTATAACAACATAACACTGGTGCCCCCCACCACATTCAGCACCATACACTCTACTTGACCTACTCAAGATGGCCGCCATAATGAGCCCTTCGACCACGTGACCGTTCTTCTGGACGAGTCACTACATATGCAGACCCACCGGGCCACATAACATCTATCTACACTTGGCAATTAGTTTCACTTGCCGACGGAACCGGTAATATTCAACAATTTGAACTCCCATCGCTTTGCCCATAATACCACAACAGGCTTTCAGCATTACGCGAGGCGTGATCGAGAGCCACTCTAAGATGGCCGCCGCAATATGCGTTTCGATCACGTGACCTGAGGTAGAGGGCGGAGATTCGCTAGATCCGGTTTACCGGGTAAACACACTATATATCTCCCCTGCCGCCGAGCTCCCACATCTACTCGAGCTCGGCGGTGAAGGGTAGGTCTAACCACATGGACACGGCAGGATAGAGGTAAGCCCTTCTAGTCATGGGGGACGCTGGAGCAACTCCATGCTGCTCGCTATTACCTTGGTTGTTATCCATACGACTTTTCCAAACTCGGGCACCTTGTTTTTTGTTGTTACTCCCAGCATACTCCTTGGGCTCTCCCCCGATGTCCCAAACCCCGCCGACCCCTCATGTGGCAGGTAGTCCTTGACCTTCAGGTGAGTGGGTCATGTGTGCAGGTTAATTAATTAATGTACCGTTTTTAGACACAGCATGGATTGGGGTTGAAGTGTTACTAGGTGCACGCCTGTGTCCAGGGTATGACAGTCTAGTCGATTATTAATAAACTAGCCAAAACCTCATAAAATGATAAAATGCTGCAATGAGAACCACACCTCGTTTTTTAATAGGTTAAATTCATTCCTCAATAATTGATTTTTTAAACCATTGTTTTTAACCCACACTTCCTCCACTTCCCTCCTCACAGATATGATCACTGCTGTGTGTGCTAGTCACTGCTCACGTGTCACACACAGACCAGTTTACAAGGCATGCTTACTAACAATGTAGAGGCATGCTTTGTGATTATTATAGTTATGTTCTGGCATTTCTACTGCAACTCCCATACGTGCATAAAATAAGCATCTAATGTGTTTTCCTCTCCTTTTTCTTTCTCCCTGTATGTCCAGGCATAGGAATTCACACAGAGGTAACACTAGACACACTTGACACTTGCATGTGTGTCACACCACTCTAACACGGTCCTGATGAATCGCGGGTAATTACACCCATAGCGTGAAACATGTCGACCACCATCACCTTTAGCCTCAACTAGGGTCACCTGACCTAACCTGCTGACCACCTAGTGAGCCTAACCCCTTTTTAGCTGTAACCAGGGGACCCACAGAATAAATATCGTCCGGGTACCCCTTGCTACATTTTAATATCCCACACACCATCACTTCTAGTCCAGCCCACACACCCCCACTCACCAAAAGGCAGTTGGAAAAAAGATCTCCGCTAAAGAGCCCCTCTTTGAGGTGAGCCCGTCGGGGATTGCACCGCCTCCCCGACGAGGAGCAACTGCCGATGATGAAGCATGACATCCTTCGGGGTGTGTGAGGCTATTCCATCCAACAAAATGGATGCCCCAGGATGTTATTCCAACATCTGCGGTCATGCCAGATAAATTCTCCACAGTAGGAACAGTACAGCACTCTTTTTTGTCTATTCAGTGCCTCACACGGACACAGCTGTTACTGGACCTTCCTTCCATACCCCTC